>NC_140987.1:369193864-369793864 GCF_052327205.1 Somniosus microcephalus
CTGAGGCCCGCCCCCTCCGGCCTTTACAAAGATGGCGGCGATCGGGGGCCGCTTGTTGACAGGGGCCGGGAGGTGCCTAGCTGGGTGGTGGGTGCGGAGGAGAGGCTGAGGCTTCGAGGCCTACCTGGAAAAACGGGGAAAGGTAGGAAAATTAATGAGATTAGATAAAAGATTTAGAAAGTAATTAACTTTTTTTTAAATGAATATGTGTTTTAAAAGCAACTTTTTTTTTGAAGACGCAGGAAGCGGGAAAAAGAAAGGAAAAGTTTGGAATCAAGATGGCGGCGACTCACCTCGGTTCAGAACGATAAGGCACGCCCGCACATGCACCGATTGGTCGACCGTCAGGTGACCAAAGCGTAGGATTGGTCAATCGTCCCGTCACTCGACCGTAGGAGGGCCCGGCCGCACGCGCCAGCAACCCGGCGTACGATTGGTCGACCTCGAGGTCACGCTATCGCTAATGAGGCAGATAGTGAGATGCTAATTAGTGGAATGTTGAACGTTTTCGGATACCGCAGGCGCGATTTTTGTCCGGCCGAAACGTAAATACGCTTACGACCGTTTCGGAACGGGAAGCTTTCTTTCGATGTAACGCACGCGTAGTTATGCTCTATGACTTTCGAGCGCATAGCTGGACAGACGCACACGTGAGGACAGATAGACAGATAGACAGACAGATAGACAGACAGACAGACAGAACGATCCGTTTATATATATAATATATATATATATATATATTTTATATCCACACTTTTTGTCTGTGTCTTTTTTTTCTTCTCCCCACATGGCAGCTGTCTTTCATTCTGCCAAGCACAAATTACACTTCACCTAGAGCCATCCTTTGTTCTTAACCTGTTCCATTACCATCTCCTTTTGCCTTGAATATCTCTTAATATCTCTTAATCTCTTCTGCCTTCCATCCTATCACAGACATTCCCTTTTTTTCTTTCATCCCCTCCCCCCATTTCCCAGCCTATTCAATTGCTTAAAAATCTTTTCCATTTCCTGCTTTTTTTCAGTTCTGATGAAAGGTCATCGACCTGAAACATTGGCCCCGATTTTGGCTTGTTTGGGAAATGGTCGGGTTTCCCCGAATGTGGGGTTTCTGACACACAGAAAAAAGTGTCAGCCAAATCCACGCAATTTTCCCTCAAGTGGCCAATTAATTCCCAGCATGTGAGAAGCCTTGCTAATTGTCCAATTCGAGTCAGAAATCCTCAAATTATGATGTCATCATTGTGGTGCTTTCAAGGTCCACAGCAAGCATTGCATCCTCTGAAGGCCTTCCAAATAAACCATACAGGATGGCAGAGGAGCCTGCAGCAGCTGTGGCCAGTGCCAGACCCCAAGCTGCCTTCAAATTCGACGAGGCTTCACTGCAGGCATTATTGGATGGGGTTAGGGCCCGCAGGGAGGTCCTCTTCCCTAGGTGAGGGAGGAAGTGCCTCCCACTGAGACCAATGCTGCATAGATGCAGGTGTTAGCAGATGCAAACTCGCTGGGAGTCACCAGAAGAACCTTGCATTACATCTCTAACTCCTTCCTTAACTCCCCCACAGTACCATCCAGAGCCCCCATCCTCACTGTGGAGGAGGAAGAGGCTGTGCAGCCAGACTCCTCAGAGAAAGCTCCAACCTGTGAGGGCGCAGCGTCAGCAGAGGTAAGCGCACCCAGCACCAGCGCAGACACTTACACCTCGGGGGGACCTTTGGGACATAGAGTAGTGTTGTCACCTGGTGTTTCATAGCTCACAAGTGAGCCTCAGCAGATTCTGGAGACAGGGACAGCAGTGGAGAGTCCTTGTCGGAGGGTGCAGGACTCTGCCAGCTCAGCTCAGCTGCGCTGCATGTTGACCCTCTGCCTCTGGGTCCATCCGCAAGAGAAGAGGTGATTGATCTCCATCCACAGATGCAGGAGTCTCTGGCAGGTTTGTAACGATCAATAACATGTCATTCTATAGTGGACACTAGGTGGAGCCGTAGAGCTGGATATAGCTGTATGTATAATACTACACTACCCTGTTGTGTATATATTAAGACTACATTACCCATGAGGCAATAGGCTACCCACAAGGCAGCAGTCAAATGGAAGCCTCTACAGATACTGTACCAGTCCACATGTGCTCAATAAAGTAACTAGCAAAAGCTAGCTGTGTTCATAATAAGAATGTCTATTTATTAATGAACATAACATGGTACCAGGATGGTGAAGATCTGCTGAAAATTGTGAAAAGCGACATGGAGAATTTGAAGCCACCAGAGCGTTTGAATCTCACAGAAAAAATGGACTACAACTGGCAGACTTTTAAACAGCAATTCGAACTCTACATTGCAGCCATCGGATTCGGTACGAAGCCAGACGCAAGGAAGATAGCGTTGCTGCTTACGGGTGCAGGACCACAGGCGATAGAGGTATTTAATACATTTGTCTTTAATCCAGTGGAGAACAGAGAAAAATTAGAAGATGTGCTAAAAAAAATTGATGCACATTGCTCTCCCAAAAGAATGAGACGTATGAAAGATACATCTTCTGTTCTCGGACACAGCAGCAAAATGAGACTTTTGATAGCTTTATAACTGAGCTGAAACTGAAAGCACAGACATGTAATTTCTCTGAGCTCAAAGCATCCATGATTCGTGACCAGATTGTGTTTGGTATTCATGAAAAAAAGTCAGGGAACGTCTGTTGAGAGAAACCGAACTAAATTTGGAAAAAGCGGTGAAAATATGCCAAGCCAGCGAGCTAGCTCGAAAGCACGCAAAGACTTTCAGTGAAATCAATAATGATGCGATTGTAACGAGTGATAATGCTGCTGTCGGTGCTGTGTCCTATAAGGGGAAGAAACATGGGCAGAACAGAAATGAAAAGCAATCGGAGGATGAAATTTTTAATTGTAAACGCTATGGTTACAAACGCCAGTTAAGACAATGCCCAGCGTTTGGAAAAATGTACACAAAGTGTAATGGAAAGAATCACTTAGCCAAACAATGCTTTTCAAAAGTACAAACTAAGAAATTGCAACGAGTTAATGTAATTGAGGACACTGATTTAAGTGAGACATTTTTTGTCGGAATGGTGTCATGTGACAATATCAAAAAGGATACAGAAAATGTGCAGCACTCAGAAATGGACAATGCTGAACATAAAGTTAATGCAGTAAAAGAGGACAAATGGATGATCCCACTGCAGGTAAATGGAGCATTAGTTACCTTGAAACTAGACACTGGGGCAAAAGCAAACTTAATCAGTATGAGTGACATTAACAATATGAAAGAAAAGCCCAAAATACAGAAAAAGTCAGCTCTACTGAAGGACTATAATGGACAGAAAATAGATAGCTTAGGTGTATGCAGACTTAAAGTGACAGGCAAAGACAAAGTGCATCATCTCATGTTTTCTCTTGTGGCTGAAAGACTTGATTCACTACTGGGTGACAAAGCTTGTGAGGACTTAGAACTGGTCAAAAGAGTCTACCGTATAAACTGTGCCATAAGCAGACCAGATGACTCGATGGATTCTGTAGTGAATAATTTCCAGGATGTGTTCAAAGGATTTGGAGTTCTACCATTCACTTACAAGATCCAGCTAAAGCAGGATGCTCAGCCAGTGGAACATGCTCCATGAAGAGTTCCAGCACCCCTGCGTGACCGGCTCAAGAATGAACTGGACAGATTGACCACACTAGGAGTCATCAGGAAAGTCGAAGAGCCAACAGACTGGGTTAACTCCATGGTATGTGTAAAGAAAAAGAACAATGATCTAAGAGAATGCATGGATCCAAAGGACTTAAATGCAAACATAAAACGTGAACACTACCAGACTCCCAAGCGAGAAGAAATCACCAGTGAAATGTCAGGTGCCAGATACTTTACAAAGCTCGATGCCTCACAAGGATTTTGGCAACAAAAACTGGATGAAGAGAGCACCAAATACTGTACCTTCAACACACCATTTGGCAGGTATTGTTTCCTCAGAATGCCATTCGGGATAATATCTGCATCTGAAATCTTTCATAGAGCGATGGAACACATAATTGAAGGTCTGGAAGGAGTTCGGGTCTATGTTGATGACATCATCATCTGGGGCTCCACACTGAAAGAACACAATGAGAGACTGACTAAAGTGCTACAGAGCATAAGCCGGAATGGGCTGAAGCTCAACAAAGCCAAGTGTCAGTTTGGCGTCCAGGAAGTCACTTTCCTAGGAGATAATCTATCTGGTAAAGGAATAGAGCCAGATATGGAAAAAGTAAACGCCATACTCAAAATGCCCCGACCCACTGACAATAAAGGAGTACTACGCATCATGGGGATGATAAACTTCATTGGAAAGTTCATTGCTAACTTGTCAGCCAAGACAGCCTGCCTGGGAGACCTGCTACATAAAACAAATGAGTTTGCATGGACAGAAAGACATGAACAAGAGTGGATAAACCTCAAAACAGTGCTGACAACCACACCTGTACTCACCTTCTTTGAGCCAACAAAAAGAATCAAAGTGTCAATGGATGCATCAAAAGATGGCTTAGGTGCGGTCTTGCTACAAGCTGAGGGTGAAGATTGGAAGCCTGTTGCCTATGCCTCCAGGTCTATGACTGATACTGAGTGTCGATACGCCCAGATTGAAAAGGAATGTCTAGGTTTGGTAGTTGGACTAGAAAAGTTTCATGGCTACATATATGGACTTCCCACCATCACAGTTGAGACAGACCACAGCCCTCTGGTTGCCGTCATAACAAATAACCTGAATGAGATGTCTCCAAGGAGTCAACGACTCATGATGAAGCTGCAAAGATATGACTTTGAACTGATCTACACACCAGGCAAATACATAGTGTTAGCAGATGCACTATCCCGAGCACCCACAATGAGTCATGTGAGCTCTACTGAAGAAGACGTGGATGTTCATGTGAGTATGGTCACTGCTGCGCTGCCCGTGTCAGACACAAAATCAAAGCAAATAGCAGATGAAACAGTAAAAGATACAGTATTACAAACAGTAATAGAGAACATTCATCATGGTTGGCCAAAAGTTTCCTGTCCAAAATATTTTCACATAAGGTCAGAATTGAGTGTCGCAAGTGAACTATTACTAAAACAGAACAGAATAGTCATTCCACAGGCTCTACGTCAAGACATGCTCAAAAGGATTCATGAGGGACACCTCGGAATTGAAAAATGCAAAAGGAGAGCAAGAGACACTGTTTATTTGCCTGGCATAAATAAGGACATTGAGAACATGATAGGCAAATGTGAGACATGTCAGAAACACCAAAACAAACAAGCAAAGGAACCAATGATAGTAGCTGACATACCAACAGCAGCATGGCAAAAGGTTGGTATGGACCTTTTTCATTTAAATGGTAAAGACTATCTAATAGTGATTGACTACTATTCTAACTATCCTGAGATGGCGCTGCTCTCAAGCACCACAGCAAGCAATGTCATAATGCATGTGAAATCCATCTTCGCCAGACATGGAATTCCCAGGATTGCCGTTAGCGACAATGGTCCGTGCTTCAACTGTAAGGAGTGGCAACAGTTTGCAGCAGATTATGACTTTCAGCACATCACATCCAGTCCTTTGTATGCTCAGTCAAATGGTAAGGCAGAGAAAGGTGTTCAAGTTCTTAAGCAGCTACTGAAGAAAGCGACAGAAAGCAAGTCTGATCCTTATCTCGCTCTGCTGAGTTACCGAGCCTCACCTTTAGACTGTGGTTCTTCACCTGCTGAACTACTAATGGGTCGCAAGTTGCGCACCATGCTACCCTGCTGTGCAAAAGAACAGCAAAGTGAGGAACTGAGACAGAGACTTCAACTGTTAAAGCTGAAACAGAAATCATACTATGACAAGTCATCCAAAACTCTAAAACCATTGACAAGGGATGATGTTGTCAGGATTGAGGATCCAGATGCATGGAACAGGAAAGCTACCGTTCTTGAGGAAGTAGGACGAAGGTCATACACTGTTAGAACTGAGGAAGGACAGATTCTCAGGAGGAACCGCCGTTCCCTCCTAAAAACAGAAGAGACTATTCAAGACCAGATTGATGACAATGCCGCAACTGCATCGTGTCATTCACCGCCAGAACAATCTCATGAAGACACATCAGACTTACCCGTGTTGAGAAGATCCACACATGAAGTAAAAGAGCCTGATAGACTTAATCTTTGAGTGCAACGTAAAGCTTTGAAAATGTTTATGTTTATAGAGCACTAACAAAAGTGTTACTGATATTATCTTTATTGTTTTCTTGAAAGTTGATTGATATTGATTTTGTTAAACCTCAAAGAAAGGGGGATGTAACTATCAATAACATGTCATTCTATAGTGGACACTAGGTGGAGCCGTAGAGATGTATATCTATCTATATATATAAATGAATCATTCTGTCTGTCTGTCTATCTGTCTGTCTGTCTGTCCTCAGGTGTGCGTCTGTCCGGCTATGCGCTCAAAAGTTATAGAGCCTACCTACGCGTGCATTACCTCCGAAGAAAGCTTACGGTTCCGGGACGGTCGTAAGCATATTTACTTTTCGGTCGGACGAAAATTGTTCGCGCCTTATGCAAAAAACCTTCAAAATTAAACTCATTATCTGCTACTTAGCATTGATTGACTGACGTCAAGGTTCGACCAATCCTGTGCCGTCACGATTGACCAATCCTACAGTACAGTCCCCTGATGGTTGGCCAATCGGTGTGTGTGTGTGGGCGGGACTAATCATTTTCATCTCAGGGATGTGGCATCCATTGCCTCAAGCTAAAAACCCCATGGCTGCTTCAACTCCTTCCAGCTCAAAATCTGCTCATCCGGCTTTGAAAAAGTTAGTATCTCTTATGTTATTTTTAAAAGATTTACCAAAAACGTTTTATAAGTACTTTCACTTTCATCTTTGAAGGTATTAAAAGGTAGAAATGTTGCCCGGCAGCAGATTCACACAGGGAGAGAGAGACAGGGCCCGAAAGCCTGGGACTCGATTTAAAAGGTTGCCCGGCAGCAGATTGAGAAAGGGACACAGAGACAGGGCCCAAAAGCCTGAGACTCGATTTAAAATGTTGCTCGGCACCAGATACACAGAGGGACACAGAAAGGCCTCAAAGCCTGGCACTCGATTTAAACCGCTCGGCCCAAAACAGCCCTGGCAAAGCCGGGCTCCCCCAGCTAGTAGCTGTATGTATAAGACTACACTACCCAGCTGTATATATATTAAGACTACATTACCCATGAGGCACTAAGCTACCCACAAGGCAACAGTCAAGATGGAAGCCTCTACAGATACTGTACCAGTCCACATGTGCTCAATAAAGTAACCAGCAAAAGAAAGCTAGTTGTGTTCATAATAAGAATGTCTATTTATTAATGAACATAACAGTTTTGTCTCCAGGGTCGCTGCGAGTGTGGAGCGAATGGAGCAGTCCATAGCGACCATGAGCAGAGCCTTTGTCGAGTCATTGGCGCATGAATGCATCACCATGGAAAGGTTGGCAACCTCCATGGAGGAGATAACTCACCAGAGTACGGAAAACATGGTGAGTGCTCATAAGAGAATGACATCTCTTGAGGAGTGTTGGCCATCTGTTGAACAGAGGAACCAGACCTTCATGGAAGTCCTTCTGAGTAGGACTGCCAGTGCAGATACGGGTCCCCATGGTCCCCTAAAGCGCAGCAAGATGCTCTCAAGCCACTTCTAAGCGCTGGCCCCTTCTGGCCTGTGCAGCTTCAGGTGAGTGAGCAGCAGCCTGGTGCTCCTGGTGCTCATCCTACTGTTCCTGGTTCTGCTGCTGCCACCTCTGCTGCTGGAGATCCTCTAATGGCAAGAAGGGAAGGAAAAAAAGGCGTCCCATGCTTCTCGTCGATGCCTCCGCTGAGGAAGCGCTGAGTGAGGGTGGCGAGGGGGGCTTCCCAGGAGATCGCATTGGAGAAGTGTGTGAGGCTCCAACCTTCCACAGCTGTCCCTAAGCCTTGAAGAAGTAGCCCCAAACCTGCAACAACAAGGTCCTTCAACATACAAGTGCTGTCCCTTTAAATTGCAGCTTCTCTGATTGACCTGCAGCTGACAGCAAGCAAGCCGGCAAGCTTCACGCCAGGTCTCAGCAGCGGGTTTCCCCGCAGGAGCGTTTGATGCGGGGAAAGCCCAAAAGTTGCAATGGCCCCGGAAAATCTTGCTCAACAAGCTGATAATTGCTTGTTAGTGCTCCGGCGACCAGTACCGCCAGTGGCGGCCGGGACTGAAGCGGGTCGCAGGGAAATGGCGGTCCGAAAGCCGGACGGGGAATCAGGCGGGGGGGGGTCCCGACCCGCTTTTTCGCCGATTTTCTGCCCCCGACCGCATGAAAAGCCGCCCGACGGCGGCCAGAAATTGACCCCATTAACTCTGTTTTTCTCTTCACAGATGCGGCCTGAGTTTCTCCAGCATTTTCTGTTTTTATTTCAGATTTCCAGCATCTGCAGTATTTTCTTTTTCTACTTGACTTTCTCCTGGTTGGCTTTTAACAATGCATTTACTGTCCTTAATGAGCGTTTGTTTGTTGTTGAAAATTTGTAATATGACAAAGACATTGGGCTGGATTTTGCCAATGGGGAGACTTTAGAGGCGGGACTCCCAGTTCTCGGGTTTTAGTCCCACCTCCATCGACTTCTGGCCAACCCACGCTATTTTCCCTTGATTGACCTTGTTAAGCCTGCCCAGTGGGCTTAGCAGGCCAATTAAGGGAAAGTCGGTTACAGTGAACGTCAGCGTATGACGTTTCATCTGTCAAAAATTTTGACAGATGAATTATCATCGTTTGACAGTTCTGTGAAGCTGTCAAACACTGATATTCTCTGTAGTTTGATGAGTTCTTGAATTCAAGACCTCATCAAACCTCTTTCCTTTGCAGAAATGAGATGGTTGTTACACTGGAGAATGCAACGGCCATCTATCATCTCCGCCGCAGAGATGCGAGACTCTTCGCATTCCCACCGATTGAAGCCTGCAGGAAGAAACAAAGGTAAGTACACTTTTTCTATCGTTTTCCACTTACCTCAGATACTCACCTCTCCACACTTGCACCCATCACTTACCTGCACAGCGCAATTTTGGACCCTTCCGACCCCTGCAGACCCACTACTCCCCTCGGTGACCCTGGCAGGTTTCGGAGCCTTCAGGAAGCCCGCACTTGTGTGGGCAAAATGGGGATAATCTTCTTATCTGCCTGTTAACTACCTGTTAACAGTCAGTTAAGTGGTTGTAATCCCTTCCTGCCTCCAAGGAGACGGGACCCGATGCATGACAGCTTCCCGCCTCCTGGCAAGATGGCACGGAGGCGGGTTAGGGACGGGTTGTGCACCCGCCCCCAAATTCTGCCATTTTCCCGGCAGTCCCGCCTCCAAACCCACCTCCCCAGGACTGGCAAAATCCAGCCCTGAGTCACGGTACAAATGGACCAGAAGATCGTCACCACTTTCTACCAGTTTCAATCAGTTGTTTACTCAATCTACTTTTTTCATTAAATTTAACACACACAGGAAATGCTTGAAGTCAATAATCTGTAATTAACATCATCAGGGGGGCAGTCACTTTGAACCAATTTCTAGACCATAGTCATTATAACTGGTGAGAACACATTTTTCATTTAATCTGAATGTTTAATATGGCCAATACTGTCTTCAGTTTAGGGGTTATTAGATGGATGGTATCCTTGACCTGTAGAATTGGCTTTTAATACCGCCATTGCCACTTTGATAACTTTCAAGTTAATAGATTGCTGTTATGACCCTCAGCTATAGTCAATATATAGAATTGTGGATGTATGAAGCTAAGCATTCAATTTGCTGTTTATTGTGGAAGTTTAAATGGCACCACAAGCATGAAAACAATGCATGAATGATGTATGGAAGCCATGTGAACAAAATGTTAAATTACAGCTCTGTATTTATCATTTTTAAATTAATTTTACGTGAAGTGTTGTGAAATGTTTTTGAGAAATGTGACAATTGCCCCGATATTTAGGGGGAGATGCATTCAGAGCAAACTGGGGCGGGTGGAGAGGAGTTCTGGATGGCACAAGGACACAGCGAACAGCGGGTAGGGAAGGAGAGATTGGGGTGGGGGGGTGGCCTCGTGGTGGGAGAGATCGTGGTCAGGTGGGGAGAAAGTGGAGGTGGGAGGGAGAGAGTGGAGGGGGAGAGAGTGGAGGACGGGGAGAGAGTGGAGGGGGAGGGAGAGAGTGGAGGGGGAGAGAGTGGAGGGGGAGAGAGAGTGGATGGGGGAGGGAGAGAGTGGAGGGGGAGAGAGTGGAGGACGGGGGGAGAGAGTGGATGGGGGAAAGAGTAGGGGTGGGGCAGAGAGTGGAGGTGGGGGGAGAGAGTGGGGGTGGTGGGAGATCGCAGGAGGGGAGAGAGTGGGGATGGGGGAGAGAGTGGGGGGAAAGAGTGGGTTTGCTGCAGAGAGTGGGGGTGGGGTTGAGAGTGGGGTTGGTGCGGAGAGAGTGGAGGTGGTGGTGAGTATGGATCGGGAGAGAGTGGGGGTGGGAGGAGAGAGTGGACGTGGAGGTGGGGGGAGAGAGTGGGGGTGGGAGGAGAGAGTGCACGTGGGGGGAGAGAGAGTGGGGGCGGGGGAGAGAGCTTGGATGGGGGAGAGAGCGGGGATGGGGGAGAGAGAGTGGAGGTGGGGGGAGAGAGTGGGATGTGGAGAGAGTGGGGGAGAGAGAGTGGGAGTGTGGGGAGAGATTGGGGGTGGGGGAGAGAGTGGCAGTGGGGGGAGAGTGTGGGATTGGGAGGGAGAGAGTGAGGGTGGGGGGGAGAGTGTGGGTGTGGGAGGGAGAAAGTGGGGGTGGGGGAGAGAGTGTGGGTAGGGGAGAGAGTGGGGGTGCGGGAGAGAGTGGGGTGGAGGGGAGAGTGGCAGTGGGGTGAGGGAGTGGGGTTGGGAGGGAGAGAGTGGGGGTGGGGGGGAGAGAGTGGGTGTGGGAGGGAGAAAGTGGGGGTAGGGGAGAGAGTGGGGGTGGGGGAGAGAGTGGGGGTGGGGGGAGAGAGTGGGGCTGGGGGTGGGGGTGGGGGGAGAGAGTGGGGGTGGGGGGAGAGAGTGGGGGTGGGGGGAGAGAGTGGGGGTGGGGGTGGGGGTGAGAGAGTGGGAGTGGGGGAGAGAGTGGGGGTGGGGGGAGAGAGTGGGGGTGGGGGGAGAGAGTGGGGGTGGGGGTGGGGGGGAGAGAGTGGGGGTGAGGGAGAGAGTGGGAGTGGGGGGGAGAGAGTGGGGGTGGGGGGGAGAGAGAGTGGGGGAGGGGGAGAGACAGTTGGGGGGAGTGTGTGGGGGTGGGGGGGAGAGTGGGGGTGGGGGAGAGAGAGTGGTGGTGGGGGAGAGAGTGTGGGTGCGGGGAGGAGAGTCGGATGGAGTTAGTTGGGGTGGGCTTGAGATTGGGGGTGTGGGAGAGAGTGTGGTGCAGGGAGAGAGAGTCGGGGGCAGTGAGTGGGGGTGGGGTTGAGATTGGGGTGGGGTGGGGGAGAGAGTGGGTTGGGGGGAGGCGTCCGATCTGTCAAGAGCATACTTGACAGATCGGAAATGCCGGTTTTCAGCGAATGCACTTCGCATGCCTGAAACCGGCATTTCCGATGTCCTGACGGGTGTGTACACAACGCGTACTCACCCATAGGGATTGGAATATCCGGGCCATAAGAACTAACGCAATACCTAGTTTTTAACTGCAGTTGGCTGGGACAAACATGTCCTGGCCTAACGAAAAGAATGCGTCTAAAGATTTTAACAGACTTCAAGTGATCATTGGTTTGGCCACCGGGCACTTGAAGTCTCCAGGACAGGTTCAGTTGTGTTCTTATTTAATCCGTGTGTTAGTGGTTAAATAAAAGATCTCTGTGAGAGATAGTGGCCGGAATTTTCCGTACCTGGGCGAGTCAGATGTGGGCAGTCAATGTGACGGGTTGCGACCCCGTTCCTGGTTCCATGCCACTCCTCAGATAGACTTGCGTTAATGAGGCCTATTAAGGCTGCCCTGCACATTACCCAGCCCAATGAAATGGTGTGGGTTTGATTACGTCAGCGATGATGTATTTTCAGCCAGGAGATTTAATGGAGCCGTGGCCACATTGCATTTGAAGGTCCATCTAGGAATGTACAGGCAGCACACTGCACCATTGGACTGCTGGAAAGAGTGCCAAACATGACTGCACTGAGGCAGAGGGCTGCACCCAGGTTCCTCGATGACTCCCTCCATATGTTTGTGGAGGGAGTCAGAGCGCACAGGGAGGGACTCTTTACTTATAATGGGTGGAAGAGACCTCCACAGGATCCAAAAGAGTGTGACTCCAAATAGCAGAGGAGGTAAACAGCAGGGATGTTGTGAAGAAGACCTGGATGCAATGCCGGAAATGTTTCAATGATCTCATTAGATCAGGAAAGGTGAGTGCAAAGCCACACTCAACTTTATCCCGCTGTGTCTCTCATCACATCTCCATCACTCTGCCTTCCCTACCCTGCTGCTGCACATCCTTACTCACACCAACATACCTTGCATGCCCACCCATCCCTATCTCTCTATCTACATTATCACATTCCCATCTGACTAGCCACCCCTCACACTCACCCTCACCCTAGTGCAATCATACCAACTAACAACACACAAGGAGGCCACTTGACTTTGGCACCACACTACATCATAGTCTCCCTCTAAAGATGTACCCTATCCATTCCTTACACTCATTCCATCACTCTCACTCAACTTCCCCTTCTTCCACTCCTTGCAGGAAAAGAGAGCCCACAATAAGAGGGAGAGGGAGAGAACCGGAGGTGGAAAGTCATCATTGGTGACCCTAACATCAGCAGAGGGGGCTGCCTTGGAAGTTTCTGGAGTAGCGGCACAGCTGGAGGTAGGAGACGGAGAGAGGGGGACATCTCAGCAATCTGGTTACCCTACTATTCAAAAAAGGTGGTAGAGAAAAAGCGGGGAATTATAGACTGGTAAGCCTGACATGTCCACCAGAGCCATAATCGAGCAAACCATCGGTTTGCTAAAGATGCGCTTCAGCTGCCTGGCTAGATCAGCAGTACTCAGCAGCCAGGGTCTCCAGAATCATCATGGTTTGCTGTGCACTTCACAACATGTCACAGTGTCATGGCTTGCAGATGCCTGAGGACCAAATGGCTCATCACATATCCTCCTCAGATGAGGAGGAGGAGGAGAGCAAAAACGAACATCTTGCAGAGGCCCATCAACCAGCGGCAGCAGTACGCAAGAACACTGCTGCCTGGGATGCAAGGAATGCGCTCATCTTGGCCAGATTTGCTTAGCCTAGCCAATCAAGCACTTTTGCCTCGTAGCTTCTTACCTGAGCATCGACAATGGCCAAGGACTAGCAGATTCCTAGCAATTTGACCACCATACTGACAATTGTAAGTAATCCTAAGCCCTCAATGTGAAAGTCCCATTAGCGAAATGACACACGCCACATCTACAGCAGTAGCCAGCAGATTTTTTATTTACATTATTCATCTGATGGCTTTTTCACATAAAACATCAAATTTCACCCAAGTGACTACCCTTGTTACTATTTGTGCAGTATCTTTCTCTTACGCGTGCTCCTACATAGTGCTTCAGCAGATGTGGAGGCCCCTTGTTCACTTTCCTGTTGCTCCTGTCTCGACACCTTTGGCGGGCATCCTCTGTGGTTGCGAACCTGTGAGGGCTCATCAACAGTCTGCTGCTCATGCAGCTGTGCAGGGGTTGGGACGCCGATTATCAGTTGGGTGTGGACTCTGGTTGGGCTCTGACCGAGGGCTCTGCAGTGGCATGGAAGTGTGAGCGCTTGGAGATGAGTCCCCACTTCCTTGATGTCTGCCACCAACTTCCCTCTCATGGGTCAGGTCCCCTCAGCGCTTGCAAGTGGCTTGAGAGCACCTTGCTGCACGTCAAGGGGGGCCATGGGGACCTGTATCTGCACTGGCAGTCCTACTCAGAAGGACTTCCATGAAGGCCTGGTTTCTCTGTTCAATAGTTGACCATTGCTCCTCCAGAGATGTAATTCTATTCAGAACACTCACAATGTTTTCTGCACTCTGACGACTTATCACCCATGGAGGTTGCCATCCTTTCCATGGTGATGCGTGCATGCACCAATGACTCCACAAAGGCTCTGCTCATGTTCGCAATGGACTCCTCCATTCGCTCCACACTCGCAGCGACCCTGGAGACAAAACCTGCTAGAGACTCCTGCATCTGTTCCTGGAGTTCCAGCACCACTGATCTTATGGATGGACCCAGAGGCAGTCGGTTGACATGCAGCTGAGCTGAGCTGGCAGAGTCCTGCGCCCTCCGACTAGGACTCTCCACTGCTGTCCCTATCTCCACAATCTGCTGATGCTCACTTGTGAGCTGTGATACACCAGGTGACAACACTACTCTATCTCGCGATGGTCCCACCGAGGTGTGAGTGTCTGCGCTGGTGCTGGGTGCGCTGAATTCTGGTGATGCTGCGCTCTCAGAGGTTGCAGCTTCCTCTGAGGAGTCTGGATACTCAGGCGCTTCCTCCTGGCTAGTGGGGACGGGTGCTTGCGATGGTCCTGTGGGGAGTAAAGGAAAGAGTCAGAGATGTGATGCCAAGGTTACATGCACATTGCATATTGCAGATGATCATAAGTCCATCTGTTAGAGCTTCAGAATCATTATCAGCGACTCATGCAATATCAATGCGATGGAAAACTATTCTGTCACCAGCTCGCTGTGATGCACCCATCTGTCCGTCCCCCACTTGTGCATCTTCCTCCACTCTTATGATCTCCAGGACCACCTCCTCCCAGGGGGTGAGGTGGGCTACGAAAGGTGGCCCTCCTCCTGTCCTTGCTCTTTCTCTCTTATTGTGAGCTCTCTTTTCCTGCAATGAGTGAGACAAGTGGAGGTTGAGTGAAAATGAAGGAGTGAGTGTGGAGAATCCATAGCATAGATGCTTAGAAGGAGACAAAGATAGAGTGAGTTGGCAAGACCAAGGGCCCTCCCTGTGTGTTGTCAGTTGTTTTCATAGCATCACAGTGATAGGGAGTGTGAGGGCTGCATAATCGAATAGTTAGGTGAATGTGACCATAGAGAGGGAATGGGTAAGGGTACATGGATGCCAGTGTCAAGTGGGATGTGGAGGAAGAGATTGCTAAAGCTGAGTGCTGGTGAGGAAAGGCAATGGAGATCAGATTGAGGGTGATGGGAAATTCATACTCACTTTTCCAGTGCGCAGAAGGTCATGAAATCTCTTCCTGCATTGAATCCAGGTTCTGCGGGTTACTGACAATGAGTTGACCTCCTCTGCCACCTGGATCCACACAGCCTTGGTCTGCTGGGGAGGCTTCTTCCTCCCTGAAGAAGGGAAGAGCACCTTTTTATGAGCTCTTGCTCCCTCAACTAAAGCCTGCAGGGCAACGTCGTCGAAGCGGGGTGCAGACCTAGGTCTCTGGCTGACCATTCTTCCTCCAGGACCCTCTCACTGCAAAGGCCAAAAGCTTGGCAGTCTGTAGAAGAAGCAAGGCTTGATGCAGACCTTAAATGCAGCAGCAATGATGACGTCATCGGAGGTGACTTTCAGACTGGAAAAATTAATTTGCCATGGGTTCCCACATGTTGGAACTCAATTGGACAATTAAGTTAAAATCGCATCATTCTCCTACATCGATTTAGATTCGGGTGGATAACACGAAATGCGGGTTACACGACCCCAGCCCGCCCCTGAATCAAAATCCAGCCCCTTGATTTAATGGCCTCCCTAAGATTTGATCCCTTGACATGTTTTCATCTGTAAATGGGCAATTTAAGATTTTATTCCTCAACAGTACCCTGTCACTCAACTTCCTATTAGGGGTATAGTAGTTTCCTTGGGAACACAACTATATTGTTTCAATTTTCCCAGAGATTAAGTTCAATATTTTTCTGCTTTTTCAAAATGGTCCATTTCTCCTCATCTTAACATTTGCTTTTTTTCTTAAGCCAACATTTTAACTTGAATCAAAGTGCAGACCAACTGTCAAATATATTGATACAAATCATATTGTAAATACAGGATACACAATGGAACTCTGGTTTATCAAAAATAAACTAAAAGGATGTTGAATATATAGTAGTGAATTATAGAAATTACAACACGTTAGAAAACCATTCAGCCCAACATGCTGAATCAATTTATTTTCCACTACTATCTCTTATCAATTATTCCATAGCTGCCTCTAGTATACCTACATTGTACAAGTATTACAGTGCTGTCGCACACCTCTCTTGGTTTAAGGTAAAATCTGATCAAAATGTTCATTCTGTATTTGCAATGTATTAATATATACCTGTAGTAAATAAGGGCTCAATAGACATAGTTCAGAACTAATCCAATATACTGCTGGAAACAACTCAAGCAACCTCCACCAACATAGCTTGTACTAACTGGTTCCTTTAGGTCATTATCTACTTCTGATCTTTGATAAGCAGACTATGCTAGTGTCAGATATTAAACATGGAGTGAATCAATCCACTATCTGAAGTGTTATATACAAAACATGGAATGGATTAATACAATACTGACTCCAGGAGACAGAGCCCCCATTCCACCCCCACCACTTTGCACTTAGCTAAATAGGACTACAATATATCAGCACTGGCTTGATAGGACACTGAAATTTGTGGTGGTCAGTGCTGTTATCGATGCACATATCACACATAATTAAGGGTGTAACTATACTGCCAATTTTGCATTACTATAAAGTGGTCACAACAATACAAAAGTAAGAATGTAACTTGAGTCAGATCTCAACCTGACGCGGGAGAGGAGTCAACTTACTCCCCTGCGGTTTGATACCACATGCCGTAGAACTCCAGTTTGTTAACAAGCCTCATTTAAAAAGTACTCAGAGTGTACATTGGACTCCCTGGCACTTTATCAACTGACACCAAACTTTTAGAAATGACTTGAGAGCAGGAACTCTTCTGTTTGGTTTTCAAACATTTAAAACTTGCTAGCCAGGAGCAGAGCTTTGCGGTTATCTGATACTAGGCATAGACGCGCGTATAAGATGTGTGTCCAAAGAGTTCTTCTTTATGATTCAGAATTCCTAGATATGCAACAGCAAGGCTCCCCTTTGCCTGTGTGCAAGATCAAGGACACATCCGGGAGCTGGACTTGCAACAGAAAGAGTAAACAGTTGCATGGAGGGTGTTTTCAGGCTTACACAAACCTGTTGCTCAGCACTTTGAAACAGGAGTCTCTGACATGAGGTTTCAGATTAAGCAAGTGTTGATGAGTAAGGCTAGTATATAGCACTGGTAGACATGAAGATGACTGGCACATTGCAACCTATCTTGTATAGGTATCTCCACCATGCTAAAAACAGATATCCTTCATATAACCGATGAAGAGATTCCAAGACTTGGTGTGATAGTGCTGAACAGCATTACAGAATCACAGAATCACAGAAACCCCACAGTGCAGATAGAGGCCATTTCGGCCCATCGAGTCTGCACCGACACATATCCCACCCAATTCCCGTAACCCCTACACCAACACATATCCCACCCTATCCCCGTAACCCCATGTATTTAATCCCCCTAACACTAAGGGTCAATTTATCATAGCCAATCAACCTAACCCGCACATCTTTGGACTGTGGGAGGAAACCGGAGCACCCAGAGAAAACCCACGCAAACACGGGGAGAATGTGCAAACTCCACACAGACAGTCACCCGAGGCCGGATTCGAACCCGGGTCCCTGGCGCTGTGAGGCAACAGTGCTAACCACTATGCCACCGTGCTGCCTAGAGATTGGCTTTGAGATGATGCACTAATTTACTCAGGATTTGGTGCTTACCATGATTGGGCTGCAAAGAGTTCCTACTGAGGTTCCCACCTCCAACTAATGGAAGAACTGGTCAATGCGATGAGCTTGTGAGCCAATGTCATGGTCAGACGGATAGTGGCAATGCAGTCAACTGTTATAGTGAGTGGCATTGCTTATCACAATGCTCATGAAGTGGAGATGCCGGTGTTGGACTGGGGTGGACAAATGTAAGAAGTCACACAACACCAGGTTGTAGTCCAACAGTTTTATTTGAAATCACAAGCTTTCGGAGCGCTGCTCCTTCGTCAGGTGAAGTGGAGAGATGCATAAAGACACAGCTTTGATTGCTGTGATTATCTCTCTGCCGAGGTGTGATAAATGGCAGTTAGAAAGATTACCTGTAATCATCTGGCATTATTCTCTGACTATATATGCTGTGTCTTTATGCATTTCTCTCCACTTCACCTGACAAAGGAGCAGCGCTCCGAAAGCTTGTGATTTCAAATAAAACTGTTGGACTATAACCTGGTGTTGTGTGACTCCTTACAAATGCTCATGAAGAGTGTGTAGTATCTGCTGTCCACCTAGTGAGGGCTATAATTGATGCTTGTCAGTTATCTGATTGTTAATTAGTGACTATCCTCTTGACGATGGAGTTAGAGGGGTCCTTTAGGGTTGGGTTGGCTCCAAAAGGTAGCAGAATGATGCAAGATTGGAACCATCACAGCCTTTCATGAAAACTCAATAATCTGACACCAATCTAAGCAAAGACAAAATGCTCCCAGGCACTTGAAGGAATTATTTATGACTTTCACACTTCCCATATCAGGTGCTGGAGTAGGGTTCATAGACCTGAATCCATCTTAACAGAAAACTACATAGATAAACTTGCCGGAATTTTCTGGGGTCCGTGCAGGCACGATCGGAGGTGGGTTGGGTGGGAAATTTGAAAAATCTTGCAGCGGGTCGGGAACCCGCCATAATCCCACCCCCACGCGCCTTTCCCTCGGGTACGTTTGCCGGCGCAGCAGTGACCCGAACGGCAGAGGCAGGCGAGCAAATTTAAATCATTATTAGGTACTTGGCAGACACTTAAGAGTCTTTTTAACCCCACCTTTCAAATTTCACTGAATGAGCACGGGAATCACGCAGCTCGAGAAACATGTCTGTGAACCTGAGGCAAAAGTTGAGTGGCCATCAATCCAGCTGATTAGTGCACAGCATGAACAGTACAATAACATTTCCCACCTCACAGCTGATCAGTTTCCTCAGGCAGAAGCTGTTGCTAATTGCATTGCCAGCACACATTTAGCTTTCTACAGGCTGCAAGTGTTTCCAGCAAAACCACCATCCAGTGTCACTGTTAGAACCTATCATCTCATTGAGAGATTGCTTCTGACATCTCTACTTGACCTGCCATCTATTCTATCAGCATGGGCACCATCTATACTGTCTTACCTTGGTCCTCAGAATTGGACCAAGATTAGCCCCAACACTAGCAGCACCAGGCACACCAGCAGCACCAACAACACCACCAACCTTCTCCTCAACCACCTGATGCTGCACAGGACAGAGGGCATCAGCACAGGGCTGCACCACGCTGGAGGCAATACCCCCAATACAGGGTATACAGGCAGAGGATGATCTTCCTCAACATGATGGAGCAGCAGTGCCAAAGGAGACTCAAGCTATCACGCCAGGTCATCGCAGACATTTGCATATTGCTGGAGCAAGACCGGCAGCCCAGAGGAATGGGTGGACACGCCTTACCAGTGGTTGTTAAAGTCACCAGTGCCCTCAACTTCATCGTCTCAGGCTCTTTCCAGGGATCTGCAGCAGGCATTTGCAGCATCTTGCAGTCGGTTCACACAGATGCATCACACAGGTCACCGATGCCCTCTTTGACAAGTCAGCCAATTATATCAACTTTGCCACTGATGATGCCAGTGTCAGTGAGCAGGCACTGGCCTTTGCCTTTCTGGCTAGCTTCCCACAGGTGCAGGGCATCATCGACTGCACACATGTGGCCATCAGGGCACCCCATCATCACCCAGGAGTCTTTGTCAACTGCAAGGGTTTCCACTCCATCAATGTGCAGCTCATCTACAACCATAGGAAGAGCATCATGCATGTGTGTGCCAAATTCCCTGGCAGCTGCTGTAGTGTATGTACCTTTAAGGGGAGAACTACTTTTTACAGCTCCTGTATGTAAAGTCTGTGGGTTATATGGTGAATTAATATACAGACTACAAGAGTAACTTTAACAGGACTTTACTATTCGAAGGTCAGGGCGAATCTGCCCAATAAATCCTTACACAGCACTTATATACCGGTGTGGTCACCACCGGTATTACAGTATACAGCAGCCAAGATAAAGTAGTGCAACACCTAAAATAGTTCTCTTAAAGGTGGACGGTTACATACAATAGTTCTCTTAAAGGTAGAACGGTTACATACACTACAATCCTCCCTTTTTAGCTTCCAACATACTTATTCCCCATTAAACATAACATCATAACATCTATCCAACTTCATTTCAAAACAGTTCACAGATGTAGTCTCTGCGGAAAACAGTTCACAGATGTAGTTTCTGCAGAAAACAGTTCACAGATTCAGTCTCTGCGGAAAACAGTTCACAGATTCAGTCTCTGTGGAGGCGCCTCCTGTGCTTCTTGACTCGGTCCGGACAACGCCTCGGTGGTGTAGCAGTTTCCTGTGGTGTAGTCGGTTCACGTTGCTGGAGTGACTCATCCAATAGTCCTTCACTGGACTTAACAGCTTGAACTTCCGTCACTTCTGAACCAGCATTGTTGACTTCTAAAAGCTTGAGTACCTTGGGAAGATTTTCTACTTCCAAACTGATTTGGCTCCGTTCGGAGGGACCACGTGCGTGATCTGGTAGAGGTGATAATGGTTCAGATGGGACATCTTCTTCTGTTTCGTCTTTTCCTTTCCTGCTTCTTGGAGACTCTCTGTGCTCCGCTGCCAGCCGCATGCACAGTTCCTCCTCCTCTTTCTCCTGTTGCCTTAGCAGCGCCACCATCTCCCGGTGTTTCTTAGACTTTTTGTGATTCTTCAGGGTTTGTGCACTTTGGAAGGTTTCCCCACAAGCTGGGCAGGACAGGTCATCGTTATATTCGGTGTCGTTCAACAGGACATGGTAATAATCGGTGTCGTCCTGAGCTAGGCCAGCGAGAGGGTCTTTTATTTCCTCCATGCCCAGCTGGACGTTAGCCAGCTTTTGTTCCAAGTCCCGACATCTCTCCTGAAGAGGCTTCTTCATGTGTTCAGCTTCCTCCAGCTTTTTCTGGGCTTCCTGCAAGTCTTTTATTAATGACCTCATTCGTGATTTCAATGCTTCAACTTCCTTCAGAGATTGATTGATCGTACTATTCAATCCCTCTACTGGAGCAGCTGTTTCAGCATTTTGTTGTTCGACATTGACGTGAGTCAGCGTACTTTTGGCATCCAAGGGTTGCTCTGCTGCCATCTTCTCAGTCTGTGTTGCAACCTCAGCTATTTCAATAACTTTTGAGAGCTCCGAACCCCTTTCCTTTGAAGATTGAAGCTCGTGTTCAAATTGTTCCCATTTCAGAGTCTTGTCCCTCAGCATATGAAGGAGTTGGCTGACCGTTAACTCTACTGACCTCATCCGTTTCCCAGTAGCTGCAGGGCTGTTTATAACCTTGCCCTGGGGCTCCTTTGCTGTTTCTACTTCGCCATCATCCGCAGCCTCCCCCATTCGAATTTCCACAAATGAATCGTCCAGTGATGCTGCACCCAACTTCAGTAGGAGCTCGGAATTCATGGCGACCAACTCAGCCTTTTCTGCCTGCATTCTGCTAACAAGCGCCTTCAGTTGCTGAACATCTTGCTCCACCAGATTAGAGCACGCACCTTCAGAAACCGAATCAGCTTTGATTCGTTTGGCCTCCTTGCGCAGACGGTTTGTGTGCTCCTGCTCCCTTTTCTCCCTCAGCTGTTTCTGTTGTCTTTCCAGATTCTCCCACTCTGTGTCAAAGAACGTTTTCATTGCTTTTATCTCTTGCTCGAGACGGCAACTCAATTGTTCTAATTGCTGTTGTAATTTGAAATGGATTTGAGTTCGAGCCCGGTGTTCCTCAGACTTGTGCATGTCTGTAAACTGGACAGACTCAGAATTCTCTGCCAAACTATGTTGTTGTTGTTCAGTGGAATTCTGTTCTGAAACTTTGTTCTCCTTTGAAGCATTAGTATTTATGCACTCCTTCGTTTTTCCAACCTTAGTCAGCAAGTCCATTTTAGACTTATCTTTCGCACCTGGGCTGGTCTTGTCGTCATCCGTTTCAGAGTCTGAGCTGATTGTCTTCACCGAGTTCTCACTCGTTATTGCTTTTAGGTAGTGCCATTCCATGTTTATTTCCCTGATCCACTCCCGTCCCAGAAGTGGTGGACCTCACTCAGGTAGTAAATATAAGTCCATTCCTTGGTGTTCTTTGCCCCTGTCTCTCACCTTGACTTGTATCTTTCCCATGGGGTATACTTTATGCCCCGTGTATGTCTGCAATACGATCTTGGTATCTCTCAAGGGTATATGTGAGAATAGCCGGTTGTAATCCCTTCGATTTATGACTGATAGGGCTGATCCTGTGTCCAATTCCATTTTCACTTGGACTCCGGCTACTTTTAGTGTGACCCAGATAGTTTGTAGGTCAGCTTCCTTACTCACATTGTAAATTCTCAGACTACCCAGTTCCTGGCCGTTCGGGTCTGAATCCGAATTCTGTTCATCTGAACTCTTCTCAGCCACCTTGTGTACCTTGCTGTACTTTTCCTGCGGTGACTTTTTTCTGTTGTTGGTCTTCTTTCCTGACCGGCATACTTTAGCTATGTGACCAAGCTTGCCACATTTTCTACATTCCTGGTTTTTAAACCAGCATTGGTTCTGGTCGTGTGTTGACTTCCCACAACGATAACATTTTGTTGTACCCAAAGTCATTTGATCCACGCTGAGTACCGTTGCCTTCAGCTGCATTTCCGCAGTGCCTCTCGCGGCTGCTTCATGTGATGCTGCAATAAGGACAGCCTTGTCAAGTTTAAGATCGTTCTCTTCGAGCAGTCGCTTTTGTGTTCCTTCCTTCGACAACCCGCACACAAACTTGTCTCTCAATGCCTCTGTCAGATTTTCCCCAAACTGGCAGTATTTCGCTAGTCTACGCAGTTTGACCAAGTATTCCGCGGTGCTTTCCTCTTTCCGTTGCGTTCCCGCATAAAATTTGAATTGTTCCGCCAACATCAGCTGTGTGGGGTTCAAATGATCCTTCAGGACAGCAACAATATCAGCGAAAGTCTGATCCGCCGGTTTAGCTGGTGATAGAAGATGCTTCAATAGCCCGTATGTCTTCGCCCCCATTGCGTTTAATAAGGTGAGAGCTTTATCATCATCTGCTATTTTATTGGCCTCACAATATATCTCGATGCGTTCTACGTACGTGGCCCAATCTTCCACCTCCGAATCGAAGTTGTTGATGTTACCATGCTTAGGCATCTTCACTATCTTTTTGAGAAACCACAACGAATTTGTTCGTTACTTTTTTTTTCCAAAAATGGCGGTTTCCCGCGCTTGTCTTCTTCCCCGCCCACTTTCAAAATGGCGGTTTCCCGCTTCTGTCTTCTCCCCCGCCTACTGGCGGCTTCCCGCATTTCTTCCCCTGGCGGGAGGGGTAAGCTTTCCTTCGGGCGACGACCGCTGGCTTTCGGAGTTCGCAGCCTGCGCGCCGGCTTCAGTGCGTTCCTTGTTCCCTTTTCTCGGCCGGCAACCAGCGCTGGGGACAACCCGTTGGCGGCGAACAGTTCCAGCCGCTGGGCGGAATCTCGCTCAGTCTCCCTCGCTCGGTCCCGTTCCCCCTTCACTCGGGCTCTGTCTCTCCCTCAGCGGCTTCCAATCGCGCCTCCCAGCCCTCTCGCAGTCCGGTCCTTTCTTCCCCCGGCTGCGGCTGAGTTCTCCGCGGTTTTATTTATTTTTATATCTTCCCGCGCCTTACGATCCCGGTCGCAGCGCCTCGTGGCCTCGGTAGCTGCCCGGCCTTTTTCGCCGGTCGCGGTCTAGCTGTCTCACGACGCTGTTGCGTCTCCCAGCCCGCTTGTAGCCCGGTCTCTCACGCCGGCTGCGTTCCCGCTTGTAGCCCGGTCTCTCACACCGGCTGCGTTCCCGCTTGTACCGCGGCTTCCGTGCCCTATGCTGCCCCAGTCTCAGCGCCTCTGGGCCCGACTTCTGTCCGGCTCCTTGCCCCCGACCGTGGTCGAGTTCACCGCCCTTATCCTCCGTTTCTTTTTATTTTCCCCTACTCACAGTCAACGTGGCCGACTTGCTTCTCTTGGCTGATCGGCTCACTCACCGCCATGGCAGAAAGGACAATAACAGCCTATTGCTGATGGAAGGCTTCGTGTCTGAATCCTTCCTTCTTCCTTGCTCTGCAGACTCGAGTCTTCTCTCAGCAGAACGACGAGGGCGGGTGCCTCTTCTCGACGCTCGTTAACTGCTTCGGGTGTGTCGCTGCCGCAGGGTAAGATCGAACCCGTCGCCACTGTAAAGTCTGTGGGTTATATGGTGAATTAATACACAGACTACAAGAGTAACTTTAACAGGACTTTACTATTCGAAGGTCAGGGCGAATCTGCCCAATAAATCCTTACACAGCACTTATATACCGGTGTGGTCACCACCGGTATTACAGTATACAGCAGCCAAGATAAAGTAGTGCAACACCTAAAATAGTTCTCTTAAAGGTGGACGGTTACATACAATAGTTCTCTTAAAGTTAGAATGGTTACATACACTACACTGTATACTGTAGTACCGGCAGTGACCACACCTGTATATAAATCCTGAGTAGGGATCTGTACTGTTAGTTTTAGAGTAACCCTCATCCAGTAAACACCTGTTGATTGTTCCTCTGCAGTCTCTGTCTATTGATTGAAGGACACACTATGTAGTGTATGTGCTTTAAGTCAGAACTACTTTTTACAGCTCCTGTAGACTGTAGTACCGGCAGTGACCACACTGGTATATAAGCTGTGCGCATGCCTCTGTACCCAAGTCTAGAGATTACCCTCCTCCAGTGAAGACCTGTTATTTGTTTATGTACAGCATCCGTGTAATTATTTTTCCACTGAACCATGGATCTAACAGTGATGACGAGTGTTGATGTGAATCTACCTGCAACATAAAAAAAAAATAGCCGAGTCCAGGAACACGGGCGTCGACCGCGAGCAACCGCCCAGCAGTCAGGCAGAGATCCAACTTCGCTGGGGAGGCTGTGGAGAGCCGGGCTTGGTTCCCCAGCCACAACGAGCAGTAAGAGACTGACGACAGGTCCAGAGCAGACCCTTCCCGAGCAGCGGCGGCTGGAGCCAACCGACGGCAGAGAGAGAGAGCTGAGCAGCGTCGACGGGGTAAGAAAGAGGATGAAGAGAGCAGGGCGCAGCCGGGGGTTGATCACCGAGTGGCGTCGAGGAAAAATACTGCAAACCGGAGAGAGAGATGGTAAGAAACAGTCGGGTTCTAGGCTGAGCGGCGGCGACAAATATCAAGAGAAGAACGCGCAGAGCACAGCCAGGGATCACGGGCTGATCAGGGTCCGCGGGGTGAAGCAAGGGGAGACGCCATTGAGCCGTGGAGAAGCAGGGAGAGCGCGGGAGACGCCATTGAGCCGCGGAGAAGCAGGGAGAGCGTGGGAGGCGCCATTGAGCCGCGGAGAAGAAGGAAGAGCGCGGGAGACGCCATTTTGCGAAGCCGCAGCGGAGAAGACGGGCGAGCGCGGGAAGGAAGGAAAGCGCGGGAGACGCCATTTTGTGCCAGCGGAGAAGAAGTGGAAGCGCGGGAGGCGCCATTGGTGATAGTTAACGCACAACCAAGGATGCCGAAGAGTGGCAGTATTTCTACGTTCGACAATGAAGTCGAAGATTGGGCGACATATGTGGAACGTATTGAGGTGTACTGCAGGGCGAATGAAGTGCCAGATGCTAATAAAGCACTGGTTCTGTTAAATTCCATGGGTGCAAAAACTTATGGGTTACTGCGAAATCTAATAACCCCAGAGAAGCCAGTAAACAAGAATTTTGAAAGCATAGTAGAAATCCTACAGGACCACTTAAACCCCACACCGCTGCTGATAGCAGAACAATTTAAGTTCCATAAAAGGAACAAACACAAAGATGAAAGCAATGCTGAGTACCTAACGGAACTGCGCAAGCTATCGAAATACTGCCAGTTTGGAGCGGGACTAGCAGACACGTTAAGGGACAAGTTTGTGTGTGGGCTACAAAGTGAAGGAACCCAGAAATGGCTTCTATCAGAAAAGGACCTTACGCTGGACAAAGCTTTCAGTATGGCAGTATCACACGAAGCAGCCGCAAGGGGCGCTGCAGAGATACAACGGAGACCGCAAGAATATGGCACCAACAAAATGACCTATGGAACAGGGAAGTGCTATCGCTGCGGCAGAACAACACATGACCAGAAAGATTGTTGGTTCAAGGACCAAGTGTGCAGACAGTGTGGGAAAGCAGGACACATAGCAAGAGTCTGCAGGTCTGGGAAGAAAACCAACAGTAAGAAATCTCCACAGGAGAAGTAAAAAAGGTACACCAGGTGATGGACAGTGGTTCAGACGAACAGAAAAGTGGCACAGACTCCAGAAGCAAGGAGCTGGGTTGTCTGAAACTACATAATGTAACCGAAATCGAGGATCACCAGACTATCTGGGTTACACTCAAGATAGACGGAGTCCAAGTGGAAATGGAATTGGACACAGGGTCAGCTCTAACAGTCATAAATCAAAGAGACTACAAGCGGCTATTTTCACACATACCCTTGAAAGCTACAGAGATTGTCTTGAAGACGTATGCGCGGCAAAAAGTCTACCCCAAAGGAAAAATAAGGGTGGAAGTGACATATAAAGGTCAGGAAATACCTAAAATGGATATATATGTATTGCCAAATGGAGGACCACCACTGCTAGGACGTGAATGGATCCGGAAGATACATTTAGATTGGCATTCCATACAGGCACTGAAGATAGAGGCCAAAAAGAATGACGACGTCACACCTGGACGACTGTCAAAAATGCTAACTGACGCAAAAGAAGTGTTCCAGGAGGGACTAGGAACACTAAAAGGAATAACAGCAACAATTAAAATAGAGGATAATGCAAGCCCAAAGTTTCTGAAGGCCAGACCAGTGCCTTATGCGATCAGACCAGCGGTTGAAGCAGAGCTAGAAGGGTTGGAACATTCAGGAGTACTGTCCAAAGTGGACTGGAGCGAGTGGGCTACACCCATCGTTCCTGTAATGAAGAGGTCATTGAGTAATACGCCTGGGGAACCAAAGAAGGTCCGCATCTGTGGGGATTTTAAGGTGACAGTGAACCCAGTCCTTCACATGGTGCAATATCCGCTTCCACGAATTGTGGATATTTTCGCCTCGCTATCTGGTGGTAAACGCTTCACCAAAATTGATCTAGCCCAGGCGTACTTGCAAATGGAGGTAGAAGAAGCTTCGAAACATTACTTTACGATCAACACCCATAAAGGTCTCTATCAATACAACCGGCTGGTGTTTGGGGTAGCCTCAGCTCCGGCTATCTGGCAAAGGGCAATGGATCAGGTCCTGCAAGGGATTCCAGGGACCCAGTGTTATTTGGACGACATCTTGGTCACGGGCAAAAATGACGATGATCACCTCGCTAACTTGGAGATGGTGCTCGCCAGGTTAAAGGAATATGGTCTACGAGCTAATTGCCACAAGTGCGAGTTTTTCCAGAAACAGATCTCGTATTGCGGCCACGTCATCGATGAAGAGGGGTTACATAAGTCCCCTGACAAGATAAAGGCAGTAGTCAAGGCTCCAGCACCGGAAAATGTGTCACAACTGAGGTCGTTCCTCGGGCTGGTAAATTATTACCACAAGTTCTTACCAAATTTGTCTACGGTATTACACCCGCTGAACACCCTACTGCAAACAGGGGTACCATGGAATGGGATGACGAATGTAGACGAGCTTTCCAGAAGTGTAAAGAATTGATCACATCAAAAGAGGTGTTGGCCCATTTCAACCCAGCACTACCAATTCGTCTGGCATGTGATGCATCACCCTATGGTATTGGAGCGGTGCTGTCGCACAAATTCCCAGACGGGTTGGCGAGGCCAGTAGCCTTTGCGTCTCGGTCACTAACCTCAGCCGAGCGCAACTACGCCCAGATTGACAGGGAGGCCCTCAGCCTAGTATGGGGAGTAAATAAATTCAACCACTATTTCCATGGACAGAAGTTCACCTTGCTGACTGACCACCAACCACTTGTCTCCATCTTTAATCCTAAGAAGGGCGTGACAGTAATGACTGCACAGCGGTTACAAAGATGGTCCCTGTTTCTAGGGGCGAATCTATATGAAATAGAATATAAAGGCACGAGACAGCATGGGAATGCTGATGGGCTATCGCACCTGCCACTGCCTACTGTGGAGGAAGTACCAGCAGTGGACCCTATCGAGATATTTTATTCGTCAATAATTGAACGATTGCCAGTAACAAACGCGGATATAGAGGAGACACGCAATGATCCGACGCTGTCACAGGTATATGAATTGACGGTGAGGGGATGGCCAACACATGGCGACTCACTGTTGCCAGCATTCTCATCCAGAAGAGAACAGCTGTCAGTATGCCAGGGGACAGTGATGTGTGGATCCAGAGTGGTGATTCCACCCAAGTTAAGGGAGAGAGTGGTAAATGAGCTACATGAAGGTCATCTGGGGGGAGTGAAAATGAAAAGCCTAGCTAGGGCTTATGTGTGGTGGCCGGGAATCGATCAACAAATCGAAGACCTAACTAAGAGCTGCTTAGGATGCCAGAAGGTCCAAAATGCACCACCACATGCCCCTCTACACCCATGGGAGTGGCCCTCCTCTCCATGGCAACGAGTGCATATTGATTTTGCTGGTCCATTCATGGACTCAATGTTCTTAATAGCAGTGGATGCTCATTCAAAGTGGCCTGAGGTGATAAAGATGTCTTCAACCACTACAGAGAAAACGATTGTAGTCCTACGGACCATATTTGCCAGAAACGGGTTGCCAGAGCAGATCTGCTCTGATAATGGACCACAGTTTGTGTCCGACGAGTTCCAAAAATTCATGAAAAGGAATGGGGTAAGGCATTACACATCCGCCCCGTATCATCCAGCCACCAATGGATTGGCTGAGAGGTTCGTACAAACCTTTAAGAAGGTGATAAAGGCCATGTGCGATGAGGAATTTCCACTACAGCATAAGATGGACAATTTCTTATTAGCCTACCGAAACGCGACACATGCAGTTACCAACCAGACCCTGGCCATGATGTTCTTTAACCGAAGGTTGAGATCTCGTCTGGACTTGCTCAGACCAAATGTGCGAAGAAATGTTGAGGACAAACAATTCCAGCACATCAATGAGAAGCCGACAAGGAGCTTCAATGTAGGGCAACCAGTCTTGGCCCGGGACTATCGAACAGAGAAGTGGCAACCCGGAACGATATGTACAAGGCAGGGGCCATTAATGTACACAGTGGAAGTCGGGGAGAACATTGTGAGACGCCACGTCGATCAGATCTTATCATCACAGGAATGCGTCAACCCCATGTCTCGAGTACCTGGGGGTGAACCCGACATACCGGTAGTATCTACTTCAGACCCAGTAGCAGTGGAACCCGATGAACTACCCGATGAAAGGGGGTCAGAATCGCCTCTACACCAAGAACAAGAACCTCCGGAAAGGCGCTATCCCGAAAGGGTCAGGAAGCCGCCCCAAAGACTGAATCTATAAATGGACTTTTGTTATTGAATGTACATGTAAAAATGTAATTGTTATTTGAATATTAAGGGGGTATTATTAATCTAAAAAGTGAGGAATTGTAGTGTATGTGCTTTAAGTCAGAACTACTTTTTACAGCTCCTGTATACTGTAGTACCGGCAGTGACCACACCGGTATATAAGCTGTGCGCATGCCTCTGTACCCCTGTCTAGAGATTAACTTCCTCCAGTAAAGACCTGTTATTTGTTTATGTACAGCATCCGTGTAATTATTTATCCGCTGAACCACGGATCTAACACACTGCCTAAAGATACACGGATTTAACATTGGCGACGAGTCGATTCGAACCTACCTGCAACTCTGTAGAAGTAGGCCGATTCCAGGGGCACGGGCGTCGACCATCCGGCGGAGACTTCAGCGAGACGGGCTGGCAACAGGTACGGCGCAGACCCTTCCCGGACGGTGGCGGCTGGAGCTGACCGACGGCACAGCGGAAGGCCGAGCAGCGTCGACGGTGTAAGAGAGAGGGTAAAGCGCAGCCGGGGTTGAAGACCGAGCGGCGTTGACGGAAATAAAAAAGAGAGAGAGGGTGGAGCGCACGGGGCGCAGCCGGGGTTCAGGATTGAGCGGCGTCAACGAGAGAGGTGCGCAGGAAAACGCGCAGAGCGCAGCCGGTGTTCAAGGGCTGAGCAGCGTCCACGGGGGAAGAAAGGAAAGCGTGGGAGACGCCATTTTTGAGCCGCAGCGGAGAAGAAGGGAGAGCGCGGGAGACGCCATTTTTGAGCCACAGCGGAGAAGAAGGGAGAGCGCGGGAGGCGCCATTTTTAGCCAGTCTAACCACACCCAGGGATGCCGAAGAGTGGCAGTGTCACAGCGTTCGACAATGAAGTCGAAGATTGGGCAACATATGTAGAACGCATAGAAGTGTACTGCAAGGCGAATGAAGTGCCAGATGCCAGGAAAGCACTGGTATTGTTGAATTGCATGGGTGCAAAAATGTATGGCTTACTGCAAAACCTAGTAACCCCAGAGTAGCCAGTGGAAAAGGATTTTGAAAGCATAGTGGCAATCCTACAGGGCCACTTAAACCCCACAACGCTGCTGATAGCAGAAAGATTTAAGTTTCACAAAAGGAACCAGCATCAAAATGAAAGTAATGCTGAGTATTCAACAGAACTGCGCAAGCTATCGAAACACTGCCAGTTTGGAACGGGACTAGCACATACTTTAAGGGACAAGTTTGTGTGTGGGCTTCAAAGTGAAGGAACCCAGAAACGGCTTCTATCAGAAAAGGATCTTACGCTGGACAAGGCTTTCAGCATGGCAGTATCACACGAAGCAGCCGCACGGGGCACTGCAGAGATATGACGGAGACCGAAAGAATATGGCACAAATGAAATGTCATATGGAGCAGTGAAGTGTTATTGCTGCGGTAGAACAACACACAACCATAAGGATTGTTGGTTCAAGGACCAAGTGTGCAGACAGTGTGGAAAAGTAGGACACATAGCAAGAGTCTGCAGGCCAGGAAAGAAAACCAGCAGCAAGAAATCTCCACAGGAGAAGTACAAAAAGATACATAAGGTGACGGAGAGTAGTTCAGACGAACAGAAAAGTGATACAGGCTCCGGAAGCAAGGAGCTGGGTTGTCTGAAACTACATAATGTAATCAAAATGGAGGATCACCAAACTATCTGGGTCGCGCTCAAGATAGACGGAGTCCAAGTGAAAATGGAATTGGACACAGGATCAGCCCTAACAGTCATAAACCGAAGGGACTACAAGCGGCTATTCTCACATATACCCTTGAGAGATACAGAGATTGTCTTGGAGACGTACACGGGGCAAAAAGTCTGCCCCAAAGGAAAAATAAGGGTGAACATTATATATAACGGCAAGGAAACACCAAAAATTGACCTATATGTATTGCCAGATGGAGGACCACCACTACTAGGACGTGAATGGATCCGGAAGATACAGTTAGATTGGCATTCCATACAAGCACTGACTGTAGATGCCAAAAAGGATGCGACGTCACACATGGACGACTGTCAAAAATGCTAACTGATGCACAAGAAGTGTTCCTGGAGGAACTCGGAACACTAAAAGGCATAACAGCGATGCTCAAAATAGAGGAAAATGCAAGCCCAAAGTTTTTTAAGGACAGACCGGTGCCTTATGCGATCCGCCCAGCCGTCGAAGCAGAGCTGGAAGGTTTGGAACGTTCTGGAGTACTGTCCAAAGTGGACTGGAGCGAGTGGGCCACACCCATCGTTCCTGTAATGAAGAGGTCGTTGAGTAATACGCCTGGGGAACCAAAGAAGGTTCGCATCTGTGGGGACTTTAAGGTGCCAGAGAACCCAGTCCTTCACACGGTACAATATCCGCTTCCGCTGATTGAAGATATTTTCGTCTTGCTATCTGGAGGAAAACGCTTCACTAAGATTGATCTGGCCCAGGCGTACCTGCAAATGGAGGTAGAAGAAGCCTCGAAACAGTACCTCACGATCAACACTCATAAAGGTCTCTACCAATACATCCGGCTGGTGTTCAGGGTAGCATCAGCTCCGGCTATTTGGCAAAGGGCAATGGATCAAGTCCTGCAAGGGATTCCAGGGACCCAGTGTTATTTGGATGACATACTGGTCACGGGCGAAAATGACAGTCATCACCTCGCCAACCTGGAGCAGGTGCTCACTAGATTGAAGGAATATGGGCTCTGAGCTCATCGCCACAAATGCGAGTTTTTCCAGAAGCAGATCTCGTATTGTGGCCACGTTATTGATGAAGAGGGGTTACATAAGTCCCCTCATAGAGTTTTACAGCACAGAAAGAGGCCCTTCGGCCCATCGTGTCTGCGCCGCCCATCCATCCCTGTCCAGTCTAATCCCATTTTCCAGCATTTGGTCCATAGCCTTGTATGCAATGGCATTCCAAGTGCTCATCCAAATGCTTCTTGAATGTTGTGAGGGTTCCTGCCTCTACCACCCTTTTGGGCATTGAGTTCCACATTCCAACCACCCTCTGGGTGAAAAAGCTCCTCCTCAAATCCCCTCTAAATCTCCTGCCCCTTACCCTGAATCTATGCCCCCTTGTTATTGACCCCCCTACTAAGGGGAAAAGTTCCTCTTTGTCTACCCTATCTATGCCCCTCATCATTTTGTATACCTCAATCAGGTCCCCCCTCAGCCTTCTTTGCTCCAAGGAAAACAACCCCAGCCTGTTTAGTCTTTCTTCATAGCTGAGGCGCTCCATCCCAGGTAGCATCCTGGTGAATCTTCTCTGCACCCTCTCCAAATCAATCACATCCTTCCTATAGTGAGGCGACCAGAACTGCACACAGTACTCCAGCTGTGGCCTCACCAGCGTTTTGTACAGCTCCATCATAACCTCCCTGCTCTTATATTCTATGCCTCGGCTAATGAAGGCAAGTATCCCATATGCCTTTTTAACCACCTTATCTACCTGTTCCGCTGCCTTCAGGGATCTATGTACATGTACACCAAGGTCCCTCTGACCCTCTGTACTTCCTAGGGTCCTACCACTCATTGTGTATTCCCTTGCCTTATTTGTCCGTCCAAAATGCATCACCTCGCACTTTTCAGGGTTAAATTCCATTTGCCACTTTTCCGCCCATCTGACCAACCCGTTTATATCGTCCTGTAGCCTAAGGCTTTCCTCCTCGCAATTGACCACCCCACCAATTTTCGTGTCATCTGCGAACTTGCTGATCATACCTTTTACATTCTCATCCAAATCATTTATGTAGATCACAAACAACAAGGGACCCAGCACCGATCCCTGAGGTACCCCACTGGACACAGGCTTCCAGTCACAAAAGCAACCTTCGACCATCACCCTCTGCCTCCTGCCACTCAGCCAGTTTAGGATCCAACGCGCCAAGGCACCCTGGATCCTATGCGAGACTTTGTCAAAGGCTTTACTGAAGTCCATGTAAACCACATCCACAGCATTTCCCTCATCCACCCCCCTAGTCACCCCCTCGAAAAATTCAATCAGATTTGTCAGACATGATTTACCCTTGACAAAGCCATGCTGACTATCCCCGATTAATCCTTGCCTCTCCAAGTGGAGACTAATTTTGTCCCTCAGAATTTTTTCCAATAATTTCCCTACCACAGATGTTAGGCTCACTGGCCTGTAATTCCCTGGTTTATCCCTGCTACCCTTCTTGTATAATGGTACTACATTAGCTGTTCTCCAGTCCTCTGGTACATCCCCTGTGGCCAGAGAGGTTCTGAAAATTTGTGTCAGAGCCCCTGCAATCTCCTCCTTTGCCTCCCACAGCAGCCTGGGATACATCTCGTCCGGGCCTGGGGATTTATCCACTTTTTGGCCTGCTAAAACCGCTAGCACCTCCTCCCTCTCGATGCTAATATGTTCAAGTATGTCACAGTCCCCTTGCCCGATTTCTATGTCTGCATCGTCTTTCTCCATAGTGAGCACAGATGCAAAAAATTCATTTAAAACCCCGCCTACATCATCTGGCTCTACACACAGATTGCCACTTTGGTCCCTAATGGGCCCTACCCTTTCCCTGGTTATCCTCTTGCCCTTAATATACTTATAAAACATCTTAGGATTTTCCTTTATTTTGCTCGCCAGTGTTATTTCATGGCCCCTCCTCGCCCTCCTAATTTCTTTTTTAAGTATGCCCCTGCACTTTTTATACTCCTCTAGGGCTTCTTTCGTCTTTAGTCTTTTGTAACTGCCAAAAGCCCCCCTTTTATTTCTAATGCATTTTTGTATATCCCTTGTCATCCAAGGTTCCCTTTGCTTGTTGGTCCCACCCTTGACCTTTACAGGAACATGTTGGCGCTGTACTCTCTCTATTTCCCTTCTGAAAGTCCCCCACTGTTTTGATGTGGATTTTCCTATAAGTAGCTGCTCCCAGTCCACTTTGGCCAGATCCTGCCTTATCATATTAAAATCGGCCTTCCCCCAATTTAGAACCCTTATTTCCGGGCCGTCTTTGTCTTTTTCCATGACCACCTTAAATCTCACCGAATTATGGTCACTGTCGCCAAAATGCTCTCCTACTGATACTTCCACCACTTGCCCGGCTACATTCCCCAGAATTAGGTCCAGTACCGCCCCCTCTCTTGTAGGACTTTCTACATGTTGGCTCAAAAAGCTCTCCTGGATGCACTTTAAGAATTCTGCACCCTCTAAGCCTTTCACACTCTGACTATCCCAATTTATATTGGGGAAGTTGAAATCCCCCACTATTATTACCCTATTATTTTCGCACTTCTCTGAGATTTGCCTACATATCTGTTCCTCTATCTCCCCCTGACTGTTTGGGGGCCTATAGTACACTCCCAGCAAAGTGCTTGCCCCCTTTTTGTTTTTAAGTTCTACCCATATGGCCTCATTAGAGGAACCCGCTAATATATCGTCCCTCCTTACAGCAGTAATTGACTCCTTAATTAATATTGCAACACCCCCTCCCCTTTTACACCCCCCTCTGTCTCGCCTGAAGATTCTATACCCCGGAATATTGAGCTGCCAGTCCTGACCCTCCCTCAACCATGTCTCCGTGATAGCAACAATATCGTACTCCCATGTGTTCAACAACAACTTCAGTTCATCCACCTTATTTGCAAGACTCCTTGCATTAAAATAAATGCCTTCCAGCCCTGCCATATTCCCTTTTGCCTTTACATATTTGCTCTGCCTTCCCAGCTGACTTGTTTTTTCCTCTGTATTTGGCTGTAAATCACCCCCTACTATAGCTCCACTCTGTACCCCATCCCCCTGCCAAGTTAGTTTAAACCCCCCCCAGCAGTGCTAGCAAACCTCCCCGCAAGGATATTGGTTCCCCTCTGGTTCAGGTGTAAACCGTCCGACTTGTACAAGTCCCACCTTTCCCAGAAGCAGACCCAGTGATCCAGGAAACTAAAGCCCTCCCCCCTGCACCATCCCTTTAGCCACGCATTCATCTGTTCTATCTTCCTATTCCTATACCCACTAGCACGTGGCACGGGGAGTAATCCAGAGATTACAACCTTTGAGGTCCTGCTCTTTAATCCTTCACCTAGCTCCTTAAATTCTTGCTGCAGGACCTCATCCCTCTTTTTACCTATGTCGTTGGTACCAATGTGGACCACGACCTCTGGGTGTTCACCCTCCCCCTCCAGAATGCCCTGCAGCCGCTCAGTGATATCCTTGACCCTGGCACCAGGGAGGCAACAAACCATCCTGGATTCACGTCTACGGCCACAGAAACGCCTATCTGTTCCCCTTACTATAGAATCCCCTACCACTATTGCTCTCCCACACTTTTTCCCCCCTTCCTGGGCAGCAGGAGCACCCCCAGTGCCAGGAAGTTGGCTGCTGCTGCCTTCCCCTGGTGAGTCATCCCCCCCAACAGTATCCAAAGCGGTATACTTGTTTGAGAGGGGAATGGTCACAGGGGTCTCCTGCACTACCTGCCTGCTTCTATTGCTCCGCCTGGTGGTCACCCATTTCCTGTCTTCCTGTGCAGCCCTTCCCTGCGGTGTGACCAACTCACTAAACGTGCTATCCACGACCCTCTCAGCATCGTGAATGCTCAACAACCCCTGAAAAGATTGAGGCTGTAGTCAAGGCTCCAGCACCGGAAAATGTGTCACAACTGAGGTCGTTCCTCGAGCTGGTGAACTACTACCATAAGTTCTTGCCAAATTTGTCTACAGTACTACACACACTGAACACCCTATTGCAAACAGGGGTATCATGGAAGTGGAATGACGAATGTAAATGAACTTTCCAGAAGTGCAAAGAATTGATCACATCAAAAGAGGTGTTGGCTCATTTCAACCCAGCACTACCAATTCAGTTGGCTTGTGATGCATCACCCTATGGTATTGGAGCGGTGCTGTCGCACAAATTCCCGGACGGCTCGGAGAGGCCAGTAGCCTTTGCGTCATGGTCACTAACCTCAGCCGAGCGTAACTACGCCCAGATTGACAGGGAGGCCCTCAGCCTAGTGTGGGGAGTGAAAAAGTTCAACCACTATCTGCACGGGCAGAAGTTCACCTTGCTGACTGACCACCAACCACTTGTCTCCATCTTTAATCCAAAGAAGGGCGTTCCGGTGATGACTGCGCAACGGCTACAAAGCTGGTCCCTTATTCTAGGGGTGAACCAATCTGAAATAGAGTATAAGGGCATGAAACAGCATGGAAATGCTGATGGGCTATCATGCCTGCCACTGCCTACTGCGGAGGAAGCAACAGCAGTGGACCCTGTCGAAATATTTTATTCAACTATAATTGAACGCTTGCCAGTAACTAACGCGGATATAGAGAAGGAGACCCGAAATGACCCAACACTGTCTCGGGTATATGACTTGACGGTGAAGGGATGGCCAACACATGGTGACTCACTGTTGCCAGCATTCTCATCCAGAAGAGAACAGCTGTCAGTATGCCAGGGGACCTTGATGTGTGGATCCCGAGTGGTAATTCCACCCAAGTTAAGGGAGTGAGTGCTCAACGAGCTTCACGAAGGCCATCTGGGAGGGGTGAAAATGAAAAGCCTTTGTGTGGTGGCCGGGGATCGATCAGCAAATCGAGGCCCTGACAAAGAGCTGCTCAGGATGCCCAAAATGCACCACCACATGCCCCTCTACACGCATGGGAGTGGCCCTCCTCTCCATGGCAATGGGTGCATATTGATTTTGCTGGTTCATTGATGGACTCAATCTTTTTAATAGCTGTGGATGCGCACCTGAAATGGCCTGAGGTGATGAAAATGTCCTCCACCACCACGGAGAAAACGATTGCAGTCCTACGGACCATATTTGCCAGGAATGGCTTGCCAGAGCAGATTTGCTCTGATAATGGACCACAGTTTGTGTCCGAAGAGTTTCGGCAATTTATGAAAAGGAATGGGGTAAGGCATTACACATCCGCCCCGTATCATCCCGCCACAAATGGGTTGGCTGAGAGGTTTGTACAAACCTTTAAAAAGGCAGTAAGGGCCATGTGCGATGACGACATTCCACTGCAGCATAAGGTGGACAATTTCCTGTTAGCCGACAGAAATGCGACACATGCAGTCACCAACCAGACCCCGGCCATGATGTTCTTTAACCGAAGGTTGAGATCTCGTCTGGATTTGCTCAGTCCAAATGTACGAAGAGATGTTGAGAATAAGCAATTCCAGCACATCAATGAGAAGCCAACAAGAAGCTTCAATGTAGGGCAACCAGTCTTGGCTCGTGTCCACCGAACAGAGAAATGACAACCAGGAACGATATGCACACGGCAGGGGCCACTAATGTACATAGTGGTTGTTGGGGAGAACATTGTGAGACGCCATGTCGACCAGATCCTAGAGTCACAGGAACGAGTCCACCCCATGTCTCGCGTACCTGGTGATGAACCCGAAATACAGGTAGCATCTACCCCAGAAACATTAGCATCGGAAGCTGATGAACCAACCGACGACAGGGGCCAGAATCGCCTCCGCACCAAGAGCAAGACACTCAGGAAAGGCGCTATCCAGAAAGGATCAGGAAGCCTCCCCAAAGACTGAAATTATAAATGGACTATTTTCAGTTAATGTTGCATGTTAAAAGTGTTAATTGTTAAATGAATGTTATGGTACTGTTAATCTAAAAGGGGAGGAATTGTAGTGTATGTACCTTTAAGGGGAGAACTACTTTTTATAGCTCCTGTCTACTGTAGTACCGGCAGTGACCACACCTGTATATAAACCCTGAGTAGGGATCTGTACTGTTAGTTTTAGAGTAACCCTCATCCAGTAAACACCTGTTGATGGTTCCTCTGCAGTCTCTGTCTATTGATTGAAGGACACACTACCTAAAGATACACGGATTTAACAGCTGCCATGAATCTTTTGTCCAGCGCCAGTCCACACTCCCTCAGCTCTTTGCTCCTCCAAACAGACTTTCTGGCTGGCTGCTTGGAGACATGGGCTATCCATAGAAACATAGAAGAAAGGAGCAGGAGTAGGCCATTTGGCCCTTCGAGCCTGCTCTGACATTTAACAAGATCATGGTTGATCATCCAAATTCAGTACCCTGTCCCTGCCTTCTCCCCACATCCCTTGATCCCTTTAGCCTTAGGAAATATATCAAACTCCTTCTTGAATGTATTTAATGAACTGGCCTCCACCGCCCTCTGTGGCAGAGAATTCCACAGGTTCACCACTCTCTAGGTGAAGAAATTCTTCCTCATTTCAGTCCTAAATGGCTTACCCCTTATTCTTAGACTATGACCCCTGGTTCTGGACTCCTTGGCCATCAGAAACATCCTTCCTGCATCTAGTCTGTCCAGGCCTGACAGAATTTTATAGGTTTCGATGAGATCCCCTCTCAATCTTCTAAACTCCAGTGAGCATAAGCCCAATCGATACAATCTCTCCTCATACATCATTCCTGCCATCCCAGGTATCAGCCTGGTGAATCTTCGCTGCACTCCTTCCATGGCAAGAACATCCTTCCTCAGATAAGGTGACCAGAACTGCACACAATACTCAAGGTGCGGTCTCACCAAGGCCCTGTACAACTGCAGCAAGACATCCTTGTTCCTTTACTCGAACCCTCTTGCTACGAAGGCCAACATACCATTTGCCTTCTTAACCGCCTGCTGCACCTGCATGCTTACCTTCAGCGACTGGTGCACAAGAACACCCAGGTCTCTTTGCACTTCCCCTTCTCCCAATCTATTGCCATTCAAAAAATAATCTGCCTTCCTGTTTTTGCCACCAAAGTGGATAACCACACATTTATCCACATTATAGTGCATTTGCCATGTTTCTGCCCAATCACCCAACCTGTCCAAATCGTACTGGAGTTTCATGACATCCTCCTCACAGCGTACCCTCCTATCCAGCTTTGTGTCATCTGCAAATTTGGAGATATTACATCCAATTCCCTCGTCCAGATCATTAATATATATTGTGAACAACTGGGGTCCTAGGACTGATCCTTGCGGTACCCCACTAGTCACTGCCTGCCACTCAGAAAACGACCCGTTTATTCCAACTCTTTGCTTTCTGTCCGCCAACCAGTTCTCTATCCAAGTCAATACCTTGCCCCCAATCCCATGTGCCTTAATTTTGCACGCTAATCTCTTATGCGGGACCTTATCGAAAGCCTTCTAAAAGTCCAAATACATCCACTGGTTCTCCCTTATCTATTTTACCAGTTACATCCTCAAAAAATTCCAGTGGATTAGTCAAGCATGATTTACATTTTGTAAATCCATGTTGACTTTGTCCGATCCTGTCACTGCTTTCCAAGTGCTCTGCTATTACATCTTTTATAATGGACTCCAGCATTTTCCCCACATCAGATGTCGGAAGCCAGCCAAGGCCTGCTTTTAACAAGGTAAGTGGTGAATTAATTAAAATTAAAACATTTTTTCCACAGGTTTATTATTTTTAAATACTTTAAAGAAAGGTAAGATTATTTTTAGCCCCATTAGAAAATGTAATTAATTTTTTCAAAAATGTAAATTATCATTTAATATAGTTATTTTATGTAATTTATAGTTATTTTAAAAATGTGATTTTTAAAAAATATTTATTTGAAGTTTTATTTATATTTTGGGGCTTATAGTATTTATAGTTTTGACAGCTCTTCCTGTAAATTTTATGAATGGGCATTTCCCTGCTACCATTGGCTCTCCATGGCCCACGTGGTCCCAGGGAACGCTTCAAACTAACTGCGCCCCTGGGATACGCAAGCACTGCACGCCGGCAGTTGGAGGAGGCCCAGGATTGGAATCCCACGCGGGCCCACAGCTCAACAGCCGGCGCGCTAGGTAAGTGCACGTCGGAGGCTTGCACCCGTGGGAAGCCTCCGACCCAAATTTCTGGGCCAATGTTGTTGCAACAGATCGATATTGCAGAATTTTGATGAATGTCCATTAACCGCAATACTTTAGTGTTAATTTAATTTAATAAAGGCTTAAATCAAATGGCAATGTATGTAAATTTTTAGAAGACAAACAATGAAAATCCAGTTTATCTACTAATTATTCCTCAGAGCTGAGCAATTTCCTAGTTTTACAGTCAGTGCTCCCCTATTAAATAAAGATTCTGGGATAAGTTTTCTGTAACCAAGAAATTACTGGGCATCCTATTCTATATTATAATGTTTTACTTTGTGCTTAATCAAACATGCACCTTAATTTGACATGCTACCAGCAGCAGTGTACTAACTGATGGATTGGGTGGACAGAAAATGACATATTAATGCAAGAAACATCAGTTTGTGGATTAGTGGAGATGGGAATGTCAACTGGAACCTATTTATCATATACAGCTGTAAAGATACATGCCTTTTAAATATGCAACTGTTTCAAGTCTAAGTGATATCATTAATTTCCTTAGTCAACTTGAAATAGTTCAGCTCAAGATGGACATCAATAAAGCAGATTGGATCAAATTGGTAGAAATATTTAATTTACATATTGTTCCATGATTTACATTATTCCAAATGTATGTACATTGTATAAGTAATACAGTACTGTCGGATACCTCTCTTGGTTTAAGGTAAAATATGATCAAAATGTTCATTCTGTTCCACTAACCAGCTTCCCATTCTTTCCCTATTAAAATCAAGCACATATTATCATCTTGTTTACAGCCCATTTCTATGTTTTTCATTATAAATGAATGGAAACTATTGTAAGGAGTGAGCTGAAAGTGCCCTTGTATAGTTTGACAAGTAAAGTAATGAAACTAATTAGTGATATTGGTTAATAGAGGAATGTTAGCCAGGATACTGGGAGAACTCCATGTTCTTCTTTGAATAGTGCCTTGGGATCTTTCACCTCCACCTGAACAGGCAGATGTGACCTCGATCTAGCACTTCTGACAATGTAACGTTTGCAGTCTTATGTGCTCAGATTTTGTTGTGTGGCTCAATTCTATACTCAAACTTCTAATTCAACTATACAGTGGAGTGCATACTTATCTATGAGGGTACTGTGTTGTCATTGCATGTACTATTGTGTGTTTGTGCACAATTGGTTATGTATGGATATGTTCCATAACTGAGATTGGTAGTATTTGCAGATCCTCACCACTGGGTTAACCAACTTATCAACATTTACACTAGTTGAATATTTCATTAGCTACTTTAGCATTAAAGGATCATTGTGAGAGAGGGTTACCTTAATCAAGAGAGAGGATTGGAAATGATTTTGTGAAGGAATAGCCATATTCAGAAAAATACACCATCCTATGAAAGAAAACGCCTTATTAAAACATGACATACTGAGTCTGGAAGCCTTAACAATCAAAAGCTGTAAACAGCATACAGGATATTGAGATAAAACAAGCTGTTGACACTGAATCAATAGCCCTATTGAAGTAGAAGGTTGGAGGTTCCTAAAGGTCTGAAGCCTTGGAGAGAACACAATGCTATACCCAGTTTAAGTGTTATAAACCAATCCTTCGGAAAGAAACACAGAACATTAAAGAAACGTAAGCCTTTGTAAAAATAACATCAAATAAAACAGGAGACACGAGTCTGTGGTACAACCAGCTGAGGTGATTAAGAATTGCATAGATCATCCTAAGTGAAGTGTTCTAAATGCAAAAGACACAAACAGAAGACATTCGTAAGAATGACATCAAATAGATGCACGGCTGTTATATTGTTTTTATGATAAGTTTTGAACACCTAAAGGTAGAGACACAAGTCTGTTTGCTATAGCTGAACTGACTGTAAGAATAGAAGAAGTCAACAGAAAAATGACTAGAGACAATTAGCTTACATCAGCAGAAAACTTCAAAGACATAAGACATAAGACATAAGAAGTAAGAGCAGGAGTAGGCCATACGGCCCCTCGGGCCTGCTCCGCCATTCAATAGGATCATGGCTGACCCGAACTTAGACTCACGTCCACTTCCCTGCCCTCTCCCCGTAACCCTTTATTCCCTTATCAGCTAAGAAACTGTCTATCTCCATTTTTTATTTATTTAATGTCGCAGCTTCCACAGCTCTGTGAGGTAGCAAACTCCATAGACTTACTGCCCTCTGAGTGAAGAAGTTTCTCCTCACCTCAGTTTTGAAAAGACAGCCCCTTATTCTAAAATTATGCCCCCTAGTTCTAGTCTCACCCATCAGTGGAAACATCCTCACCACATCCACCCGATCAAGCCCTCTCGCAATCTTATATGTTTCGATAAGATCGCCTCTCATTCTTCTGAATTCCAATGAGTAGAGGCCCAACCTACTCAACCTTTCCTCATACATCAACCCCCTCATCTCCGGAATCAACCGAGTGAACCTTCTCTGAACTGCCTCGAGAGCAAGTATATCTTTTCTTAAATATGGAAACCAAAACTGTACGCAGTATTCCAGGTGTGGCCTCACCAGTACGCTGTATAACTGAAGCAAGACTTCCCTGCTTTTATACTCCATCCCCCTTGCAATAAAGGCCAAGATTCCATTGGCCTTCCTGATCACCTGCTGTACCTGCATACTAACCTTCTGTGTTGCATGCACCAGGACCCCCAGATCCATTTGCACTGTAGCACTTTGCAGTTTCTCTCCATTTAGATAATAACTTGCTCTTTGATTTTTACTGCCAAAGTGTATAACCTCACACTTTCCAACATTATATTCCATCTGCCAAATTTTTGCCCACTCACTTAGCCTGTCTATGTCCTTTTGCAGATTTTTTATGTCCTCCTCACTCACTGCTTTCCCTCCCATCTTTGTATCGTCGGCAAACTTGGATACATTGCACTCGGTCCCTTCCTCCAAATCGTTAATATAGATTGTAAAGTGTTGGGGTCCCAGCACTGACCCCTGCGGATCACCACTAGTCACTGAATGCCAACCCGAGAATTAACCATTTATCCCAACTCTCTGTTTTCTGTTAGATAGTCAATATTCCACCCATGCCAATATATTGCCCCCAATCCCGTGATTTTTTATCTTGAGCAGTAATCTTTTGTGTGGCACCTTGTCAAATACCTTTTGGAAGTCCAAATGCACCACATCCACTGGTTCTCCTTTATCCACCCTGTTTGTTACGTCCTCAAATAATTCGAGCAAATTTGCCAAACATGACTTCCCCTTCATAAAACCATGCTGACTCTGTCCTATTAAATTATGCATATCCAAATGTCCTGTTACTGCTTCCTTAATAATGGACTCCAACATTTTACCAACCACAGATGTTAGGCTAACTGGTCTATAGTTTCCAGCCTTTTGTCTGCCTCCCTTTTTAAATAAGGGCATTACATTAGCAGTTTTCCAATCTGCTGGTACCTTTCCTGAATCCAGGGAGTTTTGGAAAATTACCACCAATGCATCCACAATCCCTACCGCTACTTCTCTCAAGACCCTAGGATGTAAGCCATCAGGTCCAGGGGATTTATTCGCCTTTAGTCCCATTATCTTACCGAGTACCACCTCCTTAGTGATTTTAATTGTGTTTAGCTCCTCCCCCCCATAGCCCCCTGTTTGTCTAGTGTTGGGATATTTTTAGTGTCCTCTACTGTAAGGACTGATACAAAATATTTGTTCAGCGTTTTTGCCATCTTCATGTTCCCCACCACTAATTTCCTGGTCTCGTCCTCTAAGGGACCAACATTCACTTTAGCCACCCTTTTTCTTTTTATGTAACTGCAGAAACTCTTGCTATCTGTTTTTATATTTTTTGCTAGTTTACTTTCATAATCTATCTTCCCTTTCTTAATTAATCTTTTAGTTATTCTTTGCTGGCTTTTAAATGCTTCCCAATCTTCTATCCTCCCACTAGATTTGGCTACTTTATATGCCCTTGTTTTCAGTTGGATACTATCCTTTATTACTTTACGCTGCCCCAAAAAGCTGTAGAAGCTACATCATTACATAAACTTAAAACAGAAATAGACAATTTCCTAGAACTAAAGGGAATTAAGGGTTATGGGGAGCGGGCAGGGATTTGGACATGAGTCTAGGTTCGGATCAGTCATGGCCCTGTGGGTAGCGGAGCGGGCCCAGGGGCCGTGTAGCCTGATCCTGCTCCTATTTCATGTGTCTAATTCTGTTAGATTCAGGAGATGGCTCTGTGATAGTGGATTGGCGGTTAGGATCAGATCAGCCATGATCTTATTGAATGGCGGAGCAGGCTCGAGGGGCCGATTGGCCTACTCCTGCTCCTATTTCTTATGTTCTTATGTTCTTATGTTTACTTAACCACAGATGGCTGTCTTTTCTTTTATGCCCCTTTTTCCTCACTGGAATATATTTTTCTTGAAAGTTGTGAAATATCTCCTTGAATGTACACCACTGCTCTTGTACCGTCTTACACTTTAATCTATTTTCCCAGTCCACTTTAGTCAACTCTGCTCTCATACCTTCATAGTCTCCTTTATTTAAGCTTAGTACACTGGTTTGAGATCCAACTCTCTCACCCTCCAACTGAATTTGGAATTCAACCATGTTATGGTCACTCATTCCAAGGGGATCCTTTACTAGGACATTTTTTATTAATCTTGTCTTATTACACAGGACCAGATCTAAGATTGCCTGTCCCCTGGCTGGTTCAGTTACATACTGCTCAAGGAACCTGTCCCTAATGCACTCTATGAACTCTTCCTCAAGGCTGCCCTGCCCAATTTGATTTGTCCAGTCAATATGAAAGTTAAAATCCCCCATGACTATAGCTGTTCCCTTATTACAAGCCCCAACTATTTCCTGATTTATACTCCGACCAACAGAGTTGCAACTGTTAGGAGGCCTATAGACTACACCCAATAGTGACTTTTTCCCCATATAATTCCATATCTCCACCCAAACTGTTTCACTATCCTGATCCTTTGACCCAATATCATTTCCCACTATTGCATTGATTCCATCCTTTATTAACATAGCCACCGCACCTCCCTTTCCTTCCTGTCTGTCCTTCCTAATTGTCAAATACCCCTGGATGTTTAGTTCCCAGTCATGGTCACCTTGCAGCCATGTTTCTGTAATGGCCACCAGATCATACTCATGTGTAGTTATTTGTACCGTCAACTCATCTATTTTTTACGAATGCTGCGTGCATTCAGATAAAGAACTTTTAAATATGTTTTGTGACAATTTATTCCTGCTTTTACCCCCTTTACTACTCTACCTTTATCTTTATACATTCTGTCCCTTCCTGACACGCTCTGGTTTTTAATTCCTCCACTGCTACCTTGCTCTATTGCCATCTGAAATTTTTATTTTTCACTCTCTTGAAACCTCACCCCCACTAATTAGTTTAAAGCCCTCTCCAGAGCCCTAGTTATTTGATTCGCCAGGATTCTAGTCCCAGCACTGGCCAAGTGAAGTCTGTCCCAATGAAACAGCTCTCTCCCGTCCCAATACTGGTGCCAGTGTCCCAAAAAGAAAACCCATTTTTCCCACACCAGTCTTTGAGCCACGCATTTAACTCTCTGATTTTATTTACCCTAGCCAAATTTGCTCGTGGCTCAGGTAGTAATCCAGAGATTATTACACTTGTGGTTCTGCTTTTTAATTTGGCCCCTAGCTGCTCATACTCCCTCAGCAGAACCTCTTTCCTTGTCCTATCTATGTCGTTGGTACCAACATGGACCATGACAACTGGATCCTCCCCCTCCCACTCCAAGTTTATCTCCAGCTCAGAGGAGATGTCGTTAACCCTGGCACCGGGCAGGCAACACAGCCTTCGGGACTCTCGCTCTCGGCTGCAAAGAACCCTATCTATCCCCCTAATGATACTATCCCCTACCACTACAACATTTCTTTTTACTCCCCCCACTTGAATGGCCCCTCATTCCACGGTGCTGTGGCCAGGTTGCTCATCCTCCCTGCAGTCCCTGTTCCCATCCTCACAGGGAGTAAGAGCCTCGAACCTGTTGGACAAGAGCAAGGGCTGCGGCTCCTCCAACACAACCTCCTGGATCCCCGTACCTGTCTCACTCACAGTCACACCCTCCTGTCCCTGACCACGGAATACATCTGAATTAGTTAATCTAATTGGTGTGACTACTTCCTGGAACACAGAGTCCAGCTAACTCGCCCCCTCCCTGATGTGTCGCAGTGTTTGAAGCTCAGACTCCAGCTCATCAACACGGAGCCGGAGTTCCTCGAGCAGCCAACACTTACTGCAAATATGATCACCATGAGCATCAATGGTTTCCACCAGCTCCCACATATTGCAGCAGTAAAGGATTTGCCACTGAGAAGGAGTATAAAAATTGGACTTTCAAATGGGATGACAGATTCGTTTGAAGGGGCAAAGCGATTCTCAGGCTTTAGAGGCAAGCTCTGCAAGTCTTCAACGCTTTGTATCTCGGGGATCAAGGTACTTATATTTGATTTTGGTGGATATCCTGGAATAGGCCAAAAAATATAAAAATGTAACGAAGTTAAGATTTGAGAATAAGGATCTCTGATAATAGAATTGTAAGTATTCTGTATTTGGAACTGTTAATGTTGCGATTGAATCACCAGCTGAAAATTACATGTCGGTTCTTTAATAAATCTATATTTTTTTCGAATTGTCTCATATAATACTTCTGTATCAAACTCGCAAACTCAATCTCTGTACACTGGTGAGAAGTTGCATAATTCTGGAGGAGTTTTCTGGACCCTCATAATATCTGGAAGGTTACAGTCTAGTTAAGCTTATTAAAAGTGCTATCTGGAGGATGGTAACATCTTCAGGTCATTCCTTTCCTTTAGGGAGAGATAGTCTGGACCTTTAGACCCAATTAAGCATCTTTAGGATTCGGCTACCTCTAACTTTAGTTGAGAGTGAATGTCGGGGAATACGCCTGATCCGGGGTAGCCCTAAAGGGGCTAGGACTAGTAATAATCCTTTCAATTAAAGGAGGACATAAAAGAAGGGTTAGCTAAGTGCACAAGGGATGTTACCAGAAGCAACAGGACAGTTGGACCTTTCCCAATTATTGGAATCCTCCACGCCAGTCAGCAGTGCTGTGACACTTACACCAAAACCAAATATCACAACACACAAGAGACAGACTTTTAAAATATATATATTTTCATTGTGTTCTACAAATTAGTAAGAATATTTGATCAGATTTGAATATAAGGGCAGGCCAATCTTGAGTAATTCCACTCTAGGCAAAAAGCCTGTTGTCACTGATAATCAAGATTCACACTTGAATAATAGCCTTGGGGGAGAGGTACCAATTGGAAAGTACCCGACAAAGGACCTTTCTCAGTTATTGGCATGCTCTATGCCAGTCAGGAGGGGAGGAGAGGGAAGAGGGTTAAAAAGAGCTCATCCATGCTTTCTGGATTACATGGGCCAAGTAAATTGCAGAAGAAAGTCCCATAAAATGGCTCAAAATAAAGGAAAACACTAAATCTAATGGAAAAAACTTGTATATAATCCTGTAATTACCAGGAGAACATGTAATAGATATCAAACAAAATAATCCACTCAAGCTAAGTGTTCATTAAATATATAGGGCTAGAAATTAATCTACTTATGGACACTCCGTAGTACCATGAAATGGCGATAAAATGACGGCCACTGCTCTTTCGCCAGCTGGTGGCAGGTCCTGTGACAGCCGTCATATTCCTCTCCCTCTTTGCGATGTAGGTAACTGGCAGTGCCCTGGAAAAAAATGGAGGCATGGTGATGTCAATCGGCGCACCAACGCGAACTTCGACCCTAGTGCTGAAGTCAGCGCTGGGTCCTAAGCACACCAGGTTAACCTGGCATGCAAGCAGGCTGACAGTCTGCAGCTCTTAAAGGGATAAACACATTATTCAGATAAGTTTGAATTTAAGGGTTTGGACTTTAAAAATTTTTTTTATTGAAGAGGTGACTTGCTGCAATAGATGTGAAAAGTTTTTTAAGTGTGTAGGGAGTGCTGCTGGACACTTATAAAGGCTCGGATGGCAAATGAAGGCCTTTGAGAAGACAGAACATGCTGCGAATACTCAGCAGGTCACGCAATATCTGTGGAGAGAAAAACAGAGTTCAGGGCCAGAATTTTGCTGGTGCTCAGCCAACAGGATTGGTGGCGGGTCAGCTGTGAAATTGAAAATGATTGACAGCGGGTCGGGAACCCGCTGTCAAAACGCGCACACAGAACTTTCCCGATGTCGGGTCTGCCAGCGCTGAGCAGACCCGACAGGCAACGGCAGGGAAGGCAATTCAAATCATTAGTGGCTTGTTTACAGCTACTTAACAATGCTTTTTTCCCAGCTTTCTGAATTTGACAGGTCACCCACTGGTTTCCCATTGTGCCTAGACCCTGTCTGTGAAGGTGAGGCGGGAAATCATGAGCCATTGAATCAGCTGATGAGTTGACAGCTTCAAATGTCAAGTCAAAGCTCCCAGCTGATTGACATATTCCCTTAGCCACTTGCTTCTCTAAACTGCATTTCCACTAGAGATTCAGAATGGTGGAAGTCTTTACACAAGTCTCCATCCAGTCTGACCTTATTACCTTTCCCACCATTGACAGATCACTTCTGTCATCTCTACTTCACTTGCTATCTATTCCATCAGCATTGGTACACTTTATACTCTGTCACCTTGGTCCTCAGAATCCCACCACAATCACCCCAAACACCAGCAGCAACAGGCACACCAGCAGCACCAGGCAAACCAACAACAACACCAACATTCTCCGCAATCAACTGATGCTGCACAGGACACAGGGCATCAGCACCCGACCACATTGCTGCCCAGGACGCCTGGGATGGCCTCACCATAGACAGATTTATTTCACTTGCCGCTGTACACCCTGGATGCCATATGATGCACCAGGTTGTCACCACCCCACACCAACCCCATAAAGCATCTACAATGCTCAAGCCATTACTTTCATACTCACCAGCATTTCAGGGGCTACCGTTAATCTCACCATTCACTGCAACTCACTAAGCCACTTCCAAAGGTGCACACGAACCTGTCCAAGAACGCAAAGCGCTGAAAATAAAGATTTCAATGTTTGACAGCACATTAACAGGAACTTCACATGAACATTGGCTAAACTCCCAAAGTGCCCACCCTTGTGTGTTGATAGTTGGTATGTTTGGACTAGGACGAGAATGAGTGTGAGGGGTGGCTAGTGAGATGGGGAAGTGATAATGTAGATTGAGAGGGATGGGTGGAGGTGCAAGGTAAGTTGGTGTGAATAAGATTGTGCAGGAATAGGGTAGGGAAGGTAGAGTGATGGGGATGTGATGAGTGGTACAGCAGGATGAGGTTGAGTTTGGCTTTGCAGTATCATTTTGTGATCTACTGAGATCATTGAAAGGTTTGCGCCACTGCAGCCTGGTCCTCCTGACCACATCCCTGCTTGTGCCCTCCTGTGCAATGTGCAACCAGGCTGCGTTGGTCTCCTGGGGAGGTCTCTTCTGCCCATTGGAAGGGAAGAGAACCTCCCTGTGCACTTTGACTCCCTCCATAAGCATATGGAGGGAGTTATGGGAGAGCCTGGGTGCAGCCGTGCACCTTTGTGTTTGCCAGTGTTTGCAGCCACTCAATGCTGTAGAACACTGATAGCACAAATGTCAAAATAAATTTGTGTATGCTTCCTTTTAAGGAAACCGGTGGATGATGCGTCATCAAATTATGTCATCAGACCCACTTCCTTTAATTGGCTGGGAAACTCGCTGGGCGGGCTTAACAAGCCCAATCAGGGGAAAGTTATGTCGGAGGCCAGGATGGAGACAGGAGTGGGGCCAGGACCCACCACGGATATCGCCCGTCATGGACCCACCGAGGTAGGGAGAATCGCGGCCCATGTCTCCAGTGGACATGCTGCCTAACTAACTGAGTATTTCCAGCATTTTATGCTGTCATTTCACATTTACAGCATCCGCTTGCAGAGGGAAGATGCAGAAGAGGAAGATACAGAAGAGGAGGAAGCCGAAGGGAGGATGCATCCCAGACAGCCCCTTTGTGGCCGTTATATCCGGGATGGAATCATCTGCCTGCAGTCCCACTGGCTGGACAGGCTGCATTTCTTGGGTGTGAAATGAGGAAGGCACAAGGGTGGAGTTGTGCTGATGGGAGGGCGGGAAAGCAAGAGGTGCATGCCAGAATGAGGATAACATACGAGGATACCTGCAACTTGTATCCTTCAGACCCACCGCTGGCCAAGGGCTCAACCATGCCCCTGCTAAGAATGGCCGAGTCTAGTGGTACAGTTGGTAGGAGATGGCTTTTGAAGATGCATTCACTGACCTTGACCAGTGGTCTGAGGTCATGAAGCTTCTTTGGGCACTGGTCCCAGGTGGTGGAGGCAACACTGCTGGCAGTGATGGCCTTGGTAATGTACTCCCACATCATTCTTTCTGGAGGGCCTCCTGGCCCCTGTGGGTAGAGGACCTCTCTTGCAGTGTTGCCCCCTGCACAAAGCTGGAGTGTTGCACGTGAGACCCTCGGTGCCCCTTCCCTGGCTTACTGAGATATTTGTGTTAGTACTAAGGCAGATTTCCCATTTGTTGAGGTTAGGATGCTTTAACAGCTGAATATTCACATTTGGAACTTCCTTTAAATATTGAATATTTCTTAAAAGGCAGAAAGGGCTGAAAAATGTATTGATTCACTGCTTTTTATGTTATATTGCTTCACTGTGCAGGGCCCCTTTAATTCTCAGACCTCTTCATTGCCCACAATTCCTTGTGAGCTCCACAGCTTCGCTCACAGCGACTGTGGGAAGCTGCAATGCCGGACATAAGAACATAAGAAATAGGAGCAGGAGTAGGCCATTTGGCCCCTTCAGCCTGCTCCACCATTCAATAAGATCATGGCTGATCATTTACCTCAACTCCACTTTCATGCACTATCCCCATATCCCTTGATTCCCTTAATATCCAAAAATCTATCGATCTCTGTCTTGAATATACTCAACGACCTGGACCTGGACAGGAACTTCATCCTGGATCCCTCCAGCAATGCCACCAGGACAGTGTTGCATGGAAGGTGAGCACTGCATCACTTGTTACCATGCCCCCTAGACCAATTTCAGTCGCTTAGCGTTGCGGCCATTTCCAGTGGCCATTAACTGCAGTTGCCGATAACTTTGTTGGCAAACACAAATTTTTCCCCGTATACCCTCAGAACGGATCATTAGTCTGATTTGTTCTTTGCTCTGTTACAGTGTCTATTCCCCACTATCCAGTACAAAAGGAATGTTATAGAACACCCATCACACAAGCCTGTGACAACCCTGGCACGCCCCTCGGTTATCTATCTCCATTAGACATCTATCCGTGGTGCCCTTTGACATATCCACAGTAACAGCTTTTTTTATGGTGATGTGCAGGATATAACGAGCAATACAATGACAAATAGAGTATTTATAAGCCTCCTTCAGGCTGCATTATCTGCTATCACCTGTGAAATCTAAACATATAAACCACATTTTCAAAATGTCAACTATTCGCTCTATGATTACCGAGGCCTGTAGTCCCTGAGGCAAGAGTTTGCTTTCTTCAGCATAGTTAAAACACGGTGTTACTGTCAGCAATGACTCACCATTTTGACATTTTCTTTTCAGTAAGTTCAATAGTCTGATACAGAGTTCAGTTTCTTTATATTGTGCCATAATGTTAGGAAAATGGAATAAAAAAGTAGCCTTTTATTGGCTAATATCATTGAAGATTTGTTAAGGTGGTTTATTTACATGTGTACGATATGCTGGTCCATATTCGGATACAATTAAGCTTGGCTGTGATTCTGCATTTGTTCAATGGCCTATTGATGCCCATCATCAAGATTCATATGTGAATAATGGTGTGGGGCGAGCGGTACCATGGGGGCAATATTCTGCAAATCCAGCAACCTTGCAACACATTGGGTGGTGGAAGTATGCGCCAAAACTAATACAATCGTGATACATTTTGGAACAGAATTTAGTCCTAATTCTCATTGAAATTCAAAGAACTCAATTGTATTATGTAGGGTGCAATTTGTAAATATTTAATTATGGATTCCAGTGTTACAAAGTGCTAACTTCAGATTTAGTAAATGCTGACATTTCAATATTTAGGTTTACTAACTTGCTGTTTCCATGAACTGGGGTAGTGAATTATGCCTTTACAGCTATACACTAATTAAAATACATAATTTTATTATATACACGTGGGAATGGTTAATGGTAGAACACAGGTCTGATTCTGGGACCTATGAATAATAGAGGTTCAATTTACTGCCTAAAGGGAAACTGTCTCAGGAAGTTTCTGTAGTAGGAGACTGACTTTTCTCCACTGCAGTAAATCATTGTAAAAGCCTATCGTTGGTGAAGTAACACACTCACACACACACACACACCTGACAAGGGTATTGGTGAAGTAACACACTCACACACACCTGACGGGGATTGGTGAAGTAACGCACACACACACACCTGACGGGGATTGGTGAAGTAACACACACACACACACCTGACAAGGGGATTGGTGAAGTAACACACACACACCTGACAAGGGGATTGGTGAAGTAACACACACACACACACCTGACGGGGATTGGTGAAGTAACACACACACACACCTGACAAGGGGATTGGTGAAGTAACGCACACACACACACCTGACGGGGATTGGTGAAGTAACACACACACACACACCTGACGGGGATTGGTGAAGTAACACACACACACACCTGACAAGGGGATTGGTGAAGTAACGCACACACACACACCTGACAAGGGGATTGGTGAAGTAACACACACACACACACCTGACAAGGGGATTGGTGAAGTAACACACACACACACCTGACGGGGATTGGTGAAGTAACACACACACACACACCTGACAGGGATTGGTGAAGTAACACACACACACACACCTGACAAGGGGATTGGTGAAGTAACACACACACACACACCTGACAAGGGGATTGGTGAAGTAGCACACACACACACACCTGACAAGGGGATTGGTGAAGTAACACACACACACACACCTGACAAGGGGATTGGTGAAGTAACACACACACACACACCTGACAAGGGGATTGGTGAAGTAACACACACACACACACCTGACAAGGGGATTGGTGAAGTAACACACACACACACACCTGACAAGGGGATTGGTGAAGTAACACACACACACACACCTGACAAGGGGATTGGTGAAGTAACACACACACACACACCTGACAAGGGGATTGGTGAAGTAACGCACACACACACACCTGACAAGGGGATTGGTGAAGTAACACACACACACACACCTGACAAGGGGATTGGTGAAGTAACACACACACACACACCTGACAAGGGGATTGGTGATGTAACACACACACACACACCTGACAAGGGGATTGGTGAAGTAACGCACACACACACACCTGACGGGGATTGGTGAAGTAACACACACACACACACCTGACGGGGATTGGTGAAGTAACACACACACACACCTGACAAGGGGATTGGTGAAGTAACACACACACACACACCTGACAAGGGGATTGGTGAAGTAACGCACACACACACACCTGACAAGGGGATTGGTGAAGTAACACACACACACACACCTGACAAGGGGATTGGTGAAGTAACACACACACACACCTGACGGGGATTGGTGAAGTAACACACACACACACCTGACAGGGATTGGTGAAGTAACACACACACACACACCTGACAAGGGGATTGGTGAAGTAACACACACACACACACCTGACAAGGGGATTGGTGAAGTAACACACACACACACACCTGACAAGGGGATTGGTGAAGTAACACACACACACACACCTGACAAGGGGATTGGTGAAGTAACGCACACACACACACCTGACAAGGGGATTGGTGAAGTAACGCACACACACACACCTGACAAGGGGATTGGTGAAGTAACACACACACACACACCTGACAAGGGGATTGGTGAAGTAACACACACACACACACCTGACAAGGGGATTGGTGAAGTAACACACACACACACACCTGACAAGGGGATTGGTGAAGTAACACACACACACCTGACAAGGGGATTGGTGAAGTAACACACACACCTGACAAGGAGATTGGTGAAGTAACACACACACACACACACACTTGACAAGGGGATTGGTGAAGTAACGCACACACACACACCTGACAAGGGGATTGGTGAAGTAACACACACACACACACCTGACAAGGGGATTGGTGAAGTAACACACACACACACACCTGACAAGGGGATTGGTGAAGTAACACACACACACACACCTGACGGGGATTGGTGAAGTAACACACACACACACACCTGACAGGGATTGGTGAAGTAACACACACACACACACCTGACAAGGGGATTGGTGAAGTAACGCACACACACACACCTGACGGGGATTGGTGAAGTAACACACACACACACACCTGACAAGGGGATTGGTGAAGTAACACACACACACACACACCTGACGGGGATTGGTGAAGTAACACACACACACACACCTGACAAGGGGATTGGTGAAGTAACACACACACACACCTGACAAGGGGATTGGTGAAGTAACACACACACACCTGACAAGGGGATTGGTGAAGTAACACACACACACACACACCTGACAAGGGGATTGGTGAAGTAACACACACACACACCTGACAAGGGGATTGGTGAAGTAACACACACACACCTGACAAGGGGATTGGTGAAGTAACACACACACACCTGACAAGGGGATTGGTGAAGTAACACACACACCTGACAAGGAGATTGGTGAAGTAACACACACACACACACACACACACACACCTGACAAGGGGATTGGTGAAGTAACACACACACACACACCTGACAAGGGGATTGGTGAAGTAACACACACACACCTGACAAGGGGATTGGTGAAGTAACACACACACCTGACAAGGAGATTGGTGAAATGACACACACACACACACCTGACAAGGGAATTGGTGAAGTAACACACACACACACACCTGACAAGGGGATTGGTGAAGTAACACACACACACACACCTGACAAGGGGACTCGTGAAGTAACACACACACACACACCTGACAGGGATTGGTGAAGTAACACACACACACACACCTGACGGGGATTGGTGAAGTAACACACACACACACACCTGACGGGGATTGGTGAAGTAACACACACACACACACCTGACGGGGATTGGTGAAGTAACACACACACACACACCTGACGGGGATTGGTGAAGTAACACACACACACACACCTGACGGGGATTGGTGAAGTAACACACACACACACAACTGACGGGGATTGGTGAAGTAACACACACACCTGACAAGGAGATTGGTGAAGTAACACACACACACACACACCTGACAAGGGGATTGGTGAAGTAACACACACACACACACCTGACAAGGGGATTGGTGAAGTAACACACACACACCTGACAAGGGGATTGGTGAAGTAACACACACACCTGACAAGGAGATTGGTGAAATGACACACACACACACACCTGACAAGGGGATTGGTGAAGTAACACACACACACACACCTGACAAGGGGACTCGTGAAGTAACACACACACACACACCTGACGGGGATTGGTGAAGTAACACACACACACACCTGACAGGGATTGGTGAAGTGACACACACACACACACCTGACAAGGGGATTGGTGAAGTAACACACACACACACACCTGACGGGGATTGGTGAAGTAACACACACACACACACCTGACGGGGTTTGGTGAAGTGACACACACACACACACCTGACGGGGATTGGTGAAGTAACACACACACACACACCTGACGGGGATTGGTGAAGTAACACACACACACACACCTGACGGGGATTGGTGAAGTAACACACACACACACACCTGACGGGGATTGGTGAAGTAACACACACACACACACCTGACGGGGATTGGTGAAGTAACACACACACACACACCTGATGGGGATTGGTGAAGTAACACACACACACACACCTGACGGGGATTGGTGAAGTAACACACACACACACACCTGACGGGGATTGGTGAAGTAATACACACACACACACCTGACAAGGGGATTGGTGAAGTAACACACACACACCTGACGGGGATTGGTGAAGTAACACACACACACCTGACGGGGATTGGTGAAGTAACACACACACACACACCTGACGGGGATTGGTGAAGTAACACACACACACACACCTGACAAGGGGATTGGTGAAGTAACACACACACACACACCTGACGGGGATTGGTGAAGTAACACACACACACACACCTGACAAGGGGATTGGTGAAGTAACGCACACACACACACCTGACAAGGGGATTGGTGAAGTAACACACACACACACACCTGACAAGGAGATTGGTGAAGTAACACACACACACACACCTGACGGGGATTGGTGAAGTAACACACACACACACACACCTGACAGGGATTGGTGAAGTAACACACACACACACCTGACAGGAGGATTGGTGAAGTAACACACACACACACACCTGACAAGGGGATTGGTGAAGTAACACACACACACACACACCTGACAGGGATTGGTGAAGTAACACACACACACACCTGACAGGAGGATTGGTGAAGTAACACACACACACACACCTGACAAGGAGATTGGTGAAGTAACACACACACACACCTGACGGGGATTGGTGAAGTAACACACACACACACACACCTGACAGGGATTGGTGAAGTAACACACACACACACCTGACAGGAGGATTGGTGAAGTAACACACACACACCTGACAAGGGGATTGGTGAAGTAACACACACACACACACACCTGACAGGAGGATTGGTGAAGTAACACACACACACACACACCTGACGGGGATTGGTGAAGTAACACACACACACACACCTGACAAGGGGATTGGTGAAGTAACGCACACACACACACCTGACAAGGGGATTGGTGAAGTAACACACACACACCTGACAAGGGGAATGGTGAATTAACACACACACACACACACACCTGACGGGGATTGGTGAAGTAACACACACACACCTGACGGGGATTGGTGAAGTAACACACACTTGCACACCTGACAAGGGGATTGGTGAAGTAACACACACATACACCTGACGGGGATTGGTGAAGTAACACACACTTGCACACCTGACAAGGGGATTGGTGAAGTGACACACACACACACACCTGACAAGGGGATTGGTGAAGTAACACACACACACCTGACGGGGATTGGTGAAGTAACACACACACACACACCTGACAAGGGGATTGGTGAAGTAACACACACACACACACCTGACGGGGATTGGTGAAGTAACACACACACACACACCTGATGGGGATTGGTGAAGTAACACACACACACACACCTGACGGGGATTGGTGAAGTAACACACACACACACACACCTGATGGGGATTGGTGAAGTAACACACACACACACACCTGACAAGGGGATTGGTGAAGTAACACATACACACCTGACGGGGATTGGTGAAGTAACACACACACACACCTGACAAGGGGATTGGTGAAGTAACACACACACACACACCTGACAAGGGGATTGGTGAAGTGACACACACACACACACCTGACAAGGGGATTGGTGAAGTAACACATACACACCTGATGGGGATTGGTGAAGTAACACACACACACACCTGACAAGGGGATTGGTGAAGTAACACACACACACACCTGACAAGGGGATTGGTGAAGTAACGCACACACACACACCTGATGGGGATTGGTGAAGTAACACACACACACACCTGACAAGGGGATTGGTGAAGTAACGCACACACACACACCTGATGGGGATTGGTGAAGTAACACACACACACACACCTGATGGGGATTGGTGAAGTAACACACACACACACACCTGACGGGGATTGGTGAAGTAACACACACACACACACACCTGACGGGGATTGGTGAAGTAACACACACACACACACACCTGACGGGGATTGGTGAAGTAACACACACACACACACCTGACAAGGGGATTGGTGAAGTAACGCACACACACACACCTGACAAGGGGATTGGTGAAGTAACACACACACACACACCTGACGGGGATTGGTGAAGTAACACACACACACACACCTGACAAGGGGATTGGTGAAGTAACACACACACACACACCTGACAAGGGGATTGGTGAAGTAACGCACACACACACACCTGACAGGGATTGGTGAAGTAACACACACACACACCTGACAGGGATTGGTGAAGTAACACACACACACACCTGACAGGAGGATTGGTGAAGTAACACACGCACACACACCTGACAAGGGGATTGGTGAAGTAACACACACACCCACACCTGACGGGGATTGGTGAAGTAACACACACACACACACCTGACAGGAGGATTGGTGAAGTAACACACACACACACACCTGACAGGGATTGGTGAAGTGACACACACACACACACACCTGACGGGGATTGGTGAAGTAACACACACACACACACCTGACAAGGGGATTGGTGAAGTAACACACACACACACCTGACGGGGATTGGTGAAGTAACACACACACACACACCTGATGGGGATTGGTGAAGTAACACACACACACACCTGACGGGGATTGGTGAAGTAACACACACACACACACCTGACAAGGGGATTGGTGAAGTAACACACACACACACCTGACGGGGATTGGTGAAGTAACACACACACACACACCTGATGGGGATTGGTGAAGTAACACACACACACACACCTGACGGGGATTGGTGAAGTAACATGCACACACACCTGACCTCTAGCAACCTGCAAGGTCTCGCGCAGGCTGCACCGACTTTTTCATTGTAAATCTTGTGCATCATTTTGGAACTAATAATGATGGAGGTTTTTATTTTACAATACATCATCAATTTCTGTATTGGATTCAATTTTACTCATGTGCCATATTCTAATTTATTTTTCTCTTTTCTTATTTTTAATCTTTAAATACTTTAGTTTCCTTGTTTTCTGAACCTCTGGTCATTCTGGAGATGGGGCATTGTCAAATCATTTAAATTGGTTTCTAATTGGCCGAAGGCAGACTTCCAGGAAAGATTATCCCGTCAATTGAGGCTTTGACCTAACGGGCTAATCTAGTCATGCCTGTGATACAACCAGTCCTTACATCTAATTCGCTGGACAAATATGAAAGCACTACCTTTACAACAGCAATTTGTATTTATATAGCACTTTAAATGCAGTAAAACGTCCCAAGGCACTTCACAGGAAGGTTATCAAAGAAAATTTGACACCGAGCCACATAAGGAGTTATTGGGACAGATGACCAAAAGCTTGATCAAAGAGATAGATAGGTTTTAAGGAGTGTCTTTAAAGGAAGAGAGAGGTTTAGGGGGGTAATTCCAGAGCTTAGGGTCTAGGCAGCTGAAGGCACGGCCGCCAATGGTGGTGCAAAGAAAGTTGGGGATGCACAAGAGGCCAGTATTGGAGGAGCGCATAGATCTCGGAGTGTTGTAGACTAACTGTTTCATCTGTAGACATGAAAATGCTGCTGTATCCTAATGAAACAAGTTGCTTGCACCATGGTATTTACAGGCTAAATGTAGAGATGTATAATAGGTTAGCTGATTTAGAAAGTACATGTTTTGTGTGATGGGATGTATAAATCTACATGATAGATCATTACTTACTACAACATATAGCAGCTGTGCACACATATGGTAGCCCATATTTAAAGCTTTACTGGGTTTGTCATCTGTTAATTGAAACCCGATTCGTATTGAAGATCCTATTTCTAAGGAAATATTTATGACTCAAGGGTACTGTAATTAATCCAACAGTTTGATGTTTTCTTCATGAAAGGTCTGTGGACAGTGCTACAAACTGCAATTACCAGATTTGGGAGGATTGTATATGATGTGAACACAAGAAGCATTTTGTCTGTGATGAATCATTTATTGCTGTTCACAGTACAGACAAGATTAAAATTAAGTATGGCTAGTTGATTTATAAAGCTGTAGAGAATATACCTTAGGGCCAGGGATGTTGAAGGTATAACTATGGATGTTTTCCTGCCTGCTGTGGTCATTGTGGACGACTAGTCATCATTTGGAATGTACCTGGAACTGCAAGTTGGTCACTGTACTGGGAGAGAGATCTGTCTCACTGGTCATTCGCAATGTTTAGAACAACTTAATAGAGTTCCCAGGAAGGGGTCGAGCCATTCAATTCAAACATCTTTTGTGATTGTTACTTTGGAGAATTTTTTTAAAGTAGCTTTGATTGACAGCTTTCAGAGTTGAAGCGTTGGCTCAGAAATGTAATGAGACCGCGCCCATTTTACAGTTGTTAGAATTGCCAAAACATCCAATATGACGGGTGGCATGCACACATTCCATGCCGGAAGTGTGCCTCCGGCATATTGGTATAGGCAACAAAAGAGGAGTTCAGAGCTCGCGCCTCAAACAGGTACTGGGCCCTTTGCACGTGGAAATAAGGTTTTGAATGCCCGTTTGAGGCCCAATTTGTAAAACTGGACTGCCCTGAATGTAGCTGGCGTGGGCCGGACACATTCATGAAAACCAGGTCTACAGGCGGCCGAACCAGTGGCCTTTAAAGGGACCACTCCAGGCCGCCACTGAAAAGTTTAAGGGGGCAAAATTTGGTTGCTTTGCGCCTCCCGTTAGTACTCTAAGGGGGCACAAAGCAACTAGCGCCCAGGCGCGGCACCGCCACTGCCTCCTGTGAAATTCAGTGCGAGGTTAGTGGCAGCGGTTGCCGGCAGTGCCCCGCGATGCTGCGCCTCCGGCGATGACATCATCACCAGGCGCAGTGCCCCACTCACGCCCTGGCCGTAAACTTCAGTTGCGGCCCCTGGTGTACCACCGGATGCAATGTCCAACAGGGTCAGGGGGGCGTGCGTGCGGCCGGGGCAGCGATATTTAAAGGGGAGGTGCCAGGCGGCCATTTTTTTTGCTGGCCATCTGCCAGCACTTGCCCACTCTGCCATCCCCCCATCCCACCCCCCGCGAGGTACCGGACACAATCGGGCAAACCGGTACTTCTCTTGAGTGCCAGGCTCTTTTGCCAGCACCCCGCTCCCTGGTGTCCCAGCCGGGCCCCGGTTCATGCTGCGCAAGGCCCCCCCCTTTAATAAGGGGAGGAAAGCCTGCAGTACCACAGCGTAATGTGCCGGCGCGCGTGGCGCCGCGGCATGTAACACCGCAATATTGGACTGGTGCGCCCCAAGTGGGAGGGGGAGCGCTTCCAGTAGAGCCCTGCCACCTGTTTGGGGCGCTAACTTTGAATTTTGGGCACGGGGGTGCCAACTTTTTTGGGATGCAATAAGTAGCAGCCTGGCAAAGTTAGCGCCCCAAAGGGGGCTTGACCCAATTTTTGCCTCTAAGGTTTTTAAAACACTACTTGCCTGAATATGGAACTTGGGAGGTGCATGAGTGCTTCTGCCTGGTCCACATTAAAACCACAGCCTCTGCTGACCATCACATGCAGCCCCCCCCCACCCCCCCCACTCTCACCTGGTCACTGCCTCCCATTCCCCTTCCGGTCGCTGCTGCGAAGTGTAGCGACTGTCGTTATTTAGGCAATTCTCTCCTGGTGGCAATATATTGACTCTGCCCTTCTTTTGTAGTGCCCTGCAGACTTCATGCACCAAAAACATTGTGGCAGAAGATCCGGAATTGACGGTGAATGTACATGCTGCAAAAAATTTATTAGCACCATTAAATGAAGAGCAATCATATATTTTACACCAATGGAAGAAACAGAATTTTGCCCCAACTATATTTTTGGATTCAGGGTTGAAATCTGGCACTTGTCCAAGAAACAAAGTCTTATGTTTTCTTTATTTCTGTATAAGTTGAACATCATAAATGAGCCTAAGTAGTGATTTTATTGTTTGAGCAGGTTATAGTTTCTACCAAGTCTACAGAACTCACCCATAATTGCCTATTGCTGTTGAAGTAGCTATTATCACCTTAAATATTCTCTGTAAAAGAGGAGAAAATCATTTCTAAAATGTGCATTTTGTAGAATTTTTTCTCTTAATTGGAAGTTGGACATAGATCACAGAAATATAGAATAATGACCTGTGCTCGTTTTTGGAGAGGGAGAGCAATGCAGTGAATATTTGATGTATTTTGTGCTCAGAGTTCAGCTAATATGGATTTGTCCCTGTTGTTATCTGTATAAGGGGTGAAATTCCTTTGTGTTTTAGAGTTAATGCACACATTAAGTATTGATTAATGAGTTGTAATTATGTGTTTGGAGAATTCATTCAAGTTTGCCCATGAACCTAAATTCCTCTGGTTTGTAATCCAGTTTAACAAGCAGACTCAGCGTTAACGGTTTTTGCCTTGTTAAGCAGCAATAAGAGGCAAACATACAAACTTACCAGTACTGGCCTTGTTACCTACATTGTGCTATGTGTACAAATGTGGCATTATGATAGTGGATTGGGAGCATGGGATGGGCACGGGGCTAACAGAAAGGCTATCGCACATTGGAAGGAACGATTCAATTGGATTCTTTGGCAAGTGTCACTGAGAAGGATGCAACGTAGATTTTATGATTGGCTTCATTGGAGAAAATGGGCATTAATTGGGTGAAACCAACTGGAAATTTGATTGGAAAACTGTCACTTTGTATCCCATGCAATTTTCCACTGGGATTTTCTTGCACTTGCGATGCCTGGTTATTTGACAGCTTCAATATGTAAAGGAGCCCCAAAACGACACTAAAATGTTCTTCATGCAATTCCCCTATTTATCCACCAGATTATTAGTCACTCATCCACCTCCCCATATAAAATGGGCATCCAAGGTTCCTAGGACCTGAGACTTTGACCAAAATGGCTTTGAAGAACAATGTCTGAAGACTGCAATAAGCATTTAAAGCCCATTTGTTATTTATATATATTTCTTCTTGATCAGTTGTTCTGTTACTTTTTGTGATATCATTGGGCGAGGACCAATTCTGTCCACATTAACAATAGCACAATGGGTTTTCCCATGGGAGTATTACATCCCATTTGTTGTCTTTTGGAAGAAGAGAAGGACCAGTGGATGGGTGCAAGACTGATCGAACTGTACCAGTGGTACTGTGCACTCACCCACTGGTACCCTCCCATCCACATTTACAGAGTGAGGCACACTTACTTCAATGTGTAAGAGGAGCAGTGCTTGTGGAGGCTATGGTTCACACGGAAGACTTGTGACTAAATTCTGTTGTCTGCTGCAAATTGATCTGCAGACAAACTCTTCCACAGGCACAGCACTACCAGTTCTTGTGAAAGTCACAATCTCTGGACCATTCCAAAGCATCACAGTTGAAATGAGCTCCATTAATCAATCTGCAGTACATAGATGTATAAAGCAAGTGACTGTTACTCATCACTTTCTCTGTGCTCTTTATAGACTCCTGCCCACTCATCCCACTAAACAGGCAACATTAGAAAGCTTTGGAACTTTACAGGTAAGATTTGCTATCGTCCAGGCGGTTACAGATTGCACCTATGTGATCCTATGTCCTCCATTCCACAAAACAACAACCTTTATAAATTATTCCACTCTCTGACTGTTCAGCTTCTTTGCAGCCATGATCACAGGATTAAGGAAGGCTTAATTGCAGGCTGCTGTCATGATGCCTTCATTTTAAGGCATTACTTTGTTCTACCAATATTTGGTCTAAAATGGGAAGTGGCAGGGTATCTTTAAGGTGAGCTAAATGGGAGAGTTATTTTGGACTGTATGCATTCAAGGTGTGAGTGAAGGAATAGTTCTGAGAAGGCTGGCAGTGCTAAATGTACCCTGCAGATAACAGGTATTGATGGCCAGTATTGAAAGTACTTTAAGATAGTGCAAGGGGGAGGTGATAATTAGCAACATAAATACTCAATACACAGAGTTAATAAAAATGTAACAGTGAGTTTTCCTACCTTGCCTGATCAGGTAAAGTCATTAAACTTCTTCTGACATGGTCTTCAGGTATACTATATACTATTGATGGCATTCATGTTGGTAGTCACCTCCCACCATTACCATGAAGTAGCTGTGCCTATCCATCCCAAACAGAACCCCCGTCCTGTGCTTTACTTCTTGCAGCAGAATTCCTACTGCCCCACCTAGAATATCGCTGAGCATCTTCCAGGCATTGTGAAGTGCTAAAAAGCTTACTGTCTTATAAAGCCACAAACCATGAGGACTACATGTAAGTTACAGCAGCCCTTTGAATTGCTCCCTAATTCCCATTCTGCAATGGCAAGCTCTGAATCACAGGCGTTTTTCATGCTGGAAGCTTGACTTTGTTATGTTATTTGGGCTGGCCTCATAATTACACAGTGCAGTAAAGGTCGAGCAGGTGCACTTGCTGCACTGGCCCACTTCCGATCAACCTTGCATGCAATCATAGAATCTAAATTTATTTTTCACTCAGGATGCAGCCGATTAATTGATCCATGTCCTAGAACCATACCTGCAAACTGAAAGCCAGACCAGCACAGTGGGGTTAAATGTGATCACTGTGCTAAATTCTTTGCCACAGGTTCTGTAGTGTATGTACCTTTAAGGGGAGAACTACTTTTTACAGCTCCTGTATACTGTAGTAACGGTAGTGACCACACCGGTATATAAACCCTGAGTAGGGATCTGTACTTTAGTTTTTGAGTAACCTGCATCCAGTAAACACCTGTTAATTGTTCCTCTGCAGTCTCTGTCGATTTATTGAAGAATACCATACATTAACATTCACGGACTCAACAGTGGCGACGAGTTGATTCGAACCTACCTGCAAATCTGTAAAAGAAGGCCAATTCCACCAGTGCGGGCGTCGACCATCCGGAGAAGACTAGAACATTGCAGAGGAGGCTGTGGAGAGCTGGGCTTGGTTCCCCAGTCGAGACGATCCAGTACAGCGGGCTGGCAGCAGGTACAGCGCAGACCCTTCCTGGATGGCAGCGGCTGGAGCCGATCGACGGCACACAAAAAGGCCGAGCAGCGTCGACGGGGTAAGAGAGAGGGTGAAGTGCACAGGGCGCAGCCGGGGTTGAAGACCGAGCGGCGTCAACGAGAGAAGGGAAAACGCGCAGAGCGCGGCCGGGGTTTCAAGGGCTGAGCAGTGTCCACGGGGGAGGAAAGAAGCGTGGGAGATGCCATTTTGAGCCAGCGGAGAAGAAGGGAGAGCGCGGGAGATGCCATTTTTAGCCAGTCTAACCACACCCAAGGATGCAGAAGAGTGGCAGTGTCACAGCGTTCGACAATGAAGTCAAAGATTGAGCAACATATATAGAACGTGTAGAAGTGTACTGCAAGGCCAATGAAGTGCCAGATGCCAGGAAAGCACTGGTATTGTTGAATTCCATAGGTGCAAAAATGTACAGCCTACTGCGAAACCTAATAACACCAGAGAAGCCAGTGGAAAAGGATTTTGAAAGCATAGTGGCAATCCTACAGGACCACTTAAACCCCACACCGCTGCTGATAGCCGAAAGATTTAAGTTTCACAAAAGGAACCAGCATAAAGACGAAAGTAATGCTGAGTATTTAACAGAACTGCGCAAACTATCGAAACACTGCCAGTTTGGAACGGGACTAGCAGATACTTTAAGGGACAAGTTAGTGTGTGGGCTTCAAAGTGAAGGAACCCAGAAACGGCTTCTATCAGAAAAGGATCTTACGCTGGACAAGGCTTTCAGCATGGCAGTATCACACAAAGCAGCCGCACGGGGTGCTGCAGAGATACAACGGAGATCACAAGAATCTGGCACAAATGAAATGTCATATGGAACAGTGAAGCGTTATCGCTGCGGCAAAACAACACACGACCACAAGGACTGTTGGTTCAAGGACCAAGTGTGCAGACAGTGTGGAAAAGTAGGACACAGAGCAAGTGCCTGCAGGTCGGGAAAGAAAACCAGCAGCAAGAAATCTCCACAGGAGAAGTACAAAAAGGTACATAAGGTGACGGAGAGTAGTTCAGACGAACAGAAAAGTGATACAGACTCCGGAAGCAAGGAGCTGGGTTGTCTGAAACTACATCATGTAATCAAAATGGAGGATCACCAAACTATCTGGGTCGCGCTCAAGATAGACGGAGTCCAAGTGAAAATGGAATTGGACACAGGATCAGCCCTAACAGTCATAAACCAAAGGGACTACAAGCGGCTATTCTCACATATATCCTTGAGAGATACAGAGATTGTCTTGAAGACGTACACGGGGCAAAAAGTCTACCCCAAAGGAAAAATAAGGGTGAACGTGATATACAACGGCAAGGAAACACCAAAAATGGACATATATGTATTGCCAGATGGAGGACCGCCACGACTAGGGCGTGAATGGATCTGGAAGATACAGCTAGATTGGCATTCCATACAAGCACTGACTGTAGATGCCAAAAAGGATGACGACGTCACACCGGGACGACTGTCAAAAATGCTAACTGACGCACAAGAAGTGTTCCAGGAGGGACTCGGAACACTAAAAGGCATAACAGCAACGATCAAAATAGAGGAAATTGCAAGCCCAAAGTTTTTTAAGGCCAGTCCGGTACCTTATGCGATCCGCCCAGCCGTCGAAGCAGAGCTGGAAGGTTTGGAACGTTCAGGAGTGCTATCCAAAGTGGACTGGAGCGAGTGGGCCACACCCATCGTTCCTGTAATGAAGAGGTCATTGAGTAATATGCCTGGGGAACCAAAGAAGGTATGCATCTGTGGGGAGTTTAAGGTGACAGTGAACCCAGTCCTTCACACTGTACAATATCCGCTTCCGCGGATTGAGGATATTTTCACCTCGCTATCTGGAGGGAAACGCTTCACTAAGATTGATCTGGCCCAGGCGTACCTGCAAATGGAGGTAGAAGAAGCATCGAAACAGTACTTCACCATCAACACTCATAAAGGTCTCTACCAATACAACCGGCTGGTGTTCGGGGTAGCATCAGCTCCGGCTATTTGGCAAAGGGCAATGGATCAAGTCCTGCAAGGGATTCCAGGGACCCAGTGTTATTTCGACGACATCCTGGCCATGGGCGAAAATGACAGTGATCACCTCGCCAACCTGGAGTAGGTGCTCACTAGATTGAAGGATTATGGGCTCCGAGCTAATCGCCACAAATGCGAGTTTTTCCAGAAGCAGATCTCGTATTGTGGCCATGTTATTGATGAAGAGGGGTTACATAAGTCCCCTGAAAAGATTGAGGCAGTAGTCAACGCTCCAGCACCGGAAAATGTTTCACAAGTGAGGTCGTTCCTCGGGTTGGTGAACTACTACCATAAGTTCTTGCCGAATTTGTCTACAGTTCTACACCCACTGAACACCCTACTGCAAACGGGGGTACCATGGAAGTGGAATGACAAATGTAAATGAGCTTTCCAGAAGTGCAAAGAATTGATCACATCAAAAGAGGTGTTGGCTCATTTCAACCCGGCACCACCAATTCGGCTGGCGTGTGATGCATCACCCTATGGCATTGGAGCGGTGTTGTCGCACAAATTCCCGGACGGCTCGGAGAGGCCAGTAGCCTTTGAGTCTCAGTCACTAAGTTCAGCCGAGCGTAACTATGCCCAGATTGACAGGGAGGCCCTCAGCCAAGTGTGGGGAGTGAAAAAGTTGAACCACTATCTGCACGGGCAGAAGTTCACCTTGCTGACAGACCACCAACCACTTGTCTCCATCTTTAACCCAAAGAAGGGTGTTCCGGTAATGACTGCACAACGGCTACAAAGATGGTCCCTTTTTCTAGGGGCGCACCAATATGATATCGAGTATAAGGGTACGAAACAGCATGGAAATGCTGATGGGCTATCACCCTGCCACTACCTACTGCGGCGGAAGCACCAGCAGTGGATCCTGTCGAAATATTTCATTCGACTATAATTGAATGCTTGCCAGTAACCAACGCTGGTATAGAGAAGGAGACCCAAAATGACCCAACATTGTCTCAGGTATATGATTTGACGGTGAAGCGATGGCCAGCACATGGCGACTCACTGTTGCCAGCATTCTCATCCAGAAGAGAACAGCTGTCAGTATGCCAGGGGATCTTGATGTGTGGATCCCGAGTGGTAATGCCACCCAAGTTAAGGGAGAGAGTGCTCAATGAGCTTCACGAAGGCCATCTGGGAGGGTTGAAAATGTAAAGCCTTGCTAGGGCTTATGTGTGGTGGCCGGGGATCGATCAGCAAATCGAGGACCTGACAAAGAGCTGCTCAGGATGCCAGAAGGTCCAAAATGCACCACCACATGCCCCTCTACACCCATGGGAGTGGCCCTCATCTCCATGGCAACGAGTGCATATTGATTTTGCTGGTCCATTCATGGACTCAATGTTTTTAATAGCTGTGGATGCGCACTCAAAATGGCCTGAGGTGATCAAAATGTCCTCCACCACCACGGAGAAAATATTACAGTCCTACGGACCATCTTTGCCAGGAACGGCTTGCCAGAGCAGATTTGCTCTGATAATGGACCACAGTTTGTGTCTGAAGAGTTTCGAAGATTTATGAAAAGGAATGGGGTGAGGCATTACACCTCCGCTCCGTATCATCCAGCCACCAATGGATTGGCTGAGAGGTTTGTACAAACCTTTAAAAAAGCAGTAAGGGCCATGTGCGATGGCGACATTCCACTGCAGCATAAGGTGGACAATTTCCTGTTAGCCTACAGAAATGCGACACATACAATCACCAACCAGACCCCGGCCATGATGTTCTTTAACCAAAGGTTGAGATCTCGTCTGGATTTGCTCAAACCAAATGCACGAAGAGATGTTGAGAATAAGCAATTCCAGCACATCAATGAGAAGCCGACAAGGAGCTTCAATGTAGGGCAACCAGTCTTGGTTCGTGACTACCGAACAGAGAAATGGCAACCAGGAATGATATGCACACGGCAGGGGCCACTAATGTACACAGTGGATGTTGGGAAGAACATTGTGAGACGCCATGCTGACCAGATCCTAGAGTCACAGGAAAGAGTCCACCCCAGGTCTCGCGTACCTGCTGATGAACCCGACATACCGGTAGCATCTACCCCAGAAACAGTAGCATCGGAAGCTGATGCACCAACCGATGACAGGGGGCCAGAATCGCCTCCGCACCAAGAGCAAGACACTCAGGAAAGGCGCTATCCAGAAAGGATCAGGAAGCCACCCCAAAGACTGAATTTATAAATGGACTATTTGCCGTTAATGTTACATGTTAAAAGTGTTAATTGTTAAATGAATGTTATGGTACTGTTAATCTATAAGGGGAGGAATTGTAGTGTATGTACCTTTAAGGGGAGAACTACTTTTTACAGCTCCTGTATACTGTAGTACCGGTAGTGACCACACCAGTATATAAACCCTGAGTAGGGATCTGTACTTTAGTTTTTGAGTAACCTACATCCAGTAAACACCTGTTAATTGTTCCTCTGCATTCTCTGTCGATTTATTGAAGAATACCATACATTAACATTCACGGATTAAACAGTAGTAAAGCTGTAGAGTGTGTTTTATTTAGTGTGCCTCTGCATTTTCTCCATGCGTAGGGTGTACTGGCGCACTGTGGTTGTTCTGTGCTACTCCTATGTGATGTTTTACTTAAAGGAGAAAATGCTGGAGCTCCCCGAGAGATCTGCTGAGGATCTGCTTGTGCTTCAGTTACTTTCATACCTTTATGTGCTCAGCCCCTCAAAGTCTTGCCTGTTGCTTGCCCTGAGGCACATGCAGGCAAGGAGCTGGCATGGGCCTGGAAGCCACTTGTTTCATTTTGCGCTTCTGCCCATATGGCCATTCTGGATTCTGCTCCCAGAATGTCATCCCCCGATCACTGCATTGACATAAAGTCTTTCTATCCTTCCCTTGTGGTTCTTGGAGTCCAAGTCTAAGCACATTGAAGCCACACCTTATCAGGGCTTAGGTTTTGGACCTCAACATCATCAGTGAGAATATTCCTGAGAATTTCCAACTGTGCTCGCTGTCTGCATATCTCAGGTCTTCACTGCAAAAGCTATGGATGCTATCTTGCTGTTCAATTGCAGTCAGCAAAAATGTAAATCCTTGCTACATGATAGCCCATAACGGAGTAGAAAGTGAAAGTAGGCAAATGAAAGTGGAAGCTTTTCTTGCTCCTGAACTATTCTTCATTTTATAGCTAGCTCTGTGGGAGGTCAGAATCACAAAACCCCTCAACAGGAACTGTAGTGAATCTTCATTATGTAGCAGATGGCTCTTCAGCCCCCACCTTCCATACCCAAAAATAATAATTCACGCCAAGTTTCATCTTCTAAATTTGTGAATCCCTCCTGAATGTGTGTGCCTAGTCAGTGCTATGGTAGTGTTTTGAGCTGAGAAACCATTATATGTTGCTCCTCAGAATGTGACATAATTTCAAAACAAAGGAAAGGACACATTATAAGCGCTCGTGTGTAGTTAAGCATATTGGCCCAGAAATTCGGGTCGGGGGCTTCCCGCGGGTGCAAGCCCCCAACCTGCACTTACCTTGTGCGCTGGCAGTTGAGCTGTGGGCCCCGTGGAATTCCGCTCCGGGGCCTGGCCCAGCAGCCGGCGCGCTGTGCTTGCGTGTCCTAGGGGCGTAGTTAGTGCGATGCGTCCCCGGGATCACGTGAGCCATGGGCAGCCAATCGGAGGAGGGAAAAGCCCATTCATAAGATTGACAGGTAGACCTGTCAAAACTTATAAATACTACGGGCCCAAAATAGCAGTAAACCTTCAAATAATTTTTTTTTTAAATCACACTTTTTAAATAAACTATAAATTACTTTAAATAACTATTTTAAACAATAATTTAAATTTTTGAAAAAAATAATTTTATATTGTAACGGGGCTAAAAAATAAACTTACCTTGCTTTAAAGTATTTAAAAATAATAAACCAGTGGAAAAAATGTTTAAATTTTAATTAATTGACCACTTACCTTGCAAAAAGCAGGCCTTACGCCTGCTTTTTAATTGTGTAAATCCTGCAGGCTTACCCTCCCGGGAAAACCTGTAAAAAAAAACTAAGTTCAAAGCGCACGCACAGCCTCCCCTGCGCGTGCGTTCGAATCTAAACCTCTTCGTTCAGAGGATCGGAAGTGCCGGTTTCCCGCGCATGCGCAGTGCATGCAGGAAACCGGCAATTCCGTTCGGCCTACGGGTGAGTACCCCGTGCGTACTCACCCGGGGAGAGCCGAATTTCTGGGCCAATGTTGCTGTGTAGTCAAAAATGGCACATTTTGGAGCGCACTACAGTTATTGTTTACACGTGCAAAACAGAATTGCACAGATAAAATACGTGATCTATACAAATCAGGAGCATGTTCATTTTCTCCAACTTGCATTTCACATGTGGCATGAACTTCCCCTTGGGAGATATCATCCATTATTATGTCTTTGAAGGGTGTAAATTATTTGACCCGAGTTCGTCCAGTTATCCGTCCTCGGTGCCTTCTGCTGCACATTTCCCTTTGCTGTAAAGAGAAGAATATATGAATTGAATGAGCAGATATTTTGGGCTGTGTATTTTGGATGCAGTAGAGCTTGAGGGGCTTACGCATGGATTGTTTGATAGTTAAGTGCCTTGCCTACTGAATCAAAAAGAAAACACTGCAGATGCTGGAAATCTGAAATAAAAACAGAAAATGCTGGAGATAGTCAGCAGGTCAGGCAGCATCTGTGAAGAGAGAAACAGAGTTAACATTTCAGGTCAATTACCTGTTGTTAGAACTTGCCTACTGAATGTTTGTTTGAGGGGTAACTGAGTGCATGTTAATTGTTAACATAGTCAGTCTTCAATCTTCCCCCTATGCATCGTTCTATGTTATCCTCTTCTGGCTTGCTGTATTAATTTTCAACTGTCATCTTTACTTTCCTTTGTGTTGCAATTGCTGCAGGTTAATGGATCATTTTGGCTTAAGTATACTAAGGAACTCGAGCAACTAACCCGATGCCGGTTGCCTATTTTCATTGACATTAATAGCTTTCTGCATATATGACAGCTTCAATATATGGCAGCCTATGGTCACCCTCATTTCCCACCTTGGTGCTTCTCTAAGTCTGACACCATCTTCCAGATATTCGATTTAGCTTCTCCATGTTGACTTCCAGGGAGATGACCTCCCACACCTGCTTTGCTTTCTTTGTATGACTACATTGCTCTCTGCATGATACAGAACACTTGTGTGTTCCCTGATGCCATCAGCTATCATCTAACAGGTGAATCTGGTTTATCATTTTCTCTTCCTGTTATGTACTCAAAAGTTGGGCTGGTCCAGAGATGACTGTTAAAATGTCAGCTGCATTGGCTCATTAGTTGGTTTTAAAAAAAATCCTTTTTGCAAATGTGTTCCGACTGAGTGCACAATTGTGCACTTTTAATGTACCCAGGACAAAGTGACGTCCTGTAAGTGTATTTTTTTTTAAAAAGGCAAACAGTTGAACTCCCAAATTAGGCACTGTCTTGAGTGCTGAGAGAAATTTCATCCCCATAGTTAACTGGGGTTCAGGAGGAGGCGAGTGTAGGGGGGCATCTTTTACCTGGTTTACAGTAATTTATCTGGTCAGCAGCCTTTGCCTGCACTGTGACCAATTCTAATCTTTTACCTGGTTTACGGTAATTTACCTGGTCAGACAGCTTTTGCAGTGCACTGTAAACCAATTTCCAAACAGCGGTTTCGAATCGCTAAACCCCACCTTCCAGTTCTGACTGGAGGAACTTCTAATTAATGATATATTAAAAACGGACAAATGGTCTGAATGTAAGAAAGTCAAACTTTATTAACTAAAGAAAACTACACCACACGATCAAAGCAATAAAGAAACTACACCACACGATCAATGTAAAATTGCTTAACAGGGGAAGGCAGACAGCAAAAATGAGGGATAACTGGCTACAATGTAAGTCTTACAATCTTAGCAATTTCCCTTAAATTACCACCCCTCTAACTCCTTACTAGATTGCCTTGCTGAGGAGTCAGAAACCTGCTCACCTGTGGTCCAAAGAGAGAGAAGAGCTCACCTGTGGTCCAAGGAGAGAGAGAGAGATATGCGTCTGAGAAGCTATCTTTATATCCTGGGAGCTCCTGCTGTTTTGGCGCTGAAAAGGTCTGTGTGCAAATTCACGCCGAAAAGTTCGAATACACAAGAGAAAGGCCATGATTGGCTGATTCAATCGGGCTATTTCCCAGTGGCCAAACTGCTCCCATTGTCTGAATGGGTTTCGAATAAAACCTGGGGTGGTTTGAATGTGTCTTCATTCTGGGGCCGAAATGTTCCCACCCACATCCGGAGTTCATCTGGCTAAAGCAAAAGGGACCCAACAGCCCTATTGTCTGAGTAATGGGTGATTCAAACTCATTCATTCCTTTACTTAGTCTAAAAAAAATCTCTTCCGTAGTTTAGGTGTGTCTCAATTGTGTGCTGGGCTTTGACTGGAGTTGGATTACTTTGTAAACAGAAGCCCCTTTGTCCTGCGGTCACCAAAACTGCAGTCTCAAGTGGATAATCCCTTATGTCAACATCCTGAACAAACATTGCCTCTGTAGGGAAGGGTAACTCCCTTTTTTTGATTGACAGAATCTGACTGCTATTGCTTGATCCTCCCACTTTTCACAGACATCCACGAGCTGCTTCTAAGCCTTTTATCTTTGGCCATGCTTTTCTGACGGCCATTTTAAAACCCCTTTGCAATTTACACAGTTCAAAACTCAAGAGTACATTTAAAAAAAATAAAATGTGCTGTCTTAAAGTGCGCAAATTTTTCCACGAAGTCCCTTGATTCCGGTGTTGTCCACGTGCTGCCCAACTCAACGCAGCCTTTTGTGGTTCTGGGCACGTTTTAAAACATTGTCCAACCCAGAGACAATTTAAAATCATGCACACTCTCCGTCTACGATGTGGATTAATATCTCCAGTATCTTCGGGGTTGAGGGATTTTGCAAACCCCTACACGAGGGAGAAAGAGAGTAAGCGAGAGAGACAGTCAGAACTGGCAGGTTAATCAATCTGGTCACACTTCTGCATTATTTTGTGTCGGTTGCAGATCATCACAGACTCGGGTCTGGAAGTAGGTTGACTGCTGGTCCTCTGGCAGCAGAAAAGGGTAGAGTTGCATTGCTTTTAAAAAGAAATAAATGAAACCAGCACTTGCTCTTTGCAGTTCGGCAGTGTCTTGATTGACAGGTTGCAGAGTGAATAGCACAAATGTGAATGCCATCATACTCAACTGAATTCAGGAGGTGTTTCGCCGTAATACCTGATAAATTAAATTGCTTAAATTCAGACTTTGAGGATTTGAGTTATTTCAGAGATTGAAATTACATCAGCAGAACAATTAAAAATGTTATTAGAAGTAAATAAGACCATTAAACAATAATAAAACAGAAAATCCCTGACTCATGTATAATTACACTCTTCACCCCAGAGTCTAGATCAGTGGTGGGAGCATTAGTTAGCTACTTTACATGTAAATGAAGGTTTTACATTGTAATCCATACTTTGATTTTAAAAACTGCAGGGAAAGTGTCAAAGTCACATAGCCCTCCTCTGGTAAGTCAGCAAACCTTTAACTTCCATTTCTCATTGGCAGCACTTTGCTTTCACCACTTGCTTAAAAAGCTCTTGCACTGCTCGTTAAAGGAATCATATAGTTAGAACACGCGCCTCCACAATATTCATTTTTTAAAATGTGTTTATGGGATGTGGGTGTCACTGGCAAGGCCAGCATTTATTGCCCATCCCTAATTGCCCTTGAGAAGGTGGTGGTGAGCCGCCTTCCTGAACCGTTGCAGTCCATGTGGTGAAGATACTCCCACAGTGCTATTAGGTAGGGAATTCCAGGATTTTGACCCAGCGACGAAGAAGTATCGGCAATATATTTTCAAGTCAGGATGGTGTGTGACTTGGAGGGGAACTTGGAGGTGGTGGTGTTCCCATGCACCTGCTGCCCTTGTCCTTCTAGGTGAAAGAGGTCGCGGGTTTGGGAGGTGCTGCCGAAGAAGCCTTGGTGAGTTGCTGCAGAGCATCTTGTAGATGGTACGCACTGCAGCCATGGTACGTCGCTGGTGGAGGGAGTGAATATTTAAGGTGGTGGATGGGGTGCCAATCAAGAGGGCTGCTTTGTCGTGGATGGGGTCGAGCTTCTTGACTATTGTTGGAGCTGCACCCATCCAGGCAAGTGGAGAATATTCCATCATACTCCTTACTTGTGCATTGTAGATGGTGGACAGGCTTTGGGGAGTCAGGAGGTGAGACACTCGCTGCAAAATGCCTAGCCTCTGACCTGTTCTTGTTGCCACAGTGTTTATGTGGCTGGTCCAGTTAAGTTTCTGGTCAATGGTGACCCCCAATATGTTGATGGTGGGGGATTTGGCGATGGTAATTGCCGTTGAATGTCAAGGAGCGGTGATTAGGCTCTCGCTTATTGGAGATAGTCATTGCCTGGCACTTGTGTGGTGCGAATGTTACCTGCCACTTATCAGCACAAGCCTGAACATCATCCAGGTCTTGTTGCATGCAGGCATGTACTGCTTCATTATCTGAGGAGTTGTGAATGGCGCTGAACACTGTGTAGTCATCAGCGAACATCCTCATTTCTGACCTTATATTGGAGGGAAGGTCATTGATGAAGCAGCTGAAGATGATTGGGCCTAGGACACTGCCCTGAGGAACTCCTGCGGCAATGTCATGGGGTTGTGATGATTGACCTTCAACCATTACAACCATCTTCTTTTGTGCTAGCTATGACTCCAACCAGTGGCGAGTTCTCCCCCCAATTTCCATTGACTTCTGTTTTACTAGGGCTCCTTGATGCCACACTCAGTTAAATGTTGCCTTGATGTCAGGGCAGTCACTCTCACCTCACCTCTGGAATTCAGCTCCTTTGTCCATGTTTGGACCAAGGCTGTAATGAGGTCGGGAGCTGAGTGGTCTTGGCGGAACCCAAACTGGGCCTCAGTGAGCAGATTATTGGTGAGTAAGTGCTGCTTGGTAGCACTGTTGATGACATCTTCCATCACTTTTCTGATGATTGAGAGTAGACTGATGGGGCGGTAATTGGCCAGATTGGATTGTCCTGCTTTTTGTGGGCAGGACATACCTGGGCAGTTTTCCACATTGTCGGATAGATGCCAGTGTTGTAGCTGTACTGGAACAACTTGGCTAGAGGCGCGGCTAGTTCTGGAGCACAAGTCTTCAGCACGACAGCTGGGATGTTGTCGGGTCCCATAGCCTTTGCTTTATCAAGTGTGCTCAGCCGTTTCTTGATATCACGTGGAGTGAATTGAATTGGCTGAAGACTGGCTTCTGTGATGGTGGGGACCTCAGGAGTAGGCCGATATGGATCATCCACTTGGTACTTCTGGCTGAAGATGGTTGTAATCGCTTCAGCCTTATCTTTTGCACTCACATACTGGGTTCCACCATCATTGAGGATGTAGGGGGTTTCTCTTGCTCGTTCTGGTCTCCTGCCAGGCTTTGTGCAATAATTACCCTTGAGTAGTTCGACCCACTCTCCCCTACGGTTCTAGACCTTGGACTTAGATGCAGAGAACTGTAGTGCAGAGAAAGGACTCAATAGACCAGGTTGAATAGCACGAAATGGATGCTTTTATTTTTAAACAGTTTGAAGCATTACAAAATACATGTCATAGGCACAGATTAAAGTAACTACAATCATGCACAAATTTATGAACTTGACTCTATGGAAATGGGGAACACACGGCACGTCGTAAAAGGGGAAACACATTACGATTTAACCTTACTCCCTCCCCTAAATACCTAAACTAAGTTTCGATTTGAGGAACTCGGGATCATGCTCACCACTATCAGAATCGCAAAAAGGGGTTCGCAATCTTTTAGCACAGCTTTCCGTCGTCACGTGGATCTGGAAACTTCTGGCGCAGTCGATATTCTCTCTCTCTCTCTCTCTCGAGGCGGCGGGTTAGACACAGCCTCGATGAGCGCTCGTCAAGGTTGAGATCCACTATTGTGGATTTGGGTTCATGGAGCAGTCCCTGCCACCAATGTGATATTGAAGAAATGGATGCACGTGTCGAGGCCTTGCCTGGCTAGGCTCGGAATGTCCTTTTTATCCGACCTGGATCGTCGGTTTTTCCCGAGGGTGTCTTCTCCTCCGGCCTGGGTCGTCGATGATCTCCCGACAACAGCACCCGGGCCACCCTCGTTGTCTTCCCGTCGTGGCCGAGCCTTGTCTGGCTGAACACCGATCGTGTCCCGAAATCGAAGTGCTGCCTTGCACTGAAAAGTCCGTCCGAAGCGTCCTCGAAAAGAAGAAACGTCTTGGTCGAATTCCGAAGAAGTGAAACGTGAACTTGACCCTGGATCTGTGTAACCGTAACTTTGATGGACTTTCAATCCATAGTTATACCCTTTTGGGACAGTCTTATCTCCCGCCAAATCATAGTCCTGTCTTTGTATTAATTTTGGCGGGCAGAAATCTCTGCAGGGGCGCTTTGTCTTGTAACGGGAGCCGGTGATAACTTAACTGGCCTTCCTGGCCGATAATGTCTTTTAATGTCTTTTACATTGTCACCGTGACTCGGTTCGCATATTGATCGGTCTGGAGATTTCCCTTGATGGCTGTTAAACGGTTTCTCCTTTGTACATTAAATGGGTATAAGTGTTCATGCATTGTCCGCCCATATCTTGATGGGCCCCATCCTGTTTGCCTGAAACCGTCCTGTACTTAGAATCCATTGAATATGTATGCTGTTTCCCTGAGTTTCGGTTTCCCGATACTGGCTTTCGCGGGCTTACTGTTTTCAATCCACAAGCCTGTCTGGTTTGCAGTAACAGAAATCAAATGGTCCAGAAACTGATCATGAGGCCCGGCGGCCATTTTGTATGCCCTTTTATCAAAGGTTTTTCTGTGCAAGCTTACTTTGGTCAATAAACTGTCTTTTTTATCCTGTTTTCTTGCGTGATTATTGCTGAAAATTTCGAATCTTACAGGCCCCCCTGTGATACTGATAGCTTGTTAGAGGTATCAATGATCCTTGGTGAGCAAATTTTCCCTGATTCCCCACATCCAAACATTCCTGGCACTTAACTATCTGTGACCCTCACGACACATGCAGTTCCCATTTCCGAAAAAAACGAATGTGTGCGCCCCCCTGAATGACTCCAATGTTCTCCACCCTGTATACCGGGGCGGGCTTTGCTGCGGGACCCAACACCGGCATTCTTACCGCTATTCCCATGATAGTATGATTCGAACGTCCGCAGTCCACTGGGACTGGGTACACTTCTGCAGCTAGTCTGAGCTGGCACGGGCTTAATGCATTCTCAAAAGGGTGGAGCACTTGCAAGTGCTTGTTGCTGATCCAGGACGGGACCAAACCCTGTTTTAAATCCTCAAGGTTACTGCGGCCCTCGCCCAGTAACCACGCCCCGTATAGCACACAGGCCTCGTTTTGCGCAGCTTGATCGGACGCATTCCGATCCTCCTTAATGAGCGCATTTACCGTTCTCGCGTGTTTCTCCAGCTCAGCTATTATTTCCTTAAAGTGTAGTGTCATGGCCTGGTCCTCATGTAACTCAGAACCCACTACCTTATTTTCATCTGTCAATATGTTCCTTAACTGGGCTTTTAAACCGTTGATCTGTGTCTGCAGCTCCACGTTATCTAGAGCGTTGACGACAGATGTCCCGGTATTAAAAGCAGTGAATATGTCATTTACTGTACCCCTTCTTTGCCTCCCGACTCGATCCAAAACTTCTGGTGGTGTGGTGTATAATTTGTCTTTGTCGATGTCGGCAAAGTCAAACTCGTAAAACTGTCTAAACATTCGGGTTAACAGGACCTGGTATACTTGTTTCGTTTCTTTGGGACACCACTCCGGCAATCGTACCTCAGTGAGGTTTAAAATCACTGAGGCCACCGCGTAGTGTACCCCTTGGTACAGCACCTGACCGGTGGGTACCAATACTAAACCGTTCCCGGGTCCCTTGGTGGTGGTTGGGCACCCTTCTTTCTGGGCTAGTGCTACCGGAAGCGTGGGCAGGGGCTTGCGTGGGCGGGTGATGAGTTCAGTGGCGTTTACCGGAATAGGGGAGTATGGGGCTCCGCACGCTCGAGTGCTGACATCCCATCTCATCCCCTTTCCTTCATCCTGCCTGCCACTGCCTCTGGAAGAAGATGGATACGCCCTTGGGGCAAACGCGTTTTGAACCCCACATACAGACATATATTCCTTCATCTGGTTCCCACCATTTGTCCCAACACACACGTAATTGTCCGTGAGTCCCCGTAATAGTCCGATGGGTATTATTACCCAGTCGCTCCCACTCGACCGTAGAGTTCTTCATGTCCTTTCCCAGCTTTGGCAGCCACCACCATCGCCTTAGTGGTACGTTCCCATTACACACCAGACAGATCCTCTTTCCCACGGTAACGCTGACTCTGGGTGCAAGGATCCTCACCCGAGGGCACGTTAACGAAGTCTCTTGGTAGGCAAAACCGAAATTGCTGGAGTATTCCGTAGAATTCGTCCCCAGCCAACCTGGCCGTCTCCCCTGGTGGAAGTAGGTGGCGGTTTCCTCAACCTCTCGCTCCCCTGTCCCATCCGTTGCGATGGGGGCCGTGTCCCCGGTACACCCGAAGTTGATGATGTCCTTGGTGCGGCCTCGGTAGGCCCACCCGCACCTGATCGCCACGAACACGATGAAAATCTTTTTCATCATATCCCAGGTTTCTGTAACAAATAAAATGATGTAGCCAGGCTCCCAATAGGTGCTGGCCTAATTAAATGGACGCGCGGGTTCCTGGACCCCGCTCCCAAACAAGCACACATACCGGGCAGACTTCAAAATTGTACTCTTAACATTTCTTAACACTGTAAACTTTATATTCCTTAAACTATCATCATAATTACCTAACTTAACTTATGTACAGCGCCGCCCTCCGCCGGGCGGCCTACTGAATTCCTGTGAGGGCTGCAGCGTGCCACACCCTGTGGTGGGGCTGCACTGGCCTTCGGCTTTGATCCCCCGCAGCCTGTCGCTGTTGAACGGGAACCATGCCTTTCTGAGGCTGCTCTAAACCGAGGTTGGGAAAAATGGGGAGAATCTGGCCAAAACTTTCTGGGCTGGGGCGCTCGAGTCGACCTACGAGGGGCTGCTTTGGGTGAGGCTCCCGGGGCTGATGGACCGGGGGTTGGGACTGTCACCGTCACAGCCTGTGGTTCCACCACAGCTGCCGGCTCCAGCTCCCCTCCCTCAGGCTCCGCCCCCCCCAGGGCCGGGATTTGTGCCTTCCGACTCCACCTCACCTGTCCCTACAGGCAGTGAGTCTCTGCCCCCATTCCCTACCTCCCCCAAGCTTGAGTCGAGGGCGGGATCGTCGTCCTCTGACTCTTCCTCCTCCGTGATTGGGTCTAAGGCGAGGTCGAGCTGTTCGGGCTCTTCCTCGTCCGAATCCCAAATTAGAGGGGAGACCTCCCACTCCGATGGGGTGGCCCCTCCCTTCACGCAGGCTACTGTTCCAGCCTGTGTGGTCTGTGACTCTGTTACAGGCTGAGGATTTTTGTTCTCAGACCTGGTCCCTTTTGTTGGCCCTTGTGCACCCGATTTAAACAGTTTACACTGGTTAATGTGAAACCATTTGGTACGTCGGGGCACCTTCACTGCATAAACCATGGGGCTGGCCTTGTCTACAATGCTGTAAGGCCCCATGTACAATGGTTCAAAACTCCCTACCCTGGCGTAGTTTCGGACCATGACCTGGTCTCCGACTACCCACTCTTGTTGCTTACGAGGTTCCAGTAACAGTCGATTTCCCTGGTGCTGTCTTCCCATGTTCCCAGCCGCCTGCCCATAAATCTGTTTCAGGCGCTCCAAAAGGGTTTGGACGAATTTGTCTCGCTTCACCTCTCGGAGCTGGCCCTCAGTGAGCACCGGGGCTAGTACATGGGTGGGTGTTCGCATGATCCTTCCAGTCATTAATTCGTGCGGGGAATACCCCGTACTTTTGGACTGGCTGGCTCGGATCCCCATGAGGACTAAAGGCAGGACTTCCGCCCATTTCTGGGGCGAGCCCATTGTCTCTTTCCTCAGCTTTTCCTTGAGGGTCCGATTCATGCGTTCAACAATCCCGGATGACTGGGGATTGTATGCTACGTGCCACTTCCCCTCAATGCCCAAGAGCATGAGGGCGTTCTGCATTACTTGACCGGTGAACTGACTCCCTTGGTCGGACTCTACAAAACGGGGGAGTCCCCACCGTGAGAACACTTCCCGAATCAAGATCTTAGCAGTGCCCAGTGCCGTAGCTGTTCTGCACGGGAAAGCTTCTACCCATTTGGTGAACACATCTACCAGGACAAGGCAGTACTTATATCCTCCCTGGGCGGCGGGCAGGGGCCCTATGTAGTCGACCTAAATCGACTGCCATGGTCCCTCTACCCTCCTGATGTGCCCCATGGGCACCTTCCTTTTGTGGGGGTCTGGGTTGTTTGCAGCGCACACAAGACAGCTTGTGCAGAATTCGCGGACATCGTCCCGAAGTCCCGGCCACCATCCCGCCTGCTCGACCCGCTGCCAGGTAACCTCAGGCCCAGGGTTTCCCGCCCCTGGACCCTCGTGGGCCAGTTGCAGGAATTCCCTCCGGTGCTGCTGCGGCACAACCCACTGCTCCTCTCGGAACAGCATGCCTTCTTTGACTGAGAGGGCTGCCGTACTGTACGGACCCTCTACCTGCTTGCCTTCTGTGATGGCTTTTAGGACTGTTTTTAGGGCGGGATCCAGGGTTTGGACGGTCTTTAGGTCTGGGGGCAGTGTCACCCCTGTGTTCCCTGGAATTCCCTCCCTGCCTTGGATCGCCACCACGGGTCCGGGTCCATAGGGGTCCCAGAGAATGCCGTTGCGGGCACCCTCCCTGGCTAGCGCATCCGCCTGCTGGTTGCCCTGACTGCGGGGTTCTGTGGTGGAATGAGCCTTCACCTTATGGATGAACACCTCCCCTTCCTCTCCCACAGCTGCCAGGATCTTTTCCAGCAAGGGCTTAACTGTTAAAGGCCGCCCGTCCGCGGAGGTATATCCGCGGCGGGACCAGATGGCGAGGTACTCCGTACACGAATTGCATGTGAACATGCTGTCTGAGCAAATCGTGTATGGGGTTGGGAAAATCTCGGGGTGGGTAACCACGTACGCCACCACGGACAGTTCAGCCTGCTGTGCGCTCATAGTGCTGGGGAGCTTAATTGCCAGGGCAATGTTTGCCGCAGTGTCATAAACTCCACACCCTGTGAGTCATTCGCCAGCAGATACAGTGCTAGAACCGTCTACGTAGATTTCGCGGCCTGTGGTGTGTATCCCGGCCCGTAAACCTATGTTGACCTCCCATACCCCTTCTACGGAACACCGATGGGCTGTTCCGGGATATACCATGTTGGCTGCGAGCTTTGGCTCGCAGAGGCCTTTAACTTTGAGATCCATCTGGGAAAGGAGGAGGGTCCAGCGCGCAATCCGAGCGCTGCTTACGGTCCCATCCTTAATCCTTCCATCCAGAAGCATCTTTGTGGGGGTGTGATGGGTGAGGAGCGTGATGGGAGAGGTTCCTGTGAAGATCACTGATCTGTTCACAGCCCAATGCGTGGCCAGGAGATGCCGTTCGCTATTGGAGAAACTCCTCTCTACATCCGTGAGCACCCTGGAGGAATAAACTACCGGTCTCAGCTTGCCGTGCCGCTCCTGGAGCAACACGGCGCTCAGGCTGTCCCCACTAGCAGCTACCTCCAGGAAGAACTCCTCTCCCCCATCTATGGCCCCTAAGGCTGGCGCGGTCTGCAGATCTCTTTTCAACTTCTCGAATGCTGCCTGGCACCCCTCATCCCAAGACCACTCGACTCCCTTGTGTAAGAGTCGGAGTAGCGGGGCTGCTGTGGCAGCATAGTCCTCGATGAAATCTCTGCAGTACCCGGTCAATCCCAAAATGGACCTTACACCCGTTACTGTGTTGGGGATCGGCAGATCTTGTACTGATTCCCTTCTGGCCTTATCTATGGCTCTTTCTCCAGCGCGGATGGCCAGACCCAGGAATTTGACTTCCTGCTGGCCGATCTGTGCTTTCTTTGGGTTTACTTTGAAACCATTCCTTTCTAACAGTTCCAATAATTCGGCTAATAGTGGGCCGTGCTCCTCCCTTGTGTCCGTGAACAGGAGTAGGCCATCCACATACTGTACTATCTGGTTGGGCTGGCTAAACTCTTTTAAACTCCCCGCCATGCATTGATGGAAAATGCTGGGGCTGTTGTGCAAACCCTGTGGCAAGCAGTTCCAAGTGTACTGTTGCCCTTTGAAAGTAAAGGCAAACTTGTACTGATCCTCCCGCCGCAGCGGAATGGGCCAGAAGCCGTTCGAGATGTCCAGCACCGTGAACGTGGTCGCCGATGCTGGAATACTCCCTATTAGGTCTGCAACTGCTGCTACCGTGGGCGCGCAGGCTGGGATGTTACTATTGAGGACTCTGTAGTCCACCGTGGCTCTCCACGAATTGTCCGGCTTCTTTACCGGCCATAAGGGGGAGTTCACGTGAGTGGCTATTGGTCTCAATACGCCCTGCTGCACCAATGAAGATATTGCGGTCTCCATGTCGGGTTCTGCCTCCTTGGGGAAATTATACTGCTTTTGGGGTCGGATCATGGGGTCCCCGTCTACGCTGACTTCAAACCCAGTGACTCTCCCACAGTCGTGCTTGTGGGTGGCAAACGCGGTCAGATTTTCCGACACACACGCCTGCAAGTCCGTTGGGACGTTCGCTACCATGAGCTCGAGATCGTAACCTCCTGACGGCTTCATGGTGCACAGGGCCCCCTTTTCTTCCCTCCCTGGGATTACGACTACCTTACCTAAACCGCTCTCGGCTCCCCAGAGACAGTGATTTCTCAGGTCCACGAGGATCCTGTGTTCCACCAAGAAACCAGCCCCGAGGATGCCTTTTCCACCCCCCTCACTCCACTTCAATAGGATACACGTCCATGTGGTGTGGAGTGCTCCCAAATGAATGGAGAGCGGGATGGAGTACGCGCCAGCCTGTTCTCTGCCTGTGAAACCTGCTACTAAGAATGGAGCCTGGGTGGGCAGAGGTGAGGCAAAAGGTCTAGCTGTGTGGATCACGGTACACGAAGCTCCCGTATCCAACAGGTAACTACCCTTTTCCCTTTCCACCTCCATTTCCACCACAGGTCTTCTCCAGGCGTCATAGCGGAGCGGACACAAGTAGACGGGCTGCGCAGGCGTCAGTCATTTAGGTGCTTCTGTTGGGGTCTCGGGAGCGATAGGGCTGTTGGCGACCGCTACCTTCCCCTGCGAGGTCATCAGAGACCGCATAGTCTCCAAGATTGACTCAATCGTAGCGGGATCCACAACCGTACCACCTCCTGTTGTTGGGGCAGGGGCTACGGTTGGGTTCTGGGCTGGTGCTGGGGCAGCGGTCTGGGCTTGGGCTTGGACTGGTGCTAGGGCAATGGTCTGGGCTTGGGCTCGGGCTTGGGCTGCGGTGAACATTCTCTCTCTCTTATCCTTCCATGGATTTCTACAGTCCTTGCGCCAATGACCCTCCTTCCCACACCCGTAACAACTGCTGTTGGCTTGGGGAGGGCGATTCCCCTCCTGATGCCATTCCTTTTTAGCAGAAGCTGCGGGCCTTGCCTCATGTACCTTTCCTTTTAAAACAGGCGTTTTCCTACCCTTGTTGTTCCTGTAACTGATCGTGAGCTGATCAAGTATTAGTTCCTCCGTGGAGCGGGCATTAGTGGGGTCAACCATGCTTTGGCCTGCTCCCTCACTATTGGCAAGCAACCTGCTACCAGGCACCGGAGCCAATGAGCCCTTTGTTCACCATTTAGCGCGTTCCGTTCCGGTCCTCCCGGGCAGCTGCGCCGATACACGGGCCACAACCTTCCGGCGAAAACCCGTGGGGGTTCTCCCTCTAGCTGCACTGTCTTTTCTAAACGGAGGAACGGAGTTCCGTCACCCTCTCCTATAATCTCCAGGATCTCGTCCCGTAACAACTCATATTCCCTGTGCCCTCTCTTGCTCTCGTCAGGGAGACACTGGAGGAGCGAGCTGTCCAGGGAGAACAGCAGCATCTTAGACTGTTCAGCCCCGTCGCAGTCATTAACTGCTGCGGTTTGCTCCACGTCCCTAAAATGGACGGAGGGATCTCCTGACTCGGAGAGTTTTGGGATGTGACTTATCATTGCCCTCAGCTGTTGTGCGCTGTGGGGCATTATGATCTGATTCACAAGGGGTCCGTCCTCGCCACTGTCTTCATTCGGACCGAGCCTCCGGTGTCGAGTTGGACACATCGGCGCCGGCCCCGACTCTACTATCTGGTGTTGCTCTACCTCAAGAATCTCTTCACCTACCGTCTCCGTTTCCTTCCCCGGAGTCCAAGACTCATCATAAGCAGGAGGCGCAGAGGGTTCGGGGGTTGGTTCCTGAACTATCTCTTGTGGAATCGGTCTTTTGGATTCCTTGGCTAGCAATAGCTGGCTCGCTGGTGGGTTTATGAGACACACCAACCCGTTTGCCTTGGCTAGGGCCGTTCTCAGGTCCTCTCGCTCCCGGCGGCAAGCGCTGTGGTCGGTGCTCTCAGATCTATCCTCCATGGCCATCTTATATGCTGCCCTGGCTCCCAGAAGTTTTTCCTCTTGGGTCTCTATTTGCTTAGCTAGACGGAAACACCTTTCTCTCATTCTACCTTCACAGGCCTTGGTTTCAATGACCTGACATTTTAAATAATCTATCCTGGTCTCATGGCGGTGTGTTATGGATTGGCGTTCCTGATTCAGCGCGTTAAGCAATTCAATCAGTTTCTTTCCTCCCGCAACCTTTTCCTCTACTTCTGCTAATAACCCTTTGATCTGGGCCGTCTGTGCTACAACGACTTGGTCCAAAAGCTGGACTTGCTTCTTGTAGCACATCAGCCAGACCGCCTTTTCTACAGATTTCTTAAGCTCTTTACCCTCTGTCCACTTGATGGCTGCGTCTAGCGGGCGCCTATCCCTTAATAGGTCAGATAGCCATTCTTTTGTGAGGTTGACTTTTCCAAAAACATAATCCGCTATTCTTTCCTCCATCACATTTTGTTTATTCAGACCTTGATCTAACACACTACTTTCCTGCTGCCAAGGTCCTGCCGCGGTCGCCATTTCTGTAGGGGGTTTCTCTTGCTCGTTTTGGTCTCCTGCCAGGCTTTGTGCAATAATTACCCTTGAGTGGTTCGACCCACTCTCCCCTATGGTTCTAGACCTTGGACTTAGATGCAGAGAACTGTAGTGCAGAGAAAGGACTCAATAGACCAGGTTGAATAGCACGAAATGGATGCTTTTATTTTTAAACAGTTTGAAGCATTACAAAATACATGTCATAGGCACAGATTAAAGTAACTACAATCATGCACAAATTTATGAACTTGACTCTATGGAAATGGGGAACACACGGCACGTCGTAAAAGGGGAAACACATTACGATTTAACCTTACTCCCTCCCCTAAATACCTAAACTAAGTTTCGATTTGAGGAACTCGGGATCATGCTCACCACTATCAGAATCGCAAAAAGGGGTTCGCAATCTTTTAGCACAGCTTTCCGTCGTCACGTGGATCTGGAAACTTCCGGCGCAGTCGATATTCTCTCTCTCTCTCTCTCTCGGCGGCGGGGTAGACGCAGCCTCGATGAGCGCTCGTCAAGGTTGAGATCCACTATTGTGGATTTGGGTTCATGGAGCAGTCCCTGCCACCAATGTGATATTGAAGAAATGGATGCACGTGTCGAGGCCTTGCCTGGCTAGGCTCAGAATGTCCTTTTTATCCGACCTGGATCGTCGGTTTTTCCCGAGGGTGTCTTCTCCTTCAGCCTGGGTCGTCGATGATCTCCCGACAACAGCACCCGGGCCACCCTCGTCGTCTTACCGTCGTGGCCGAGCCTTGTCTGGCTGAACACCGATCGTGTCCCGAAATCGAAGTGCTGCCTTGCACTGAAAAGTCCGTCCGAAGCGTCCTCGAAAAGAAGAAACGTCTTGGTCGAATTCCGAAGAAGTGAAACGTGAACTTGATCCTGGATCTGTGTAACCGTAACTTTGATGGACTTTCAATCCATAGTTATACCCTTTTGGGACAGTCTTATCTCCCGCCAAATCATAGTCCTGTCTTTGTATTAATTTTGGCGGGCAGAAATCTCTGCAGGGGCGCTTTGTCTTGTAACGGGAGCCGGTGATAACTTAACTGTCCTTCCTGGCCGATAATGTCTTTTAATGTCTTTTACATTGTCACCGTGACTCGGTTCGCATATTGATCGGTCTGGAGATTTCCCTTGATGGCTGTTAAACGGTTTCTCCTTTGTACATTAAATTGGTATACGTGTTCATGCATTGTCCGCCCATATCTTGATGGGCCCCATCCTGTTTGCCTGAAACCGTCCTGTACTTAGAATCCATTGAATATGTATGCTGTTTCCCTGAGTTTCGGTTTCCCGATACTGGCTTTCGCGGGCTTACTGTTTTCAATCCACAAGCCTGTCTGGCTTGCAGTAACAGAAATCAAATGGTCCAGAAACTGATCACGAGGCCCGGCGGCCATTTTGTATGCCCTTTTATCAAAGGTTTTTCTGTGCAAGCTTACTTTGGTCAATAAACTGTCTTATTTTATCCTGTTTTCTTGCGTGATTATTGCTGAAAATTTCGAATCTTACAAGGATGGGGTTACTCATGGAGCCTCTTCCTCCCGTTAGTTGTTTAATGGTCCACCACCATTCATGAGTGGATGTGACAGGACTGCAGAGCTTTGATCTGATCTGCTGATTTTGGGATCGCTTAGCTCTGTCTATTACATGCAGCTTCCGCTTTTTAGCATGCATGTCGTCCTATGTTGCAGCTTCCCCAGGTTGGCAACTCATTTTTAGGTACGCCTGGTGCTGCTCCTGGCATGCTTTTATACACTCCTTATTGAACCAGGGTTGGTTCCCTGGCTTGATGGTAATGGTAGAGTGAGGGATATGCCAGGCCATGAGGTTACGGATTGTGGTGGAATACAATTCTGCTGCTGCTGATGGCCCACAGTGCCTCATGGATGCTCAGTTTTGAGCTGCTATATCTGTTCTGAATCTATCCCATTTAGCACGGTGTTAGTGCCACACAACACGATGGAGGGTGTCCTCAGTGTGAAGATGGGACTTCATCTCCACAATGAGTGTGCTACCAATACTGTCATGGACAGAGCCATCTGCGACAGGTAGATTGGTGAGGATGAGGTAAAGTAGGTTTTTCCCTTGTGTTGGTTCTCTCACCACCTGTCGCAGGCCCAGACTGGTAGCTATGTTCTTCAGGTCTCGGCCAGCTCGATCAGTAGTGGTGCTACCGAGCCACTCTTTGTGATGGACATTGAAGTCCTTCACCCAGAGTACATTCTGTGCCCTTGCTACTCTCAGTGCTTCTGCCAAGTGTTGTTCAACATGGTGGAGTACTGATTCATCAGCTGAGGGAGGGCGGTAGGTGGTAATCAGCTGGACGTTTCCTTGCTTGACCTGAAGGCATGCATGGGGTCCGGAGTCAATGTTGAGGACTCCCAGGGCCATTCCTTTCCGACTGTATACCACTGTGCCACCACCCTGGTGGGTCAGTCCTGCTGGTGGGACATTTGCTGAAACGTATGATTCTGTGAGTATGACTATGTCAGGCTGTTGCTTGACTACTCTCCCAATTCTGGCACAAATCCCGAGATGTTGGTGAGGAGGACTTTGCAGGGTCGACTGGGCTGGATGTGCCATTGCCATGTCTGTAGCCGGTGCCGAGGTCGATGCCGGGTGGTCCGTCCGGTTTCATTCTTATTAATGGCCCAGTAATTCGGGTCCCAACGCGTGAGTACGCACGGGGTACCCACGCGTGGATCCGATGGAAGTGTCGGTTTCTTGCATGCAGAGCACATGCGCGGGAAAACGGCACTTCCGGTCCCCTGAAAGTAGGGGTTAAGAGGTGAAACGCGTGCGACGTATGAGGCAGCGCGTGCGTGTTGAACTTCCTTTTTTTTGACAGGTTTGCCCGTGCGTGAAGGCCTCCACTTTTTACACATTAAAAAAGCAGATGTAAGGACTTCATTTTAAAAGGTAAGTGGTCAATTAATTAAAATTAGAACATTTTTTCCACAGGTTTATTACTTTTAAATACTTTACAGTAAGGTAAGTGTATTTTTAGCTCCGATTTTTTATAAAACTATTTTTTCAAAAATTTAAATTATTGTTTAAAATGGTTATTTAATGTTATTTATAGTTGATTTAAATAGTGTGATGTTTTTAAAAAATTTATTTTAAGGTTATGTACTGTTTTGGGCACCCGGAGTTTTCATGAGTTTGACAGGTCTTATGTCAAACTCATGAATGGACTTTTCCCTCCTCCGATTGGTTGCCCAGTGCTCAAGTGATCCCAGCCGACGCATCGCACTAAGTACGCCGCTGGGTCACGCAAGCACAGCGCGCCGGGAGCTGGAACGGGCCACAGACAGGAAATCCACGCAGGCCCAGGCTTCAACTGTCGGCATGCTGTGCAAGTGTAGGTCGGGGGCTTGCACCCGCGGGAAGCCCCCGACACGAATTTCTGGGCCATTGTGTTTCGTAGCAGTTTGTTACAACTGAGTGGCTTGCTAGGGCAGTTAAGAATCAACCACATTGCTGTGGATTCTCATATAGACCAGACCAGGTAAGGACGACAGACTTCCTTAAGTAACTGAATTTAAATTCCTCAGCTGCTGTGGAGAGATTTGAATTCGCGTCTCTGGATCATTAGTCCAGGTCAGTGACATTACCACTATGCTACTGTTCCCTTTGTGCTTGTGTGTAAGAACACTATATTACCTTGTAATAATATAGCCCTGTGGTGTTCAAATTCCAACTTCAAACTGAGTCGGGGTGGGGGGTGGGGGCGTGGCGGGAGGGGGTGTCGCGAGCATATTTGTTTCACCCTGGAGTTAAAAAGTCAGGGGGAATTTTAACGTGGGTGAGCACGGGTTCGGATGCGGGTGGGAGGGTAGCATCCAGCAAAAATTTGAGCGTGTCGGGAAGATGGCTCCTATCTGCCGACTTCCACACTTAACTGCAATGTGTTAGCAACTCCCTCAGGAGAGGTGGGTTGTCAATTTCAATATGTTAATTGGTCAATTACACCGATATGAACATGGCTTTTGGTGTTTAACTTTGGCTCCATGAGTCTCCCGGGCTTCCTGGAACTCGCTAATGAAAGCAAGGCAAGAACATGTGCTGAGAGGTTGCAGTACACACTTTGGAAGTAACTTTACACACTTTGGAGATGTCATCTACAATTTGGAGGTTCTGAGGTCTGATCTCCACTTTGAAGATCTGATCTAGCAATCAGCATGGGTGCTGCTTACGCTGTGTTACTTTGGACCTCAGATGAGGACCAAGATGACCAGCAGAACCACCAAGAGCATCAGGAGCTGCACCAGCAACAGCCTGCTGCTCAGTGACCTCCACAGAAGAGAGGGGATCAGCAAAGAGGTGCAGCTCGCAGGAGGCCATACCTGGCACACAGGGTCTATAGGCAGAAGATAAGCTACTTCGACATGTCAGAACACCAATGTCTGAGGAGGCTCAGGGTGGTGGTAATCATTTGCAGCCTGCTGGAACAAGATCTGCTGCCAAGTGGACCTAGTGGCCGTCAATGTCACCACTGTCCTCCAACTTATTTGCCTCTGGGTCCTTCCAGGGCTCATCCGGAGACATGTGCAGGATCTCATGAGGCAGGTGACTGATGGCTTCTTTGCCAGGGCTGGCAATTGTGTCAACTTTTCCTGTAATGGTGCCAATCAGAATGAGTGGGCGCTTGGGTTTACGGCTCTGGCTGGTTTCTCACAGGTGCAGGGCGTCATCAACTGCATGCATGTTAACAATTAAGGCACCCATAGATAACCCAGGAGTGTTCGTCAATTGCAAAGGCTTCTACTCCATCAAAGTGCAGCTGGTGTGCCACCACAAAAAGAGCTTTATCCAGGTGTGTGCAAGGTTCCTGTGCAACTGCCATGATGCTTTCGTTCTGCGGCAGTCCAGCCTTCCAAACATATTCACACCCAGAAGCAGAGTTACCGGCTGGCTGCTAGGAGCCAAGGGATATCCACTTAAAATGTGGCTGATGACACCTCTCAGAAACCTGAGGAATGAGGCCCAGTAGTGATACAATGAATGCAATATGCCCACCAGATGTGTCATTGAACAAGCCACCGGCATGCTGAAGGTGTGCTTCAGGTACCTGGACAGATCTGAGGGGCTGCAACGGGTCAGAGTAGAAGCACTTTGAGTGGAGTCTCCACTTTCCATGTCCCCTTTCACCATCAACCCTCGGCCAAGGCTAGGGTATAATTCATCCTATTTAAGGTGGTATTCATAGTGGGCAAGCCGTTGGTGAATGCTTGCATGCAGTCGTGTGATTGCCGTGTTTGATGCTCCATGCAGGTGGCCACTCTTTCCATGGACGAAGACATCATTGCAAAGGCCTGCAATATCATGCCACTCACGCTTGAGACAGACTCCTCCAATTTCTCTGCAAGTATGCTATGACCTTGCGAGTGTGAGGCACTGAGCAATTTTAACTCCAGGGCCTCATTTCAATATAATAGAAGGGCTGCCACCCAATTGCCTTGGAAATCGGGCAGCTCACCCACATTACACGTGAAATTTCTGGCAGGCTTTCTGGGGCCTATTTAAAGCAGGGACACACCATTAACAGAGAGGTTGTATTCCCTGCTTTCATTTTTGCCTGAACAATGCTGGAAACTATTATGGCAGTGCAGATGAGTCGGACGGTTACCCCTGCCCACCAACCCCACCCACCCCAAGTTTTCTGATGCCTGCATGGAGGTTCTCGTGGAAATGGTCATGCCAAGGAGGAAGATACTATTCCCCAGCTGTCACAGGAGCCTCTCCAAGACCACTATCAAGGAGATCTGGACAGAGGTGGCTGGTAGGTCAGTGTCACCAGCATCACCCCCAGGACATGGGTTCAGTCTAGAAAGAGGTTCAGTTACTTCACAAGAGCAGCAAGGAGAGTACAGCTCTTCACCTCTCCAGCAATCATAGAAGGAGGTCATTCGGCCCATCATGCCTGTGCCGACATTCCTTTCACCCCTCCCACCACTCAATAATTCTCTTCTCTCCATCACATCCTTCAGTTTACAATCACAAGGGCACACTCTTCCTCATTCCAAACATACTCCCCTCTTCCTTTGCTATCTTCATACCATACACTAACACCATTCTGAATGGTTTGAATAATCTTCAATGCAGGATGAAGGGAGTGGAGAAGGATCTAACAACTGTTAAACAGAGCGACTCTGTGTAAATTTTGAGGGCAGGGGAATGAGCTGGTCAGTGGAATTGCTAAGCAATTAACTCGTCTCTGGCATCTCTTGTCCTTCCTTTGCAGCTGCCCTCGGTATTCCGCATCCAATAACGACTGCTGCTGTGTCTCCTCGAAATGCAGGCCTATCTATCTACGATGCAGGTGACTCTTTCTGGTGCATATTGTACAGAACCTTCAGACTGGTCGAGGCACCTGAACCTCTGCTTCAGCATCCCTAGAGTGTGCTCAATAATAACCCTGGATGGCCCCTGGCTTTGATTATCCCTCGGTTGCTCGGGCATGGTGGGATTACAGAGGGTTGTCATCGGGGTGTCATCAGTCGTGTGTGCATGCCTTTACACACAGCAGCGATCCTGCCACATTCCTGGGAGGATTGAATATTGGGGGTGGTGGGTGGGAGGGCGGTGGTAGACTGTCACAGGATAAATGTGACGTGACAGCTGCCTGGGTATCCTGTTTCTGTGATTCGACAGTAGTTGAACATTAATGGGAGTGTTGGCCATTTCTATTCACTTATGCTGCTAACTGTTGTCTGATGCCCTGATGGCAACATCAATGATGCCCTGAACGTGTGGGAAGCCAGCCACTGTTACAAATCCCATAGCTCCCTTGTCTTGACTAATATGATCAATGGGGAAGGTGATGTACTGTTCAGCCCTGCAAAACAGGAAGCAGGTGTCCTGCTTAATACAGCTGTGTACTGCAGACTGGGAGATGTGGCTGATGTCCCCTGTAGTAGACTGAAAGGAGCCAATGGCAAAGAAATTGAGGCTGTGGTGACTTTAAACATCCACTGGCAAAGCCCGACCTCCCCTGGTCCATCAGGCAGCAGGTCTTGTTGCAGGAGGCTGTAGAGATCTGCAACAGCTTGCCTGGAGAAGCATAGCCTACTGCTACACTCCTCCTCAGATAGATCCAAGAAAGTGGCTCTTGGCCTGTACACCCTGTGTGCTGGGTTCTGGTCTCCTACAAGCACCTGTTGTCTCCATTAGACCTAGCTGCTTGAGCTGGTTCCTGAGGCTCCTGCTCATCTTCCTCTAACTGTTCCGTCATCCAAATGAAACTGACAATAATAACGCCCATGATGAGCAGATAGAGTTTACCGAGGGTAAGTAAGCATAAGAAGAGAAAAAGAAGTGATCTGGAAGCTGGAGCCTCTCCTGGCCATCCAAATACACGAAGATCTTATGATCCAATTAGCTGCAGGTGAGTGCCCCTTTAAATACTGCTTCAAGTGGCTCTGAGGCATCAATCCTGCCAGGCTTTACTGGCGGGTTGGGCACTGGACAGGACACCTGTGATTTTATGCTAAAATGGTTCTGGGCTTCTAATTGTGTCATAGGGCTCTGATTTAAATATATTCATGAAGCCCCCCATAAAATGACAGCAGGCAGGAGTGTGGCGGTAACAGAGCGGTGGGAACGCTACCAGCATTTTGACCACCTGCCCTGTTCCTGCCTGGTGGGCAGGGTGAAAACTGGGGCTCATGAGTTCAAACGTGGTTTGGAGATGCCATTGTTTCTATCTATGTCTAGGATGATCTTCAAAACTACAATTAAATATCCCTTTTCATAGCCAATACAGCAGAAGAATTCTATACTAGACCATCGGGTGTGATCATAAAGGAATGAAAAGAGAAATATTGAATGTAAGATTGCTAAGAACATCTCGAGTAACAAAGAGCTTTCAAACACGCATGCAGTAAATAATGATGAAAAGAATTGCTGGTCCATTGAAAACTATTAGTGAGAAACTAGAATCCGGGGACAAAGGAATAGCAGTGTTAGTAAACAGTTACTTCACATCCATTGTTGACGTTTAGAATTTTAAGACGCCATTTGTTTGTTCAAAATGCCCGACAACTATTTCTTTGAGTAGATAACATCCATTATGAACTGAAATCTGCATCTTTCATTTTCTGTCCTTATAGAAATGGAGATGTCACCAGGTCTAGCAAATTTAGTCGGACTGAAGTATATTGTGCTCTAGAATTTCTGCAGGATTCTGACTACATCTTCAGTCTATCAAATAACAGAAAGTATTACACACTAAACCAGATTTCAGTTACAACAATGATTTCAACAGCAAATACAGAAGTAAAGATCTTACACATATAATGAAAAGTACAAGCCAATCATTTTTAAAAGTATACATTGCCACATTTTGAGAGTTTTGCCCATTTGGCTTAGGAAAGATTTGTATTAAGATGTTGATTTTAAGTTACAGTCAGGCACAAGAGATTAACTTCCCACAGGACACAATTTATCTGTGAATGTGGATTTGATCCAGTAGATGGGAACAAAATGCTCAACAGTACTATGTTTGCTATAGTGTTCAGCATCTCATCAACATGAGAAAATGGGGCTCATTATCACATTTCAGACAGAAATTGGCTGTTGTATTAGGGTGGCTTCTGTTAATGAGCTCAGTGGGAATCCTAGCTGGCCAAATAATGTGTTGCCATAGTGCGTAAGTCCTCATATTAAGGGTGGGTGTGTGTTATGTTCATAAATAAATAGACGTTTTTATCATGAACAGCTAGCTTGTGCTAGTCATTTATTCAGCCATGTTGACTTGTATACAGTAGCCATCTTGACTCTCTTGACCAGTGCCTCGTGTTAAACAAGACAACCCATATAGATGTAGCCCACTACTAAAACATACAGCTACAACTAGTGCACCATTCTAGAATGACATGTTACTGCATATCATTACATCCCCCTTCCTTTGAGGTTAAACAAAATCAATATCAATCAACTTTCAAGAAAAACGATAAAGATGATATCAGTAACACCTTTGTTAGTGCTCTAGAAACCTTCGAATGAACTTGTTTTTTTTTAACATCTTCACAACAGTCAACACATCTTCAAAGCTTTACTTTATGAACTCTAAGTTTTTCATTCTTTTATTATAGTTTTATTTGTACTCAAAGATTAAGTCTATCAGGCTTTTTTACTTCACGTGTGGATCTTCTCAGCACAGGTAAGTCTGATGTGTTTGCATGAGAGCCTGTATGTGTGTTTGTGTTAGATTGTTCTGGTGGTGAGTGATAAGATTCAGTTGCGTCATTGTCATCGATTTGCTCTTGGATAGTTTCTTGTGTTTTCAGGAGGGAACGGCGGTTCCTCCTGAGAATCTGTCCTTCCTCAGTTCTAACAGTGTATGACCTTGGTCCTACTTCCTCAAGAACTGTAGCTATCCTGTTCCATGCATTTGGATCCTCAATCCTGACAACATCATCCCTTGTCCAATGGTTTCATAGTTTTGGATGACTTGTCATAGTGTGATTTCTGTTTCGGCTTTAACAGTTGAAGTCTCTGTCTCAGTTCCTTACTCTGCTTTTCTTTTGCACAGCAGGGTAGCGTGGTGCACAACTTGCGACCCATTAGGAGTTCAGCAGGTGAAGAACCATAGTCTAAAGGGGAAGCTCGGTAGCTCAGCATGGCGACATAAGGATCAGACTTGCTTTCTGTTGCTTTCTTCAGTAGCTGTTTGAGAACTTGAACACCTTTCTCTGCCTTACCATTTGACTGAGCATACAGAGGACTGGATGTGATGTGCTGAAAGTCATAATGTGCTGCAAACTGTTGCCACTCCTTACAGTTGAAGCACAGACCATTGTAGCTGACGGCAATCCTGGGAATCCCATGTCTGGCGAAGATGGATATAATATGCATTATGACACTGCTTGCTAATGTGCTTGAGAGCAGCGCCATCTCAGGATAGTTAGAATAGTAGTCAATCACTAATAGATAGACTTTACCATTCAAATGAAAAAGGTCCATACCAACCTTTTGCCATGGTGCTGTTGGTAAGTCAGCTACTATCATTGGTTCCTTTGCTTGTTTGTTTTGGTGCTTCTGACATGTCTCACATTTGCCTATCATGTTCTCAATGTCCTTATTTATGCCAGGCCAAGAAACAGTGTCTCTTGCTCTCCTTTTGCATTTTTCAATTCCGAGGTGTCCCTCATGAATCCTTTTGAGCATGTCTCGATGTAGAGCCTGTGGAATGACTATTCTGTTCTGTCTTAGTAATAGTCCACTTGCAACACTCAACTCTGACCTGATGTGATAGTACTTTGGATAGGAACCTTTTGGCCAACCATGATGAATGTTCTCTATTACTGTTTGTAACACTGTATCTTTTACTGTTTCTTCTGCTATTTGCTTTGATTTTGTGTCTGACACGGGCAGCGCAGCAGTGACCATACTCACATGAACATCCACATCTTCCTCAGTAGAGCTCACGCGTTGAACTTCCTTCTTTTTTACAGGTTTGTCCATGTGTAAGGGCCTCAACTTTTTACGAATGTAAAAAGGAGACGCAAGTGTTGTGTCTGTGTATAATAAGACACAGACTGCAGGAGAAACGGTACAACAGGTGTTTACTCAACGTGGCTCACAGTGGAACTGCCAATACAGATTACTACTCAGTGCTATATACAGGTGTGGTCACTGCCGGTACTACAGTATACATGAGCTGTAAAAAGTAGTTCCCCCCTTAAAGGTAGATCCATTACAATTCCTCCCCTTTTAGATTAACAGTACCATAACACTCATTTAACAATTAAATATCAAACTAATTACAATTAACACTTTTAACATGCAACATTAGCTGAAATAGTCTATTTATATATTCAGTCTTTGGGGAGGCTTCCTGATCCTTTCTGGATAGCGCCTTTCCCGAGTGTCTTGCTCTTGGGGCGGAGGCAATTCTGGCCCACTGTCGTCGGTTGGTTCATCAGCTTCCGATGCTACTGTTTCTGGGGTAGATGCGAACTGTACATCGGGTTCATCACCAGGTACGTATGGGTGAGGCAAAAATATGGACTCGTTCCTGTGACTCTAGGATCTGGTCAGCATGGCGTCTCACGATGCTCTCCCCAACATCCACTGTGTACATTAGTGGGCCCTGCCATGTGCATATCGTTCCTGGCTGCTATTTTTCTGTTCGGTAGTCGCGGGCCAAGACTGGTTGCCCTAAATTGAAGCTCCTTGTTGGCTTCTCATGGATGTGCTGGAATTGCTTACTCTCAACATCTCTTCGTACGTTTGGTCTGAGCAAATCCAGGCGAGATATTAACCTTCGGTTAAAGAACATCATGGCTGGGGCCTGGTTGGTGACTGCATGTGTCGCATTCCCGTAGGCGAACAGGAAATTGTCCACCTTGTGCTGCAGCGGAATGTTGTCATTGTACACAGCCTTTATTGCCTTCTTAAAGGTTTGTACGAACCTCTCAGCCAATCCATTTGTGGCTGGATGATACGGGGCGGATGTGTAATGCCTTACCCTATTCTTTTTCAAGAACTTCCGGAATTCTTCGGACACAATCTGTGGTCCGTTGTCGGAGCAAATCTGTTCTGGCAAGCCAATCCTGGCAAAAATGGTCCGTAGGACTGCAATAGTTTTCTCCGTGGTGGTGGAGAACATTTTGATGACCTCAGGCCATTTTGAGTGCGCATCCACAGCTATTAAAAACATTGAGTCCATGAATGGACCAGCAAAATCAATATGCACCCGTTGCCATGGAGATGAGGGCTACTCCCATGGGTGTAGAGGGGCCTGTTGTGGTGCATTTTGGAATCTCTGGCATCCTGAGCAGCTCTTGGTCAGGTCCTCGATTTGTTTATCGATTCCCGGCCGCCACACATAAGCCCTGGCTAGGCTTTTCATTTTTACCCCTCCCAGATGACCCTCATGAAGCTCATTGAGCACTCTATCCCTTAACTTGGGTGGAATTACCACTCGGGATCCACACATCAAGGTACCCCGGCATACTGACAGCTGTTCTCTCCTTGTCGAGAATGCTGGTAACACTGAGTCACCATGTGCTGGCCATCCCTTCACTGTCAAATCATATACCCGAGACAGTGTCGGGTCATGTCGGGTTTCCTTTTCGATACAAGTGTTAGTTACCGGTAGGTATTCAACTATAGTCGAATGGAATATTTCGACAGGCTCCACTGCTGGTGCTTCCTCTGCAGTAGGCAGTGGCAGGCGTGATAGCCCATCAGCATTTCCATGCTGTTTCACGCCCTTATATTCAATCTCATAGTGGTGCGCCCCCAGAAAAAGGTGACCATCTTTGTAGTCATTGCGCAGTCATCATCGGAACGCCCTTCTTCGGATTAAAAATGGAGACAAGAGGCTGGTGATCAGTCAGCAAGGTGAATTTCTGCCCGTGCAGATAGTCATTGAACTTTTTCACTTCCCACACTAGGCTGAGGGCCTCCCTGTCAATCTGAGCGTAGTTACGTCCGGCTGAGGTTAGTGATCGTGACGCAAAGGCTATTGGGCTCTCTGAGCCGTCCGAGAATTTGTGCGACAGCACTGCTCCAAAGCCGTAGGGTGACGCATCACATGCCAACCGAATTGGTAATGCCGGGTTGTAATGTGCCAATACCTCTTTCAATGTGATTAGTGTTTTGCTCTTCTGGAAAGCTCATCTACATTCGTCACTCCACTTCCATGGCACCCCAGTTTGCAGTAGGGTGTTCAGTGGGTGTAGTATTATAGACAAATTTGGCAAGAACTTATGGTAGTAGTTTACCAGCCCGAGGAACGACCTCAGTTGTGACACATTTTCCGGTGCTGGAGCCTTGACTACTGCCTCAATCTTCTCTGGGGACTTATGTAACCCCTCTTTATCGATAACGTTGCCACAATACGAGATCTGTTTTCTAAAATACTCGCATTTGGGGCGGTTAGCTCGGAGCCCATATTCCTGCAATCTAGTGACCACCTGCTCCAGGTGGGCAAGGTGATCACTGTCATTTTTGTCCATGACCAGGATGTCGTCCAAATAACACTGGGCCCCTGGGACCCCTTGCAGGACTTCCATTGCCCTCTGCCAAATAGCCGGAGCTGATGCTACCCCGAATACCAGCCGGTTGTATTGGTCGAGACCTTTATGGGTGTTGGTTGTGAGGTATTTTTTTGATGCTTCTTGTACCTCCATTTGCAGATACGCCTGGGCCAGATCAATCGTAGTGAAGTGTTTCCCTCCAGATAGCGAGGCGAAAATATATTCAATCCCCGGAAGTGGATATTGTACAGTGTGAAGTACCGGGTTCACTGTTACCTTAAAGTCCCCACAGATGCGAACCTTCCTTGGTTCCCCAGGCATGCTGCTCAACGACTTTTTCATCACAGGGACGATGGATGTAGCCCACTGGCTCCAGTCTAACTTGGACAGTACACCTGAACGTTCCACACTCTCCAGCTCTGCTTCGACGGCTGGGCGGATCGCATAAGGTACCGGTCTGGCCTTAAAAAATGTTGTGCTTGCGTTTTCTTCAATTTTAATCGTTGCTGTCATGCCTTTTAGTGTTCCGAGTCCTTGCTGGAACACTTCTTTCGCATCAGTTAGGATCTTTGACAGTCGCCCAGGTGTGACGTCGTCATCCTTTTTGTCAGCCACAGTCAGTGCCGGTATGGAATGCCTATCCAGTTGTATTTTCCGGATCCATTCACGTCCCAGTAATGGTGGTTCTCCATCTTGCAATACATACAGGTCTAGTTTTGGTGTTTCCTTACCGTTATATATAACGGTCACCCTTATTTTTCCTTTGGGGTAGACTTTTTGCCCCGTGTACGTCTTCAAAATAATTTTTGTGTCTCTCAAGGGTATGTGTGAGAATAGCCACTCGTAGTCCCGTCGGTTTATGACTGTTAGGGCTGATACTGTGCCAATTCCATCTTTACCTGGACTCCTGCTATCTTGAGAGTGACCCAAATGGTTCGCTGATCCTCTGTTGTGATCACATGATATAGTTTCAGACAACTCAGTTCCCTGCTTTCGGAGTCGTTATCACTCTTTTGTTCATCTGAACTATTCTCCGTCATCTTATGTGCCTTCTTGTACTTTTCTTTGGTAGGTTTCTTATTGCTGGTTTTCTTTCCCGACCTGCAGACTCGTGCTATGTGTCCTACTTTTCCACACTGTCTGCACACTTTGTCTTTGAACCAGCAATCATTCTGGTCATGTGTTGTACTGCCGCCGCAATAGCACTTCTCTGTTCCATATGACATTTCGTTTGTGCCATATTCTTGCGGTCTCTGTTGTATCTCTGCAGCGCCCCATGCTGCTGCTTCATATGATACCGCAATGCTGAAAGCCTTTTCCAGCGTAAGGTCCTTTTAAGATAAAAGCCATTTCTGGGTTCCTTCACTTTGAAGCCCACACACAAACTTGTCCCTTAAGGTATCTGCCACTCCCGCTCCAAAGTGGCAGTGTTTCGATAGTTTGTGCAGTTCTGTTAAATAATCAGCATTGCTTTCATCCTTATGCTGGTTCCGTTTGTGAAACTTGAATCTTTCTGCTATCAGCAGCGGTGTGGGGTTTAAATGTTCCTGTAGTATCGTTACTATGTCTTCAAAACTCTTTTCCATTGGCTTCGTTGATGTTACTAGATTTCGTAGTAAACCGTACGTCTTTGCACCCATTAAATTTAACAATACCGACGCTTTCCTGTCATCTGACACCTCATTTGCCTTGCAGTACACCTCTATTCATTCGACATATGTAGTCCAACCTTCGACTTCATTGTCAAATGCAGTGATACTTGTAATGTATGTACCTTTAAGGGGGGAACTACTTTATACAGCTCATGTATACTGTAGTACCGGCAGTGACCACACCTGTATAAAGCACTGAGTAGTAATCTGTACAGGCAGTTCCACTGTGAGCCACGTTGAGTAAATACCTGTTGTACCATTTTATCTGCAGTCTGTGTCTTATTATACCCAGACACAACATTGGCGACAAGGCAAGTTCGAACCTACCTGCAACTCTGCATCACATCCTGGGGATTCGTTCCTGGAGATAAATGGATTGGAGGTCAAGGCCAGAGACTCAGGCGTCGACCACGGGCAACCGCCCAGTCATCCAGCAGAGACTCGAGAATTGTGGGGGAGGCTGTCGAGAGCCAGGCTTGGTTTCCAGTTGATGTGGTCCAGCGAAACGGGCTGGCAACAGGTAGTGTGCAGACCCTTCACAGACAGCTGCAGGCTAGAGCCCGACCGAGCGACACAGCAAAGGGCCGAGCAGCGTCGACGGGGGAGAGAGATAGAGGGCAGAGCGCACAGGGCTCAGCCGGTGTTCAGGGGCTGAGCAGCGTTGAAGAGAGGGAGAGAGAGACGCGCAGAAACCCGCGAGGCGCCGCCATTGCCACGAGGACCGCCGAGAGCGGCGTTGGCAGCAGCGAAGGAGAAGCGTGCAAAACCTGCAGGGCGCCGCCATTGCCACGAGAGCCGCCGGGAGTGGTGTTGGCAGCAGCGGGGGAGGAAGTAAAGCGCGGGAGATGCCATTTTAAGCCATTGGGAGACGTCATTTTAAACCACACCCAAAACGCCGAAGAGTGGCAGGATCACTGCATTTGACAATGAAGTCGAAGATTGGACTACATATGTCGAACGAATAGATGTGTGCTGCAAGGCAAATGCGGTGTCAGATGACAAGAAAGCATCGGTATTGTTAAATTTAATGGGTGCAAAGACGCATGGTTTATTACGAAATCTAGTAACCTCAACAAAGCCAATGGGAAAGAGTTTTGAAGACATAGTAACGATACTACAGGAACATTTAAACCCCACACCGCTGCTGATAGCAGAAAGATTCAAGTTTCACAAACGGAACCAGCATAAGGATGAAAGCAATGCTGATTATTTAACAGAACTGCACAAATTATCGAAACACTGCCAGTTTGGAGCGGGACTGGCAGATACCTGAAGGGACAAGTTTGTGTGTGGGCTTCAAAGTAAAGGAACCCAGAAACGGCTTTTATCTTAAAAGGACCTTACGATGGAAAAGGCTTTCAGCATTGCGGTATCATATGAAGCAGCAGCATGGGGCGCAGCAGAGATACAACAGAGTCCGCAAGAATATGGCACAAACAAAATGTCATATGGAACAGAGAAGTGCTATCGCTGCGGCAGAACAACACATGACCAGAATGATTGCTGGTTCAAAGACAAAGTGTGCAGACAGTGTGGAAAAGTAGGACACATAGCACGAGTCTGCAGGTCGGGAAAGAAAACCAGCAATAAGAAACCTACCAAAGAAAAGTACAAGAAGGTACATAAGATGACGGAGAATAGTTCAGACGAACAAAAGATTGATAATGACCCCGAAAGCAGGGAACTGAGTTGTCTGAAACCACATAAGGTGATCACAACGGAGGATCACCGAACCATTTGGGTCACTCTCAAGATAGCAGGAGTCCAGGTAAAGATGGAATTGGACACAGGATCAGCGCTAACAGTCATAAACTGACGGGACTACGAGCGTCTATTCTCACACATACCCTTGAGAGACACAAAAATTATTTTGAAGACGTACACGGGGCAAAAAGTCTACCCCAAAGGAAAAATAAGGGTGACCGTTTTATATAACGGTAAGGAAACACCAAAACTAAACCTGTATGTATTGCAAGATGGAAGACCACCATTACTGGGACATGAATGGATCCGGAAAATATAACTGGATTGGCTTTCCATACAGGCACTGACTGTGGCTGACAAAAAGGATGATGACGTCACACCTGGGCGACTGTCAAAGATCCTAACTGATGCGTAAGAAGTGTTCCAGCAAGGACTCGGAACACTAAAAGGCATGACAGCGATGATTAAAATTGAAGAAAATGCAAGCCGAAATTTTTTTAAGGCCAGACCGGTACCTTATGCGATCCGCCCAGCCGTCGAAGCAGAGCTGGAGAGTCTGGAACGTTCCAGTTTACTGTCCAAGTTAGACTGGAGCGAGTGGGCTTCACCCATCGCCCCTGTGATGAAAAAGTCATTGAGCAGAACGCCTGGGGAACCAAGGAAGGTTCGCACCTGTGGGGACTTTAAGGTAACAGTGAACCCGGTCCTTCACACCGTACAATATCCACTTCCGCGGATTGAAGATATTTTCGCCTCGCTATCTGGAGGGAAACGCTTCACTGAGATTGATCTGGCCCAGGCGTATCTGCAATTGAAGGTGGAAGAAGCATCAAAGAAATACCTCACAATCAACACCCATAAAGATCTCTACCATTACAACCGGCTGGTATTCGGGGTAGCATCAGCACCGGCTATTTGGCAGAGGTCAATCGAACAAGTCCTGCAAGGGATCCCAGGGACCCAGTGTTATTTGGACGACATCCTGGTCACGGGCGAAAATGACAGTGATCACCTTGCCAACCTGGAGCAGGTGCTCACTAGATTGCAGGAATATGGGCTCCGAGCTTACCGCCCAAATGCGAGTGTTTTAGGAAACAGATCTCGTATTGTGGCCACGTTATCAATAAAGAGGGGTTACATAAGTCCCCAGAGATGATTGAGGCAGTAGTCAAGGCTCCAGCACCGGAAAATGTGTCACAACTGAGGTCGTTCCTCGGGCTGGTAAACTACTATCATAAGTTCTTGCAAAATTTGTCTACAATACTACACCCACTGAACACCCTACTGCAAACTGGGGTGCCATGGAAGTGGAGTGACAAATGTAGACGAGCTTTCCAGAAGAGCAAAACACTAATCACATAGAAAGAGGTATTGGCCCATTACAACCCGGCATTACCAATTCGGTTGGCATGTGATGCGTCACCCTACGGCATTGGAGCAGTGCTGTCGCACAAATTCTCGGATGGCTCAGAGAGGCCAATAGCCTTTGCGTCACGATCACTAACCTCAGCCGAGCGTAACTACGCCCAGATTGACAGGGATGCCCTCAGCCTAGTGTGGGGAGTGAAAAAGTTCAGTCACTATCTGCATGGGCAGAAATTCACCTTGCTGACTGATCACCAGCCTCTTGTCTCCATTTTTAATCAGAAAAAGGGCGTTGCGGTGATGACTGCGCAACGACTACAAAGATGGTCATTTTTCTAGGGGCGCACCACTATGAGATTGAATATAAGGGCACGAAACAGCATGGAAATGCTGATGGGCTATCACGCCTGCCACTGCCTACTGCGGAGGAAGCACCAGCAGTGGATCCTGTCGAAATATTCCATTTGGCTATAGTTGAATACCTACCGGTAACTAATGCTTGTATCGAAAAGGAAACCTGACATGACCCGACACTGTCTCGGGTATATGATTTGACGGTGAAGGGATGGCCACCACATGACGACTCACTGTTGCCAGCATTCTCGACAAGGAGAGAACAGCTGTCAGTGTGCCGGGGTACCTTGATGTGTGGATCCCGAGTGGTAATTCCACCCAAGTTAAGGGATAGAGTGCTCAATGAGCTTCATGAGTGTTAGCTGGGAGGGTTAAAAATGAAAAGCCTAGCCAGGGCTTATGTGTGGTGGCCGGGAATCGATAAACAAATCGAGGACCTGACCAAGAGCTGCTCAGGATGCCAGAGAGTCCAAAATGCACCACCACAGGCCCCTCTACACCCATGGGAGTGGCCCTCTTCTCCATGGCAACGGGTGCATATTGATTTTGCTGGTCCATTCAAGGACTCAATGTTTTTAATAGCCGTGGATGCGTACTCGAAATGGCCTGAGGTCATCAAAATGTCCTCCACCACCACGGAGATAACTATTGCAGTCCTACGGATCATTTTTGCCAGGAATAGCTTGCCAGAACAGATTTGCTCCGACGACGGACCACAGTTTGTGTCCAAAGAGTTCCGGAGGTTCTTGAAAAAGAATGGGGTAAAGCATTACACATCCGCCCCGTATCATCCAGCCACAAATGGATTGGCTGAGAGGTATGTACAAACCTTTAAGAAGACAATAAAGGCTATGTACAATGACAACATTCCGCTGCAGCACAAGGTGGACAATTTCCTGTTCGCCTACCGGAATGCAACACATGCAGTCACCAACCAGGCCCCAACCATGATGTTCATAAACCGAAGGTTAAGATCTCGCCTGGATTTGCTCAGACCAAACGTACGAAGAGATGTTGAGAGTAAGCAATTCCAGCACATCCATGAGAAGCCAACAAGGAGCTTCAATGTAGGGCAAACAATCTTGGCCCGCGACTACCGAACAGAAAAAAGGCAGGGCTTTGGGGAGAGCATCGTGAGACGCCATGCTGACCAGATCTTAGAGTCACAGGAACAAGTCAACACCATGCCTCTCCCATACGTACCTGGTGATGAGCCCGATGTACCTGTCGCATCTACCCCAGAAACAGTAGCATCGGAAGCTGATGAATCAACCGACGACAGGGTGCCAGAATCGCCTCCGCACCAAGAGCAAGACACTCGGGAAAGGCGCTATCCAGAAAGGATCAGGAAGCCTCCCCAAAGACTGAATATATAAATAGACTATTTTCAGCTAATGTTGCATGTTAAAAGTGTTAATTGTAATTAGTTTGATATTTAATTGTTAAATGAGTGTTATGGTACTGTTAATCTAAAAGGGGAGGAATTGTAATGTATGTACCTTTAAGGGGGGAACTGCTTTTTACAGCTCATGTATAATGTAATACCGGCAGTGACCACACCTGTATATAGCACTGAGTAGTAATCTGTACAGGCAGTTCCACTGTGAGTCACGTTGAGTAAACACCTGTTGTACCATTTCTCCTTGATTCTTTAAGGTAAGTGGTCTATTATTTAAAATTATAACATTTTTTCCACAGCTTTATTGTTTTTAAGGACTTTACGTTAAGGTAAGTGTATTTTTAGTCCCGATTTTTAAAAAATTATTATTTGTTTACATTTGAATAATTGTTTAAAATAGTTTTTTTAAGTCATTTATTGTTCATTTAATTAGTGGGATGGTTTTTAAAAATTTATTTAAAGTTTAAGTAGTGTTTTGGGCATCCGTAGTTTTCATGAGTTTGACATTTCTTACTATCAAACTCATGAATGAAGTTTTCCCTCCCCCGATTGGCTGCCCAGTGCTCACCTGATCCCAGCCGGCACATCGAACTAACTACGCCGCTGGATCAGGCAAGCACAGCGCACCGACAGCTGAACCAGGCCAGTGACAGGAATTCCAAGCAGGCCTGACTTCAGCTGTCGGTGCGCCGGGTAAGTGCACATCGGGGGCTTGCACACGCGGCAAGCCCCCGAACCTCATTTCTGGGCCTATGTGTTTGCCTGGTGTGTAGATCAGTTCAAAGTCATATCTTTGCAGCTTCATCATGAGTCGTTGAATCCTTGGAGACATCTCATTCAAGTTTTTTTTTATGATGGCAACCAGTGGGCAGTGGTCTGCCTCAACTGTGAAGGTGGGAAGTCCATATATGTAGCCATGGAACTTTTCTAGTCCAACTATCAAGCCTAGACATTCCTTTTCAATCTGGGCGTATCGACACTCAGAATCAGTCATAGACCTGGAGGCATAGGCAACAGGCTTCCAATCTTCACCCTCTGCTTGTAGCAAGACCCCACCTCGGCCATCTTTTGATGCATCCATTGACACTTTGATTCCCTTTGTTGTGTCAAAGAAGGTGAGTACAGGTGTGGTTGTCAGCACTGTTTTGAGGTTCATCCACTCTTGTTCATGTCTTTCTGTCCATGCGAACTCATTTGTTTTATGTAGCAGGTCTCGCAGACAGGCTGCCTTGGCTGACAAGTTAGGAATGAACTTTCCAATGAAGTTTATCATCCCCATGATGCATAGCACTCCTTTTTTGTCAGTGGGTTGGAGCATGTTGAGTATGGCGCATACTTTTTCCATATCTGGCTCTATTCCTTTACCAGATAGATTATCTCCTAGGAAAGTGATTTCCTGGACGCCAAAATGACACTTGGCTTTGTTGAGCTTCAGTCCATTCCGGTGTATGCTCTGTAGCACTTCAGTCAGTCTCTCATTGTGTTATTTCGGTGTGGAGCCCCAGATGATGATGTCATCAACATAGACCCAAACTCCTTCCAGACCTTCAATTATGTGTTCCATTGCTCTATGAAAGATTTCAGATGCAGATATTATCCCGAACGGCATTCTGAGGAAACAATACCTGCCAAATGGTGTGTTGAAGGTACAGTATTTGGTGCTCACTTCATCCAGTTTTAGTTGCCAAAATCCTTGTGAGGCATCGAGCTTTGTGAAGTATCTGGCACCTGACATTTCACTGGTGATTTCTTCTTGCTTGGAAATCTGGTAGTGTTCACGTTTTATGTTTGCATTTAAGTCCTTTGGATCCATGCATACACTTAGATCATTGTTCTTTTTCTTTTCACATACCATGGAGTTAACCCAGTCTGTTGGCTCTTTGACTTTCCTGATGACTCCTAGTGTGGTCATTCTGCCCAGTTCTTTCTTGAGCATGTACCACTGGCTGAGCATCCTCCTTTAGCTGGATCTTGTAAGTGAATGGTAGAACTCCAAATCCTTTGAACACATCCTGGAAATTACTCACTACAGAATCCACCGATTCATCTGGTCTGCTTATGGCACAGTTTATATGGTAGACTCTCTTGACCAGTTCTAAGTCCTCACAAGCTTTGTCACCTTGTAGTGAATCAAGTCCTTCAGCCACAACAGAAAACATGAGATGATGCACTTTGTCTTTGACTGTCACTTTAAGTCTGCATACACCTAAGCATCTATTTTCTGTCCATTATTGTTCTTCATTAGTACTGACATTTTCTGTATTTTGGGCTTTTCTTTCATATTTTTAATGTCACTCATACTGATTAAGTTTGCTTTTGACCCAGTGTCTAGTTTCAATGTAACTAATGCTCCATTTACCTGCAGTGGCATCATCCATTTGTCCTCTTTTACTGCATTAACTTTATGTTCAGCATTGTCCATTCCTGAGGGCTGCACATTTTCTGTACCCTTTTCTATATTGTCACATGACACCATTCCTACAAAAAATGTCTCACTTATATCAGTGTCCTCAATCACATTGACTTGTTGCCCTTTCTTTGTTTTTACTTTTGAAAAGCATTGTTTGGCAAAGTGATTTTTTCCATTACTTTTTGTGCACATTTTCCCAAACGCTGGGCATTGTCTTGACTGGTGCTGGTAAACACAGCATTTACAATTGAAAGTTCCATCCTCCGATTGCTTTTCATTCCTGTTCTGCCCACGTTTCTTCCCCGTGCAGGACACAACACCGACAGCTGCACTGTCACTCACTACAGTCGCACCATTATTAATTTCACTGAAAGTCTTTGCGTGCTGCTGAGCTAGCTCACTGGCATGGCATATTTTCACAGCATCCTCCAATGTTAGTTCGGTTTCTCTCAACAGACGTTCCCTGCCCTTTTTATCATGAATACCAAACACAATCTGGTCACGAATCATGGATGATTTCAGTTCAGAGAAATTACATGTCTGTGCTTTCAATTTCAGATCGGTCACAATGCTATCAAAAGTCTCATTTTGCTGCTGTGTCCGTGAACGGAACATGTACCTCTCATAGGTCTCGTTCTTTTTGGGAGAACAATGTGTATCAAACTTCTTTAGCACATCGTCCATTTTTTCTCTATCCTCCTCTCAATCAAATACAAATGTATTAAATACCTCTATCGCCTGCGGGCCTGCAACCATGAGCAGCAACGCTATTTTCCTTGCATCTGGCTTTGTACCGAACCCGATGGCGGCAATGTAGAGTTCGAATTTTTGTTTGAAATTCCGCCAATTGCAGTCGACATTCCCCATGAGTTTCAAACCCTCCAGTGGCTTCAAATTCTCCATGTCATGTTTCACAATATACAGCAGATTTTACCACTCCTGGTACCATGTTATGTTCATAAATATATAGACGTTTTCATCATGAACAGCTAGCTTGTGCTAGGCATTTATTCAGCCATGTTGACTTGTATACAGTAGCCATCTTGACTCTCTCGACCAGTGCCTCATGTTAAGCAAGACAACCCATATAGATGTAGCGCACTACTCAAACATACAGCTACACCTAGTGTACCATTCTAGAATGGCATGTTACTGCATATCATTACAGGTGTGCAATAGTAGTTTTGATTAGCAGTGCAAAGAACCAGTTCTTGGAACAGAGAATTGTGGAAGGGGGTCAGAAGTCATCTTTGGCTTTCTCTGTAGCTGGAAAAGAAGGCAGGTTGCTCATGTTTGAATCTGAAACAGTAAGGCAGAGGACTCTTCCTAAGTTTCAGAGGTTGCTAGTCTGTAAAGTGTTAAAAGAAAGACTTCCATTTATATAGCGCCCTTCATGACCACTGGACGTCCCAAAGCACTATACAGCCAATGAAGTACTTTTGAAGTTTAGTCACTGTTGTTATGTAGGAAATGCAGCAGCCAATTTGCGCCCAACAAGCTCCCACCAACAGCAATGTGATAACAACCAGATAATCTGTTTTAATGATGTTGATTGAAGGATAAATATTGGCCAGGACACCGGGGATAACTCACCTGCTCTTCTTCAAAATAGTGCCATGGGATCTTTTACATCCAACTGAGAGAGCAGATGGGGCCTTGGTTTACCATCTCATCAGAAAGACGGCACCCCCGGCAGAGCAGCACTCCCTCAGCAATGCATTGGAGTCTCAGCATGGACTAATAGTGATAGAATGGATTCTTTGTTATTTTTCATGTTACGAGGCTTGATATTAAATAGATTGAGTTGCACTGAAACCTGTGCTCTATACAGTAATGTATGTTGTGTAAAATAAACCAGTTTCTTAGTTTGCAATTAACCTTGTCTCATTAGAATGCTCAGCAGACTGCCTTCCAGAAGATAGCAGAAATGCACATGAGACACAATCAAGATTGTATCATCCAGTGCACAAGAGATCTTATTGTTACAGCCCCCAGATAACACTACCACATGACTAGATATTGGGCAGTGAATGTAATCTCCTGATTGTAGGGGATATTGCATCCACTTACAGGAGTGTCCAGTCATACCGAATCTGAATATCAAGTGCAGACCCAAAATTTGTAATCTACACCTAGAATGGCCACTTAAAGCATTAATTGCTCTCTGTCTCCTGGAATGAGACAGAGGGCAGGATTTTCATTGGGCTGTGGAGGCGGGATTGGAGGCGTGCGGGGGGTTAAAATCCCGAAATCGGGGGTCACGACCCCATCCTGCACCCAACCCTTCTCCATGCCAGCTTCAAAGGAGGTGGGTGCCCGCCCCGCACTGGGACCCACCTCCCTGAGGCGGGAAGGGGATTAGTGCCAAATAACTGCCTGTTAACAGGTAGTTAACAGGCAGTTTTTAGCCTAAGCCCTATTTTTGATGATGAAGTGTGGGATTCCCGACGGCTCCAAACCACGCCAAGTTAGAGGAGGCGGACCTTCGGGATGAAGGGCTTGGAGGGGTCGAGATGTCTGGTGCTCAGGTGAGTGATGGGTGCATGAGTGCAAAGGTAAGTGTGTTGGTGTGTGTAAAGTGTTTAATTAAGTTTTACTTACATGTACTTACCTTTACAGCCTTCCTTCCTTCAGGTCTTGGGAGTCCCTCATCTCACTGGCACAGAAAGCAGAATGGCAGCGAGCTGTCAAAAATTGCAGCATTCAGCTTTCTGTTCCGGGGAGATCTCTAATTCATCCTGAGAGGAAGGAATTAACTTTTAGTACAGATTGTCGGTGTTTGACAGCTTCAAACAGCTGTGAAACACTGATATTTCATCTGTCAAAAAGTCTTGACAAATGAAATTTCAATCTGTGACGTCACCTGTTGCCGGGTGGCCCTTAATTGGCCTGCTGAGCCTGCTGGGCAGGCTCAACAAGGTCAATCAAGTCTAAATTGCGTGTGTTGGCTAGAACTCGATGGAGGCAGGACTACAACCCCAAAAGTTGTAGTCCCGCCTCCTACCTGACTTCTTAATGAAAATCCAGTCCAGAATGTCTCAGAATCAAACAGTAACTTACTGTTGTAAAGAGAATCTCACAGAAAATGCTAAAGGAAATAAATAGTCATTACAAAGCACGGTTTTAAAAGGGAATGAGCCTAAAAGTAACTCACAAACTGTTTGAAGGAAACTGAGACATGGGTCAATGTTATCTATATATCAATCCACTTCCATCTATCTATCTAATATTTTATCATAAAACAGCATGTCTATGCACTCCTTATACACCACACTCCAATGCCACATGTTTCTCTTCACTCTCACACAAAATAATATCTCACTTCAAAAAAACCCTCTCCACAAACACAAGCCTAAAGGCAGAATGTCAGCTATCTTGTAGCTAACCTTGTTAGGAACTCTGATTGTTTATTTAACAGCAGTTAAACTTTGTGGCCTTAAAGACAGACAGACAGACACACACACACACACACACTGGAGCAATTATACATTCTGGCTGATTTTCTGCCCCAGGCTGTTTAGGCTCTTTTGTCTAGTTGTTGTTGCAAGGCTAGCCAACAGTGCAGCAAAAACTGCAATGTGCAATTATGTAGCAGCTTTAACACACAAAATATCCAAAGGTGCTTCACAGAGGTGAAAGCAAATAATTGGACAGTGAACCAAAGTAGGAGATGTCAGGAAGAGTGACCAAAAGCTTGGTTGCAGAGTTGGGTTTTATAGAGGGAGGTGGCGTGGTGGAGGTGTATAGGGAGGGAATTCCAAAGTAGAACACTGAGGTGGCTGGAGGTACGGCCACCAAAGGTGTGAATAAGGATAAAGGGAAACACAGGAGGCCAGGGGGAGAGGGTTGGACAGTTCAGGAGGGTATGTAGGGCTGTAGGAGGTCACCAAACTAGAGAGGTGACACAATGAAGCAATTTAAACACAAGGATGAGAATTTTAAATTTGACAAATTGGAGGACCAGGAGTTAATGTAGATCAGCAAGGATGGGGAGATTTATGAACAGGACCTGGTGAGGGATAGTATATGGCAGAGAGTTTTGGATAAGCCAAGGTTTAGGTATGGTAGAGAATGGGAGGCTGTTCCAGCGAGCACTGGAATAGTCAAGCATGGAAGTGACCAAGGTACGGATGAGGGTTTCAGCAGCAGATGGGCTGAACATACGAATTAGGAGCAGGAGTAGGCCACTCAGTCCCTCAAGCCTGCTCTGCCATTAAATAAGATCATGGCTGATCTGATTACTCCATATTCCCACCTACAACCAATAACCTTTCACCTCCTTGCTTATCAAGAATCTATCTACCTCTGACTTAAAAATATTTAAAGACTCTGCTTCCACTGTCCTCTGAGGAAGAGAGTTCCAAAGACTCATGACCCTCTGTGAGAAAAACTTCTCTCCATCTCTGTCTTAAATGGGCGACCCCTTATTTTTAAACAGTGACCCCCTAGTTCTAGATTCTCCCACAAGAGGAAACATCCTCTCCACATCCACCCTGTCAAGACCCCTCAGAATCTTATATGTGTAAGATTTCACAAGAATTTTGAAAATTTCTACAGCTCCGAAAACTATATTTTTGATTAAAGAAAACCAGGGTAGAATATACCTTTAAAAATCCAGGGCATTAAAATGGCCATCAGACCTCATGGCAGAAGAAAAGGGCAGCCTGTGTGTGTCTGAAACAGAAAATCAAAGATGGCTGTCTGGCCTCGTGGCAGAAGACACAACACAGCCTGTGTGTATGTGAAAGGAAAAGCAAAGATGGCTGTCAGACCTCGTGGCAGGAGACAAAAGGACAGCCTGCTTGTGTGTCTGCAAAGGACTTGGAAAAAAAATCCCAGCCTCTGAAGTAATGAGGTATTCAAACTGCCAATCAAAGAACTCTGTTTAAATGAACAAAGCTACAATGTTGACTCAAGAGATTAAGTACTTGAGACTGTCAACATGAACAAACAACCTTGTTTACACGAACGCTCTACAATGTTGATTTAAGAGATTAAGTACTTGAGACTGCCAATCAATTGCGGTTGGGCGTGACCGCAGGACAATTGGATTTGTTTACACTAACATCCAAGGGCTGTTTACTTAGCACTTAAGGAAAAAGACATTTTTTTTCAAACTGAGACAGCTTTATTTAAACCAGTCAATGAATGGGGATACATTCAAAAGCCCATCACAATGAATGGGGGTACATTCAAAAATCCATCACAATGAATGGGGACAGATCGATTTCCTTTTGTATAGCCCAGATACATCCGGATTTGGGCGCGAAGATTTGGGCTCCAAATGGGGTATAAAGATAGCTTCTAGGGAAGCCATTCTCTCTCTCTCTGTCGCCTCGCCTCCGTGCTCTGCCTGCAAGGAAGAACAACTCGACAGCCGGCCCAAAGGAGTGGAATACCAGCAGTTACTTTTAAACACTGTGGTATCTCCATTTTGGGGCGGTGAAGAATCTAAGATCGCAAGGGCACAGCGCAGGCGTTCTCTGGTGAGCATAGATTTTCTGGCACATCTCAAGGCAACCTAGATGCAGGGGGGCATCTTTTACCTGGTTTACGGTAATTTACCTTCCTTTACCTGGTTTACGTTAATTTACCTGTTCAAGCAGCTTTTTGCTGCTGCACTCTGACCAATCCCAAACAGCGGTTTCGAATCGCTAAACCCACCCTTCCAGTTCTGTCTGGAGAAACTTATAATTAATGATATATTAAAAACGGACAAATGATCTGGATGTAAGAAAGTCAAACTTTATTAAAACTAAGAAACTACACCACACGATCAAAGTAATAATTACTTAACAGGGGAAGGCAGATGGCAAAAACGAGGGATAAATGGCTACAATGTAAGTCTTACAATCTTAGCAATTTCCCTTAAATTACCACCCCTCTAACTCCTTACTAGATTGCCTTGTTGAGGAGTCAGAAACCTGCTCACCTGTGGTCCAAAGAGTAAGAGAGAGATATGCTTCTGAGAAGCTATCTTTATATCCTGGGAGCTCCTGCTGTTTTGGCGCTAAAAAGGTCTGTGTGCAAATCCGCGCCGAAAAGTTCAAATACACAAGACAAAGGCCACGATTGGCTGATTAAAACGGGCTATTTCCCAGTGGCCAAACTGCTCCCATTGTCTGGAATGGGTTTCAAGTAAAGCTTGGGGTGGTTTGAATGTGTCTTCATTCTGAGGCCGAAATGTTCCCGCTCAAATCCAAGTTCATCTGGTTAAAACAAAAGGGATCCAACTGCCCTATTGTCTGGGGAATGGGTGATTCAAACCCATTCATTCTTAAACTGTTCCTTTTCTTAGTTTAAAAAGTATCTTCCGTAGTTTAGTTGTGTCTCATGGTGTGTGATGGGATTTGAATGGAGTTGGATTACTAGGTAAACAGAAGCCCTTTGTCTGCGGTCACTGAAACCGCATCCTAAGTGGATAATCCTTTATGTCAACATAAACAAACATCGGTTGCCTCTGAAGGGAAGGGAAACTCTCTTTTTGATTGACAGAATCTGACTGCCACTGCTTTACACACAGAAAGCTGCTTCCTTTGTCCTTGGCCACACATTCCAACGGCCATTTTAAAGCCCCTTGCAATTTACCAAACGCAAAGGAAACTCCCCTTTTTGATTGACAGAATTTTGCTGCCATTGCGTGATCCTCCCCTTTTCACAGACATACACGCCTTTGTCCTTGGCCATGCTTACTGATGGCCATTTTTAACCCTTTGCAATTTACACAGTTCAAAACTCAAGAGTACATTTTTTAAATGAAATGTGCTGTCTTAAAGTGTGCAAATTTTTCCACGAAGTTCCTCAATTCCGGTGTTGTCCATGTGCTGCCCAACTCAACACAGCCCCCCTGCGATTCTGGCTATGTTTAAAACATTGTCCAACCCAGAGGCAATTTCCACGATGTGGATTAATATTTCCTGATCTTCGGGGACTGAGGGGATTTTTGTGAACCCCTACATTCCTCCCTTTGGATACTTCCAACTTGCTTGTAGTATCCACTTGAAGAAAGTGAGCAAAATCTTCTGACCCCTGACAAACAACCATCCCCTGTATTTACCTATAGCTACCTTTCACTGATCACCCGACCCGTCTATTCCCCTCAAATCTGAGAAAGACCGTGGTGCAGTAGGCATCTGTAGATACATCAATTACAAAATGTTACAATAAGGGGTCTCATACCTCTGCACCACTTGTTACATTATAACATATTACAAAATGTTGCAATCTTGGTTATACAATGTAATCAAAAAGATCCCAAGCACGGAGAAGGTCCTACGCCTCTGCACAGCTTGGAACTGTAAAACAAAATACAAAAAAAAATCTCCATTACATATTTGAAACAAAATGCTGAAACATTTGAAACAAAATGCTGAAATAAACCCCGACCATCACGTGCCAATGATGAGCCGTGAAATTTGAGTGGGTATTGCTCCTCCCACCTGGGCAGTAAATGTTCCTTCCACCCCCCTTTAATGGTCTTAAACTTTTAAAACATACAGAATGGATTTTTCAGAACAGTCTGCTCCACCAGCCCTGAGCCGTTCCCTTGTCCCTTTGTGGAGGCGGGGTACCCCTCATGTTTCACAGACCAAGACCAGAGAGTATGGGATCGCGACTCCCAGTCCCTCCCCCTCCTGTCTTCCCTCGACTGGCTGCAGAAAATGATGGGTGCCTGTGTGGCGGCCCTCACTGGCCCCACACTCAAACTTGGATCCCAGATCCGGCCACCCACTCATCCTCCCCAGCCACACTTACACTCTATCTTTGCCCGTGGGCCCCCGGGTGAGTTCCTCCCTTCCCCGAATGCACCCACGTGACTCTTGGGTCTCCCACTCCACATTACAATAGTTCCTGGGCCATCACCACCCACTCCCGGGGAATGCGTCCCTATCTGACAAGGCGCCTGCGCTTCCCCACCATGGCTTCTCAATAGCGAGGTCTCCCGCAAGTGAACTTTGGTCAGGATAGTGCTGGGTTGGGGGCTGTGCCCCACCCAGCTGGGGCCATCTCTTCCGCATAGGATGAGTAGGCAAGTTCCTCCGGTCCCTGTCCGGTTTCTCCCAAAGGTCGCTGCGGGGTCTCCTCCTGGATTTGTCCAGTGGCGAGGTGATCCCCAACATTCTGTATCCATATCTTCATTCGATGCCCAGCTCGGGCTGGGCGAACAGGGCTGCTCCTTGGTCCACTCTCCTGTAAAAAAAGCTTAAAAGGACATGCAGCCAGGTCTGTCACTGACCTGCTGCCTTAGTTGGCGACATGGTCAGGCCCCTCAAACTCGGACCAAAATAAAAGCATTTGGCACACTTATACACTTAAACTTTAAAACTACTAGTTTTATTATAACTTAAAATTCAAACACCTTATAAACAAGCTATAAATATTAGTTACTTAACACAAAGCTATAATACAAATGCCGCCCATCTCCAGACGGCCAGGCTGGTCTCTGGTGTCACTGTCGCAGATTACTGCTGCCTGCAGCGAAGCTGGACTGCCTCCTGCTTCTGGTCCCTGGCAGCTTATGGCTGCTAGTTGGGGACATCTGTGATCTGTTTCCTCCCGGGCTTGGGAGATTGCTCTTTGTGGCAGGTACCCTGGTGACCATCTTTTCTTGGGCTTGTGGACCCGCTGAGACCTTCTGAGGGGCGTCTCTGTGGGGGAAACTTTGGCTGACGGACCCTGAGCCTGGGTCACAGCCCTAGCTGGCTGGGAAACTTCTCCCCCTGATGCAAACAGCCCGCACTGTATAATATACCTGGCAGCATGCCGGTACTCCGGGTTTGTCTCCTATTCCCTACCCACACCTGTACTGGGGGCAGATATTCCCTCAGCACCCACTGCTGGTGGCTGAAATCTTCCTCTCCAGCTCCAAAACCTCATACCAGCTCCTTCCCTATGTCCCGTGCAAGAGGAATTGCTATCCCTTTCTCCCCAGAGTCCCACACCATAGGGGGAACCACTCTAGAAGCGGGCTGGGAGGCTTGTCCCTTTAAACAGGCGACTGCGCCTGCGCAAACCTCCTCCCCTGAGTCGCTCGGCAGAGGCTGTGAAGCCTCTGTCTTCAAACAGGTGACTGCGCCTGCGTGAGAAAACTGAAAAGGAGCCGCTGTGGTCCCACAGGCAACTGCGCCTGCATGAACAATTTCTTCACAGGGCTGGGGAACCGCTACACTATCAGAGGCAACCGCGCCTGTGCATTCGATTTCTTTGAAAAGGGTAGGAAGAACCGCTGGGTCTTCCAAGCAGGCTACTGCATCTGCGCGTATAGACTGAGAAGCAGGGACCTTTAAACGGCTGACTACGCCTGCGCACGCAGCCTCACAGTGAACAGGAGTCGCTGGGGGTTCCAATTCCGTGACTGCGCCTGCGCGAACCCGGTGTTGGGAAACCTCTACCCTCAGGCGCGCGACTGCGCCTGCGTGGGTAAACTGAAGAAGAGCCGCTTGGGTCACGGGCTGGGGAACTGCACCTGCACGAACAGGCCGTTCAAAAGACTGGGGAATTCCTGTCTCCAGACCAGCAACTGCGCATGCGCGGTCAGTCTTTTCAAAGGGCTGCTCCTCCCTGGAGCCCCCCAGTCGATTTTCTGTTAATGGACTCGCAGCAGCCTGCAGATTTCTATTCACAGGCTGCTGTTTCTCTGTTTCTGAGCCAAATAACTGGTTCAAATTTAAACTATGGCCAAAACTTAGGTCCCACTGGGGTGGGGAAGTGTCCCAATTGGTGGGCCGGACAACTTTTCCCTTGGAACAAGCCACAGTGCCTATCTTTACAGCCTGTGAACTTGACCTTGTATGTTCAGATTTATACAATTTTCCCGATTTTCCCTGTGTCCCATCCCTGCCTGTAATCGCGGCCACTGGCCCGGACCCATATGGGTCCCAGAAAGTGCCTGTGTGTGCACCCTCCTTGGCCAGTATATTGGCCAGTCATTGTGGGGAGGCAGAGGTGGGCAAGGGGGCTGCAGCACCACTGATGGCTGCTACCTTTCCCTGATTGGCCCTCAGGAAAGATTTTATCGACTCCATGACTGACTCGACTGTATCGGGAGGAGTTTCTGTCTCTGCCTTCTGAGTTGGGGCTACGGGGGGTCCTGGCTTTATCGTCTCTCCCAGGCTTTTTACAATCCCTGCACCAGTGGCCCTCCTCCCCGCACTTGTAACAAGTGACCTTGTTCTGGGAGGGACAGCTCCCCTCATGGCGCCACTCTTTCTTATATGGAGCCCCAGGTTTAACCTCGGGGACCTTACCCTTTTGCTGGGGGTCCCACTATTCCTACCATTCCTATATGCTACCGTGAGCTGCCGGATTACAGTCTCTTCAGTTGCTAGGGGGTATCGGTGTCAAACCAGGTATCAGCCTTTGCTTTTATCTGGGGCAGGCAATTGAACACCAGGCAACAAAGCCATTGGGTCCGCTGCTGCTGGTTCAGTTGTGCCCTATTTTGTCCCCCTGTACACGCGCTGTTGTAGACTGGCCACAGCCTGTCTGCAAATGCCTAAGGGGTCTCCCCTTCCTTCTGCAGTGTTTTCCCTATGCGATCGAACGGATTGCCGTCGTTCGCACCCATGGCTTCCAGTATTTCCTCCTTTAGGTCCTCAAAACCCTTCTGCCCTCTCTTAGACTCATCTGAAAGGGTCTGATAGAGTGTACTATCTACAGAGAAAAGCAACATTTTGGCTTTCTCTTCCTCATCACAGCCGTTAACACAGAGTGCCTGTTCCATACCTTGGCAGTGCACTGAGGGGTCTCCCTTTTCGGAGAGCAGGGGAATATGTTTCACCAGGCCGCTGAGCTGTTGGATATTATAGGCTACCAGATAGGTATGCTGAGCAGCCCCATGGTCATTATCATTCACGGGAGGACCGTACCTCTGTTGTCAGAGGGGGTACACTGGTCCTGGTCCCCGCCTGCCTAGCGGGACCTGCTGGCATTCTCGTACCACCCCATTGTCCACCCCTTCTTGCTGCCAGAGCTCCTCAAAACCCGGAGCTGTGGGCTGCTGTCTTGGGATCTCTAAATCCCTAGCCAACCTTTCCCTGGGTGTTGCCTGTGGGGCTATTTTACTTAGATTGCCAGTAAAATCTGGCTGACCTGCCTTCGGGCTGATCAGACAAATCATCCCCTTTGCTCCTTTTAAAGCCATGTTAAGGCTTTCTATCTCTGCCCTACAGGGGCCATGATCTGCTTCCTCAAACCTTTGGTCGCAGGCCAGCTTATAAGCTGCCTTTACCTCCCTAACCTTCCCCTCCTGCTCTGTTACTCCTGAGGTGAGGTGGGCATTCTCTTCCCACAGTCCCATCTTGTTACTCCTTGCTTCTGTAAACTGGCACTTTAGCAACTCTATCTTGTGCCTCGCGTGGCTTTTGCCTTCGCTAGCTTCTTGGGTGAGGTGTGCTTTTCCTCCTGTAGCCTCATCTCACTGTCCCTAGCCTCTGTGACTTCCTGCACAAGGTGCTCTATCTCCGCCTGGCATTTCGTGACCTCTAGTGTGAGGCGTGCATTTTCTTCCCGCACCCTCATCCCACTATCTCTGGCCTCATTCACCTCTCTTATGAGGTGTTCTACATCCACCTGGCATTTTACAAACTCGGACTCCTGATTCTTGGCCTCTGTAACCTCCTCCCGCACCCTCATCTCACCCTTCTTAACCCAGCCACGTATACCATAATAGGTCAGCTTACACGCTGCCACTAACTTCTGCAGGGCTACCAACAGACTGAAAGCAAGAAAAGCAATAGCTGGTGCTTTCTCCAGATCCAGACGACTTATCATATCAAAAACTGCCTCCAGTCCTGCTGCGGTCGCCAATTTGCAGGGGGCATCTTTTACCTTGTTTACGGTAATTTACCTTCCTTTACCTGGTTTACGGTAATTTACCTGGTCAAGCAGCTTTTTGCTGCTGCACTCTGGCCAATCCCAAACAGCGGTTTCGAATCGCTAAACCCAACCTTCCAGTTCTGACTGGAGGAACATATAATTAATGATATATTAAAAAAGGACAAATGATCTGATTGTAAGAAAGTCAAACTTTAATAAAATTAAGAAATTACACCACACGATCAAAGTAATAATTACTTAACAGGGGAAGGCAGATTGCAAAAATGAGGGATAAATGGCTACAATGTAAGTCTTACAATCTTAGCAATTTCCCTTAAATTACTACCCCTCTAACTCCTTACTAGATTGCCTTGCTAAGGAGTCAGAAACCTGCTCACCTGTGGTCCAAAGAGTAAGAGAGAGATATGCTTCTGAGGAGCTATCTTTATATCCTGGGAGCTCCTGCTGTTTTGACACAGAAAAGTTGTGTGTGCAAATTCACGCCGAAAAGTTCAAATACACAAGAGAAAGGCCATGATTGGCTGATTCAAACGGGCTATTTCCCAGTGGGCAAACTGCTCCCATTGTCTGGAATGGGTTTCGAATAAAGCTTGGGGTGGTTTGAATGTGTCTTCATTCTGGGGCCAAAATGTTCCCGCCCAAATCCAAGTTCATCTGGCTAAAACAAAAGGGATCCAACTGTCCTATTGTCTGGGTAATGGGTGATTCAAACCCATTAATTCTTAAACTGTTCCTTTTCTTAGTCTAAAAAGTCTCTTCCGTAGTTTAGGTGTGTCTCATGGTGTGTGATGGGTTTTGATTGGAGTTGGATTACTAGGTAAACAGAAGCCCTTTGTCCTGCAGTCACTGAAACCGCAGCCTAAGTGGATAATCCTTTATGTCAACATAAACAAACATCGGTTGCCTCTGAAGGGAAGGGAAACTCCCTTTTTGATTGACAGAATCTGACTGCCACTGCTTCACACACAGAGAGCTGCTTCCTTTATCCTTGGCCACACATTCCAATGGCCGTTTCAAAGCCCCTTGCAATTTACCAAACTCAAGGGGAACTCCCCTTTTTGATTGACAGAATTGTACTGCCATTGCTTGATCCTCCCCTTTTCACAGACATACATGCCTTTGTCCTTGGCCATGCTTACTGATGGCCATTTTTATCCCTTTGCAATTTAAACAGTTCAAAACTCAGGAGTACATTTTTTAAATAAAATGTGCTGTCTTAAAGTGTGTGAATTTTTCCACGAAGTTCCTCGATTCCAGTGTTGTCCATGTGCTGCGCAACTCAACGCAGCCCCCCTGCAATTCTGGGTATGTTTAAAACATTGTCCAACCCAGAGGCAATTTCCATGATGTAGATTAAAATTTCCCGAACTTCGGGGACTGAGGCAATTTTTGCGAACCCTTACATAGATAGGTATTAGGGGTGGGAAATAAGGGGCATTTTGTTAAATTGTAATTTTAGTCAATTTTCCCTCATTGTGTCCATTTTCTCCTCCCCTATTAAAGAGTGTTGTACTAAGCAAAGGTGCTGTAGTAAGCAAAGTGCACTGTATTAAAAGAGTGCTGCACTAGGTAAAAGTGCTGTTTAAGTAAAAGAGTTTTGCACTAGGTAAAAGTGCTGTATTTAAGTATAAGAGTGTGTTAAGTAAAAGTGTGCTGCACTAGGTAAAAATGCTGTATTAAGTAAAAGAGTGTACTGTGTTAAGTAAAAGTGTGCCGCACTAGGTAAAGTGCTGTATTAAGTAAAAGAGTATTAAGTGCTGTATTTAGCATAGGCGTGCTGTATTGATTATTTTCAATTTATTTCCTTTTATTTCAATAAATACTGGTCTTCTTTGCACTCAACCACGAGTCTTGTTTTGTCTACATCGCTACTGAATAAGTCCGGTGGTCAGAACCATAAAAGGGGAGCGATTCGAAACCGCGCGGGGCTCTGGAGCAGCTCAGATACTTCTGACTGGCCAGAGACTATAACCCCAGTATATATATCCCCCCATATTTTCTACAAAATGATGACCATGGCAGGACCGTTGGCAACGGTATGCGATGTAGCAGACGATGGTTCGGGTCTGGAGAGAGCAGCAGTTATTGGTTTTCTTTTTGTCACCCCACTGTTCTGTTTGTGGTTCGGAGCCCGCAGGCTTGGGGAAGTTTCCCGCAGGCTTAGGGACTCTAGAGCAGAGAGTTGGGATAGGGAAAGGGAGGTTGAAGAATACCAGGCCAAGCTAGAGCGCCTGGTGTTCCAGTTTAGTGAGGGCAATAGCCACCCGAGGCACGAGTCAGAGTACCTGAAGTGCCTAGTGGCAGAGGCCAAGAGCAATGAGATGAGGGTGCGGGAGGAGAACGCCTGCCTCATACAAGAAATAAAAGAGCAGGAGGAAAAGGTTAGGGAGATAAAGACAGCATATAAGCTGGCCTGTGAACAAGGGTGTGAGGAAGCAGATCATGGTCCATGTAGGGAAGAGATAGAAAGCTTGAATATGGCTTTAAAGAGGGCAAATTGATGATATGTCTGATCAGACTGAAGGCAGGTCAGCCGGATTTTACCGGCAACCCAAATAAAACCGTCCCACAGGCAACACCCAGGAAAAGGTTGGTCAGGGAATCAGAGGTCCCACGACCAACACCCACGGCTACGAGATTTCAGGAGCTCTGGCAGCAAAGGGGGGTGGAGGATGAGGTGGTAGAGGAAGCACAGCAGGCCCCGTTAGATAGGCCGGGACCAGGACCAGTGTACACCCTCTGACAACGGAGGTACTGTCCGCCTGTTAATGAAGATGACACAGGGGCCATCCAGAATCAGTTTGTGATGCCGTATGGCACCCACCAGCTCAGGGACATGGTTAGCCATATCCCCAAGCTCACTAAAAAGGGAGACCCCTCTCTGCACTTCAGGGAAATAGAGCAGGCAGCTTGTGTAAATGACTGCGATGATGCAGAGCAAGCAAAAATGCTGCTGTTTTCCCTGGCAGATGATCTCCTCCAGGCCCTATCTGGCGAGTGCAAAAGGGGGAAGAGGGATTATGAGGGTCTCAAGAATGAGATATTGGAGGCCATGGGGCTCAATGATGGTAGCCCGTTCACCCAGGTAGAGAAAACGGTGCAGCTCCCAGTGGAGTCCCCACAGGCGTTCGCAGACAGGCTGTGGCCAGTCTACCGGAGCGCATGCCCGGGAATGCCAGGGTGGGCAGCACTGGACCCAGTCCAATTGACCCACTGGCTCCGTTGTCTTATGACAAACAGCCTATCCCAGATCCAAGCCCAGGTCGCGGCTTGGTTTGACCCCCGAAACCCCAGACCACTGGAGAAGCGGTGATCCGCTGGCTCACAGTAACATTTAGAAACCTAAGCTGTATTGAAATGCCCCAACCCAAGGGAAAGGTCCATGAGGTTAAACCTGGGAGCCAGAGTAAGAAAGAATGGCACCAGGAGGGGAACCGTCCCTCCCAGGCTAGGTTAAATTGTTATGGTGCGGGAAAGACGATCACTGGAGAAAAGACTGTAAGAATCCCTGGAAGGTTAACCCGGGAAAGGATTCCATGGACCCAGCCCAAAAGGCAGGGCCAGATATCCCTCCCGCTGAGATCGAGTCATTGTTACAGACCCTACAGTCTCTTCTGACTGGCCAGGGGAGAGTAGCAGCCACTACCGGTGCTTTGACCCCGTCAGCCCCATCCCACTCCCAGCAATGGCTAGAGCCAGTGCAGCCTGTTGACCTGTGTCCTCGCGAAAATGCTGAGGGGAGCAGGCCCTATGTAAAGATGGGGGTGAAGACGGGGCAGGGGAGATATTCGGTGGACACTGGAGCCTCCAGCACCGTGGTCCACTCAGAAGACCTGACCAATTCCCCCCTGTCAAACAAGATCCCATTTAGCTTAATGGGACCCACAGGGAAACAGGCAACTGGGAGTGAACCTGAGGTCAGAAATCCCCAGCCCACAGCGGGTAGAAGCTCAAATGCTGCACAGGCAGGTGCTGTGGCTTGTGCTAGGGGAGGAGCCATTCATGACGAGTGTAAGTTGTTCAAGCAGGGGAACAGGGAAGGAGAGTTCTGGGACCCCTGTAGAGCAGGTCCGGTAGCAGTAATCCAGGACAAGGGAGGCACACAGGGGATAGCTTTGGCCCCGGGCCAAAAGCAGGTCCAAGCCCAAGATTGCACCTTTAAGGCCACCCTGGTGAGGGAAAAGGATTTAGAACAGGATTACTGGCAGGCTACCAGTTATATTAAACAATGCAGGTTGTTTAAGCCGGGAGCAAGGAAACAGGCAGCTGGGATGGTACCTGAGACTAGAAATCCTCAGCATGCAGCGCGTACGCTCACACAGACGGCACACGCAGTCGCCTGCGGGAGAGGAGAAGTTCCCCAGCACAGGCGGGACCTGTGGGAGACTCGGCGGCGAGGTATAAAAGCGGCAGCGAGGCCAGGAGAGGCCTCAGAGCAGCGGCGGCAGGCAGCGAGAGGCGGGACCTGTGGGAGACTCGGCGGCGAGGTATAAAAGCGGCAGCGAGGCCAGGAGAGGCCTCAGAGCAGCGTCGGCAGGCAGCGAGAGGCGGGACCTGTGGGAGACTCGGCGGCGAGGTATAAAAGCGGCAGCGAGGCCAGGAGAGGCATACCAAACTCCAGTCTGCGAGCTCGGTAGTTGCAGGGAGGTAAAAAGTAATCGGGGTGTGACGTCACCAGGGAGCAGGTAAGTGATTGGTTGGTGAGTATTTCTCTCTTTTCATTACAAGCTTGAATTCTGTGGTGTTAAATTTCTAGGGGCTCTGTTGTGGTGAGGACAGTTGGTAAATAAAGCGCCCTAGAGTATACCTGTAACTGGGGTATTGAATAAATTTTTAGATTAATTAAAGGAGTAAGTCATGGCAGGAGAGCTCAGACCCGTGTTCTGCTCCTCCTGCTCTATGTGGGAAATCAGGGACGCTGCCAGTGTCCCTGGCGACCATGTGTGCGGGAAATGCATCCAGCTGCAGCTACTTGTAGACCGCATTGTGGCGCTCGAGCTGCGGGTGGATGAATTTTGGAGCATACGCAATGCTGAGAGGCTCGTGGATAGCACGTTTAGCGAGTTGTTCACGCCTCAGGGTAGGGCAGCACAGGGGGTGACCATCAGGCGGAGCAACAAAGGCAGGCAGGTAGTGCAGGGAACCCCTGCGGACATCCCCCTTTCAAACAAGTATACCGCTTTGGATACTGTTGAGGGGGATGACTCACCAGGGGAAGGCAGCAGCAGCCAACTTCCTGGCACTGGCGGTGCTCCTGCTGCCCAGGAAGGGGGGAAAAAGAGTGGGAGAGCAATAGTGGTAGGGGATTCTATAGTAAGGGGAACAGATAGGCGTTTCTGTGGCCGTAGACGTGAATCCAGGATGGTTTGTTGCCTCCCTGGTGCCAGGGTCAAGGATGTCACTGAGCGGCTGCAGGGCATTCTGGAGGGGGAGGGTGAACAGCCAGTGGTCGTGGTCCACATTGGTACCAACGACATAGGTAAAAAGAGGGATGAGGTCCTGCAGCAAGAATTTAGGGAGCTAGGTGAAGGATTAAAGAGCAGGACCTCAAGGGTTGTAATCTCTGGATTACTCCCAGTGCCACGTGCTAGTAAGTATAGAAATAGGAAGATAGAACAGATGAATGCGTGGCTAAAGGGATGGTGCAGGGGGGAGGGCTTTAGTTTCCTGGATCACTGGGTCTGCTTCTGGGAAAGGTGGGACTTGTACAAGTCGGACGGTTTACACCTGAACCAGAGGGGAACCAATATCCTTGCGGGGAGGTTTGCTAGCACTGCTGGGGGGGGTTTAAACTAACTTGGCAGGGGGATGGGGTACAGAGTGGAGCTATAGTAGGGGGTGATTTACAGCCAAATACAGAGGGAAAAACAAGTCAGCTGGGAAGGCAAAGCAAATATGTGAAGGCAAAAGAGAATATGGCAGGGCTGGAAGGCATTTATTTTAATGCAAGGAGTCTTGCAAATAAGGTGGATGAACTGAAGTTGTTGTTGAACACATGGGAGTACGATATTGTTGCTATCACGGAGACATGGTTGAGGGAGGGTCAGGACTGGCAGCTCAATATTCCGGGGTATAGAATCTTCAGGCGAGACAGAGGGGGGTGTAAAAGGGGAGGGGGTGTTGCAATATTAATTAAGGAGTCAATTACTGCTGTAAGGAGGGATGATATATTAGCGGGTTCCTCTAATGAGGCCATATGGGTAGAACTTAAAAACAAAAAGGGGGCAAGCACTTTGCTGGGAGTGTACTATAGGCCCCCAAACAGTCAGGGGGAGATAGAGGAACAGATATGTAGGCAAATCTCAGAAAAGTGCGAAAATAATAGGGTAATAATAGTGGGGGATTTCAACTTCCCCAATATAAATTGGGATAGTCAGAGTGTGAAAGGCTTAGAGGGTGCAGAATTCTTAAAGTGCATCCAGGAGAGCTTTTTGAGCCAACATGTAGAAAGTCCTACAAGAGAGGGGGCGGTACTGGACCTAATTCTGGGGAATGTAGCCGGGCAAGTGGTGGAAGTGTCAGTAGGAGAGCATTTTGGCGACAGTGACCACAATTCGGTGAGATTTAAGGTGGTCATGGAAAAAGACAAAGACGGCCCGGAAATAAGGGTTCTAAATTGGGGGAAGGCCGATTTTAATATGATAAGGCAGGATCTGGCCAAATTGGACTGGGAGCAGCTACTTATAGGAAAATCCACATCAAAACAGTGGGAGACTTTCAGAAGGGAAATAGAGAGAGTACAACGCCAACATGTTCCTGTAAAGGTCAAGGGTGGGACCAACAAGCAAAGGGAACCTTGGATGACAAGGGATATACAAAAATGCATTAGAAATAAAAGGGGGGCTTTTGGCAGTTACAAAAGACTAAAGACGGAAGAAGCCCTAGAGGAGTATAAAAAATGCAGGGGCATACTTAAAAAAGAAATTAGGAGGGCGAGGAGGGGCCATGAAATAACACTGGCGAGCAAAATAAAGGAAAATCCTAAGATGTTTTATAAGTATATTAAGGGCAAGAGGATAACCAGGGAAAGGGTAGGGCCCATTAGGGACCAAAGTGGCAATCTGTGTGTAGAGCCAGATGATGTAGGCAGGGTTTTAAATGAATTTTTTGCATCTGTGTTCACTATGGAGAAAGACGATGCAGACATAGAAATCGGGCAAGGGGGCTGTGACATACTTGAACATATTAGCATCGAGAGGGAGGAGGTGCTAGCGGTTTTAGCAGGCCAAAAAGTGGATAAATCCCCAGGCCCAGACGAGATGTATCCCAGGCTGCTGTGGGAGGCAAAGGAGGAGATTGCAGGGGCTCTGACACAAATTTTCAGAACCTCTCTGGCCACAGGGGATGTACCAGAGGACTGGAGAACAGCTAACGTAGTACCATTATTCAAGAAGGGTAGCAGGGATAAACCAGGGAATTACAGGCCAGTGAGCCTAACATCTGTGGTAGGGAAATTATTGGAAAAAATTCTGAGGTACAACATTAGTCTCCACTTGGAGAGGCAAGGATTAATCGGGGATAGTCAGCATGGCTTTGTCAAGGGTAAATCATGTCTGACAAATCTGATTGAATTTTTTGAGGGGGTGACTAGGGGGGTGGATGAGGGAAATGCTGTGGATGTGGTTTACATGGACTTCAGTAAAGCTTTTGACAAAGTCCCGCATAGGAGACTGGTCAAGAAGGTAAGAGCCCATGGGATCCAGGGTGCCTTGGCGCGTTGGATCCTAAACTGGCTGAGTGGCAGGAGGCAGAGGGTGATGGTCGAAGGTTGCTTTTGTGACTGGAAGCCTGTGTCCAGTGGGGTACCTCAGGGATCGGTGCTGGGTCCCTTGTTGTTTGTGATCTACATAAATGATTTGGATGAGAATGTAAAAGGTATGATCAGTAAGTTCGCAGATGACACGAAAATTGGTGGGGTGGTAAATTGTGAGGAGGAAAGCCTCAGGCTACAGGACGATATAAACGGGTTGGTCAGATGGGCGGAAAAGTGGCAAATGGAATTTAACCCTGAAAAGTGCGAGGTGATGCATTTTGGATGGACAAATAAGGCAAGGGAATACACAATGAGTGGTAGGACCCTAGGAAGTACAGAGGGTCAGAGGGACCTTGGTGTACATGTACATAGATCCCTGAAGGCAGCGGAACAGGTAGATAAGGTGGTTAAAAAGGCATATGGGATACTTGCCTTCATTAGCCGAGGCATAGAATATAAGAGCAGGGAGGTTATGATGGAACTGTACAAAACGCTGGTGAGGCCACAGCTGGAGTACTGTGTGCAGTTCTGGTCGCCTCACTATAGGAAGGATGTGATTGCTTTGGAGAGGGTGCAGAGAAGATTCACCAGGATGTTACCTGGGATGGAGCGCCTCAGCTATGAAGAGAGGCTGGACAGGCTGGGGTTGTTTTCCTTGGAGCAAAGAAGGCTGAGGGGGGACCTGATTGAGGTGTACAAAATGATGAGGGGCATAGATAGGGTAGACAAAGAGGAACTTTTCCCCTTAGTAGGGGGGTCAATGACAAGGGGGCATAGATTCAGGGTAAGGGGCAGGAGATTTAGAGGGGATTTGAGGAGGAACTTTTTCACCCAGAGGGTGGTTGGAATGTGGAACTCAATGCCTGAAAGGGTGGTAGAGGCAGGAACCCTCACAACATTCAAGAAGCATTTGGATGAGCACTTGAAATGCCATTGCATACAAGGCTATGGACCAAATGCTGGAAAATGGGATTAGACTGGACAGGGATGGATGGGCGGCGCAGACACGATGGGCCGAAGGGCCTCTTTCTGTGCTGTAAAACTCTATGACTCTATGACTCTATGACTTGGCCCGAGTGATTCCCCCTCTCTTGTGGGACTCCGGGGTGGAGCCTGAACCAGGTCTCAGACCTGAAGGGGAAGGCTCTCAGCCATTGGCAGCTGGTGGCAAGGGATTGCCTGCCCCAGCCCAGGTTTGGGTAGGGAGGGACCCGAAGGAAGAGGTCCCCAGTCAGCAAGGAGTGTGACCCGAGCTAAGGGTCTGCTCGCTGGGGTAGCCCCGCCAGTGACACTCCCTATGAGGTCTCTTCGGGTACCCCAGCCCAAGAAAGTATGGTCGCCAGCTTTCCAGTGGAATAGGGTGGACTCCCGAGTCATGGAGAAACCAAAAGACAGAAGTCCTCAACCAGCAGCCATAAGCTGCGAAGGACCAGAAGTTGGAATCATTCCAGCCACACCGCAGGGAGCAGCCTGTGGCAGCCCAAACAGGGATTAGGCTGGCCGCCCGGAGACGGGCGGCGCTTGTGTATAGCTGTGATCAAGTAATGTGTATAAGGATTAAGGTAGAACATGTTAATTTTAAATTTTATATTGCGTATCGGTAATGTTAATTATTAGAGTATAAGTTTTAAGTATGGAACCGTTCCAGAGTGTCTATGTGAGTTGAGGTCGTGGGATCTGATCACACTCCCCCGAGTCAGGGGACCTGGCTAGATGTTTTTTTAGTTTTTTGCAGAGTTCCGGAAGGTACAGAGGACCATCGTGTTTTTGGATGTTCGGGAAAGGAAGCACCCCTAGCCCATGAAGGGAGGGGTCTGCAGGAGGCAGATGCCCACAGCATTCAAATTGTTCTTGGTAGTTCGATTAAAAGTTTACAAAAAGCTTGTTAATTATTTTATATCTTGTATTGTGTACCAGTCCCAACTCCAAAATAAATAACGTGTGAATTTAGTTCCTAACTGTGAGATTTTAGTAATTGTTTGGAGTTAATTGGACAATTTGCATATGCCTATCAATTGTTGCGTTTGCAGATTGTGAAAGTTTGAAAAACATTCATGGCTGAAGGATGGTGCCATTTAATAAAGTGTCAGGCAATTGCATTTTAATAATAAAAAAGGAAGCTCGTTTTCTTCCATTTGTTTTTATAACAGATATGTTTTGGCTTGGTGGTAATCCCATTGAAGATGTCGTATCATGTTAAAACTATGTCACAAGTGGTGCAGGGGCATTGGACCCCCTCCATGCTTGAATTATTGTGAATACAAGTGGTGCAGGGGCATTGGTCCCCCTCCGTGTATTGATTATTTAACTAATCTTGTTTTTCTGTCGAAAGATGCCTACCGTGTACTGCGATTCTCTCTGGGTAGGGGAGATGGAGGAGTCGGGGGATCAAAAATAGATGTAGATAAGTATAAGGGAAGGTTGTTTGTGGGGGGGTCAGAAATTATTGCTCACCTTTGGACAGGATACTACAAGCGAGTTTTAGTATCCGACGGGGGACTGTAAGATTTCACAAGAATTTCAAAAATCTCTACAGCTCCGAAGACTATATTTTTGATTAAAGAAAACCTGGGGAGAATAAAGCTTTAAAAATCCAGGGCATTAAAATGGCCGTCAGACCTCGTGGCAGAAGAAAAGGGCAGCCTGTGTGAGTGTGAAAAGGAAAATCAAAGATGGCTGTCCGGCCTTGTGGCAGAAGACACAACACAGCCTGTGTGTGTATGAAAGGAAAATCAAAGATGGCTATCAGACCTCGTGGCAGGAGACAAAAGGACAGCCTGCTTGTGTGTCTGCAAAGGACTTGGAAAAGAAAATCCCAGCCTCTGAAGTAATTAGGTATTCAAACTGTCAATCAAAGAACTCTGTTTAAATGAACAAAGCTACAATGTTGACTCAAGAGGTTAAGTGCTTGAGACTGTCAACATGAACAAACAACCTTGTTTACACGAACGCTCGACAATGTTGATTTAAGAGATTAAGTACTTGAGACTGCCAATCAATTGCGGTTGGGCGTGACCGCAGGACAATTGGATTTGTTTACACTAACATCCAAGGGCTGTTTACTCAGTACTTAGGGAAAAAGACATGTTTTTTTCAAACTGAGACAGCTTTATTTAAACCAGTCAATGAATGGGGATACATTCAAAAGCCCATCACAATGAATGGGGACAGATCGATTCCCTTTTGTATAGTCCAGATACATCCGGATTTGGGCACCAAGGTTTGGGCTCCAAATGAGGTATAAAGATAGCTTCTCAGGAAGCCATTCTCTCTCTCTCTGCCGCCTCACCTCCGTGCTCTGCCTGCAAGGAAGAACAACTCGACAGCCCGCCCAAAGGAGTGGAATACCAGCAGTTACTTTTAAACACTGGAGCATCTCTATTTCGGGGTGGTGAAGAATCTAAGACCGCAAGGGCATGGAGCAGGCATTCTCTGGTGAGCATAGATTTTCTGGCCCATCTCAAGGCAACCTAGATAGGTATTAGGGGTGGGAATTAAGGGGAATTTTTGTTAAATTGTAATTTTAGTCAATTTTCCCTTGTTGTGTCTGTTTTCTCCTCCCCTATTAAAGAGTGTTGTACTAAGCAAAGGTGCTGTAGTAAGCAAAGTGTACTGTATTAAAAGAGTGCTGCACTAAGTAAAAGTGCTGTTTAAGTAAAAGAGTGTTGCACTGGTAAAAGTGCTGTATTTATGTAAAAGAGTGTGTTAATTAAAAGTGTGCTGCACTAGGTAAAAGTGCTGTATTAAGTAAAAGAGTGTACTGTGTTAAGTTAAATTGTGCCGCACTAGGTAAAAGTGCTGTATTAAGTAAAAGAGTGTTGTACTACGCAAAAGTGTGCGGTATAAACATAAGTGTACTGTATTTGAGTAAAATTGCTGTATTTAGCATAGGTGTGCTGTATTGATTATTTTCAATTCATATCCTTTTATTTCAATAAATACTGGTCTTCTTTGCACTCAATCACGAGTCTCGTTTTGTCTACATCGCTACTGAATAAGTCCGGTGGTCAGAACCAGAAAAGGGGAGCAATTCAAAACCGCACGGGGCTCTGGAGCAGCTCAGATACTTCTGACTGGCCAGAGACTATAACTCCAGTATATATAACCCCCTAAGTAATTTCTACATATGTTTCAATCATGTCACCTCTTACTCTTCTAAACTCCAGCGGATACAAGCCTAGCCTGTCCAACCTTTCCTCATAAGACAACCCGCTCATTCCAGGTATTAGCCTAGTAAACCTTTACTGAACTGCTTCCAATGCATTTACATCCTTCCTTAAGTAAGGAGACCAATACTGTACACAGTACTCCAGATGTGGTCTCACCAATGCCCTGTATAACTGAAGCATAACCTCCCCACTTTTGTATTCAATTCCCCTCACAATAAATGATAACATTCTATTAGCTTCCTAATTATTGCTTTACCTGCATACTAACCTTTTGCAAATCATGCACTAGGACAGCCAGATCCCTCTGTATCTCAGAGCTCTGCAATCGCTCACCATTTAGATAATATGCTTCTTTTTTATTCTTCCTGCCAAAATGGACAATTTCACATTTTCCCACATTATACTCCATTTGCCAGATCTTTGACCACTCACTTAACCTATCTATATCTCTTTGTAGCCTCCTTATGCCGAATTAACAATTACTTTCCTACATTTCTTTGTCTCATCAGCAAATTTAGCAACCATACCTTTGGTCCCTTCATCCAAGTCATTTATATAAATTGTAAAAAGTTGAGGACCCAGCACTGATCCTTGTGGCACGCCACTCGTTACATCTTGCCAATCAGAAAATGATCCATTTATGCCCGCTCTTCATTTCCTGTTAGCTAGCCAATCTTCTATCCATGCCAATATGTTACCCCCTACACCATGAGCTTTTATTTTCCACATTAACCTTTGATGTGGCACCTTATCAAATGCCTTCTGGAAATCTAAGTACAGTACATCCACCAGTTCCCCTTTAACCACAGCACATGTTACTTCCTCAAAAAGCTCCAATAAATTGGTAAAACATGATTTCCCTTTCACAAAACCATGTTGACTCTGCATGATTACCTTGAACTTTTCTAAGTGCCCTGCTATAACATCTTTAATAATAGCTTCTGACATCTTCCCTATGACAGATGTTAAGCAAACTGGCCTGTAGTTTCCTGCTTTCTGTCACACTCCCTTTTTGAATAAAGGAGTTACAGAAGCAAGGTGGAACTGGGTGATGTTATGTAGATGGAAGCAGGCAGCCTTTGTGATAGAGAGGATAATTGGTTGCATACAGTTACCATCTATGGCCGGAATTTTCACAGGTAAGAACGGTTGGGTTGGAGGCATGTGGGGGGAAGTGAAAGTTGTAAAAATATAAAACCCGACCCCAACCCGCCACCAACTCACCCACTTTCACCTTTCACTCAAGCGGGATGGTGGAGTGGACTGCCAACCTGCTGCTAGGAGGCGGTTTGGCAATTTACATATTATAATGAGGCCTGAAGCCTCTGCTTTAACTCCCTGGGGAATTGCGACTCAGCCCTCGGGGTCAGGGATTGGAACCACTGGGGATCGTGACTCAGTCTCAGGGTTGGGGATCAGACTCCCCCCCCCCCGCCACACCATCCTTGGCCCAGCACCTACCTGGACCATTGGCCTCCTCATCCTCTTTCCCCGCACGACTGGAAGCCAGCCTGTCAATCAGGCTGACTTCTGAGTGGGAACCCGGCCTTTACATCGCATGCACGCTGTGGAGTACTCCACAGCATGCTGGGAGACTCAAACTTCTGGTTTTCCGCCGTCTCCCAGATCCCCCCACACTGTGCAGGTGGGAAACGAGAAAATACAGCCCAACATGTCAGATGATCTTCAAAACTGCAATTTAAAGTGCCTCTTCCTCGCCAATACAGCAGAAGAATTCCGTACTAAACCGCAGGGTGTGATCATAAAGGAATGAAGAGAGAAATATTGAATATAAGATTGCTAAGAACATCTCAAGTAACAATAAAGTGTTTTCAAACATATATGCAACAAATAATGATGGAGGAAATTGCTAGTCCATTTAAAACTATCAGTGAGAAACTAGAGTCCAGGGCAAAGAAATAGCCGTGTTAATATTACTTCACATCCATTGTTACTGTTCAGGCTTTTAAAACAACATGTGTTTGTTGAAAACACTTGACAACAATTTATTTGAGCAGATCACATGAGCTGAAATCTACGTCTTTCATTTTCTCTCCTGGTAGAAATGGAGATGTCGTAGCTAGGCCTAATAATCCAGTCTGACTGCAGTAAATTGTTCTCAGAACAAATTAAAAATGCTCCAACTAATTCCACCAAGGTAGAAAGGAAAGAGTTATACAAACTGGAGTGTTACAAGGATATTCCACATTCTATTTTCTCTTGCAGTTTGCCATTTGAAATCACTAATGTGTTGTTGGCCTGTAAGACACTTGAGTCTTTGGGTTAGTGTCTGCCATGTTGTGCTTTCTTTTTCTCCAGCTCTTTCACCATGTGCAGTTTTTTGCCTCTTCATCTAAACCATGTCATCTGTGAGCATGTTTCAGCATGGCCATGATAAAATTACTAGCAAACTGTTGAGATAATTTTTAAAAACTATTGCGGATATACAACGTACATACAATGTACAATAGCCAATGAGTTTAAAGCTGCCGTTCAATCAAATCAATTCACTGTCTGCTCAGACCTCTAATTTCTGCAATAAAGCTACTTAAATGTCAAGAGTAGCTTTATTGTTATGTTAGCCAAATGCAATTAAAATAAAACATCAACATTTGACTTCTACTCAACCTGTTTTCCTTGCCCCATGATCGCTTGCTTCCTGGGCCTCCTGAAACTCACCAGTGAAGACAAGGCAAGCACACAGTGGCAATAGAAGGGGGCAATCAATCTCAGAAATATGGTAATAAATACTCAGTGCTCACAGCTGCTTTCTTACCGGCTAGTGGGAAAGGGTGTTCACAGAACTTTTGCTGAAAGTTGACTTTCTACACTTGAGGGTTCATCAACACTTAGGAGGTTCATTCCAACATATTACATCAGGATGGGTGCCACTTATGCTACCTTAGATTGGACCACAGATGAGGAGCTACATAACTAGCAGCAGCACCAACACCAGCAGTCTGCTGGTCACAGACCTGTAGCTGTATACCAGCAGCGAGGGGACCAGCAGAGATGTGCAGCTCGCAGGAGGCTCCACCCGTGAAACAGTGTACCAGCAGAGGCTGTGTTTCCTTGACTTGTCTGATCAGCAGTGTCTCAGGTTGTCGCGCCAGGTAATGGCAGAAATCTGCAACCTCCTGGCAGAAGATCTGCTCCCTGCTGGACCTGGTGGCCACGCATTACCAGTGGCTGTCAAAGTCGCCTCAACTTTTTTGCCTCCTGATCATTCCAGGGCTCTGCCATAGGCATATCTAGGATCTCCCAGTCAGTGGCCCACAAATGCATAAAACAGGTGACTGATGGCTTTTTTGCAGGGCCGGCAATTATGTCAAGTTTGCCTGCGATTGTAAAGGAATTGCCATATTTCAGAAAGATACACCATCCTATCAACAGAATTCTGACTTTATTAAAACATGATAACTCAGTTTAAAAATCTAAAAAGCCGCAAAGACACAGGCTGTAAACAGAATACAGGCTTCTGAGATAAGATGAAGGGTTGTTGACACAAAGTTGTAAACACCATACAAGCTTTTGAAATGGGGATCGGTTGTTAATACTAAGACAATAGCCCTGTTGAAACAGTAGGTTGGAGGTTCCTCTATGTCTGAACATTGGAAGAAACACAATAGCAATGCCCAAGTTAAGTGTTAGAAACCAACACTTCAGAAAGCATCACATAAATTAAAAAAACATGTGCCTTTGAAAAAATGACATCAAGTAAAAGAGATACCTGCCATAAAATAGTTTTATGTTAAACTTTGAACAAGGAGACAGAAGCCTGCTTACAACCAATTGAAGTAAATAGGAAAACAATCAAGTACTTGGTTGAAGTGTTTTTGATTTATATGTTGTAAAAGGTACAAACAGAAGACTTTGTAAACATTACATCAATAGATGCACCAAGCAATCACATTGTTTATGTGTTGAACTTGGAACACCACGGAGAGAGGAGTCTGTAATACAACCAGTTGTGTTCTAAATGTAAAAAGATACAAACAGGAGACTTTGATAGAATGGCATCAAATAGATGCATCAGTCATAACCATTTTTTATGATAACATTTGAACACCTAAAGGTAGAGACAGGATTCTGCAAGTTAACAGCTGAACTGACAGTAAGATTAGAAAGAAGTCAACAGAAAGAATGACTAGAGATAATTAGCTTACATCAGCAGAAAACTTCAAAGGATATATCACCACGAAAAGGGTATAAAACATGGAACTTTCAGATAGAAAGTCAAAAGTTGCTGGAAGGGGCAAGTGATTCTCAACTTCAGAGGCAGGCTCTGTAAGTTTTTAACTCTTTGAGTCTTGGGGATCAAAAGGTACTCTTATTTGATTTTGGTGGATATTCTGGATTAGAAATAATAAGAAATGCAAAAATGTAATGAAGTTAAGATTTGAGAATAAGGATCTCTGAGAATAAGAAATGTAAGCTATTTGAATTTTGAACTGTTAAAGTTGCGATTGAATCATCAGCTGTTAACTACATGTCGGTTCTTTAATAAATCTATATATTTTTAGAATTGTCTCACAGAGTATTTCTGTATCAAACTCACGAACTCAATCTCTGTACACTCTTTGGTGAGGAGTTACAGAATTCTGGGGGAGTATTCCAAACCCTCATAATATCCAGAAGGTTACAGTCTAGTTAAACTTATTAAAAGTGCTATCTGGAAGATGGTAACATCTTCTAATCCTTCCTTTCCTTTAGAGAGAGATAGCCTGGACCTTTAGACCCAATTAAGCATCTTATTGAATTCAGCTATCTCTAACTTTAGTTGAAGGTGAATGTCTGGGGAATATGCCTGATCTGGGGTAGCCCAAAAAGGGCTAGGACTAGTAATTATCCCTTCACGATGACGTCAGTCAGAATAAGCGAGTGCTTGGGTTTGCGGCTCTGACTAGCTTCCCACAGGTGCAAGGCGCCATCGACTGCACATATGCAGCAATCCGGGCAACCCCAGAACAAACAGAAGTATTCATTAACCGCAAGGGCTTCCACTCCATCAATGTGCAGCTGATGTGCAACCACAAAAAGATATTTCTGCATGTGTGAGCAAGATTCCCAGGGATCTGCCACGATGCTTTCATCCTGTGCCAGTCCAAACTCCCTGATCTCTTTGGACCTTCATGCAGACTTGAGGGGTGGCTGCTAGGCGACAGGGGATACCCACTTCAAACTTGGCAGATGACACCCGTCAAATACCCGGCCACTCTTCCTGCCCTCCTGGCCATTGCTGCTGACACAAAGCAGCCCTGCAAACAACGAACCACCCCTTGAACATCACCCCTATTGGTTCCTATCAGTTCATGTCTTCGCAGTTATCATCAAACAAGTTAAAAGGCCACTTACCACCCAATACCCAAGAATGGACAAGACAGGAAAATGGTTGAAAAGAATAACATTTATGTAAGCTAAATAAATGACAGAATCTTATCAACACAACATTTTCAATGACTCCCTTGTGCAACTACAAATCCTTATTCTTCCTTTTTTCTGCTACTCCTACGTGGTGCAACCTGTGGGGCTTCAGCAGAAGTAATGGCAGGCTGCTCAGATCCCTGCTCTGACTACTGAGATGCTCTTGGCCAACTCCTTCTGGGTTTTGAAGCCCGTGAGAGCCCACCAAAGACTGCTCTACCTGCACTTGTACAGGGGTAGACTCAGCCATCAGGAGACGAGGCAGCATGTGGGCTACTGACTGAGGAGGGCAGTGGAGCTTTGAGTGGAGTCCCCACTTCCATGTCCCTCTCACCCCCCAGCCCACCTCCCAATTAATATCAGGGCCCTGGCCTCTGACTAAAAATGATTCCTGGGGCTATTATTATTGATGATTGATTGACATGCAGTCTCACTGATGCGACCAGGTTAATCTTTAATGCAATTTTGCTGCTTTAGCTTAAGGCCCACTAGCACTGAGTGAACAGTGTATAAATAGGTAAGACCTCAGTTTGTGCACCTTGTGTTATAAATCCCTGCTTTATTGCGGTACTCTGGTCATTTATAGTCATTTCATACTAGACGTCAGCAAGAAAAATTGCAGATAGACAGTTTTATTCATCTACAACAGCTTTGTGAATACAAGGCCTTATTTTTAGAATAATTTAATAAAATGGATGAATCAAACACATCAAATGCTAGATGTATAGGAACAATACAACAGGACTGGAAATATAACTGCAGCAATGGTGCAGAAAAAACTTTTAAATTCAAGGAAAGCTGGCTTTCAGCCATCTGAAACTGCTTCTTAGTAATAGTTGAGGAACAGAAATCTCCTGCCATAATGTCTACACTGCAGGCACCCAAGCAAAATTGTACACTTTTTTTTGATATCTGTGCTTCCTTTGTGTGTGATTAAATAGTATGTTTTGTTGGCAAAAGCGCACAGCATCATCACAAACCCGGCTGGTGTCCTTTTTGGAGCAGTATGTTTTTGCAGCAGGCCTCTCCGATTTCACAAAGGTCAGTGCGGGTTTAATGGAGTGAGCTTGGCGATCCCATGGTTGGTGATTTTGCTGCTAAGTTGGATTTATTTTCTTCTGTGAAAGGAAAAGAAGTGGCATTGTACTGTGGTTTGAGAATCCTCATGAAGTGCACTTCACACTTTGATATGCTGGATCAATTGGATTAGTTTGCTAATCCACTGCTTCTGTTATTTCGCTGCAGTGTAGCAAGAAAATAGAAACAAGCAATAACAACAAAAATCCCATGTTTATAGATTTCTTACGATGAGTTATCATCTTTCAAACAAGGAAGGAAACCTCACCATCAAAAGCTAAGGTTATGTTGAGGGATTGGTGCCAGTTTCAACGCAACCTTGCTGATTTAATCTCCCCTGGAAACTAGGGACACAATAATACTGCTGTTATTAAATCAAACTTTTATTAGTTAGCTCCCCTTTCATAATCCAGTATTAATATCTCTTCATTTCACAATGTACCATTTATAATACTTGTGTCATAAATCAAACCTGAATGACAGCTCTCGCTCGTCATAATCAAAGATGATGGGGTAGATTTTCAACTTACTGCCTGGGAATGAGACTGGCATTGCAGATGGCTCATCTCTAATAAAAACCACCTGACCTTCATTTCCATTTGATTTTAATGGAAATTAATATCAGTCGGTTCCTATAACAGGGTGTGGGGCTGATCCACAGTGCTTGTTTTATGCCAGGACAGTAAGTTGAAATAGCTGCGCTGATATTTCTTCCCTTCATGAGGAAACTTCAATAGTTATCTCTAATACACGTAAACAATAAAAGCATCTATTAGTGGCACAGTGTTGACATAATTAGAGGGCTGGCTTAATTCTTAAGAGAAAAATACTTGCATTTATACGTAATAAAAACAGAAAATGCTGGAAATGCTCAGCAGGTCAGGCAACATCTGTGGATAGAGAAACAGAGTTAACATTTCAGGTCAATGACCCTTCATCAGAACTAGAAAAAGCTGGAGATGAACAGGTTTTTAAGCAAGTGCAGGGGCAGAGAGAGGGGGAAGGGGAGGAAAGAACAAAAGGGAAGGTCTGTGATAGGATGGAAGGCAGGAGAGATTAAGAGACAAAAGGGATGATGGTGCAAGGCAAAAGGAGATGGCAATGGGACAAGTTAAGAAACAAAAGATGACTCGAGATGAAGTGTAAATGGCAATGGCAGAATGATCAACAGCTGCCATATGAGAGAGAGAAAAATAAAATGGAAAAAAAGATAGGGGCAGAGGTTATGGTCTGAAATTGTTGAACTCAATGTTGAGTCCAGAAGGCATTAAAGTGCCTAATCGAAAGATGAGGTGCTGTTCCTCGAGCTTATATTGAGCTTCATTGGAACAGTATAAGAGGTTGAGGACAGATTTCCAGCATCCGCAGTATTTTGCTTTAGTATTTATACGTGTTGGACTCTGAAGCCTAAATTTTCTGACTGACTTTATTTTAGCGCGTGGTAAATAGTTTACCGCCGGCAGTAAAATGGTACCAATCTAAGCTGGAGATTCTAACCTTTTATCTATAAATGTGAGTGGTTTATCTAGTTCTCAAACATGCTGCAAAGTGTCCTCTTTTCTTCTGGTTAAAGAAAAAGAAAGACTTGTATTTATATAGCGCCTTTCATGACCATCGGACGTCCCAAAACGCTTTACAACCAAATAAGTACTTTAAAAAAAACATTTAGTCACGGTTGTAATGTAGGCAAATTATGTTACGCATATAGAACACCTACACTGTGGGGTACACACTTGTCGATTGTTGAAATCAAGCTAACTTTACTGAAAGATTTTATTCTATAGGAATTGACAGGAACATAAGGCAGGTTGTCATCGTAGTGAATAAAGGACACAGAATACACTTCTGTTGAAAACACTTGCACATATTGTACTGTTTTATCATTGCAGCACCTTCTTCAACCATCTGCTCTAGCTCACACCCTCTTTGAATACTTCATGCATCAATCACCTTTCTGACTGCAAAACGAAACCCTGGCTGAATTTAACACAGACGGAATGAATCTATCCTAAAATGTGGGATGGGTGTCTGTAATTACACTACAGTCACTTGGTAATGTGTGTTGCAAGATGTAGATTTTGTTTCTTTCCGGAGCTGTAGTATGTGAAAAGATAAAGGAAGAAACTGTAAATGTCCTTTGATGATACGAATTTTCCCCATTTTTCATTTTGTTATTCTCTCACTAATTAGCTGAATTTTGTAGACTATTACTGATAGCTTTCATACACCATCAACACAACATGCTATAAATTGTCAATGTGTTCATCATCCCAGGAGGCGGTTCATCTATTTAGATACTAGCTAGGGGGGCCCGGCGTTGCCAGGGCAATTTTGGGCCGCAAGGTTTACGTCCGTGTGCTGCCGCTCCCCCACTCTGTGTCACTCTTTCCATCCCTGACCCTCTCTCTCTCCCTCCCCCTCTCTCTCCATGCCCCTCTCTCTCCCTGCCCCTGTCTGTCCCCTCTATCTCTCCCTCCCTCTCTGTCCCTCTCCCCATCTCCTCTCCCTCCCTCCCCTCCCTCCCCTGCTCTGTGTCCCTCCCCCTGTCTCTGCCTGATTTCCTCTCTGTCCCTCCCTCCCCTCTCCCTCCCTAGTGCATCAGGCCCGGTGCCGTTGTGATGCCGGCCGTGCGGGGCCTAGCGGTTAAGGCCAGGCCAGGCTCTGGGGCCAAGACGGACCCCAGCTGAGCTGCCCGGCGGGTTGCGCGGTTGATGGCCGGCCGCTGCCGCTCCCCCGCCCGCACTGTGTCTCGGGCCGAGCGGTTGTGAGGCCCGGCCCAAGTGACCCCAACTCACCTCCCGCTCCCGGAGCTGCAATGTGGGGGTTTGTTTGGCTGGAGCTGTCGTTGTGGGGATTAAAAAAACTGGCGGCAACATTTCGGGAGGCTGCAGGATTAGGTCCCGCCCGTGACGCACTGATTGGTCAAGCATCAGGTCACTGAACTGTAGGATTGGTCAACCAGCACGTCACTCAATGATAATGAGCGGTAGGATTGGTCAACCGCTAATGAGCGGATTTTTGAGGATTTTTGAAAGTTTTTTATATAGTGTCCGAACAATTTTTGTCTGACCAAAAAGTAAATACGCCTATTAGACTCCCCTAATGATAAGCTTACTTTTGATACAACATGCGTGTAGGTACGCTCTATAACTTTTGAGTGTATAGCGGACAGACAGACAACCAGACAGACAGACAAACAGACAGACAGACAAACCAACTCATTTATATATATATATATAACTAGCTGGAGTGCCCGGCGGTGCTGAGGGTTTTTTGAGGGCATGTTGTTGTTGGAAGAGAGCGAGAGAGAGTTGGAAGAGAGAGAGAGAGAGACTGGGGGGAGTAGAGAGACGGGGGGATGGGGGAGTTGAGAGAGACGGGGGGATGGAGAGAGAGAGAGATGGGGGCAGAGAGAGAGAGCGAGGGACTGGGGGGGAGAGAGAGAGAGACTGCGGGGAGAGAGAGAGAGAAAGATTGGGGGGAGAGAGAGAGAGAGACTGGGGGGGAGAGAGAGAGAGAGACTGGGGGGAAGAGAGAGAGACAGAGAGAGAGGGAGAGAGAGGCAGAGAGAGAGGGAGAGAGAGACAGAGAGAGAGAGGGAGAGAGAGTCAGAGACAGAGGGAAGGAGAGAGAGAGACAGAGAGGGAAGGAGAGAGAGAGGGAAGGAGAGAAAGGGGAAAGGGGTGGGGGAAAGGGGTGGGGGAAAGGGGTGGGGGAAGGGGTGGGGGGAAAAGGGGTGGGGGAAAGGGGTGGGGGGAAAGGGGTGGGGGAAAGGGGTGGGGGGAAAGGGGTGGGGGGAAAGGGGTGGGGGAAGGGGTGGGGGGAAAGGGGTGGGGGAGGGAGAGGTCGGGGGGAGGGGTGGGGGAAGGGGGAGTGGTGGGGTGGGGGGTGGGGAAGGGGGGGAAGGGGGGAAGGGGGTGGGGGCAAAGGGGTGGGGGGTGAAGGTGGGGAACGGGGTGTGTGGGGGGGAAAAGGGGTGTGGGAAGGGGGTGGGGGAGGAAAGGGGGTGTGGGGGAAGGAGGGGAAGGGGGGGAAGGAGGGGGAAAGGGAGGGGGGAAGCCAGCAGACCCTCTCCCCTCTGCCAGTGTTGAGAGTTGTGCTGCCGGTGGTGGTTGGAGAAGGCTAGGCCCCGGGACCTCGGGCACCCGCACTGACATGGCCCAGCCGAGCCTAGTGCCCCAGGCAGCCCAAGCTCCGCAGCCGCCGTTCGGCCGCAGGCCACAAAGCACCCGAGCCCAGCACCGGCGATGGCTCCGTGGAGCTCCGTACAGCCCCGCCAGCCTTTACAAAGATGGTGGCGGTGGCTACGCTCGGCTCAGGCCCGCCCTGCCAGCCTTTACAAAGATGGCGGCGATCGCGGGCCACTTGTTGAGTGGGACGGGAGGTGCCTAGCTCGGGCGTGGCTGGGGAGGAGAGGCCGAGGCTTCGAGGCCTGCAGGTGGGGTAACCCTGGAAGGTTGCGGCGGCCGGCGGAGGTAGCGAGTCAAGAGGAAAAAAAAAGGGTGAAAGGTAGGAAAATTAATGAGGTTAGAGAAAATCTTTACAAATTAATTAACTTTTTTTAAAAACAATTTTATTGCGTTTTAAAAGCAACCTTTTTTTTGCTGGAAATCTAGATTTGAAAATAAACACGCAGAAAGTGGGAAAAAGAAATTAATCGTTAGGAATCAAGATGGCGGCCACTCACCTCAGCTCAGAAGGATTAGGCCCGCCCACACACACAATGAAACGCCCCCGTGATGCACCGATTGGTCAACCATCAGGTTAATCCCTTGTACGATTGGTCAACCATCACGTCACTCAACGCTAATGAGCGGAATGTTGCCGTTTTTTGAAACTTTTTTGTATACTGTCTGAACAATTTTTGTCTGACCAAAAAGTAAATATGCCTATTAGACTCCCCTAATGATAAGCTTACTTTTGATATAACATGCGTGTAGGTACGCTCTATAACTTTTGATTGTATAGCTGACAGACAGACATTTTAAATTTAACTGTGGCTGGTCAGGTTTCGCAGGCCTCAGGAAACCAGACAGCTAATGGACGGCGAGGATTGCTGGATCCAGGAAGTAAATGCTTTTACAATTACCTCCTGGATCCAGCGTCTCTGCCTAACCCACCCCTCACAATTGGACACCACCGTGTCACCACAACGCATCCGTTCCTCCCTCCTGACCACCCACTCGCCACCACTGATCATCCTCCGGCTGCTGCCGATGCTCTCTGCCTCCCCCCCAGCCCCCCGCCCCCGATCATCCTCCGGCTCCCCGACGTTCTCTGCCTCCCCAGCCGATCATCCTCTGGCCTCCCGATGCTGGAGCCCAGTTCCCGACCTCTCCCCGGCCCCCACTCGATCACTCCCTCCCTCCTCTCTGCAGACAAATACAGCAGGCGTACCCGTCTGAAGCCAGCCAGCCTGCCTCTCCATAAATTCGGTAGGGCCTGCGGGTAACCCGTTTTCCCGGGTTTCCAGACCACCACTCCCTCCCTCCGCTCCCAACCTGTCTTCCGCTTAAAATTCCAGCCGTAGTTATTTTCAGATTATTCATTCCATAATGCCAGTATGGAGCATTCCTCCTGTGCTTTTACCATGCCATCTCTTGACCACCTCACTGTCAAGCTTCTCTTATGTAAGCCTGTTCTCCATTTTCTCATTCCAAAAGACAGGGCTTGTGGTGAGGCATTGATACCCTATGTCCAAACCGGCTTAGTGCCAGCTTTCTGATCAGCGATCTATTTTGTTTGTCTTTTACACTTCCTCACTCTATGGGCTGGATTTTCCGCTCGGAGGCGGGTTAGTGGCAGATTCACTTTTCTGATCCCGCTCCCGGTTGCAGCCGCCCTCCATTAATGATTTTCCCGAGATTGGCCTCATTAAGGCGACGTGCTCGCTAGCCGGCCCAATCGGTGGGTCTGGGTTGGCTGCTCGCGCTTGATGACACGCTAGGAGCCTGGACATTTAAGGGGGCCATGTCCCCTTTGATTCTCACTTGCTTTCTTCTGCTTCCGAATGCAGGTTGCTGCAGGCATGGCAGCTCAACTGTCCAAGGATGCCCCCCGTTTTGATGATGACTCCCTCCATGCTCTAGTGGAGGGAGTATGAGGACGAAAGGAGGTCCTCCTCCCCTCCGATGGACGGAAGAAGCCTCCTCAGCACACAAAGGCAGCCTGGCTGCAAATTGCTGAGGAGGTCAATGCAAGGTCGGTGTGTACAGGCACCTGGGTGCAGTGTAGGGAAAGTTAATGATCTATTGCGCTCAGCAAAAGTGAGTATAACATCACACGTACCCTCAATTTGCTTCCCATCTCTTCTCATCCCCATCACTGTGCATTGGCAACCTACTCCTTACCAACTTACCCTAACATCCCTTGCACCCTTACTCATCCCTCTCTCTATGCACAGAATCAGTCCACCATCCTACTATGCACCCCTCACACTCAATCTCACTGTTATGCAATGAAAACAACTAACAACGCACAGGGTGGGACCTTGGTATTGGCACCTCACTCCATCTTTGTCTCCCTCTAAACATCTATGTTATCCATTTGTTACACTCACACAATCAATCTCGCTGAAACTCCACTTGTGTCCCTCATTGCAGGAAAAGAGAGCCCACAATAAGAGGGAGAGGGGGAGGACAGGAGGAGGCCTGTGGCACATCTAATGAATGCTGAGGAGGCAGCTCGGGAGATCGTTGGAGGTGCAGAGGAGCTGGAAGTGGGGGGATGGAGAGATGGGCACATTACAGCAAGCTGGTGACAGAATTGATTTGTAACCCTATCATTTTGCTTTCATGAGTGACTGATATGGCATCTGATGCTCAAAGAAATTGAGTTCTGATCATCGGCACAATGGGATGTGTCTGCTACCTAAATATCATGTCTAACTCATGCCTTTACTCCCCACTGTCCAGGAGGAAGAGCCGGAAGACTCCTCAGAGGAACCTGCAGCCTCAGCAGAAATGAGCGCACCCCGCACCAGCGCAGCAACGCACACCTCGGTGGGTAGTTTGCGATATAGAGAACTGTTGTCACCTGGTGTATCACAGCTCAGAAGTGAGCAGGAGCAGATGGTGGAGACAGGGACAGCAGTGGTGAGTCCTCATTGGAGGCCGCAGGGCACTTCTAGCTCTGTTCAGCTGCATGTGGACGCTGTGCCTCTGGGGCCATCTAGAAAGAGAGTGGTGCTGGAGCTTCAGGTACAAGTGCAGGAGGCTCTGACAGGGTTTGCAACCACGGTAACTGTGAGTGTGCAGAGAATGGAGGGGTCCATATCAAACATGAGAAATGAGGTGGTGCTCTCAATGGCGAATGTAGGTGCCGCCATGGAAAGGATGGCAACCTCCATAGAGGACATAAATATATGGTAACAGTTCTAAATAGATGGTCATCTATGGAGCATAGATGGGCATCTATTGAGGAGAAAAACCAGAGGTTCATGGACGTCGTTATTATGAGGAATGTCATTGCAGAAATGGGTCCTCATGTCCCCACTGATGTGCAGCAAGGTGCTCTCCAGCAACTTGCTAGCAGTGAAGTGCGGGCAACCCATGAGAGGGATGTTGGTGGTTGACAACAAGAAAGTGGGGTCTCCTCTCCAAGCGCTCACACTCCCATGCCACTGCGGAGCCATCAGTCAAAGCCCCAGATGTCTCACCCAACTGAGATGGCCATCTCGGTCCCTGCACAGCCGCAGGAGGAGTAGCCCTCCAAGGCTTCCAAACCCAGAGGATGACCGCCAAAGGCATCTAAGCAGGTGCAGCAACGAAATGAGCAATGTGCCTCTACATCTACTGAAGCCACAGGGGAAGCACCACGTAGAAGCACGAGTAAGAGAAAGCAAATACACAAATCGTCACAAGGGTAGTCACTTGGGAGAGTTCATAGTATACCATTTTATGTTTGTTATCTTTATTTCTAGTGTATTAAAGTAATGCGATGTCAATGATTCAATGTGTTGCATTATATGTGCTTAGAATTGAAAGTGGCTCAGTGAGGGGTAAGGGTGCCTTTCATCTGCAGTGATGGTGGGGAGAGTGATAGAAATGCACAGTTAATTGTTCAGATGCTGCATTGTGTGGAATGGAGGTCCTGCCAACCCTCAGGTGCATGTGCCAGCCACATGTCTGTGCAGCATAAAGTTACACAAATCTGGCATGGATTAGTCCATCCCTTGCCTCACAGCCAGCAATGAGGTTGCGTGCTGGTAGCACTGGGAAAGCTGCCTCCACCAGGGATTCCTCATCTGCAACCTCATTCGGCTCTTCCTCCGATGTTGTGCAGGGCACAGCAGACCACGATGATTCTGGGCACCCTGGCCGGTGCCTATTGAGGGGCTCCACCAGATCTGTCCAGGCATCTGAAGAACATTTTGAGCAGGCTATGGTTTGCTCTATGATGCTTCAGGTGGAAATGTGACTCACATTGTAACGCTCCTCAGCTTCGTTTGATGGCCTCTTCATCGGCGTCATTAGCCACGACTTCAGGGGATAGCCCTTGTCTCTAAGTAGCCATCCGGAATGTTGGGTTGGCAGATTGAAGAGCTGAGGCACAGTGGACTGCTGCAGGATCAACAAGTCATGGCAACTGCCACGGAACTTTGTGCACACATGCATAATGTTCTTCCTGTGGTTACACACCAGCTGCACATTAAGGGAGTGGAAGCCCTTGTGGTTCACAAATACAGCTGAGTTGTGATGGGCACATGTGTGCAGTCGATGAGGCCCTGCACCCTTGGGAAGCTTGCCATATTGGCAAACCCAACTGCCTGCGCAGAAACACTTGCTTCAGAAGTTGAGAAGTGGATTTAATTGGCCGATTTGCCAAACAGGGCATTGATAACCTGCGTTATGCATCTGTGTTCAGCCCACTGGGAGATGCTGCTGATGTCTGGTGCTGATCCCTGGAAGGACCCTGACGCAAAGAAGCCGAGGGCTTTGGCAACTTTGACAGCCACTATAATGAAGGTCTTGTTGCAGCATTGTGCAGATGTCAGTGACTACCTCTCGTGAAAGTCTCAGCCTCCTTTGGCACTGCTGCTCAGTCATGATGTTGAGGAAGCTCATCCTCTGCCTGTAAAGCCTGTGTTGGGGGTATCTCCTGCGGTGCGGTGCAGCCCTGCACTGATGGCCTCTGCCCTGTGCAGCATCAGATGGCTCAGGAGAAGGTTGGCACTCTTGTTGTCGGTGCTGCTGTTGTGCCTGGTCCTGCTGCTGTCGCGACTGCTCGCCCTCCAAATCTGAGGACCAGGATGAGAGTATAAATGGTTCCCATTCTGCTGGTGAAAATGCCACTTAAGGATGGAATGTTATAAGCGCTCAGTCAAAGTGGGGAGAGGTTATTCCAAGGAGGTCACAGTGCATATAGACCTCACAACACACACTTACAACCGCAATACACCTGAAAAATGTCTTCCAAATCCTGCAATCAGAAAGTTCTGGTTTTTGAAATTGAACCGATGTGGCAGGTTAGCTTTAGTGCTGCACTTGCAGCTGTGAACTATTCAGCTTGTTGGAACACCCGACACAATCAGCTGTCGTGTTTCTGAAACGCCCGTGGAACGTGCTGAAAATGTGGCAAAATTGAAAACCTCTCAAAATAGCATTAAACCTGTAGATAACAAGCTGTTAACTACCTTAACTGCCTCTCCCGCCGCTTGGTGTCGGGTCTGATCAGGAGTCCCAGACCCGACACTTTGGAAAGTTGCGTGAAGGCGGGTTCATGGCAGGGTCGCAACCAGCCGTCAATCATCTTGGATTTAACTCCAAACCCGCCCTCTGAGTGCCGGCAAATCGCGGCCTATGTTCTAATCAGTAGAACATGTATAATCACTGATGTATTAAAGGATTTACTTACGGCTATTGTTGACTGAAAACAATACTAGAACTAATTTGGTAAGCTTCTGAGAAATTTGATTACCAGTGACTAACATACAGGTACAATGCTTAATTATAAGCTGTTTATGTAGAAGAATATGCTTTAATTTGGAGTGGTTGATTTTAATAACTACTTCATACAAAAATATCTTTTGCCAAAGGCAGCTAACCACTGGCACGATGTCTCATATTAAAGCTGTCTTTCTTCATAAATAACAACAGAAAATGCTGAAAACACTTAGCAGGCCAGGCAGCATCCATGGAGAGAGAAACAGAGTTAACGTTTCAGGTCTGGGACCCTGGAAAAGGGTCATGGACCTGAAATGTTAACTCTGTTTCTCTCTCCACGGATGCTGCCTGACCTGCTGAGTGTTTTCAGCATTTTCTGTTGTAATTTCAGATTTCCAGCATCCGCAGTATTTTGCTACTGTCTTTCTTCATAATGTGTACAAAAATTCAGCAGTACTCTAAATATTTGGGTCACTGAAGAAGTTACAATTCAGTCCAATTCTGTTTTAAAATTATAATATCTATGATTGTTAGCAGATATTTCAATTATGGGGAGTAGAACTAATTGGGTAGCTCTTTCAAATAGCCGACACAGGCGCGATGGGCCTCCTCCTGTGCTGTATTATTCTATGATCCATTTTCATTGTGTCTGTCAGACAAGCTGTTAGTCATAGGTTAAACAAGAATTTATATTGAAATGGATGCATCCATCTTACCTGGAGAAGAGACCCAGCCTGGTTAAAGGAGTGGCAGAGAAATGGCTTATATTACTGTAGTGTGATCTTTCTCATACATCGCCTCGGGGAAAGAAATAGCCAACTTTGCACCTTATATGGACCACTGAGCTTTCTGAAGAGCACAGAGAAAATTGAAACAATTGCACTAACCCTTGAAAAAAAGCAATTTCTTTAGAAACCTTGGTTTGGGTGGTGAAGGAGATAAGTTATACTACACATTTATATTGATGTAAAGTGGTTACAGTAGCATATCAACCTGAAAAGTGTCTTTTTAATTTGAGTACTAATTTCAATCTAACCACTGAGTACACAAAAGCCAAGAGCTGGGAAACTTCAGCCACTGTGAAGCCATACCCTAAGAAATGTTTATGAAGTGATTTAATGTCTGAATAAGAAGATATTCCTGCCTGTGTTCTACTGACAAAATAAAAATTAGTACCAGGAGTGCTGCTCTGTCAATGTGTGCTTTGACTTGCGGTTAGACTGAGGTAAGTTTGCAATTGAACTTGGGTCTGCAAACATGGACAAAGGAGCTGACTTCCAGAGGAGAAGTGAGAGTGACTGCCCTAGACATCAAGGCAGCATTTGACCGAGTGTGGCATGAAGGAGCCCTAGTAAAATGAAGTCAATGGGAATCGGGGAAAACTCTCCACTGGCTGGAGTCATACCTAGCACAAAGGAAGATGGTTGTGGTGATTGAAGGTCAATCATCACAGCCCCAGGACATTGCTGCAGGAGTTCCTCAGGGCAGTGTCCTAGGCCCAACCATCTTCAGCTGCTTCAGCAATGACCTTCCTCCAACATAAGGTCAGAAATGGGGATGTTTGCTGATGAGTGCACAGTGTTCAGCACCATTCACAACTCTTCAGATAATGAAGCTGTCCATGCACACATGCAACAAGACCTGGACGATGGTCAGGCTTGGGCAGATAAGTGGCAGGTAACATTTGCGCCACAGAAGTGCCAGGCAATGACTATCTCCAACAAACAAGAGTCTAACCACCGCCCCTTGACATTCAATGGCTTTATCATCGCCGAATCCCCAACCATCAACATCCTGGGGGTCACCATTGACCAGAAACTTAACTGGACATAAGAGATTAGCGTGTAAAGTTAAGGCACATGGGATTGGGGGCAAGGTATTGACTTGGATGGAGAACTGGTTGGCAGACAGAAAGCAAAGAGTTGGAATAAATGGGTCTTTCTCCGAATGGCAGGCAGTGACTAGTGGGGTACCGCAGGGATCGGTCCTGGGACCCCAGCTATTCACAATATATATAAACATAGAAACATAGAAGATAGCAGCAGGAGTAGGCCATTCGGCCCCTCGAGCCTGCTCCGCCATTCGATGTGATCATGGCTGATCATCCAAACTCAGTACCCCGTACCTGACTTCTCCCCATATCCCTTGATACCTTTATCTCTAAGAAATATGTCTAACTCCTTCTTGAATATATTTAAAGACTTGGCCTCAACCGCCTTCTGTGTTAGAGAATTCCACAGGTTCACCACTCTCTGGGTGAAGAAATTCTTCCTCATCTCTGTCCTAAATGGCTTACCCCTTATCCTTAGGCTATGACCCCTGGTTCTGGACTCTCCGACCATCGGGAACATTCTACCTGCATCTAGTTTGTCCAGACCTGTCAGAATGTTATAAGTTTCGATGAGATCCCCTTTCATTCTTCTAAACTCCAGCGAGTATAAGCCCAATCGACCCAATCTCTCCTCATACGTCATTCCTGCCATCCCAGGGATCAGCCTTGTGAATCTTCGCTGAACTCCTTCCATGGCAAGAACATCCTTCCTCAGATAAGGTGACCAAAACTGCACACAGTACTCAAGGTGTGGTTTCACCAAGGCCCTGTACAACTGCACTAGGGCATCCTTGCTTCTGTACTCAAACCCTTTCGCTATGAAGGCCAACATACCATTTGCCTTCTTCACTGCCTGCTGCACCTGCATGCTTACCTTCACCGACTGGTGCACAAGGACACCCAGGTCTCGTTGCACTTCCCCTTCTCCCAATCTATTGCCATTCAGATAATAGTCTGCCTTTCTGTTTTTCACACCAAAGTGGATAACCTCGCATTTATTCACGTTATATTGCATCTGCCACGCTTCTGCCCAATCACACAACCTGTCCAAATCATCCTGGAATTTCTCGGTATCCTCCTCGCAGCACACACGCCCACCCAGCTTTGTGTCATCTGCAAACTTGGAGATATTACATCTAGTTCCCTTATCTAGATCATTAATGTATATTGTGAATAGGTGGGGTCCAAGGACCGATCCCTGCGGTACCCCACTAGTCACTGCCTGCCGCTCGGAAAAAGACCCGTTAATTTCTACTCTCTGCTTTCTGTCCGCCAACCAGTTCTCTATCCAAGTCAATACCTTGCCCCCAATCCCATGTACCTTAACTTTACACGCTAATCTCTTGTGCGGGACCTTATCGAAAGCCTTTTGAAAGTCCAAATACACCACATCTACTGGTTCCCCTTTATCTATTTTCCCAGTTACATCCTCAAAAAATTCCAGTAGATTAGTCAAGCACGATTTACCTTTTGTAAATCCATGTTGACTTTGTCCGATCCTGTCACTGTTTTCCAAGTGCTCAGCTATTACATCCTGTATAATAGACTCTAGCATTTTCCCCACTACTGATGTCAGGCTTACCGGTCTGTAATTCCCCGCTTTCTCTCTACCACCCTTTTTGAATAGTGGGGTAACATTAGCTACCCTTCAATCCATGGGTACAGTTCCAGATTCCAGCGAATTTTGGAAGATGATCAGCAATGCATCTATTATTTCTAGGGCCACCTCCTTAAGTACCCTAGGATGTAGATTATCAGGCCCTGGGGGTTTATCGGCCTTCAATCCCGTCAATTTCCCTAACACCATTTCCCTACAAACACTGATTTCTTTCAGTTCCTCCCTCTCATCAGACCCTATGTTCTCCAAAATCTCTGGGAGGTTATTTGTGTCCTCCTTTGTGAAGACAGAACCAAAATATGCATTCAATTTGTCAGCCATTTCTTTGTTCCCCATTATAACTTCCCCTGCTTCTGACTGCAAGGGACCTACACTTGATTTCACTAATCTTTTTCTCTTCACATATCTATAAATGCTCTTACAGTCAGTTTTTATGTTTCCTGCAAGCTTACTTTCATATTCTATTTTCCCCTTCTTAATTAATCCCTTTGTCCTCCTTTGTTGAATCCTAAACTGCTCCCAATCCTCAGGGTTACCGCTTTTTCTGGCCAACTTATATGCCTTCTCCTTGGATCTTATGCTATCCCTAATTTCCCTTGTTAGCCATGGTTGAGTCACCCTTTTTGTTTTATTCTTATCCCAAACTGGGATGAACAACTTCTGTAGTTCATCCATGCGGTCTTTGAATGTTTGCCATTGCCTATCCACCGTCAACCCTTTGAGTGACATTCCCCAATCAATCCTATCCAATTCACGCCTCATACCATCGTAGTTTCCTTTATTTAAATTCAGGACCCTAGTCTCCGAGTCAACTACTTCACTCTCCATCCAAATGAAGAATTCTATCATATTATGATTGCTCTGACCCAAGGGGCCTCGTACAACAAGATTGCTAATGAATCCTCTCTCATTACATAATACCCAGTCTAAGATGGCCTGATCTCTGGTTGGTTCCTCGACATATTGTTCCAGAAAACCATCCCGTAAACATTCTAGGAATTCCTCCTCCACAGTATTTTTACTAATTTGGTTAGCCCAATCTATATGTAAATTAAAGTCACCCATGATGACTGCTGTGCCCTTACTGCATGCTTCTCTAATTTCCCTTTTAATGCCATCCCCAACCTCCGTATTACTGTTTGGAGGTCTATATACCACTCTCACTAAAGTTTTCTGCCCCTTGATATTTCTCAGTTCTACCCATACAGATTCCGCATCATCAGAGTTAATATCCTTCCTTTCAATTGTGTTGATCCCCTCTTTAACCAGCAATGCTACCCCACCTCCCTTTCTTTTTTGCCTATCCTTCCTAAATATTGAATACCCATGGATGGTCTGGACAAGGGAACTAGATGTAATATCTCCAAATTTGCAGACGACACAAAGCTGGGTGGGCGTGTGTGCTATGAGGAGGATGTCGAGAAACTCCAGGATGATTCGGACATGTTGGGTGATTGGGCAGAAACATGGCAGATGCAATATAACGTGGATAAATGTGAGGTTATCCACTTTGGTAGCAAAAACAGGAAGGCAGATTATTATCTAAATGGCAATAGATTGGGAGAAGGGGAAGTGCAACGAGACCTGGGTGTCCTTGTGCACCAGTCGCTGAAGGTAATCATGCAGGTGAACCAGGCGGTTAAGAAGGCAAATGGTATGTTGGCCTTCGTAGCGAGAGGGTTTGATTACAGGAGCAAGGATGTCTTGCTGCAGTTGTACAGGGCCTTGGTGAGACCACATCTTGAGTATTGTGTGCAGTTTTGGTCGCCTTATCTGAGGAAGGATGTTCTTGCCATGGAAGGAGTTCAGCGAAGATTCACCAGGCTGATACCTGGGATGGCAGGAATGACGTATGAGGAGAGATTGGGTCGATTGGACTTGTACTCACTGGAGTTTAGAAGAATGAGAGGTGATCTCATTGAAACTTATAAAATTCTGACAGGACTGGACAGACAAGATGCAGGAAGGATGTTCCCAATGGTCGGGGAGTCCAGAACCAGGGGACACAGTCTAAGGATAAAGGGTAGGCCATTTAGGACAGAAATTAGGAGGAATTTCTTCACCCAGAGAGTGGTGAACCTGTGGAACTCTGTACCACAGAAGGCGGTGGAGGCCAGTTCATTAAATATATTCAAGAAGGAGTTGGATATATTTCTTAAGGATAAAGGGATCAACGGGTATGGGGAGAAAGCAGGGACTGGGTACTGAATTTGGATGATCAGCCATGATCGCATTGAATGGCGGAGCAGGCTCGAGGGGCCGAATGGCCTACTCCTGCTTCTATCTTCTATGTTTCTATGGACCAACCACATAAATACTGTGGCAACAAAAGCAGGTCAGAGGCTAGGTATTCTGCGGCGAGTGTCTCGCCTCCTGACTGCACAAAGCCTTTCTACCATCTACAAGGCACAAGTAAGGAGTGTGATGGAATACTCTCCACTTGCCTGGATAAGTGCAGCTCCAACAGCATAAAAAAGCTCAACACCATCCAGGCAAAGCAGCCCGTTTGATCCACACCCCATCCAGTACCATAAACATTCACTCCCTCCACCACCGGCGTACCGTGGCTGCAGTGCGTACCATCTACAAGATGCACTGCAGCAACTCTCCAAGGCTTCGTTGGCAGCACCTCCCAAACCCGCGACCTCTTTCACCTAGAAGGACATGGGCAGCAGACGCATGGGAACACCACCACCTCCAAGTTCCCCTCCAAGTCACACACCATCCTGACTTGGAATTATATTGCCGTTCATTCATTGTCGCTAGGTCAAAATCCTGGAACTCCCACCCTAACAGCACTGTGGGAGTGGACTGCAGCAGTTCAAAAAGGTGGCTTACCACCACCTTCTCAAGGGCAATTAGGGATGGGCAATTGGCCTTGCCAGCGACATCCACATCCCATAAATGAATAAAAGAAAACTGCTCATTGTACTTTGCAGATCCTGCTCTCAGATCAGTAACTGAGGCAGTGCAAAATTGTTTTACACATTACCATGGTTATGGTTGTAGACCCATTTGTTAATAGCAATTCAAGCTGATTTTTAATTGCACCATTTTCATTACGTAAATAAACAGAGCTAATAAGCGACTCGTTAAAATGACCTGGTAGACTTAATAAAAGTTCTCATGATACATTCAAGCTCAGGGCACTGAATGGAACACTTTCACTCACCATTGCCTCATAATCAGGAACAACCTATCCACACCCCACACAGAAGATAATCCAGGTCACAGCTCAAAAGAGTACTATAAAATGACGTACATGAAAAACAACAAATATTAAGACAACATGAATGTAACATTTCCCTACTAAAAAAGCACATACTTAATGACCTAGATGGCATTACACATGAATGACTACAAGACTTACCTCTAAGGTTACGCTTCTTTGCCCAAAATCAGCCAAACCAGTGTAACTGATCGCAGCATTTCAAGCACAAGTTATGGCCAGGGCAAATCAAGTTTCTGCAATCTTTTGTGCTAGTTTAAAAAACAAAACTGGCCACGCCCTCCAGATCGAATTAATCAGCGCGGGGAGTTTCCGCTAATTGCGTCCATTTGCGGAGGCTCTTCAAATTAAGCTTTTTTTCTAGGCACAAGGGCACTAGTAGGCACCTATGAAACGAATAGTTCTGTATAGTTTTTTAAACTAATTTTCGGTTATTTAAAACCAGGTTAGGCACTTGGAGTCGACACTCTTATTAGTGATTAAACCCATTTTCATTTCTATTAACGAAACTGCACCAGGTCATGACTCTTAACTATATCAAGGAATTTTTTTTTATTGCGAGAGAGAAAAAAAAATAAACAATTGCATATTAAAACTCTGCCCAATTGCGCTGGTTCATGGAAGATTTTATTTTTATATTATCCAAATGAGTTTGAGCAGAAACTTTAACCATAACTTCACTTCGGAAAACTGACGCAATTTTGAGCACAATTTGCGCCTGCCTTGCTGATTGCACCCAATTTGGAAACTCTACCCCATATAAAAATTAAAATGAGTCAAAAAGGAGGCTTATGACAAATGGAAGATTCATAATATGGTAGATAACCAAGCTGAATATAGATAGTTCAGAGGAGATCTATAAAAGGGAGTAAGAGGGGCAAAGAGAGACCATGAGAATAGATTGGCAGCAAACATGAAAGGAAACATAACGGTCTTTTATAAATATATCTATATATATAAAGCGGTTTGTCTGTTTGTCTCTCTGTTTGTCTCTCTGTTTGTCTGTTTGTCTGTCTGTTTGTCTGTCTGACCGCTATACACTCAAAAGTTATAGAGCGTACCTACACGCATGTTATATCAAAAGAAAGCTTATCATTAGGGGAGTCTAATAGGCACATTTACTTTTTGGTCAGACAAAAATTGTTCGGACAGTATACAAAAAAGCTTCAAAAAACGGCAACATTCCGCTCATTAGCGTTGAGAGACGTGATGGTTGACTAATCGTACAGGGGATTAACCTGATGGTTGACCAATCGGTGCGTCACGGGGGGACGTTTCATTGCGTGGGTGGGCGGGCCTAATCCTTCTGAGCTGAGGTGAGTGGCCGCCATCTTGATTCTGAACTATTGATTTATTTTTCCCACTTTCTGTGTGTTTATTATTCCCACTTTCTGTGTGTATCCCGTTAGGTTCTTTTCTGCAGTTGTCTTCTTAGCTATGGGGTGCTTAAAAATCTGAACTTTAATATTTAGGAATCTCTCTTTATTGTAGTGGATGCGCGGAGCTGCGGCCTAGCAGCGCGGGAAGCCTGGGCCTCGAGTTCAGCAGATTCCCGGCGCGCCCGGAACTTGTCGAACCTGCTGAAGGCCGTTCATTTCTGCGACCACGTCACCGTCTTCGCCTCGGCCAATGGCATCCGGGTGACGGCCGAGGCTGCCAAATGCGTCCAGGGGAATGCGTTCATCCAGGTGCCGAGGCCCGGGCCCTGGGGCGGAAAGCCAACCAGGTCACCATCTTCGCCTCGGCAAACGGCATCAGGATGATGGCCGAGGTCGCCAAAAATGTCCAGGGGAATGCGTTCATCCAGGTGCCAAGGCCCGGGCCCCGGGGCGGAAAGAGGGATTGGAGCGGGGGAATGAGGGCTCGGGGAGGGGAGAGGAGGGATGGGAGAGGGTAAGAGGGAGTGGGAAGAGGGAGGGGGAGGGGGGGAAGAGGGAGGGGGAGGAGTGGGAGGGGGGAAGAGGGAGGAGGGGGAGGGGGGAAGAGGGAGTAGGGGGAGGGGGGAAGAGGGAGCAGGGGTGGGGAAGGGGGAGGAGGGGGGAGAGGGAGGAGGAGGAGGGGGGAAGAGGGAGGAGGGGGAGGGGGGAAGAGGAAGGAGGAGGAGGGGGCGGGGGGGAAGAGGGAGGGGGGAAGAGGGATGAGGGGGAGGAGGGGGAGGGGGGAAGAGGGATGGGGGGAGGAGCAGGAGGGGAGTGGGGGGAGGGGGTTGGGGGAGGGGGGAAGGGGGAGGAGAGAGAGTGGGGGAAGGGGCAGGAGGGGGAGGGGGGAAGGGGGAGGAGGGGAGAGGAGAGGGGAGGGAGGAGAGGGGGAGGGAGCGTGAGGAGAGGGGCAGGGAGGGAGAGGAGAGGGGAGGGAGAGGAGAGGGGTGGGAGGGAGAGAGAGTAAAGCAGGGAGAGACAGGGTTAGGGAGAGAGAGAGGGTGAGGGAGGGAAAGAGTGAGGGGGTGGGAGAGGGAGGGAGAGCTCGCCTACTTCCTTCCTTCCTTCCTTCGCAGGGGTCCATCGGGCCAGGCCTGAGGCGCTCCTTCCCCCCTCTCTCTCCAGGCTAATCCCGAACTAAATCCAGCAGTCTCTCTCTCTCTCTTCCCCCCCGTCTCTCTCTTCTCCCCCCAGTCTCTCTCTTCTCCCCCCAGTCTCTCTCTCTCTCTCTTCCAACAACAACATGCCCTCAAAAAACCCTCGGCACCGCCAGGCACTCCAGCTAGTAAATAATAAAAGGGGAGTAAAAGGAAGAGTGGAGCTGATTAGGGACCAAAAAAGAGATATTCTGGTGGAGGCTGAGGTACTTTACATCTGTCTTCATTAGAAAAGAAGGTGCTGTCAATGTAACAGTAAAGGAGAAGGTAGTAGCAATATTGGATAGGATAAAATTAGATAAAGATGAGGCACTTAAAAGGTTGGCAGTCCTCAAGGTAGAAAAGTCACCCAGTCTGGATGGGATGGATCCTAGGTTACTGAGGGAAGTAAGGTAGAAATCGAATACCTCCAGCATTTTCTGTTTTTATATTAGAAATTGTGGAGTCCCTGGCTAAAATCTTCCAATCCTCCTTATACATGGGGGTAGTGCCAGAGGACTGGAGGATTGCAAATGTTACACCCCTTGTTTAAAAAAGGGAGAGGGATAAACCCGGCAACTACAGGCCAGCCAGTCTAACGTCTGTGGTGGGGAAACAGTTAGACATGAAAATCAAATAGTAAATAATCCGGGGCAAAATTAATTGGCATTTGGAAAAATATGGACTAATAAATGGAAGCCAGCATGGATTTGTTAAAAGCAAATCATGTTTGACTAGCTTGATTGAGTTTTTTGATGAAGTAACAGAGAGGGGTGATGTGGGTAGTGCGATTGATGTTATATATATGGACTTTCAAAAGGCATTTGATAAAGTAGCACATAATAGACTTGTTAGCAAAATTAAAGCCCATGAGATTAAAGAGACATTGGCAGGGTGGATATAAAATTGGCTAAGGGACAGAAAGCAGAGAGTGGTAGGGAATGGTTGTTTTTTCCGACTGGAGGGAAGTATACAGTGGTGTTCCCCAGGGATGGGTATTAGAACCACTGCTCTCCTGGACTTGGGTATATAAGGCATAATTTCAAAGTTTGCTGATGATACAAAGCTTGGAACCAGTGAGGAGGACAGTAACAGACTTCAGGAGTGTTACGTCCATGTATAATCAGACACAGACTGTGGAGAACGGTACAAACGGTGTTTACTCAACGTGGCTCAGACTGCAACTGATCTGTACAGATTACTACTCAATGTTATATACAGGTGTGGTCACTGCCGGTACTACAGTATACATGAGCTGTAAAAAGTTGTTCCCCCCTTAAAGGTACATACATTACAATTCCTCCCCTTTTAGATTAACAGTACAATAACACTCATTTAACAATTAAATATCAAACTAATTACAATTAACACTTTTAACATGCAACATTAGCTGAAAATAGTCTATTTATAAATTCAGTCTTTGGGGAGGCTTCCTGATCCTTTCTGGATAGCGCCTTGCCCGAGTGTCTTGCTCTTGGTGCGGAGGCGATTCTGGCCCCCTGTCGTCGGTTGGTTCATCAGCTTCCGATGCTACTGTTTCTGGGGTAGATGCGACCTGTACGTCGGGTTCATCACCAGGTACGTATGGGCGAGGCATGGGGTTGAATTGTTCCTGTGACTCTAGGATCTGGTCAGCATGGCGTCTCACGATGTTCTCCCCAACGTCCACTGTGTACATTAGTGGGCCCTGCCGTGTGCCTATCGTTCCTGGCTGCCATTTTTCTGTTCGGTAGTCGCGGGCCAAGACTGGTTGCCCTACATTGAAGCTCCTTGTTGGCTTCTCATGGATGTGCTGGAATTGCTTACTCTCAACATCTCTTCGTACGTTTGGTCTGAGCAAATCCAGGCGAGATATTAACCTTCGGTTAAAGAACATCATGGCTGGGGCCTGGTTGGTGACTGCATGTGTCGCATTCCCGTAGGCGAACAGGAAATTGTCCACCTTGTGCTGCAGCGGAATGTTGTCATTGTACATAGCCTTTATTGCCTTCTTAAAGGTTTGTACGAACCTCTCAGCCAATCCATTTGTGGCTGGATGATACGGGGCGGATGTGTAATGCCTTACCCCATTCTTTTTCAAGAACCTCCGGAACTCTTCGGACACAAACTGTGGTCCGTTGTCGGAGCAAATCTGTTCTGGCAAGCCATTCCTGGCAAAAATGGTCCGTAGGACTGCAATAGTTTTCTCCGTGGTGGTGGAGGATATTTTGATGACCTCAGGCCATTTCGAGTGCGCAACCACGGCTATTAAAAACATTGAGTCCATGAATGGACCAGCATAATCAATATGCACCCGTTGCCATGGAGATGAGGGCCACTCCCATGGGTGTAGAGGGGCCTGTGGTGGTGCATTTTGGACTTTCTGGCATCCTGAGCAGCTCTTGGTCAGGTCCTCGATTTGTTTATCGATTCCCGGCCACCACACATAAGCTCTGGCTAGGCTTTTAATTTTTACCCCTCCCAGATGACCCTCATGAAGCTCATTGAGCATTCTTTCCCTTACCTTGGGTGGAATTACCACTCGGGATCCACACATCAAGGTCCCCCGGCACACTGACAGCTGTTCTCTCCTTGTCGAGAAAGCTGGCAACAGTGAGTCGCCATGTGCTGGCCATCCCTTCACCGTCAAATCATATACCCGAGACAGTGTCGGGTCATTTCGGGTTTCCTTTTCGATACAAGCGTTAGGTACTGGTAGGTATTCAACTATAGTCGAATGGAATATTTTGACAGGATCCACTGCTGGTGCTTCCTCCGCAGTAGGCAGTGGCAAGCGTGATAGCAGATCAGCATTTCCATGCTGTTTCGTGCCCTTATATTCAATCTCATAGTGGTGCGCCCCTAGAAAAAGTGACCATCTTTGTGGTCGTTACGCAGTCATCACCGGAACGCCCTTCTTTGGATTAAAAATGGAGACAAGAGGCTGGTGATCAGTCAGCAAGGTGAATTTCTGCCCGTGCAGATGGTGATTGAACTTTTTCACTCCCCACACTAGGCTGAGGGCCTCCCTGTCAATCTGGGCGTAGTTACACTCGGCTGAGGTTAGTGATCGTGACGCAAAGGCTATTGGCCTCTCTGAGCCATCCGAGAATTTGTGCGACAGCACCGCTCCAATGCTGTAGGGTGACGCATCACATGCCAACCGAATTTGTAATGCCGGGTTGTAATGGGCCAATACCTCTTTCGATGTGATTAGTGTTTTGCTCTTCTGGAAAGCTCATCTACATTCGTCACTCCACTTCCATGGCACCCCAGTTTGCAGTAGGGTGTTCAGTGGGTGTAGTATTGTCGACAAATTTGGCAAGAACTTATGAAAGTATTTTACCAGCCCGAGGAACGACCTCAGTTGTGACACATTTTCCGGTGCTGGAGCCTTGACTACTGCCTCAATCTTCTCTGGGGACTTATTTAAGCCCTCTTTATCGATCACGTGGCCACAATACGAGATCTGTTTTCTAAAAAACTCGCCTTTGGGGCGGTTAGCTCGGAGCCCATATTCCTGCAATCTAGTGAGCACCTGCTCCAGGTTGGCAAGGTGATCACTGTCATTTTCGCCCGTGACCAGGATGTCATCCAAATAACACTGGGTCGCTGGGATCCCTTGCAGGACATGTTCCATTGCCCTCTGCCAAATAGCCGGAGCTGATGCTACCCCAAATACCAGCCGGTTGTATTGGTAGAGACCTTTATGGGTGTTGATTGTGAGGTATATTTTTGATGCTTCTTCTACCTCCATTTGCAGATACGCCTGGGCCAGATCAATCTCAGTGAAGTGTTTCCCTCCAGTTAGCGATTCGAAAATATCTTCAATCCGCGGAAGTGGATATTGTACGGTGTGAAGGACCGGGTTCACTGTTCCAGTCTAACTTGGACAGTACACCTGAACATTCCAGACTCTCCAGCTCCATTTCGACGGCTGGGCGGATCGCATAAGGTACCGGTCTGGCCTTAAAAAATTTTGGACTTGCGTTTTCTTCAATTTTAATCGTCGCTGTCATGCCTTTTAGTGTTCCGAGCCCTTGCTGGAACACTTCTTTCGCGTCAGTTAGGATCTTTGACAGTCGCCCAGGTGTGACGTCGTCATCCTTTTTGTCAGCCACAGTCAGTGCCTGTATGGAATGCCAATCCAGTTGTATTTTCCGGATCCATTCACGTACCAGCAATGGTGGTCCTCCATCTTGCAATACATACAGGTCTAGTTTTGGTGTTTCCTTACCGTTATATATAAAAGTCTCCCTTATTTTTCCTTTGGGGTAGACCTTTTGCCCCGTGTATGTCTTCAATATAATTTTTGTGTCTCTCAAGGGTATGTGTGAGAATAGCCGCTCGTAGTCTCGTCGGTTTATGACTGTTAGGGCTGATCCTGTGTCCAATTGCATCTTTACCTGGACTCCTGCTATCTTGAGAGTGACCCAAATGGTTCGGTGATCCTCTGTTGTGATCACATTATGTAGTTTCAGACAACTCAGTTCCCTGCTTTCGGAGTCATTATCACTCTTCTGTTCGTCTGAACTATTCTCCGTCATCTTATGTACCTTCTTGTACTTTCCTTTGGTAGGGTTCTTATTGCTGGTTTTCTTTCCCGACCTGCAGACTCGTGCTATGTGTCCTACTTTTCCACACTGTCTGCACACTTTGTCTTTGAACCAGCAATCATTCTGGTCATGTGTTGTTCTGCCGCAGCGATAGCACTTCTCTGTTTCATATGACATTTCGTTTGTGCCATATTCTTGCGGTCTCTGTTATATCTCTGCAGTGCCCCGTGCTGCTGCTTCATATGATGCCGCAATGCTGAAAGCCTTTTCCAGCGTAAGGTCCTTTTCAGATAAAAGCCGTTTCTGGGATCCTTCACTTTGAAGCCCACACACAAACTTGTCCCTTAAGGTATCTGCCACTCCCGCTCCAAAGTGGCAGTGTTTCGATAGTTTGTGCAGTTCTGTTAAATAATCAGCATTGCTTTCATCCTTATGCTGGTTCCGTTTGTGAAACTTGAATCTTTCTGCTATCAGCAGCGTTGTGGGGTTTAAATGTTCCTTTAGTGTCGTTACTATGTCTTCAAAACTCTTTTCCATTGGCTTCGTTGGGGTTACTAGATTTCGCAATAACCCATACAGCTTTGCACCCATTAAATTCAACAATACCGACGCTTTCTTGTCACCTAACACCTCATTTGCCTTGCAGTACACCTCTATTCGTTCGACATATGTAGTCCAATATTCGACTTCATTGTCAATTGCGGTGATACTGCCACTCTTCGTCATTTTGGGTGTGGTTTAAAATGGCGTCTCACAATGGCTTAAAATGGCGTCTCCCGTGCTTTCCTTCCACCCCCGCTGCTGCCGGTTCTCAAGGCAATGGCGGCACCCTGTAGGTTTCACGCGCTTCTCCTGCGCTGCTGCCAACGCTGCTCTCGGCGCTCCTCGTGGCAATGGAGGCGCCTCGCGGGTTTCTGCGTTTCTCTCTCTCCCTCTCTCTGACGCTGTTCGGTCCCTGAACACCGGCTGCGCCCTGTGCACTCTGCCCTCTCTATCTCTCCCCCATCGACGCTGCTCGGCCCTTTGCTGTGCCGCTCGGTCGGGCTCTAACCCGCCGCTGTCCGGGAAGGGTCTGCGCACTACCTGTTGCCAGTCCGCTTCACTGGACCACCTCGACTGGAAAGCCAAGCCTGGCTCTCGACAGCCTCCCCCGCAATTCTCGAGTCTCTGCTGGATGACTGGGCGGTTGCCCGTGGTCGACGCCCGGGTCTCTGGCCTTGACCTCCAATCCACTGATCTTCAGGAACGAATCCCCGGGAGGTGATGCAGAGTTGCAGGTAGGTTCGAACCTGCCTCGTTGCCAGTGTTACGTCCGTGTATAATCAGACACAGACTGCGGAGAATGGTACAAACGGTGTTTACTCAACGTGGCTCAGACTGCAACTGATCTGTACAGATTACTACTCAACATTATATACAGGTGTGGTCACTGCCGGTACTACAGTATACATGAGCTGTAAAAAGTAGTTCCCCCCCTTAAAGGTACATACATTACAAGGAGGACATCAACAGACTGGTGAAAAAGGCCGACACATGACAGATGAAATTTAATGCAGAGAAGTGTGATGTGGTACATTTTGGTAGGAAGAATGAGGCGAGGCAATATAAACTAAATGGTACAATTTTAAAGGGGGTGCAGGAATAAAGAGACCTGGGTGTATATGTTCACAAATCTTTGAAGGCAGCAGGACAAGTTGAGAAGGCTGTTTAAAAAAACATACGGGATCCTGGGCTTTATAAATAGAGGCATTGGTACAAAAGCAAGGAAGTTATGCTAAACCTTTATAAAACACTGGTTAGGCCTCAGCTGGAGTATTGTGTTCAATTCTGGGCACCACACTTTAGGAAGGATGTCAAGGCCTTGGAGGGGGTGCAGAGGAGATTTACCAGAATGATACCAGGGATGAAGGACTTCAGTTATGTGGAGAGACTGGAGAAGCTGTTTTTATTCTCATTTAGAGCAGAGAAGGTTAAGAGGAGATTTGATAGGGGTGTTTAAAATCATGAATGGTTTTGATAGAGTAAATAAGGAGAAACTGTTTCTAGTGTGGCAGAAGAGTCAGTAACCTGAGAACACAGATTTAAGGTGATTGGCAAAAGAACCAGAGGTAACGTGAGGAAACATTTATTTTTGCACAGCGAGTTGTGATGTGGAATGCACTGCCTGAAAGGGTGGTGGAAGCAGATTCAATAGTAACTTTTAAAAGGGAATTGTATAAATACTTAAAGGGGAAAAAATCAGGGCTATGGGGAAAGAACAGCAGAGTGGATAGCTCTACCAAAGAGCCGGCACAGGCACGGTGAGCCAACTGGCTGTATTGTTCTATGATTTTATGAGTCTATGAAAAAGACGAAATAACCGATTACCTCCAGCAATAAAAAAAACATTGAGGACGCAGGCAAGGCTTTTGCCAAAGGCATCAAACATATTGGTATAAATGGAGGCACATATAATGGAACAAGGGAAATAGATCCTGTTGTATGAAGTGAATAAATTTGACATTGAACTTAGACAACTATGGACGTGACTACCTAGAATACTCAGATAAGACATACTGCACAAGTACTGGGTCCAACCTCAGATATGCCTAGACCATGATATGTAAAGCATACAACAGTTCAAACATGATCCTTGCAGCCAGTTATAAACTAGTTAGAAAAACACATGCCATCCATGTGAGCTACCACCATTATGTCTAATGTCTTTGAATGAAGAAAAGTGTACCAAACTGAATGCCTATCTATACAGTGTACTCAAAAAATCAACGGAGTGAGCATATTAATGTTTGAAAAGACAATCCTACCACATTTGACGTAAAAAATCAGATTTATTTAATTGCTAAAATAAAATTCAACAAAATGAAACAAGCCTATTCTCTAAATACAAATCTTCCACAATCAAAAATTCTGTATTAAACATTTGTGGGTTGGTGGGGGGAGGTTAGGGGAAAAAGTAAGCCACATAGTTAGCACTTTTCATGACCTCAGGACATCCCAAATGGCCAATTAATTTGTTTTGAAGTGTTGTAATGTAGGGAAATGTGACAGTCAATTTGTGCACAAAATACAATAAATAAATTTTGGAATAGGAATAAGTATTTGCCAGGACATCAGGAGAACTCCACTGCTCTTCTTCAGACCATGCCATGAGATCTTTAATGTTCGCTTGAGATGACAGATGAGGTTTCGGTTTGACATCTCATCTGAAGGACGGAACCTCCAACAGTGCAACACTCCCTCACTGCACTGAAGTGTCAGCCTAGATTATGTATCAAGTTTCTGGAGCGAGGCTTGAACCCATGATCTTCTGACTTGGAGGGGAGAGTGTTTCCACTGAGCCAAGGCTCACATATAATTTGAATTTGTATTCTTTCTGAATAGTTTTTTGTGGTATAAAATACAATTTTTGCAAAAGTCCCAAAGTATAGATGAGGTTGGCCATTTGTTCTATCTACATCATCATTCAGTAGCAAACCAATGGTTTCTATCAATTATTTTAAGTGCCTCTTCAATGCTTCCACTTTCCTCCCCAAAAGAGAGTTCCAGGTATTGACACTCTTTGCATGAAGACTCTCCTTTTATTGGATTGTGGTATTGTCTCCTTAGTGGTAGTTTAACTGAAAATAGTACTCCATCATGAACTGTTCCATTCTGCTTATGTACTCTATAAGGTACTTTCTTATTTTCCTCCATTTCAAAGCTGATGAGACTGAGTTTTTCTAGTCTTTTCTCATAATTCAAGGCCTCTAACACTAGAGATCAGCCCTGTGTGTCAATGTGTCACACCTCCGAGAACTCTGGGTTCCTCCACTTCTGGCCATTTGTACATCCCCAAATTATTTCGCTTGAGCATTGGCGGCCATGCCTTCTGCTGCCTAAGCCCTAAGCTCTGGAATTCCCTCCCGAAACCTCTCTGCCTCTCTACATCTCTCTTCTTTTAAGACATTCTTTAAAACCTACTTCTTTACCAAGCTCTTGGTCACCTATCCTAATATCACTTTATGTGGCTTGGTGTCAAATTTTGCCTGATAAGACCACTGTGAAGTGCCTTGGAGACATTTTACTGTGTTGAAAGTGCTATATGAATGCAAGCTGTTGTTGTGTATATTATATTTGGGGCTATTTGGTTTGCAAAGAGTTAAAGAACTTGAATATGACCCAAGACTGTAGCTTCTGCTCAAATAACTTTTCACTTACATACATCAGTAGCTTAATTAATTAACTGAAATAATAATTAAGTTAAATTAACCTTGGATAGCTTGTGTTTATTAAAATCAGTGCATGAATTCCCCAATGCCTTTCTTGGTCAGGATAAAATTGAGGTGGTAATTCCACTCTAGTTCAAAGTGATAACAATTAGGGTTCTGTCATACATACATAATAGATGTATATTGGTTACTATCATAGGTCTGAAAATATCACGTGTTGATGTACATAAGATCATTGTATAATAGAAATTGGTGGCAATACATTGCAAAATTTGTAACACAGCTTGAAAGGAAGATGAGACTCCAGGATGGTGTGTTGCCTCCCTGGTGCAAGGGTCAAGGATGTCTCAGAGCGGCTGCAGAACATTTTGGAAGGGGAGGGTGAACAGCCAGTTGTCATGGTGCATATAGGTACCAGCGATATAGGTAAAAAATGGGATGAGGTCCTAAAAGCTGAATATAGGGAGTTAGGAGGTAAATTTAAAATAGGACCTCAAAGGTAGTAATCTCAGGATTGCTACCAGTGCCACGTGCTAGTCAGAGTAGAAATAGAAGGATATTTCAGATGAATACGTGACTAGAGGAATGGTGTGAGGGGGAGGGATACAAATTCCTGGGATATTGGAACAGGTTCTGGGGAGGTGGGACCAGTTCAAACCGAACAGTTTGCACCTGGGCAGGGCTGGGACCGATGTCCTAGGGGGAGTGTTTGTCAGTGCTCTGGGGAAGGGTTTAAACGAAAATGGCAGGGGGTTGGGAACCTGAGCAGAGGGACAGAGGAAAGGGAAACAAGGATAAAAGAAAAAGATAGGAAGGAGAAAAACAAAAGTGGCAGTCAGAGAAATCAACAGTTTAAATCAAACATGGCCACAGTAAATAATAATTCTAATAGGTCTAAGAGCGTTAAAAAAACAAGCCTGAAGGCTTTGTGTCTTAATGCGAGGAGCATTCGTAATAAGGTGGATGAATTAGCTGTGCAAATAGAGCTAAACGATTATGATTTGATTGGGATTATGGAAACATGGCTCCAGGGTGGCCAAGGCTGGGAATTCAACATCCAGGGGTATTCAATATTCAGGAAAGATAGGCAAAAAGGAAAGGGAGCTGGGGTAGCATTGCTGGTTAATGAAGGGATTAACACAATTGTAAGGAAGGATATTAGCTCTGATAATGTGGAATCTGTATGGGTAGAACTGAGAAATACCAAGGGGCAGAAAACATTAGTGGGAGTGGTATATAGACCTCCAAACAGTAATGTGAATGTTGGGGATGGCATTAAAAGGGAAATTAGAGAGGCATGCAATAAGGGCACAGAAGTCATCGTGGGTGACTTTAATCAACATATAAATTGGGCTAACCAAATTAGTAACAATATTGTGGAGGAGAAATTGCTGGAGTGTTTACGGGATGGTTTCCTGGACCAATATGTCGAGGAACCAACCAGAGATCAGGCCATCTTAGACTGGGTATTATGTAACGAGAAAGTATTAATTAACAATCTTGTTGTATGAGGCCCCTTGGGTTGGAGCGATCATAATATGATAGAATTCTTCACTAAGATGGAGAATGAAGTTGTTGACTCAGAGGCTATGGTCCTGAATTTAAATAAAGGAAACTACGATGGTCTGAGGCGCGAGTTGGGTAGGATTGATTGGGGAATGTCACTCAAAGGGTTGACAGTGGATAGGCAATGGCAAACATTCAAAGACCGCATGGATGAACTACAGAATTTGTTCATCCCAGTTTGGCATAAAAATAAAACAAAAAATGTGACTCAACCTTGGCTAACAAGGGAAATTAGGGATAGCATAAGATCTAAGGACAGGACATATAAATTGGCCAGAAAAAGCAGTAAACCTGAGGATTGGGAGCAGTTTAGGATTCAACAAAGGAGGACAAAGGGATTAATTAAGAAGGGGAAAATAGAATATGAGAGTAAGCTTGCAGGGAACATAAAAACTGACTATAAAAGCATTTATAGATATGTGAAGAGAAAAAGATTGGTGAAGTCAAGCGTAGGTCCCTTGCAGTCAGAATCAGGGGAATTTATAATGGGGAACAAAGAAATGGCTGACCAATTAAATATATATTTTGGTTCTGTCTTCACAAAGGAGGACACAAATAACCTCCCAGAGATGTTGGGGAACATAGGTTCTGAAGAAAGGGAGGAACTGAAAGAAATCATTACTTGTAGGGAAATGGCATTAAGGAAATTGATGGGATTGAAGGCCGATAAATCCCCAGGGCCTGATAATCTACATCCTAGGGTAATTAAGGAAGTGGCCCTAGAAATAATAGTTGCATTGCTGATCATCTTCCAATATTCAATGGAATCTGGAACCATACCCATGGATTGGAGGCTAGCTAATGTTACCCCACTATTCAAAAAAGTTGGTAGAGAGAAAACGGGGAATTACAGACCGGTAAGCCTGACATCGGTAGTGGGGAAAATGCTAGAGTCCATTATAAAAGATGTAATAGCGGAGCACTTGGAAAACAGTGACAGGATCGGATAAAGTCAACATGAATTTACAAAGGGTAAATCGTGCTTGACTAATCTACTGGAATTTTTTGAGGTTGTAACTGGTAAAATAGATAAGGGAGAACCAGTGGTTGTGGTGTATTTGAACTTTCAGAAGGCTTTCAATAAGGCCCTGCATAAGAGATTAGCGTGTAAAGTTAAGGCACATGGGATTGGGGGCAAGGTACTGACTTGGATAGAGAACTGGTTGGCAGACAGAAAGCAAAGAGTTGCAATAAACGGGTCTTTTTCCGAGTGGCACACAGTGACTAGTGGGGTACCGCAGGGATCGGTCCTTGGACCCCAGCTATTCACTATATATATTAATGATCTAGAAAAGGGAACTAGATGTAATATCTCCCAATTTGCAGATGACACAAAGTTGGGTGGGCGTGTGTGCTGTGAGGAGGATGCTGAGAAACTCCAGGATGATTTGGACATGTTGGGTGATTGGGCAGAAGCATGGCAGATGCAATATAACGTGGATAAATGTGAGGTTATCCACTTTGGTAGCAAAAACAGGAAGGCAGATTATTATCTGAATGGCAATAGATTGGGAGAAGGGGAAGTGCAACGAGACCTGGGTGTCCTTGTGCACCAGTCGCTGAAGGTAAGCTTGCAGGTGCAGCAGGCGGTTAAGAAGGCAAATGGTATGTTGGCCTTCGTAACGAGAGGGTTTGAGTACAGGAACAAGGATGTCTTGCTGCAGTTGTACAGGGCCTTGGTGAGACCACATCTTGAGTATTGTGTGCAGTTTTGGTCGCCTTATCTGAGAAAGGATGTTCTTGCCATGGAAGGAGTTCAGCGAAGATTCACCAGGCTGATGCCTGGGATGGCAGGAATGACGTATGAGGAGAGAGTAGATCGATTTGGCTTGTACTCACTGGAGTTTAGAAGAATAAGAGGGGATCTCATTGAAACTTATAAAATTCTAACAGGAGTAGACAGTCTATATGCTGGAAGGATGTTCCCGATGGTCAGGGAGTCCAGAACCAAGGGTCACAGTCTAAGGATAAGGGGTAGGCCATTTAGGACAGAAATGAGGAGGAAATTCTTCACCCAGAGAGTGGTGAAACTATGGAATTCTCTACCACAGAAGGCAGTAGAGGCCAATTCATTAAATGTATTCAAGAAGGAGTTGGATATCTTTCTCAAGGCTAAAGGGATCAAGGGGTATGGGGAGAAAGCAGGGACGGTGTACTGAATTTGGATGATCAGCCATGATCGCATTGAATGGCGGAGCAGGCTGAAGAGGCCGAATGGCCTACTCCTGCTCCTATCTTCTATGTTTCTATGTGGTTCACCAACAATTTTCCTTTCTATGTTCTCTTTTAAGGCATATGATTTACTTTCATTTCCATTTATACTTTTATTGTTTTTTCCTATTTTTTTATTGTATTCCTCTGGTCCTGAAGGTAACAACTCCTGTGGGATGCAGTTGCATGTGCAACGGCAACTATCTGGTATTTCACTCGAATTACATTTCTTCACTTGTGATGCTAGAAAGTAGCGAGACAATTAGGCCCGAATTTTGCCATTGCTCAGCGGACGGGATTGCGAACCCGCTGTCAAATCGCGCACACTTACCTTTCCCAATGTCGGGTCTGCCAGTGCTTAGCAAACTCAACCGGCAGCGGCTGGGGACCTAATTTAAACAATTATTGGCTTGTTGACTAGCACTTAAGAGTGAATTTAACCTTACCTTTTGGCATTAACAGCTCATCCACGGCTTCCACGCTGCTCCTGGACCCTGTTTGTTAATCTGAGGTGAAAGTAGAGTGCCCACTGAATCAGCTGATGAGTGACAACTTGAAATGTAATATAAAAGCTCCCACTTCACACCTGTTCACTTTCCAAGCACAGATGCTGTTGCTTTCTCCCTTTGGAACACAGATTGAGCTTTATGCAGGCTGCAAGTGTTTGGAGCAAACTCTCCAGCTAGGGTCACCTCATTGGAATAACCTCTCTCACCATTGACAGATTGCTTCTGTCATCTCAACTTCAACTGCAATCTACTCCATCAGCATGGGTACCATTTACACTCTCTCACTTTGGTCCTCAGAATCCCATCACAATCAGACCCAGCACCAGACACACCAGCAGCACCAACAACAATACCAATCTTCTCTGTCATCAACTGATGCTGCACAAGACACAGGGCATCAGCACCCGACCACACTGCTGCCTGGAAGGCCAGGGATGGCCTCACCATAGCCAGATTTACTTCACTTGACGCTGTACACCTTGGCTGCCACATGATGCACCAGGTTGGCACCACCCCACACCAATACCATAAAGCATCCCTACAATGACCAAGCCATTCCTTTTACATTCATCACCATTGTGGGGGGTGCCGTTATGTCTCACCATTCACTGCAACTCACTGAGCCACTTCCAAAGGTGCACACAAATCTGTCAAGGATTGCAAAGTGTTGAAAAATAAAGGTTTCAATGTTTGACACCACATTAGCAGAAACTTCACATGAACATTGCATAAACCACCCAAGTGGCTACCCTTGTGCATTGTGAGTTGGTATGATTGGACTAGGATGAGGGTGAGTGTAAGGAGTGGCTAATGAAATAGGGCGGCTAGTGAGATGGGGATGTGATAATATAGATAGAGAGGGATGGGTAGAGGTCCAAGATAAGTTGGTGTTATTAAGAATGTGCAGGAGTAGGGTAGGGAAGGCAGAGTGATGAGAGGCACAGCAGGATGAGGTTGAATGTGGCTTTGTACTAACGTTTCGTGATCTACTGAGATCATTGAAACATTTGCGGCACTGCACCCAGGTCCTCCTGACCACATCCCTGCTTGTGCCCTCCTGTGCAATGTGCAACTAGGCTGTGTTGATCTCCTGGGGAGGTCTCTTCCATGGGAAGGGACGAAGACCTCCCTGCATACTGTGACTCCCTCCATAAGCATATGGAGGGAGTTATAGGCGAGCCTGGGTGCAGCCCTGTGCCTTTGTGCAGTCATTGTCAGTGTTTGCAGCACCTCAATGCTGTAGAACACTGAGAGCACAAATGTCAAAATAAATTTGGACATGGTCCCTTTAAGGAACCCAGCTGATGATGCATCATTAAATGATGTCACCAGACCCACTTCCTTTAATTGGCCGGAAAATGCACTGGGTGGGCTTAAGAAGCCCCATTAAGGGCAATTCATTTTCCAGAGCGGGATGGCGCCAGCAGCGGGGTCAGGACCCGCCACCGACCAACTGAGGTAAACAAAATCTGATCTTGGGATGGGGACAAATAGTGAGTCACAGTGGTCTTTCGTACCTTACCTTTCCTTGTCATAGACCTATTTATATAACACTCCCAGATAGCAACTTATCTGAAATAGTTATATATGCTAAGGTAACTGATACATGTTGTAGTGGAATTTTGTACTCATTTGATACCTACTGTATGTATCGAGCGATTTCAGATCGAGTACAGTATGGGACAGCTCCAGAGGATAGCTCTCCAGTACGTGCCAACAATGTACCTTAACCCTAACCTCAGATGCGCATAACCTGCTGTACCAATATTGTAGGAGAAATACCATTCCATGTTTTGTGATCGGCACGTTAGTTTTTGTATATTCTATTCCAATTTTTGTAACAGGAGCAGTCAGCTGGATAATTGAGATAGGATGAGGTACAGAGAGATGTGCGAAAGTTAGGATCATATGGCTGAAGGTGTTTTAAGTAACACCACCACAATGCATCTAACTATTTTAAGCAGGACCATATCCTGTGTTCTTATCACTACAGTAGCTTTGTGGATGTGTTGTTGTGCAGCCAAAAATTCAGTGCCAATTGGTGGTGTATTAAGTGCAGTTTTGTGTTGTTGACTCATGCCCACTGAGAACCATATTAAGACTGCCCAAACTCATTCCATTGAGGACCTGTGCAGCTGGCAGAGGGGAAAGCCATTTATCCCACTGTACTGGATGAGATTAAAATTCAGGCCCTCGAGCTGAGGGAACAATAGTCTGTACCACTCTATCTATAACTTTCAAAGACCAGAGGTGGATGCATCAATGCACTCCATAGATACTTCAACAAGCATATTGACATGAGGAAAATCATGATTTGTTTTACAAAATGTGAAATTCTGGATATTATGCCCATGCTTCATTCTAGGCGTTTGTGAAAATTAAAGTGCTTTAGTGGCTCTCAATTTTTTTTAAAAAGAAGCAGGTTTCAGCTCTTAGAAGATTTTTTTCACCATTTTGAAAGGCCTGTTCACAGGATTCAAACTGGTGATTAGAAAAATAGAGCCCAACAACTACAGAGTTGACTAACTTGTTATGAGCCAGTTAAATTACACCTTCCCTGGCTTTTTGGCACTGTAAATATTAACAAGAAGTTAAATATTCCATCAGGTCATACAGCTTTATCACTAAGTGCCTGGTGTATTGATATTACCCACTTCAGTTCCTTTCTGAACTCTCAGTTTTATAACATGGTGATTCAAACATATAGAAATTTGGATTAGCACTGCGACTAACCTTTACAGTATACTGTTCTTTGAGAATTAAACAAGGCAGTTTGGAGGACTAAGAAGAGCAAGAACTTTGCTTCAGTTTACATTCCTAAATGAATGATAAAAACAACAAAGATGATTAAAGAATTTATTCAACTGCCTGTACCCTGACACCAGTAAGATAATTTGAACACATCATCCTTGATATTTGTTATTGCTATGTTGATGAAGTGAGGTGAATTGATTTGTGCTGAGGATTGGATATTGGAGGAGTTTTCTGTGTATCCATTTAAGCAGTTTGGCGCCTGGAGTTCTCCATTAATTATGTAACTTGGGAGATATACTTCAAACAGAATATTTCTGCATTAGAAGACTACATGGTGTTTTAGGTAATCTGATGTAGGATTTGAAGTCTGTGATACATTGATTTTTTTAAATAATGGAAGAATGACTGAATATAACATGTGCATAGTAGTTTGATAAAAGAGAGAAAACATTTCTGTAGGGATACTATAATTAAAATAAAATTAAACTTCTCACACGCTTAGTCTAGGAGGTGCAATGATTACTCAAGCAATGAACATTAATAATAGATGCAGTCAGGTAAAGCTGTGCTCATCGATACCATTTCACTTGTTCCAAGTGTTGTAAATGCCCTGGGCATCTTTTAATTGAAATGTATTACAGGAACTAATTGACTTGTTTTTTTATATAACCTCAATTTATTTTTATTTTGATCCAAACGTTGACCCACTGTGTAAGTAAAATTCAGAATAGCTTAATTTATTAGAACTGGATTAATTTTGGTCTCTGCATTCAAAATTGGAATTCAGATTTTCTTCTATACTTACTCCCTGAAAATACCCTTTTGATCTGTTGTGCAACACATTCCTCTGTACTGATTTCTTGGATCAAAGGAATATGCTAAAGCAATAAATGGCAAGTAGCATTCACGCCACACTAGTACCAGGCAATGACTATCTCCAACAAGAGAGAATCTAACCACTGCCCTTAACAAATGCCATTACCATCGCCGAGTCTCCCAACATCAGCACCTTGGGAGGTCACCTTTGACCAGAAAATTAACTGGACAAGCCACATAAATATTGTGGCTACAAGAGGAAGTCAGAGGCTGGGTATTCTGCAGCGAGTGTCTCACTTCATGACTCCCCAAAGCCTTTCCGCCATCTACAAGGCACAAGTCAGGAATCTGATGGGATAATCTCCACTTGCCTGGATGAGTGCAGCTCCAACAACACTAGAAGCTCGACACCATCCAGGACAAAGCAGCCTGCTTGACTGGCACCCAATCCACCACCTTAAACATTCACTCCCTCCGCCATTGGTGCACCATGTCTGCAGTGCATACCATCTACAAGATGCACTGCAGCAACTTGCCAAGGCTTCTTCGGCAGCTCCTTCCAAAACTGTAACCTCTATCACCTAGAAGGACAAGTGCAGCAGGTGCTTGGGAACACCATCACCTGCAAGTTCCCCTCCAAGTCACACATTGCTCCCTCCCTAACAGCACTTAGGAGTACCTTCACTACACGGCCTTGCCAGCAACGCCCACATCTCAGGAACGAATAAAAAAATTGATGAAACTACGATGATCAACATTACTCTTACTAGAAAATATCAGTTAACATAGGTGCAAAATGCATACGGTGTATATATTTTTATATTAGGCTTCACCTCTCTTATTTTTGCCAATTATCTTAATCTGTGTCCTATGCTTGCTGACCCTCCCACCAGTAGAAACAATTCCTCCTTATTTAACTTATCAAACCCCTTCAACATATACATCTATGGATGAGGAAATGGCAAGAATTTGGCTTGCTCTTTAAGAAGAACATTTATTTCAGTTTAGTTTTTTTTTCAATATTTGACTTTCAACCAAATTTTTCAATTTGTTTGTCCTTGTGGAAAAGCTCAAGTCTGGTGAAAGTTTTATAGAGTGGTGCTAACTAAACCCCTGGGTCTGAATCAAAACTTGAAGAAAACATCAAAGGACCAGATCGATTTGCTTCTTAAAGGGGAAAGTTGCTTTTCAAAATTTGACCTGTCCATGTATATATCCTTGTTTTACTCGTTGTTTTACTCCTTGTTCAAGAACACAGCACTGTAATTGAGCAGAATTATCATATATGATTGCAGCATATCCATTTCTATATAGTTTTAAGTATATCTCAAATGCTTGTTCTGAGAAATCGAAACATTGGCAACATTTAAAATTCAGTCAATTTCTAAACCTTTGCTAAAAAGCAACTCTTGGCATGTTTTGTTACAAATAACAAGCTTTGAATAAATGCCTGTGTAGTATTTTCTAGCCTGTTCTGGACCGATGGACTAATTTATGTGCAGATAGCACGCTCTGGTGGTGGTTATGTGTTAGCAGTGTGTTTGTATAAAGCAGAGGTCATTTGACCTTTGTTCCTTTCTTCCTGTGTGAGGTCATTTGAATTTGTTCCTTTCTTCCTGTGTGAGGTCATTTGACCTTTGTTCCGTTCTTCCTGTGAGAGGTCATTTGACCTTCGTACCTTTCTTCCTGTGTACCCCAGGAAGTAGAATTCCAGGAAGTAGAATTCCAGGAAGAACCTGGCAGTAATGGAGGATTCCATGAGGGTTTCACAATCCAATGTAATCTGATTTCATATGTTAGGCCAAGCACAATATCTGTGAGTATCTTTGTTTGTTAGCATAATAGCAACATTGTCAGAGTAGTATTTTGATAACCCTATGTTTATAAAAGGTTAATATTTGATCGTTACAGAAGTGAGTCCAAATGTTAGTTAGTTATACAATTAATCTATTCTACTGTTGTAAATATGTTATATCTTATGTAATATCGAATGTATAGTACTCAGTTTATGTACAAACCATACTTTGTCTTTGTTTACAGTTTCACAAAATTTGTTCAAGTAAAGGCTTCAAACAGCAAACGGCTTCACGAAGAATTATTTTGAATAAGTGTTTAGCTTGCTGGAGAACTAGATAGGAGCACGTCTAGCACGGCCAGTACAGTGAAAAGATATCCGTGAAAAGCTATCAGTGAAAAGATATCAGTGAAAAGATAGCAATACGGCTAGCTGTGAAGAGCGGAGCAGGAGGAACCCAGAGTAAGCCTTAACCTCATAGAGCACATCTACCTCACATCAACATGTCAGAAGATAATAGCGAAAGTGCTTTGCAGCGAGTAGAAGACCTTAAACGGGCAGACGAAACTGTAGAAGGTGAAAATCGGTCTATAAGCTCCGGTTACTTCAGATCGCAAGCTGGTTCACAGTCATCAGGTGGTTCCAGTATAAGCATAACCATCGCCAAAGCACGGGCTAAGCTAATAGCAGCTCAAGCCAGAGCTGCGCATGCGGGCAGTGAAAAAGAAATAAAAGTAAGACAGGCCCGTCTCCAAGCTGAATCACAAGCCGAATAGGCCCGTCACCAAGTTGAATGCCAGGCTGAACAGGCCCGCCTCCAAGCCACATTAGACGCTCTGCAGCAACAAAAAGAGATAGATGCTGCATTAGCCGAGACACAAGCATTCGAGGCAATTTTGGAGGGAGCTGATCCCGAGACAGCTTACAAACCTTTAATTCCTGTTTCGTGGCAGAGTCCACGACAGCGCACCATAGATTACGTGAGCGACCATGCCGACATACAGTTTACAGGAGAAAGGGATGGAGGCCCGCACATCTCTACAGACGCAAGCACTTCGTATAACACGCCACAAGTTGCCAATCAAGGTCAAAGCAGACGGTGTGCCTCAAGCCGCAGAGTCTCCCCCAGCAGAACGGAAGACACGGTGCAGAGGAATAGGACGCCGAATAGAGAAAGTCAGAGGCAAATCCCCTCTCGGTTCCTTGAGACCCCCAACAGAGCCCCTAGCCAAGGCAACCCTGGCACAGTGTAGGGGGTTTCTCTTGCTCGTTCTGGTCTCCTGCCAGGCTTTGTGCAATAATTACCCTTGAGTGGTTCGACCCACTCTCCCCTACGGTTCTAGACCTTGGACTTAGATGCAGAGAACTGTAGTGCAGAGAAAGGACTCAATAGACCAGGTTGAATAGCACAAAATGGATGCTTTTATTTTTAAACAGTTTGAAGCATTACAAAATACATGTCATAGGCACAGATTAAAGTAACTACAATCATGCACAAATTTATGAACTTGACTCTATGGAAATGGGGAACACACGGCACGTCGTAAAAGAGGAAACACATTACGATTTAACCTTACTCCCTCCCCTAAATACATAAACTAAGTTTCGATTTGAGGAACTCGGGATCATGCTCACCACTATCAGAATCGCAAAAAGGGGTTCGCAATCTTTTAGCACAGCTTTCCGTCGTCACGTGGACCTGGAAACTTCTGGCGCAGTCGATATTCTCTCTTTCTCGAGGCGGCGGGGTAGACACAGCCTCGATGAGCGCTCGCCAAGGTTGAGATCCACTATTGTGGATTTGGGTTCATGGAGCAGTCCCTGCCACCAATGTGATATTGAAGAAATGGATGCACGTGTCGAGGCCTTGCCTGGCTAGGCTCGGAATGTCCTTTTTATCCGACCTGGATCGTCGTTTTTTTCCCGAGGGTGTCTTCTCCTTCGGCCTGGGTCGTCGATGATCTCCCGACAACAGCACCCGGGCCACCCTCGTCGTCTTCCCGTCGTGGCCGAGCCTTGTCTGGCTGAACACCGATCGTGTCCCGAAATCGAAGTGCTGCCTTGCACTGAAAAGTCCGTCCGAAGCGTCCTCGAAAAGAAGAAACGTCTTGGTCGAATTCCGAAGAAGTGAAACGTGAACTTGATCCTGGATCTGTGTAACCGTAACTTTGATGGACTTTCAATCCATAGTTATACCCTTTTGGGACAGTCTTATCTCCCGCCAAATCATAGTCCTGTCTTTGTATTAATTTTGGCGGGCAGAAATCTCTGCAGGGGCGCTTTGTCTTGTAACGGGAGCCGGTGATAACTTAACTGGCCTTCCTGGCCGATAATGTCTTTTAATGTCTTTTACATTGTCACCGTGACTCGGTTCGCATATTGATCGGTCTGGAGATTTCCCTTGATGGCTGTTAAACGGTTTCTCCTTTGTACATTAAATGGGTATAAGTGTTCATGCATTGTCCGCCCATATCTTGATGGGCCCCATCCTGTTTGCCTGAAACCGTCCTGTACTTAGAATCCATTGAATATGTATGCTGTTTCCCTGAGCTTCGGTTTCCTGATACTGGCTTTCGCAGGCTTACTGTTTTCAATCCACAAGCCTGTCTGGCTTGCAGTAACAGAAATCAAATGGTCCAGAAACTGATCACGAGGCCCGGCGGCCATTTTGTATGCCCTTTTATCAAAGGTTTTTCTGTGCAAGCTTACTTTGGTTAATAAACTATCTTATTTTATCCTGTTTTCTTGCGTGATTATTGCTGAAAATTTCGAATCTTACACAGGTCCCAGCACCTACGACCTTGCCAAATACCTTGCACGCACGCAGCTGGTGACTTCGGGGTTAATTAAGTTTGATGACAGGCCGGAGAATTATCGGGCTTGGAAGTCCTGCTTCCACGATGCCATATCGCGCTTAGACCTGTCGGCAGGAGATGAGCTCGGCCTCCTTATCAAATGGCTCGGCCCAGAGTCCGCCGGACAGGCCTGCAGGATAAAAGCAGCCAATGTGGGACAGCTGCCAGAGGGGTTGAAGAAGGCTTGGGCGAGGCTGGAAGAAAGCTCTGGCTCACCCGAAGCCATTGAAAGAGCTCTCTTTGACAGGTTGGAGAACTTTCCGAGGTTGACGAATAAGGAACCCCAGAAGCTCCGCGACCTTGGAGATCTGCTGTCGGAAATCGAAGCCGCAAAGCAGGACGGCTACCTACCCGGTCTATCGTACTTAGACCCTTCCAGAGGGGTAAGTCCCATCATTGAGAAGCTTCCATTTAACCTGCAGGAGAAGTGGATAACGTTTGGATGAAAGTTCAAGCTAAAGCACAACGTGGCGTTCCCACCATTCTCTGCGTTCGTTAAATTCACCCGTAAAGAAGCCAAAGCCTGGAACGGCCCCAGCTTCAACTTCTGCTCCTCCCACCCAGCACTTGTCAGAAGAGACAAGTTCGACAGACATGGAAAGACACCAATATCTGTCCACAAAATGCAAGTGTCCTCAACTGAGCACACAAAGATTCAGAAGAAACCTGAGAATATGAGCAAACAATGCCCAATCCACAACAAGCCCCATCCTTTAAAGAAGTGCAGAGGCTTCAGGAAGATGTCCCTGGAAGATCAGAAACAATATCTTAAAGAGAACTCTATATGTTTCAAGTGCTGCTCTTCCATGAGCCATCTCGCCAAGAACTGCAAGGTAGATGCAAAATGCACAGAAGGCGAAAGTGATCAACACGTTTAAGCACTACACCCAGGCCCAGCTCGTTGGGAGTCAGAGTCGCCTCCTCCCACTTCAGCGCACGGCAGGGAGAGAGAGGGAGCTGCCGGTCCGGAGATTACATGCAGGTGCACCGAGGTGTGTGGTGAAGGAGTGAGCGCAAGAGCATGCTCCAAGATATGCCTTGTTAATATGTACCCTGTAGGACGTCGCACACTAGAGAACAAGCCATCTCAGGTGAGCACACTCAAGACTTCCGTCTTGGAGAATGGTCGTCCAAGCTTCCTTACCCCATGCAGTAGTCAGATCCGCGTGGTGTTTGACTCCAGTGCACCATATCAGGGCGTCTCTCTCAGCGATGTACTCCTCACAGGGCCCGATCTTAACAACAGCCTCTTGGGAGTGCTCATAAGATTCAGGAAAGAGCCCGTCACCATCACTGCCAATATCCAGCACATGTTTCATTAATTCGTGGTGAGAGAAGACCACAGAGACTTCCTCCGCTTCCTGTGGTATCGGGACAATGACCCCAATAGAGACATTGTGGACTACAGAATGCGCATCCATGTCTTTGGGAATATCCCATCCCCTGCTGTCGCTATAAAAGGACTAAGGAGGGCTGCCAAGGAAGAAGATGGCGACTTTGGCAGTGATGTGAGAGGGTTCATTGAACGAGAGTTCTATGTCGACGACGCACTGAAGTCATTCCCGACCGAAGCAGAGGCCATCAGTACCCTCGGACGAGCCCAGGAACTACTTGCACTATCCAACCTCAGGCTGCATAAGATAGCCTCTAACAGACCAGCAGTGATGGAGGCAATCCCCCCTGAAGATCATGCTAAGAACATCAAGGACCTGGACCTCTTCACTGATGACCTCCCCCTACAGCGTAGCGTAGGCGTGTCATGGAACATAGCAACAGACACGTTCACGTTCCAAGTCTTAGACGTCAAGAAACCCTTCACACCTAGAGGAGTGCTCTCTACAGTCAACAGCCTATATGACCCTCTCGGCTTCTTAGCCCCTGTCACCATACAAGGCAGGCTGCTCCTCAGGGAACTCTCCACACATGCTGAAGAGTGGGATTCACCTCTCCCTGAAGAGATGGAAGCAGAGTGGGACAGATGGAGAGACTCACTCCAAGACTTACAGGAGATCCGAATACCTCACTGCTATTCATCTTTCTCTCCCTCAAATGCCCAATTCAAAGAGCTTTGTGTCTTTGCAGGCGCACCCGCTAAGGCCATTGCAAGTGTGGCTTATCTGAAGGTCACCACTCAAGAAGGACAAAGCAAAATGGGCTTCGTCTTTGATAGAGGCCAGCTGGAGCCCCAGCCAGACCTCACTATACCCAGATTGGAGCTGTGCGTAGCAGAATGCAAACTACCCCCTCACAGCAGTCTAATGAAGCTGCATCCTATCATCGACACCGACGGACTGCCTCTGAGGTGCTTCTTCTTTTGTCACCAGAGGACTCCAGTGACAAGTAGAGTTCGGACTATGTGGAGTCATTAACGACCCCAGACGGGGAGTGTTCTGGACCGATGGACTAATTTATGTGCAGATAGCCCCCTCTGGTGGTGGTTATGTGTTTGCAGTGTGTTTGTATGAAGCAGAGGTCATTTGACCTTTGTTCCTTTCTTCCTGTGTGAGGTCATTTGACCTTTGTTCCTTTCTTCCTGTGAGAGGTCATTTGACCTTCGTACCGTTCTTCCTGTGTAACCCAGGAAGTAGAATCCCAGGAAGTAGAATTCCAGGAAGAACCTGGCAGTAATGGAGGATTCCATGAGGGTTTCACAATCCAATGTAATCTGATTTCAAATGTTAGGCCAAGCACAATATCTGTGAGTATCTTTTTTTGTTAGCATAATAGCAACGTTGTCAGAGTAGTATTTTGATAACCCTATGTTTATAAAAGGTTAATATTTGATAGTTACAGAAGTGAGTCCAAATAGTTATACAATTAATCTATTCTACTGTTGTAAATATGTTATATCTTATGTAATATCGAATGTATAGTACTCAGTTTATGTGCAAAACATACTCTGCCTTTGTTTACAGTTTCACAAAATTTGTTCAAGTAAAGGCTTCAAACAGCAAACGGCTTCACGAAGAATTATTTTGAATAAGTGTTTAACTTGCTGGAGAACTAGATAGGAGCACGTCTAGCATGGCCAGTACATCGCCCAATATCAAAGACAGTACAAAATCAAAATTTGAGAAGATTAGATTGAGTGTCCTTTGACCTCTGGGATTTGGATTTAAAGTACAGCCCAGACTTTGAGGTGACAGGCTCCTCTGCTCAATAGGTACTAAAGGTTCTAAGCGGAATTAATTTGGACAATCTCAAACTATCTTCATTTTTACAATTTTGCCAACTTTTGTATCCCCTGTTCATGCAATGGTAGACAGTGTAGCAGACTGTTCCTTGTATAAGAAGTGTATCTACCATATGAACAGATCTTTTCCAAGATGGAGCTTTTACCAATTTGATGTACTTATTTGTTGAGCTCTCCTTATGCACACTGCTACCTTGAGATGCATTAGTGAGCAGTTTTGCCGACAAGTGGACAAATTCAGCTATCAGATTCTGGTAGGAGCAGGATTGAGTGGGCAGGAGAGGGAATGGATGGCAATGATGGGAGAGTGAATGGAGGCAGAAGATTTGAGCAGCACTTTGGGGTGGGAAGGGAGTAAATTGCTAGCATTAGCTGGGAGGGAGTGGAGAGAGATACCGCCAGCATAAACCAGGGGAGGGGAAAGAACTAGAAGGATTGAAGGAGTAGAGGGTTTCTGTGAAAGAGCGGGGACTTAGATGGAGTACAGTAGCTATATGAACTGCATTTCAAGTGGATAGAGGGCCTTGTGAATTGGTGTGGTATGGGGCTGGATATGGTACAGTAACTGTTGAGGTAACGTTTGAATAATTGATGCTCTGGTTGGTCTGTTGAAAATCCATAGGTCAGTGCTTTTTTTCTTTCTTTAGACTAAAGATTAAAGATAGCCAGAATGCATCACTTTTAATTTAATTTTTTTTGGAGAGCATTCCCTCGGACCACACTATAATTGCTTCAGCAATTTTGTGCCTGCGACATTAGGATTTCCCCTTCAAGCTTTCACGTAGTTTTGTTTTTGTCCTCCTTCAAAACAAGTGAAGGAATATTGTGTATACATAAATAAATAACTTGTATTTATAAAGTGCCATTCACTATCTCAGGAAGTCACCAAGCGCTTCACAGTCAATGAATAGCTTTTGTAACGTAGCCACTGTTGGAATACAGGGAAACATTGCTGCAGGAGTTCCTCAGGCCAGTGCCCTAGGCCCAACCATCTTCAGCTGCTTCATCAATGACCATCACTCCATCATAAGGTCAGAAGTGGGAATGTTCGCTGATGATTGCACAGTGTTCAGTTTCATTTGCAACTACTCCGATAATGAAGCAATCCATGCCCACATGCAGCAAGACCTCGATAATATTCAGGCTTGGGCAGATAAATGGCAAGTAACATTTGCACCACACAAGTCTCAGGCAATGACCATCTCCAACAACAGAGAGTCTAACCACCTCCCCTTGACATTCAATGGCATTACCATCATTGTATCCCCCACCAGCAACTTCCTGGAGTTCACCATTGACCAGAAACTTAACGAGACCAGCCACATAAATACTGTGGCTACAAGAGCAGGTCAGCGGCTGGGTATTCTGTGGTGAGTGACTCATTTCCTGACTCTTTTCACCATCTACAAGGCACAAGACAGGAAAGTGATGAAATATTTTCAATTGCCTGGATGAGTATAGCTCCTGTAAGGTTTCGCAAGAATTTCCAAAATTTCTACAGCCCCGAAGATTATATTTTTGATTAAAGAAAACCTGGGTAGAATAGACCTTTAAAAATCCAGGGCATCAAAATGGCCGTCAGACCCCGTGGCAGAAGAAAAAAAGGCAGCCTGTGTGTATGTGAAAAGGAAAATCAAAGATGGCTGTCCGGCCTCATGGCAAAAGACACAACACAGCCTGTGTGTATGTGAAAGGTAAATCAAAGATGGCTGTCTGGCCTCGTGGCAAAAGACACAACACAGCCTGTGTGCATGTGGAAGGATAATCAAAGATGGCTGATAAAGGAGTTGAAAAAAAAAACAGCCTCTGAAGTAATGAGGTATTTAAACTGCCGATCAACTGCAGTTTAGAAAGTTTCACCGCAGGACAATGGATGTTTGTTTACACGAACTCTTACAATGTTGACTCAAGAGATTAAGTACTTGAGACTGTCAATCAATTGCGGTTGGGTGGGACCACAGGACAATTGGATTTGTTTACACTAACATCCAAGGGCTGTTTACTCAGCACTTAAGGAAACAGACATTTTTTTTTCAAACTGACACAGCTTTATTCAAACCAATCAATACATTAAACCCATCACAGTCAATGGGGACATTTTGATTCCCAGATACATCCAGATTTGGGCGCGAAAATTTCAGCTCCAATTGGGTTATATAGATAGCCTCTCAGGAAGCCATTCTCTCTCTCTCTGCCACCTCGCCTCTGTGCTCTGCCTGCAGAAGAACAGCTCAGCAAGCCCACCCAAAAAAAGTGGAATACCAGCAGTTACTTTTAAATACTGGGGTATCTCTACTTTGGGGTGGTGAAGAGTACAGACCGCAGGGGCACGGAGCAGGCGTTTCACTGGTGAGCATAGATTTTATGGCCCATTACAAGGCAACTTAGATAGATATTAGGGGTGGGAATTAAGTGGAATTTTGTTAAAATTGTAATTTTATTCAATTTTCCCTCGCTGTGTCCGTTTCCTCTCCCCTATTAAGTAAAAGACTGTTGTACTACGCAAAAGAGTGCTGTAGTAAGCAAAAGTGTACTGTACCAAGTAAAAGGGTGCTGCACTAGGTAAAAGTGCTGTATTAAGTAAAAGTGTTCCACTACTCAAATGAGTGCTGTAGTAAGCAAAAGTGTACTGTATTATGTAAAAGTGTGCCGCACTAGGTAAAAGTGCTGCATTAAGTAAAAGTGAGCCGCAGTAGGTAAAAGTGCTCCATTAAGTAAAAGAGTGTTCTACTAAGCAAAAGAGTGCTGTAGTAAGCATAAAGAGTACTGTATTAAGTAATAGTGCTGTATTAAGAATAGGTGTGCTGTATTGATTTTCAATTTATTTCCTTTTATTTCAATAAATACTGGTCTTCTTTGCACCCAACCACGAGTCTCATTTTGTCTACATTGCTACTGAATAAGTCCGGCGGTCCGAACCAAGAAAAAGGGAGCGATTCAAAACCACATGGGGCTCTGGAGCAGCTCAGATACTTCTGACTGGCCAGAGACTATAACCCCAGTTATAACCCCATTTCTACAAAATGAAGACTGTGGCAGGACCGTCTGCAACAGTATGCAATGTAGCAGATGGTGGTTTGGGTCTGGAGAGAGCAGCAGTTATTGGGTTTCTTTTTATCCCACTAGTCTGTTTGTGGTTAGGTGCCCACAGGCTTGGGGAAGTTACCCGCAGGCTTAGGGGATCTAGAGCAGAGAGTTGGGAAAACGGAAAGGGAGGTTGAAGAATACCAGTCCAAGATAGAGCACCTGGTGGTCCAGTTTAGTGAGGGCAAAAGCCACACGAGACACGATTCAGATTACCTGAAGTGCCTAGTGGCAGAGGCCAAGAGCAATGAAATGAGGGTGCGGGAGGAGAACGCCCGCCTCATAGAAGAAATAAAAGCGCAGGAGGAAAAGGTTAGGGAGGTAAAGGCAGCATATAAGCTGGCCTGCTAGCAAGGGTTTGAGGAAGCAGATCATGGTCCCTGTAGGGAAGAGATAGAAAGCTTGAATATGGCTTTAAAGAGGGCAAAGGGGATGATGTGTCTGATCAGCCCGAAGGCAGGTCAGTCGGATTTTACCGGCAACCCAAATAAAACCGTCCCACAGGCAACACTCGGGAAAAGGTTGGTAAGGGAATCAGAGGTCCCACGACTGCCACCCATGGCTCTGAGCTTTCAGGAGCTCTGGCAGCAAAGTGGGGTGGAGGATGAGTTGGTAGAGACAGGAATTTCCCCCGCCTCGGTCGAGTCACTATTGGAGGCAGTGCGGTCTCTTCTGACTGGCCAGGGGAGAGTAGCAGCCAACACCGGTGCTTTGACCCCGTCTGCCCATCCCACTCCCAGCAATGGCTAGAGCCAGCGCAGCCTGTTGACCTGTGTCCCCGCAAAAATTCTGAGGGGAGCAGGCCCTATGTTAAGAAGGGGGTGAAGACGATGCAGGGGAGATATTCGGTGGACATTGGAGCCTCCAGCACGGTGGTCCACTCGGAAGACCTGACCAATTCACCCCGGTCTAACAAGGTCCCATTTAGCTTAATGGGACCCACAGGGAAAGGGGCAGCTGGGCGTGAACCTGAGGACAGAAATCCTCAGCCCGCAGCGGGTACAAGCTCACAGGCTGCACAGGCAGGCGCTGTGGCTTGTGTTAGGGGAGGAGCCATTCATGACCAGTGTAAATTGTTTAAGCAGGGGGGCAGGGAAGGAGAGTTCTGGGACCCCTGTAGAGCAGGTCCGGTAGCAACAATCCGGGACAGGGGAGACACACAGGGGATAGCTTTGGTCCCGGACCAAATGCAGTTCCAAGCCCAAGATTCTGCCTTTAAGGCTGCCCTGGAAAGGTAAAAGGATTTAGAACAGGGTTACTGGCAGGCTGCCAGATATATTAAACAATGCAAGTTGCTTGAGCCGGGGGCAGGGAAACAGGCAGCTGGGATTGAACCTGAGAATAGAAATCCTCAGCCTGCAGCGCGTATGCTCACACAAACTGCACACGCAGGGGCAGTCGCATGCGTGAGAGGAGAAGTTCCCCAGCACTTGGCCCGAGTGAATCCCCCTCTCTTGTGGGAATCTGGGGAGGAGCCTGAACCATGTCTCAGACATGAAGAGGAAGGTTCTCAGCCACCGGCTGCCGGTGGCAAGGGGTTGCCTGTCCCCAGCCCAGGTTTGGGAAGGGAGGGACCTGAAGGAGGAGGTCCCCAGCCAGCAAGGCATGTGACCCAAGCTAAGGGTCTGCTCGCCGGGGTAGCCCCACCAGCAACACTCCCTAGGAGGTCTCTTCAGGTACCCCAGCCCAAGAAATATGGCCACCAGCTTTCCAGTGGAATAGGGTGGTCTCCCGAGTCAGGGAGTAGCCAAAAGACAGAAGCCCCCAACCAGCAGCCATAAGCTGCGAGGGATAAGACGTTGGTATCAATCCAGCCACGCCGCAGGGAGCAGCCTGTGGCAATCCAAACAGGGATTAGGCTGGCCGCCCGGAGACAGACGGCACTTGTATATAGCTTTGTTCAAGTAATGTGTATAGAGGATTAAGGTAGAAAGTGTTAATTTTCAATTCGGTAGTGTTAATTATTAGAGTATAAGTTTTAAGTATGGTACCATTCCAGAGTTGTGTTATGTGAGCCAAGGTCACGGGACTTGATCACACTCCCCCGAGCCAGTGGACCTGGTTAGACTTTTTTTTTAGTCTTTTTCAGTGTTCCAGAAGGTAGAGAGGACCATCGTGTTTTTGGATGTTCGGGAAAGGAAGCACCCCTAACCCACGAAGGGAGGGGCCTGCAGGAGGCAGATGTCCATGGCATTTAAACTGTTATTGGAAATTCGATTAAGATTAAGAGTTTACAAAAGCTTGTTAATTATTTTATATTTTGTATTATGTACTGGTCCCAACTCCAAAGGAAATAATGTGTGAATTTAGTTCCTAACTGTGAGATTGTACTACTTGTTTAGAGTTAATTCAAAAAATTGCATATGCCTATGTATTGTTGTGTTTGTAGATTGTGAAAGTTTGAAAAACATTTATGGCTGAAGGATGGTGCCATTTAATAAAGTGTCAGGCTATTGCATTATATAAAAAAAGGAAAAGGGAAGCTCGTTTTCTTCCATTTGTATTTTTAAAAGATATGTTTTGGCTTGGTGGTAATCGCATTAAAGATGTTGTATCGTGTTAAAACTATGTCACAAGTGGTGCAGGGGCAATGGACCCCCTCCATGCTTGAATTAATGTAAAGGCTCAGTGGTGCAGGGGCATTGGACCCCTCCATGCTTGAATTATTGAACTAGTCATGTTTTTCTGTCAATAGATGCCTACCGTGTACTGCTATTCTCTCTGGGTAGGGGAGATGGAGGTGTCGGAGGATCAAAGACAGATATAGATAAGTATAAGGGAAGGTTGTTTGTGGGGGGTCAGAAATTATTACTCACCTTTGGACAGGGTACTACAAGCAAGTTTGAGTAACCGATGGGGGACTGTAAGGTTTCGCAAGAATTTCCAAAATTTCTACAGCCCCGAAGATTATATTTTTGATTAAAGAAAACCTGGGTAGAATAGACCTTTAAAAATCCAGGGCATCAAAATGGTCGTCAGACCACGTGGCAGAAGAAAAAAAGGCAGCCTGTGTGTATGTGAAAAGGAAAATCAAAGATGGCTGTCCGGCCTCGTGGCAAAAGATACAACACAGCCTGTGTGTATGTGAAAGGAAAATCAAAGATGGCTGTCCGGCCTCGTGGCAAAAGACACAACACAGCCTGTGTGTATGTGGAAGGAAAATCAAAGATGGCAGATAAAGGATTTGAAAAAAAAAAACAGCCTCTGAAGTAATGAGGTATTTAAACTGTCGATCAACTGCAGTTTAGGAAGTTTCACCGCAGGACAATGGATGTTTGTTTACACGAACTCTTACAATGTTGACTCAAGAGATTAAGTACTTGAGACTGTCAATCAATTGTGGTTGGGCGGGACCACAGGACAATTGCATTTGTTTACACTAACATCCAAGGGCTGTTTACTCACTACTTAATGAAAAAGACATTTTTTTTTCAAAATGTGACAGCTTTATTCAAACCAGTCAATCAATGGGGTAATACATTAAAACCCATCACAGTCAATGGGGACAGATCGATTCCCTTTTGTATAGCCCAGATACATCCGGATTTGGGCGCGAAGATTTCGGCTCCCAACTGGGGTATATAGATAGCCTCTCGGGAAGCCATTCTGTCTCTCTCTGCCGCCTCATCTCCGTGCCCTGCGTACAGAAGAACAGCTCAGCAAGCCCACCCAAAAGAAGTGGTATACCAGCAGTTACTTTTAACAACTGGGGTATCTCTACTTCGGGACGGTTAAGAATACAGACCACAGGGGCACAGAGCAGGCATTTCACTGGTGAGTATAGATTTTCTGGCCCATTACAAGGGAACTTAGATAGGTATTAGGGGTGGGATTTAAGGGGAATTTTGTTAAAATTGTAATTTTAGTCAATTTTCCCTCAATGTGTCCGTTTCCACTCCCCTATTAAGTAAAAGAGTGTTGTACTATGCAAAAGAGTGCTGTAGTAAGCAAAAGTGTACTGTACCAAGTAAAAGTGTGCTGTACTAGCTAAAAGTGCTGCATTAAGTAAAAGAGTGTTCTACTACGCAAAAGAGTGCTGTAGCAAGCAAAAGTGTATTATGTAACAGTGTGCCGCACTAGGTAAAAGTGCTGCATTAAGTAAAAGTGTGACGCACTAGGTAAAATTGCTGTATTAAGTAAAAGAGTGTTCTACTAAGCAAAAGAGTGCTGTAGTAAGCATAAAGAGTCCTGTATTAAGTAATAGTGCTGTATTAAGAATAGATGTGCTGTATTGATTTTCAATTTATTTCCTTTTATTTCAATAAATACTCGTCTTCTTTGCACCCAACTACGAGTCTTGTTTTGTCTACATCGCTACTGAATAAGTCCGGCGGTCAGAACCAAGAAAAGGGGAGCGATTCAAAACCGCACGGGGCTCTGGAGCAGTTCAGATATTTCTGACTGGCCAGAGACTATAACCCCAGTTATAACCCCATTTCTACACTCCAACAACACAAGAAGCTTGATACCATCCAGGACAAAGCAGCCCGCTTGATTGGCACCCCATCTACCACCTTAAACATTCACTCCGTCCACCACCGGCGCACTGTGTCTGCAGTGTGTACCATCTACAAAATGCACTGCAGCAATTCACCAAGGCTTTTTTGAAAGCATCTCCCAAACCCGCGACTTCTACCACCTAGAAGGATAAGGGCAGCAGGTGCATGGGAACACCACCACCTCCATACTCCCCTCCAAGTCACACACCAAAATGACTGGGAAATATATCACCGTTCCTTCATCGTCGCTGGGTCAAAATCCTGGAACTCGCCACCTAATTGTGGGAGTACCTTCACCACACGGATTGCAGCGGTTCCAGAAGGTGGCTCACCACGACCTTCTTAAGGGCAATTACAGATGGGCAATAAATGCTGACTTTGCCAGCGACATCCAAATCCCATTAATAAAAAAAAAGTTGCCAATTTGTGCACCAGGTCCTCCAAACAGCAATTAAACTGTTTTGTTGGTGTTGCATGTGGGCTAAATATTGACTAGGACACCACGAGAATTTCCCATCTCTTCTTCAAATAGTACCATGATCTTTTATGTCCGCCTGAGAGGCCAGATGGAAACTTTGTTTAACATCTCATCCGAAAGACAGCACCTCCGCCAGTGTAGCACTCCTTCAATATTGCACTGAAGTGTCAGCCAACATTATATGCTCGTGTCCTTCAGTGCTGCTTGAATCCACAACCTTTTGATTTGGGAGCTATTGTCCTACTGTTGAACCAAGGCTGACACATACAGAACGAATGTTGTGTACATCCACAGTTTAAATTACAAAGCCAGTGAAACTAATTGTTTTTATGTCAGGGCCATTCTTGAGTTGTAAAGTTTTTAGGGCTGTGCCAGTTTTTTTTTGAAGCTGTTGATCACTTTTACTAATTTTCTGGGTTGGCATGTATGGAATTTAGAGCTTTTCTTACTGGAGCCGAGAAGGTTGAGGGTAGCCTAATAGTTGTCTTCACTATTATGAAGAGCTCTGATACTATAGGTTAGTATTAGGTAAGAAAATGACCATGAAAGCTGCTGGATTGTTATGTAAACCCAACTGGTTCACTAATGTCCTTCAGGAAAGGAAACCTGCCACCGCTACTTGGTTCGGCCTACATGTGACTCCATTCTCATGTTACGTGATTGATTCTTAATGCCCTCAGGTCAACTAGGAATGAGCAATAAATTCTGCTTGGCTTTGCTGCCCACATCATTTGAAAAGATGAGGGGGCAAATAGTGATAGATTGCATTCATTGGTGAGGGAAAGTTGGTAACATGGGGACACAAATTTATGATGACCGCAAAAGAAATTAAAGGCGAGGTTATAATTTTTCAGTCTGTATCTCAAACTCATTCTTGTGTTAGCAATAATCATTCAGCCATGGCTTTGCTCCTCATAATTTTAATGTGCACCTATTGTTTTTATTTCATTTTTCAAAATGTATTTCGAGGCAGGGTGGACTTAAAAAAAAATAACTTTCTGAAGTTTGCAACTTGCTAATGGATTTTCTGCTGGGAGGATGAAGGTGATTTCTCAACATGTCACAAAAAAAGACATGTTGTCATGGCAAAGAAATATTCACGATGCATTTAACACTCAAACATCAGATAAAATTATCGATTTACTTATCACCACTTTCCAGTTGCTGAGAGCTGTACGTGATTATTTTTCTGTTAACGCTGGGAAGCATTCCATTTAATCTCATACTCACTATTTTCCCTGTTAACTGCATAATTGCTATAGAAAAAACTTTCCATTTCCTTCTCTCATGATTGGAAATTTAATTGCATGAGGCACATTTGTGCTCAATTATAGCTCCAATATTTATACTGATCTTGCTGTTTGATACTACTGCTCACTATTTCTGATCAGATGCCTATTAGATGATCCCTACCTTCTTCTCCTGCTGTTATAGCCTGTGTTCGTGATGTCCTTCGATCCCCTGTAGAGATGATTAGTGCTGAGCTGCATATATTAAAGCCAGTTTGTGTATATATTACATAGAAACCTAATCCTGTTCAATAATACTATTTGCATATATATGAGCAGAAAAGGGATTTCCAACCAGATAAATCTCTTCTTCATCTCCTTCTCTTTCTTCCTCTTCTCTTTTGTGCCTCGCAGCACACTAGGCAACCCATTTTTTCCATTGCTTTACATCCAGTAGATCGTGCTCTGGGTTGTTTCCGTATAAATGGCCATGTTTTATGTGGACAGGTCTCAACTGCTTACCACAAATGTATTCCCTTTTGATAGATCTTACCATCTGTCATTCTTTTATGGTGTAGAAAATGAACCATTAGCTGTCAAAGGTAAACAAAACAAAACACACACAGTCTTTATGCATAAATGAAACAGATAAAACTGTTCTGTGATTGTACATATGTTGAATAAAAAGTAATAGTGCCCAGTTGCAGGGCTCACTGGGAAAAACTGGGCAATGAAACAGTCACATATGTGCCTGAAATGGCTTGTAGCTCTTCCTCATACAAATCCATGCTGAAGCCTCTGTCTATGACAATATTATGCAGCATACATCCTACCTCTATGATTTGGCAGATTCCCTGGGGCATATTAGAAGATTCCATTACTGATCCCAAATGTTGATTTGGCAGCCAGAACATCTGTTCAGTTAACGTCTTGGTTTACTTATGTGCCTTGTTGTTTCTGTTCTCTGCTCAGTAAAAGGGAGGGATGTGCAAAGGTGTTAGGGAATCATAGAATAACACAACACAGAAGGAGACCATTCAGCCCACTGAGTCTTTGCCAGCTTTTGCAAAAAGAAATCCAGTTAGTCCTACTCCCCCGCTCTTTCACCATATCCCTGTAATTTTTTATCCTTCAAGTTTACATCCAGTTCCCTTCTGAAAGTTACTATCAAATCTATATCCATCATCCTATCAGGCAGTGCATTCCAAATCCTAAACATTCATTCCATAAAAAGGTTTTTCCTCATGTCGCCTCTGGTTCTTTTGCCAATCAGCTTAAATCTGTACCCTCTCATTATCGACACTTCAGCCATTGGAAACAGTTCCTCTTTATTTACTCTATCCAAATACTTCATGATTTTAAACACATCTATCAAATCTCCTCTTAGTCTTTTCTGCTCCAAGAAGAACAACCCAAGCTTCTCTAGTCTATACATATAAGTGAAGACCCTCATCCCTGGAACCATTCTAGTAAATCTCTTCTGTATCCTCTCCAAAACCTTCATGTCCTTCCTACAGTGTGATGCCTAGAATTGGACACAATACTCCAGCTGGGGCCAAATGTTTTATATTGGTTTAGCATAACATCCTGGTTTTGTACTCTGTGGGCTCGATTTTCCAAGCCCCGAGGAGGCAGGTTTGGAGGTGGGAGTGGTGGGAAAATTGCAGAATCAGGGGGCAGGAACCAATGTCCCAGGAGGCGGGTACCCGACCTGTGCTGGGAGCAGCCTCCCCGAGGCGGGAAGGGGATTAGTGCCAATTAACTGCCTGTTAACAGGTAGTTAACAGGCAGTTTTTTGCCTAATCCCTATTTTTAGCCCTGAAGTGTGGGCTGTCCGATGGCTCTGAAACACGCCAAGTTAGCGAGGCAGACAGTCGGTCTGCAGGGGTTGGAGGGGTCGAGATATCCGTTGTGCAGGTGAGTGATGGGTGCATGTGTGCAGAAATATGTGTGTGAGGTAAGCGTAAAGTGTTTTAATAAGTTTTACTTACCTTTACTTTTTCCTGCAGGCTTCCTTCCTTCAGTTCTCGGGAGTCCCTCAGCTCACCGGCACAGAAAGCAGAATGGCCGCTGAACTGTCAAAAGCTGCAGCCTCTGCTTTCTGGTCTGGAGAGCTCACTAACTGAGTCTGAGTAGAAGGACTCAAGTTAGAAGACAGATTGTCAGTGTTTGACAGCTTCACAGAGCTGTCAAACACTGATTTTTCAGCTGTCAAAAGCTCTTGACAGATGAAATGTCAATCACTGATCTCACCAGTAACCAGGTGTCCCTTAATTGGCCTGCTGAGCCCACTGGGTGGGCTTAACAAGGTCAATCAAGGGAAAATAGCGTGGGTTGGCCACAAGTCGATGGAGGCGGGACTACAACCCAAAAAGTGGGAATTCCGCCTCCAAAAGCTCCCCATTGACAAAATTGAGCCCAGGATCCAATATTCTTTATTAACTGCTTTGTTATCCGGCCTTGCCACCTTCAAAGATTTATGCACAAGCATCCCCTGGTCTCTCTTTTCTTGCACCTCCTTTAAAACTGTGCCATTTATGGTCTCTCCTCATTCTCCCTACCAAAATGTATTACCTCACACTTCTCTGTGTTGAATTTCATCTGCCATGTGTCCGCACATTCCACCAGCCTATCTATGTCTTCTTGAAGTCTATTACTATCTTCCTCAATGTTTACGACATTTCCCAGTTTCGTGCCATCTGTAAATTTGGAAATTGTGCCATGTTCCTAAAGTCTAAGTCATTAATGTGTATCAAAGACAATAGTGTTCTTAGTACTGAACTTTGGGGAATGCCACTGTGTACCGCCCTCCAGTCTGAAAAACAGTCATTCCCCACAATTCTCTGTTTTTTCTCCCAGAGCCAATTTTGTATCATTGCTGCTACTACCCCTTTTATCCCATGGGCTTCAATTTTGCTAACAAGCCCAATATGTGGTACTTTATTAATCAAGTTAGTCAAATACGATTTGCCCTTAACAAGTCCGTGCTGGCTCCCCTTCATTAGCCCATGCTTGTCCAAGTGGCTGTTCATTTTCTTCCAGATTATTGCACAAGGCATGGTTGTACTGCATAGTCCACTTCTCTAAGTAGCTAACGTCCATTGTTGCTTCTCCTTCAAAGAGCTGAGTCACATTTGATTGGTTTGGAGAGAAAGTATCAAGTGTGCCTTTGGGACTGCTGGAAGTAGCATTCCATTTGCAGATCGATGGAAACAATAACCCTTCCTCTTTAGGTATACCTTATGACTGTTGGTGGGTGCAAAATGGTTATGCACGCACATACAATCAGTGATGCTCTGTTCCCTGGGGAAGCCAATCATTTGAAAAACCTGTTACTGCCTTTTGTGCTGCCGTAGTAGATGAAGTCTGGATAGCAGGGCACAAGGTGAAAAAGTTGCAACCTTAAAGGAGTAGTACATGGCAAAATAGCTGACTCCTCATAGGTCCCCTGCGCGTGTCAGAATGGATCTAATGTATAAGCATTATAAGGGCATTGCTAACCATCACTTTGACTGGTAGTGTAGTAGTACTTGGTGTACAGGTCTTCCTAAAACAGATGGCTTAGATTATTTACAGCTCTGTAATCTCGGGCTGTCTTATTCTCATGCTCCTGCACTGAGATACCAGGAAATCACCTCTGCATCAACTTTCCATTGACAGATTACTCCTCTGTATTGCTGTGGTGATTCTTCAAAATTTTCTGTTGTTGTTAGGTTCACAAATGCTAAATTTGACCTGCTGAAAAAACTTGCATTACAATTACATTCCATAGCTGTGTAATTTTACCATGTTGAGTTGCTAACATCGCCAGGGTGCTAAATTTAGCGCCCGGCAAAAAATACCGCTGGCAATCGCTAACTTCAGTTTTTAGCGCTCCAAGAGGGAGGGGAAGTACTAATTCAAGTGCTCCACTTCCTTCTTAGAGCGCTTACCCCGAATATCGGGGCGGTGCGTTCTGCAACGCTACGCACTGGGCCACGTAGCGCTGCCACATGAAAGGGCTCTTCCCCTCATTAAAGGGGAGGGCCCAAGCCCACAACTCTGTGGGGCCCTACCTGGACCACCGGGGTGCGGAGTGCCGTGCCAGCACACAAGAGGAGTGCTGGGCTGCCAGATCACGGCACGGACCCCGCCTTCAAAGACGCAACGGTAAGTCGGCCAATGTTTTTTTCACCGCCCGCCACCTCCCCTTTAGTTAGCGCCCCGCGAGCCTCCTGCCGCTCCATTCCCGCTCCCTGAATTGGTCGCTGTCATCGCCCGGCGCAGATTCAGGGGGCGCGGGCCAATTTTGCAGGCGGGCAAAAACAGGGTGCTGCGCATGGTGATGATGTCGTCATTGCCTGCGCAGCAGAGCGGGACACTCCCGGTTACCACCACCGCTAAACTCCCGCTGAACTTAGCGGGAGTCATTAGCGGCGCCACACCTGGGCAAAAAGTCGGTTGCTCTGCGCTAATGAGAGGCGCAAATGCAGCGAATTTCTAGCCCTTTGTCTTTTAACTTAAATTGGCCTTTCTCTCTAACATCTTGTTGATGTTTGTGGAGTAACTTCGGAAGATGAGGAACAATTCAAGAATCTCTAAACATGGATTAACAGTTTCTGTCACTTTTTACTCCACATTTTTTTCTAACATTATTGCGAGTGGAAAACTTGGGCCATGGTTCCTCTTGCTGGGCTCCTGAGTAAGCATTAAAGCAGATTTAATGTGCACTTCAATTGAACTGTGCACAGTATACAATGAAATGCCAATGCTTTCGCTGAGATTTATTTAAACTGAAATGTGGATGTCCCATTATGAAACTAATTTCAAATGGTACCTTCACTATCTTGCATAATGAAACATTAATTTTGCTGCAATAAATGTTTTAATTGTTGGGGGAGCTGTAGCATGAATGGCACTCTGAGCAACCAGTGTAAATCTTTGACTTACTTATATTATTTTATTTCTCAGATGTCAAATAGGACTAATCCTGGCGTATGGTGATGTATATTTCTGTTAAAGACAACAATATTGAATGACATGAAAGTGTAGGGGTTGCATTTACATACGGGCGGGGACACATAACAGCTGGTATTGCATTGGTCGCCTGGTATACGCCCCGCCCAGTATTCAGTTCCATTGACTTCAACAGAAATGAGTGTCAGGCATGTAATATAACAGTGATTCCACCTGTTTTGCACCCTGCCCATGTCTAATTTCAACCCCACGAATTTCTGATTGCAGATACATCTGACCAGAAGTAGGCTGGAGTGTACTGATCCCACACCTGTTGCTGAAGAGAACTTTTATTTGTGAGCTTGCGTGTTGGTACGTAGGCGATCACATGCTGCCACATCATTTAGAGACCTGCAGCAGCTTAATGGTGTAAACATCATGATTTGTCAAATTTGGAAGACAGCAAGCCTTGTACAAAGGGACAATGGGATGAATTTTAATGGGGAAGGCGGGTTGGGGACAGGGGGGCTCCGAGGCGGTTGGCAGGGTCTGATTTGCATGCAAGGCCTCAGTTTCCTGCCCACAGCTAGCAAGGCTGAGACGTTGGCTTGCTGTGGGCAGGTAGGCCTGTGGCACTAAGCCACAGAGAGGATGGAGGGAGGTATCGGGTGGGGTTTGGGGTCGGCCAGATGAGGATCAAGGTGGGGGTGGGGGAAGAGAGGATCAGGGCTGGAGCATCAGGAGAGGTGGGAAGAATGGATCAGGGCCGGACTCCTGAGCTTCGGGGAGTGGGGGGGAGGTGAATGAGAGAATATTGGGGCTGAACTCCTGAGCATCGGAGCGAGAGAGAGATGATCAGGGCCGACTCCTGAGCATTGCAGGGGGAGGGAGAGAGAGAAGATTGGAGCCGAAGGATTGGTGGGGGGGTGGGGAGGGAGGGAAGCAATGATTGGGGCTGTAGCATTGGCGGGAGTGGGGCGGGGGGTGCACAGGACCTGCCTGAGGATCATCGGTGGGGCAGAGAGAGAAACGGGGCCGGCCTGAGGATCATCGGTGGGGCAGGGTGGGGTGGTGGGGGGATGCTGGCGGGGTGAGTCCAGGAAGGCAATCAGAGGCCTCATGGTGTGTCTCCGATTGTGGGGAGCAACCCTGGATCCAGGAGGTAGGTGTAAAGGCACTTACCTCCTAGATGCAGCACTCCTCGCCTTGCTGTAACTGCTGGGTTTTACGAAGTGTGTACAACCCGACCAGCTACAGTTAAACACAAAATGGAGGTTAAACAAGAGGCTTCCAGCCTTGTTATAATATTTAAATAGACTGCCTGCCTCCTGGCAGCGGGTTGGCTGCCTGCCCCCGTCCCACCTCCATTAAAACCGTAAGTGGGTGGGTTGGAGGTGGGTTCAGGTCGGGATTCACTTTAACTGACCCCCATGCCTTGTATCACTAACAAAGAATAATGGTTGACAACCCACATGGCATCAGAAATGTTACAAGATCATCTGCCAAATCTTTACATTAGGCAGTGGGAATTCAACATTTTTAGGCTGGATCAATTAAAAATTTCAAAACTAAGATTGTTAGACTTTTGTTAGGCAAGGATATTGAGGCTTATGGAACCAGGACGGGTAGATGGAGTTAAGATACAGATCAGTCATGATCTAATTGAATGGCGCAACAGGCTCAAGGGGCTGAATGGCCTACTCCTGTTCCGATGTTCCTATGTGTTTGCATAGGTATTAGCAGACACTTGTGTTATGAATAGCGTAGTCCACAACACAGTTTGTACTTCTGTGCATTGCAGTTGGGTTTGTCTTTGTCGCAGCCTTAAAAAAAAGGATTCAGTCAGGATAGATAAGAATTTGTGCTGAAATTAACTTCACCCTGAAGAGGGAGGCACAGAGCAGGTGCTGTGTCTCCATATGTTGCTGTCAACAGAGATATATAATCATTTCTGGTTGAGATATTTTCTGCATTAGACATGCACCTTTTTCAAATGTACACTTTTTAAAAAATGTTTACCGTTAGCTGGATATAAAAATTGTGCAACTGTAAAATCTGTCTCATCCAGGAATCCTTCACGACACATGGTATGAATTAACAATTGGTAGATTAATAGTTAACTTGAATACTGGAAATATCTTGAAATCTTGCATTTATACATCATTGTTGTCTACTTTCCATCTGGGTAGTTATGCAAACAATGTATGTTTGCATTAATTTCCAATCAAAGGTGTGTATATTAAATCACACATAAGGTCACTTACACAGTTGAGATAATAAATTATCGATTTGAATTTGGAACTAATGTGTGTCTGCATGTTAAATAGTATCAATGCATGTTTTCATTATCAAGCATGTTTTATTACCTCTTAAACTTTATGCTGAGATTGTCCTTCATACACTAAAGAGAGTTTTAATTTCCTACAAGAAAGGGCAAAAGATGTAAACCTTCCATTTCACAACTTGGACTAACTCTGAATAAGAAGCACGCATGACTTGAAGCGAGGTGCTTCCATTGAAAGCTGAGGGCAAATAGAAACATGTAAGAAAAAGTTAAGGATATGGAAAAGCCATTGGCTCATTAAAGCTCATTCCTTGAGTACATCAACTGCCCCCTTATAACATCCAGCTGCACTTCAAATGCCCCTAATATTTCTTCCATACAACCCCATCTGGGAAGCTTTTAGCACTCTGTGAGTAAGACAGTTGTTCAAATGATCTGTTTTAAATTAACTTTTCACCAGTTTTATTGTACAAGTTTATTTTGAAATGTTATCTCTGGGTTTACCATATCTATATACCATTTCATACTTTATATACCTCAATGAGGTTTCCCCTTTCTTTCCAGGCTGTAGACGTTCAGTTTTTCTAATATTTCCCAAATCCCATCCTCTTTACACTGCAGACAAGTAATTTTGTTTGTTTCTGCACCCTCCCCAATGCTTGCCTACATTCTCTGTGCTATAGTAGCCAGAAATGATCAGAGTACTCCAGGTATATTCTGACAAGTTCACTGTAAAGCCTTGGGACAAACTTCCTGATAGTAAGAGTTTTTATAGTTATATAAAAAGAAAAAGGGTGGCTAAAGTAAATGTTGGTCCCTTAGAGGATGAGACCGGGAAATTAATGGTGGGAAATATGGAGATGGCAAAAACACTGAATGAATATTTTATATCAGTCTTTACAGTAGAAGACACTAAGAATATCCCAACACTGGACAAACAGGGGGCTAAAGGGGGGGAGGAGCTAAACATGATCAAAATCACTAAGGAAGTGGTACTCGGTAAAATAATGGGACTCAAGGCGGATAAATCACCTGGACCTGATGGCTTACATCCTAGGGTCTTGAGGGAAGTGACGGTAGGGATTGTGGATGCATTGGTAATAATTTTCCAAAACTCCCTGGACTCGGCAAAGGTCCCGGCAGACTGGAAAGCTGCTAATGTAACACCCTTATTTAAAAAGGGCAGTAGACAGAAGGCTGGAAACTATAGACCGGTTAGCCTAACATCTGTGGTAGGTAAAATTTTGGAGTCCATTATTAAGGAGACAGTAACAGGACATTTGGATAATTATAATTTAATAGGACAAAGTCAGCATGGTTTTATGAAGGGGAAGTCATGTTTGACAAATTTGCTGGAGTTCTTTGAGGAAGTAACATATAGGGTGGATAAAGGGGAACCAGTTGACGTAGTGTATTTAGACTTCCAAAAGGCATTTGACAAGGTGCCACACAAAAGATTATTGCTTAAGATAAAAAATCACGGGATTGGGGGTAATATTCTGGCATGGATAGAGGATTGGCTATCTAACAGAAGGCAGAGAGTTGGGATAAATGGTTCATTCTCAGACTGGCAATCAGTAACTAGTGGTGTTCCGCAGGGGTCAGTGCTGGATCCCCAACTCTTTATAATCTATATTAACGATTTGGAGGAGGGGACCGAGTGTAACATATCAAAGTTTGCAGATGATACTAAGATGGGAGGGAAAGTAGTGAGTGAGGAGGATATAAAAAACCTGCAAGGGGACATAGACAGGCTAAGTAAGTGGGCAGAGATTTGGCAGATGGAATACAATACTGGAAAGTGTGAGGTTATGCACTTTGGCAGGAAAAATCATAGAGCAAGTTATTATCTTAATGGCAAGAAACTGGAAAGTACTGAAGTACAAAGGGATCTGGGCGTCCTGGTGCACAAAACTCAAAAGGTTAGTATGCAGGTGCAGCAAGTGATTAAGAAGGCCAATGGAATGTTGACTTTCATTGCTAGGGGGATAGAATATAAAAATAGGGAGGTATTGCTTCAGTTGTACAAGGTATTGGTGAGACCGCACCTGGAATATTGCGTACAGTTTTGGTGTCCATACTTAAGGAAGGACATACTTGCTCTCAAGTCAGTACAAAGCAGGTTCACTCGGTTAATCCCGGGGATGAGGGGATGGACATATGATGAGAGGTTGAGTAGATTGGGACTCTACTCATTGGAGTTCAGAAGAATGAGAGGCGATCTTATTGAAACATATATGATTGTGAAGGGGTTGGATCGGGTGGATGCGGGGAAGATGTTCCCGATGATGGGTGAAACTAGAACTAGGGGGCATAGTCTTAGAATAAGGGGCTGCTCTATCAAAACTGAGATGAGGAGGAACTACTTCACTCAGAGGGTGGTAGGTCCATGGAATATGCTGCCCCAAAAAGCTGTAGAAGCTACATCATTACATAAATTTAAAACAGAAATAGGCAGTTTCCTAGAAGTAAAGGGAATTAAGGGTTACGGGGAGCGGGCAGGAATTTGAACATGAGTCTAGGTTCGGATCGGTCATGGCCCTGTGGGTAGCGGAGCGGGCCCAGGGGCCGTGTAGCCTGATCCTGCTCCTATTTCGTGTGTCTAATTCTGTTAGATTCAGGAGATGGTTTTGTGATAGTGGATTGGCGGTTAGGATCAGATCAGTCATGATCTTATTGAATGGCGGAGCAGGCTCGAGGGGCCGATTGGCCTATTCCTGCTCCTATTTCTTATGTTCTTATGTTCTAATCATATCTGTTGTGTCCATGTATAATAAGACACAGACTGCGGAGAACGGTACAACAGGAGTTCACTCAACGTGGCTCACACTGCAACTGCCTGTACAGATTACTACTCAGTGCTATAAACAAGTGTGGTCACTGCCGGTACTACAGTATACATGAGCTGTAAAAAGTAGTTCCCCCCCTTAAAGGTATATACATTACAATTCCTCCCCTTTTAGATTAACAGTACCATAACACTCATTTAACAATTAAATATCAAACTAATTACAATTAACACTTTTAACATGCAACATTAGCTGAAAATAGTCTATTTATGTATTCAGTCTTTGGGGAGGCTTCCTGATCCTTTCTGTATAGCGCCTTTCCCGAGTACCTTGCTCTTGGTGCGGAGGCGATTCTGGCCCCCTGTCGTCGGTTTGTTCATCAGCTTCCGATGCTACTGTTTCTGGGGTAGATGCGTCCTGTGCGTCGGGTTCATCACCAGGTACGTATGGGCAAGGCATGGGGTTGACTTGCTCCTGTGACTCTAGGATCTGGTCAGCATGGCGTCTCACGATGCTCTCCCCATCGTCCACTGTGTACATTAGTGGGCCCTGCCATGTGCATATCGTTCCTGGCTGCCATTTTTCTGTTCGGTAGTCGCGGGCCAAGACTGGTTGCCCTACATTGAAGCTCCTTGTTGGCTTCTCATGGATGTGCTGGAATTGCTTACTCTCCACATCTCTTCGTACGTTTGGTCTGAGCAAATCCAGGCGAGATCTTAACCTTCGGTTAAAGAACATTGTGGCTGGGGCCTGGTTGGTGACTGCATGTGTCGCATTCAGGTAGGCGAAGAGGAAATTATCCACCTTGTGCTGCAGCGGAATGTTGTCATTGTACATAGCCTTTATTGCCTTCTTAAAGGTTTGTACGAACCTCTCAGCCAATCCATTTGTGGCTGGATGATACGGGGCGGATGTGTAATGCCTTACCCCATTCTTTTTCAAAAACCTCCGGAACTCTTCAGACACAAACTGTGGTCCGTTGTCGGAGCAAATCTGTCCTGGCAAGCCACTCCTGGCAAAAATGGTCCGTAGGACTGCAATAGTTTTCTCCGTGGTGGTGGAGGACATTTTGATGATCACATGCCATTTCGAGTGCGCATCCACGGCTATTAAAAACATTGAGTCCATGAATGGACCAGCAAAATCTATATGCACCCGTTGCCATGGAGATGAGGGCCACTCCCATGGGTGTAGAGGGGCCTGTGGTGATGCATTTTGGACTTTCTGGCATCCTGAGCAGCTCTTGGTCAGGTCCTCGATTTGTTTATCGATTCCCAGCCACCACACATAAGCCCTGGCAAGGCTTTTCATTTTTACCCCTCCCAGATGGCCCTCATGAAGCTCATTGAGCACTCTATCCCTTAACTTGGGTGGAATTACCACTCGGGATCCACACATCAAGGTCCCCCGGCACACTGACAGCTGTTCTCTCCTTGTTGAGAATGCTGGCAACAGTGAGTCGCCATGTGCTGGCCATCCCTTCACTGTCAAATCATATACCTGAGACAGTGTCGGGTCATTACGGGTTTGCTTTTCGATACAAGCGTTAGTTACCGGTAGGCATTCAACTATAGTCGAATGGAATATTTCGACAGGATCCACTGCTGGTGCTTCCTCCGCAGTAGGCAGTGACAGGCGTGATAGCCCACCAGAATTTCCATACTGTTTTGTGCCCTTATATTCAATCTCATAGTGGTGCACCCCTAGAAAAAGCAACCATCTTTGTAGTCGTAGCGCAGTCATCACCGGAACGCCCTTCTTCAGATTAAAAATGGAGACAAGAGGCTGGTGATCACTCAGCAAGGTGAATTTCTGCCCGTGCAGATAGTGATTGAACTTTTTCACTCCCCACACTAGGCTGAGGGACTCCCTGTCAATCTGGGCATAGTTACCCTCGGCTGATGTTAGTGATCGTGACGCAAAGGCTATTGGCCTCTCTGAGCCGTCCGAGAATTTGTGCGACAGCACTGCTCCAATGCCGTAGGGTGACGCATCACATGCCAACCGAATTGGTAATGCTGGGTTGTAATGGGCCAATCCCTCTTTCGATGTGATTAGTGTTTTGCTCTTCTGGAAAGCTCGTCTACATTCGTCAATACACTTCCATGGCATTCCAGTTTGCAGTAAGGTGTTCAGTGGGTGTAGTATTGTAGACAAATTTGGCAAGAACTTATGGTAGTAGTTTACCAGCCCGAGGACGAATCTCAGTTGTGACACATTTTCCGGTGATGGAGCCTTGACTACTGCCTCAATCTTCTCTGGGGACTTATGTAACCCCTCTTTATCGATAACGTGGCCACAATACGAGATCTGTTTTCTAAAAAACTCGCATTTGGGGCGGTTAGCTCGGAGCCCATATTCCTGCAATCTAGTGAGCATCTGCTCCAGGTTGGCAAGGTGATCACTGTCATTTTCGCCCGTGACCAGGATATCGTCCAAATAACACTGGGTCTCTGGGATCCCTTGCAGGACTTGTTCCATTGCCCTCTGCCAAATAGCCGGAGCTGATGCTACCCCGAATACCAGCCGGTTGTATTGGTAGAGACCTTTATGGGTGTTGATTGTGAGGTATCTTTTTGATGCTTCTTCTATCTCCATTTGCAGATACGCCTGGGCCAGATCAATCTTAGTGAAGCGTTTCCCTCCAGATAGCGAGGCGAAAATATCTTCACTCCGCGGAAGTGGATATTGTGCGGTGTGAAGGATCGCGTTCACTGTTACCTTAAAGTCCCCACAGATGCGAACCTTCCTTGGTTCCCCAGGCGTGCTGCTCAACGACTTTTTCATCACAGGGGCGATCGGTGTAGCCCACTCGCTCCAGTCTACCTTGGACAGTACACCTGAATGTTCCAGACTCTCCAGCTCTGCTTCGACGGCTGGGCGGATCGCATAAGGTACCGGTCAGGCCTTAAAAAATTTTGGGCTTGCGTTTTCTTCAATTTTAATCATCGCTGTCATGCCTTTTAGTGTTCCGAGTCCTTGCTGGAACACTTCTTTTGTGTCAGTTAGGAGCTTTGACAGTCGCCCAGGTGTGGCGTCTTCATCCTTTTTGTCAGCCATAGTCAGTGCCTGTATGGAATGCCAATCCAGTTGTATTTTCCGGATCCATTCACGTCCCAGTAATGGTGGTCCTCCATCTTGCAATACATACAGGTCTAGTTTTGGTGTTTCCTTACCGTTATATATAACGGTCACCCTTATTTTTCCTTTGGGGTAGACTTTTTGCCCCGTGTACGTCTTCAAAATATTTTTTGTGTCTCTCAAGGGTATGTGTGAGAATAGCCGCTCGTAGTCCCGTCGGTTTATGACTGTTAGGGCTGATCCTGTGTCCAATTCCATCTTTTCCTGGACTCCTGCTAACTTGAGAGTGACCCAAATGGTTCGGTGATCCTCCGTTATGATCACATTATGTAGTTTCAGACAACTCAGTTCCCTGCTTTCGGAGTCGTTATTACTCTTTTGTTCGTCTGAACTATTCTCCGTCATCTTATGTACCTTCTTGTACTTTCCTTTGGTAGAGTTCTTATTGCTGGTTTTCTTTCCCGACCTGCAGACTCGTGCTATGTGTCCTACTTTTCCACACTGTCTGCACACTTTGTCTTTGAACCAGCAATCATTCTGGTCATGTGTTGTTCTGCCGCAGCGATAGCACTTCTCTGTTCCATATGACATTTTGTTTGTGCCATATTCTTGCGGTCTCTGTTGTATCTCTGCAGCGCCCCGTGCTGCTGCTTCATATGATACCGCAATGCTGAAAGCCTTTTCCAGCGTAAGGTCCTTTTCAGATAAAAGCCGTTTCTGTGTTCCTTCACTTTGAAGCCCACACACAAACTTGTCCCTTAAGGTATCTGCCAGTCCCGCTCCAAACTGGCAGTGTTTCGATAGTTTGCGCAGTTCTGTTAAATAATCAGCATTGCTTTCATCCTTATGCTGGTTCCGTTTGTGAAACTTGAATCTTTCTGCTATCAGCAGCGGTGTGGGGTTTAAATGTTCCTTTAGTATCATTACTATGTCTTCAAAACTCTTTTCCATTGGCTTCGTTGGGGTTACTTGATTTCGTAATAAACCATACGTCTTTGCACCCATTAAATTTAACAATACCGATGCTTTCTTGTCATCTGACACCTCATTTGCCTTGCAGTACACCTCTATTCGTTAGACATATGTAGTCCAACCTTCGAGTTCATTGTCAAATGCGGTGATACTGCCACTCTTCGGCATTTTGCGTGTGGTTTAAAATGGCTTCTCCCAATGGCTTAAAATTGCATCGCCCGCGCTTTCCTTCCTCCCCCGCTGCTGCCAACACCGCTCCCGGCGGTTCTCGTGGCAATGGCAGCGCCCTGTAGGTTTCGCGCGCTTCTCCTGCGCTGCTGCCAACGCCGCTCTCGGCGGTCCTCGTGTCAATGGCGGCGCCTCGCTGGTTTCTGCACGTCTCTCTCTCCCTCTCTCCGACGCTGCTCGGCCCCTGAACACCGGCTGCACCCTGTGCGCTCTTCCCTCTCTCTCTCTCTCCCGTCAACGCTGCTCGGCCCTTTGCTGCGCCGCTCGGTCGGGCTCTAGCCCGCCGCTGTCCGGGAACGGTCTGCACACTACCTGTTGCCAGCCCGTTTCGCTGGACCACCTCGACTGGAAAGCCAAGCCTGGCTCTTGACAGCCTCCCTCGCAATTCTCGAGACTCTGCTGGATGACTGGGCGGTTGCCTGTGGTCGACGCCCGAGTCTCTGGCCTTGACCTCCAATCCACTGATCTCCAGGAACGAATCCCCAGGAGGTGGTGCAGAGTTGCAGGTAGGTTCGAACTTGCCTTGTCGCCAATGTTGCATCCGTGTATAATAAGACACAGACTGCGGAGAACGGTACAACAGGTTTTTACTCAACGTGGCTCACACTGCAACTGCCTGTACAGATTACTACTCAGTGCTATATACAGGTGTGGTCACTGCCGGTACTACAGTATACATGAGCTGTAAAATGTAGTTCCCCCCCTTAAAGGTATGTACATTACAATATCCAGACATTCTATATGCTTATTTCATGACTTTGCCACATTGGCTTAGCATTTTCAGTAACTGGACAACTAATACTCCCAGGATACTTTTCGAAGTTTTATTCCGCCAATTCAGTTTCATTCACTATGTGCTCACGATGCCCGTTCCTCTAACCAATGTGGAATATTTAACATTTATAATTGTTAAATTTTATTTGTATGTCCAGTTACATTGAAGAAAAGGTAAAAATTGCTGTTGGTGATAGCGTAAAAATGCTTAACATACTTAGCCAAACCCTGCTTTTTGAAAAGAGTAATTAAACAGTTCAGAGTAAATGATTTAGCACCTCTGGCAGTGGGGAGTTTGGTGCGATCGCAATAAGCTTTGTTGCGATAACATAGTGGACAGTAATATCTACCCTTGGTGTGGTTCATCTACAGTTAATCTATTTGTTCCAGTTTTAAATGGAATTCAGGAGACCAGCCAATTCCTCACTGATGTGCATCACGTTTAACAAAGGTTTCTGCAGGATAAAAATATCACATTGGCCAGAATAGCCATCCTAGGGAGGCTTTAACAAAACCATCAGGTGTAACAAGTCTCCCATGGCCCACAAAGCATAAACAATACAAGCCATTTTTATTGTGTACTGTAAAGAACAGTCTTCAAAGGACATCAGGGCACATATACCTACCTCAGATTATCAGATTAAAAGATTAGGCCTATGTAGTTCTCAAACAAGTAGATGAAAATATTGGGCACAAAATTCAGATCTGTAGCGCCTGTTTTTTGGTCCAAAATGGCGCTCGTGGTGTGTGCACACAATTTTGGTGCGAGTCATGCCAGACGCCATATTGTTGAGGGCCTTAGTGATCATCTATCGGAAGTATGTAGAGTAGGCAGATCATGATATCAGTCAGCATATAATATTGGTTTGATGCTAGCGCTGCCATTTTGAAGCTTAATGCTTCAGCTAACACCTTCTCTTAAGCTCGCACAGCTGAACATGCATTCAGGAGCAGGAAGGGCCCCCCACCAGTGCTATTCAAAGGGATCATCAACTGCTTTCAGATTAGTTGCTGATTGATTTCTACTGGCTGTTGGTATGTTTGTACAAGTGTTTGGTGCTTTCTAGAGTTTTTAAAGTTGCTAAAGTCTACAGGGATTGGTGTGGCAGGTGCAAAAGGATTTTGTCCTGAATTCAAGATTTCTGCACAAAGCAGTTGTTCCCAGACATGGGTGCAGTAGTAGGCATTTCCCTTGGAATACAACATGACTGGGAGAATGAGCAGAGGCCCTGCAGAGCAGGACAAGCTGCTAGAAGAGGGAGGAGGGGGAGAAGGGCTCTCAGCAGGAGACCATATCCACCCAGTGTGTTCAGGGGGCAATTCTCCTACCTGAACCACAGCAAGAAACAGTGTGTGAGATGTCTGCGCTTCACGAAGGGTGTCCTCACTGAAATCTACCACCTGCTGCAGCCATAGCTGCAACCTCAGAGCAGGGCAAAGATTGCATTGCCAGTGGCTGTGAAGGTGACCATGGCGATGAACATTTATGCATCAGGCTCCTTACAGGCTGGAGCTGGAGATATTTGCAACATCTCCCAGTTTGCCGTCCATTGTTGCATAAGGGAGGTCACAGAGGCTCTCTATCCAAGAGAGCTGACTACATTTTGTTCTCTGCTGCCAGAGAGCCACAGGTGGAATGAGCATGTGGTGTCACAAGGATTGCAGGCTTTCCTATGGTGCAAGGTGCTATTGACTGTAAACACGGTGCTTTGCGGGCGGTGCATGTCAACTCTGACATGTACTGCAACCAAAAGGGATTCACACCCTCAATGTCCAGCTGGTGTGCGACCACACTCAGCGCATCATGCAGGTCAATGCCCGGTATCCTGGCAGCAATCATGATGCCTTAATTCTGCAGCAGTCTGCTGTACCTTCTGCATTTGAGCCACCACGACAAACCAAAGGGTGGCTACTGGGTGACAAGGGCTATCCGTTGATGACATGGCTCATGACTCCAGTGCGCAACCCACGCACACGTGGCCATCATCCATACAACGGAAGCCATGCTGCCACGCAAAATGTGATAGAGCAGACCATTGGTATGCTGAAACAGCACCTCCACTGCCTGGACTGCTCTGGAGGAGCTCTGTAATACTCGACAGAACAGAGCTCAAGATTTGTGGTGGTCTGCTGCATGCTGCACAACCTTGCCATCATGAGGGCACAGCCCATGCCACTAGCTATACAGTGAACAGCTGAGGAGAAGAAGGAGGAAGAGGATGAGGAACGGAGGAGGCAACCAACACAGCCCCTTTCTGGCTGGGCTGTCCGTGATCGATTCATCTGACTGTGGTACCAGTGAACGCAACCCCAATTCCCCATTCACCAACAGTCCCACACCTTACCTTCCCTCTGTCACTGACCATAACAGCATCTGCTTGGCCACAATGCAAAAATAAAAGCCAACACAAAATAAACATTCCAAACCAAATTTATAAATGAAATCGTGCCATATTGCATACATGGGTCAACTAATCATCCTTGTGCATTTCTTTAGTGCCTGTCTTCCATGTGCCTTTGCCTCTCCGAGTGCTCCTATGCAGTGCTACCCCAGTGGCTGGTGGAAGGCTGCTGACTTTCAGTGGGGGAAACTGCAGATGGCTTTGGAGGATGACTTGGCGCAGCTCTGGGCATAGAAGGCCCAGCTTCAGACTGCACCATCTCAGCATGGGGGGCAGCAGTCTGGGCTGGCTGGCAGACAGGCAACTGCAAGGGCACTGGCAGTGGTGGGAGGATGAATGCTGTCATCCTGAGAGAGGACAGCAGGTTCTTGCACCACGGAGCCACTGCCACTCCGTCGGGGCGGCACCTCAGCCATGGCTGCAGGCCATTCATGCCCGATGTCTCACCACGTGCAGATCATGCCTCTAAGCTGTCCTCTAAATTACGCGCAGTGTCAATATCTGAACTGCTGGCTGCAATTGTGAAATTGAGCCACGGTGTCTCTTCATCATCACTGCATTCTTCCTCCTCCACCCGGTGCCATGTGCTAGTGAGTATAGGAATAGGAGGATAGAGCAGATGAATGCGTGGCTAAAGAGTTGGTGCAGGAGGGAGGGCTTTAGTTTCCTGGATCACTGGGCCTGCTTCTGGGGAAGGTGGGACTTGTACAAGTCGGACGGGTTGCACCTGTACCAGAACGGGACAAATATCCTTGCGGGGAGGTTTGCTAGCACTGTTCGGGGGGGTTTAAACTAACTTGGCAGGGGGATGCGATACAGAGTGGAGCTATAATAGTGGGTGATGTACAGCCAAATATAGAGAAAAAAATAAGTCAGACTGGAAGGCAGAGCAAATATGTAACTGCACAAGGGAGTAGGGCAAGGCTAAATGGCATTTATTTTAATGCAAGGAGTCTTACGAATAAGGTGGATGAACTGAAGTTGTTGATGAACACATGGGAGTATGATATTGTTGCTATCACGGAGACATGGTTGAGGGAGGGGCAAGACTGGCAGCTCAATATTCCGGGGTATAGAATCTTCAGGCGAGACAGAGGGGGTGGTAAAAGAGGAGGGGGTGTCACAATACTCATTAAGGAGACAATTACTGCTGTAAGGAGGGATGATATATTAACAGGTTCCTCTAATGAGGCCATATGGGTTGAACTTAAAAACAAAAAGGGGGCTAGCACTTTGCTGGGAGTGTACTATAGGCCCCCAAACAGCCAGGGGGAGATAGAGGAACAGATATGTAGGCAAATCTCAGAGAAGTGTGCAAATAATAGGGTAATTATAGTGGGGGGATTTCAACTTCCCCAATATTAACTGGGATAGTCAGAGTGTGAAAGGCTTAAAGGGTGCAGAATTCTTAAAGTGCATCCAGGAGAGCTTTTTGAGCCAGCATGTAGAAAGTCCTACAAGAGAGGGGGCGGTACTGGACCTAATTCTAGGGAATGTGGCCGGGCAAGTGGTAGAAGTGTTAGTAGGTGAGCACTTTGGTGACAGTGACCAGAATTCGGTGAGGTTTAAGGTAGTCATGGAAAAGGACAAGGATGGACCAGAAATAAAGGTTCTAAATTGGGGGAAGGCCGATTTTATTATGATAAGGCAGGATCCAATGTGGACTGGGATAAGCTACTTGAAGGAAAATCCACATCGGAGCAATGGGAGTCTTTCAGAAAGGAAATTGAGAGAGTACAATGGCAACATGTTCCCGTAAAGGTCAAGGGTGGGACCAACAAGCCCAGGGAACCTTGGATGTCAAGGGATATACGAGAATGGATTAGGAAAAAAAGGGGGGCTTTTGGCAGATACAAAGGACTAAAGACAGAGGAAGCCCTAGAGGAGTATGAAAAGAGCAGGGGGATACTTAAAAAATAAATTAGGAGAGCGAGGAGGGGCCATGAAATAACACTGGCGAGCAAAATAAAGGAAAATCCTAAGGTGTTTTATAAGTATATTAAGGGCAAGAGGATAACTAGGGAAAGAGTAGGGCCCATTAGGGACCAAAGTGGCAGACTGTGCATAGAGCCAGAGGATGTAGGTGGGGTTTTAAATGAATATTTTGCATCTGTGTTCACTATGGAGAAGGACAATGTGGACATAGAAATCGGGCAGGGGGACTGTGATATACTTGAACATATTAGCATTGAGAGGGAGGAGGTACTAGCGGTTTTAGCAGGCATAAAAGTGGATAACTCTCCAGGCACGGACGAGATGTATCCCAGGCTACTATGTGAGGCAAAGGAGGAGATTGCAGGGGCTCTGACACAAATTTTCAGAACCTCTCTGGCCACAGGAGATGTGCCAGAGGACTGGAGAACAGCTAACATAGTACTATTATTCAAGAAGGGTAGTAGGGATAAACCAGGGAATTACAGGCCAGTGAGCCTAACATCAGTGGTAGGGAAATTATTGGAAAAAATTCTGAGGGACAGAATTGGTCTCCACTTGGAGAGGCAGGGATTAATTAGGGATAGCCAGCATGGCTTTGTCAAGGGAAGATCATGTCTGACCAATTTGATTGAATTTTTCGAGGGGGTGACTAGGGCCTAGAAATTCAGTTGCGTTCGCCAGCCGTTAGCGCCATAAGAGGAGGAGATTTCGAGCGCTAGGCACTTAGCGCCCGGGCGCAGGCCGATCTGCGCCTACGCCCAACTTCAGTTGTCATTTAGCGCCGGCGCAAAGTGTTTGCGCCTGCTCAGCTGCGCGCGCAGCTTATGACGTCATTTCGTCGTGCAACGCTGTTTGTGCGCCCCAAACCGGAACTTCAGTGGCGCCCGCCCAATGTGGGTGTGGCGCTGTTAAGAACTGTGAAGTGGAACGCAGCAGAGGCCCTGCGGGCCTCGGGGAGCGCTAATTAAAGGGCACTCAGACTGGACTATAAAGGCCAGCCATTTTGCTGCAATGACTTTAGTGCTTTGGATTTCTGGACAGAGACCAAGGAACAGACCTTACTGATTTGGGACAACATAGGAGAGGTATTTTTGGCTTCTGGCCAGAGCTTGGAAATTTGACTCATTGTGATTTCACTGTTTGCAAGTATATTATGGGGGCTGCATGGGGTTCCAACCCTCAGTTCCAGCATTATGTGCGAAGGGCTCGCAGACGCTGTGCGAGAGGGGCAGCCATGCCTAGACGCAGAGGGGCCATCAGGCGTCGGCAACGTAGGCCTTACCCACTCAGGGAATACCGGCAGCAGGTGTCCTATCTCACCATGACTGCCGCGCATTGTGTTAAGAGGCTGCGCTTCAGAAGGGAGGTGGTTGCAGAGATCTGCCAGCTGCTTCACAGAGATCTGCGTCCACAGCTGATGTGCAGGACGTCTCTGTCGGTGGAAGTGAAGGTCACGGTGGCTCTGAACTTTTATGCAAGCGGCTCCTTCCAAGCCGCTGCTGGGGACATAGCGAACATCTCTCAGTTCGCCGTGCATCGCTGCATCCGGCAGGTCACCGATGCCCTTTTCGCAAGGAGACACCAATTCATCTCCTTCCCCATGACCCTAGAGAGGCAGGAGCAGCGTGCAGTCGGATTTGCCAGGATCGCCGACTTCCCCATGGTGCAGGGCGCCATTGACTGCACGCATGTGGCTATGCGGGCACCTATCGACAATGCCGAGGATTACCGCAACCGGAAGGGCTACCAGTCCCTCAATGTACAGCTGGTGTGTGACCACAGGCAGCGCATCCTAGCTGTCAATGCCCGCTTTCCAGGAAGCAGCCACGATGCATTTATCCTGCGCCAGACTACTGTGGCTGACATGTTCCAGGCACAGCCTCCCCCAAGGGGATGGCTTATCGGGGACAAGTGCTACCCTTTGTGTACATGGCTCATGACCCCGCTCCGCGCGCCCAGGACCCTTGCTGAGGAGGCATACAACGAAAACCATCAAGCCACAAGGAACATCATAGAGCAAACGATTGGCGTCCTCAAGCAACGGTTCCGCTGCCTGGATCGTTCCGGCGGATCTCTACAGTATTCGCCGGATAAAGTCTCCCAGTTCGTCGTCGTTTGCTGCATGCTGCACAACCTGGCTATCCGCAGGACTCAGGCACTGCCACCTCACGTTGGACCACCACCTCAGGAGGACGAGCAGGAGGACCATGAGGAGGAGGAGGAGGAGGAGGAGGAGTACCAGCCCAGGAGGGAGCCACAAGGTCCAAGGGCCGTCCGCCGGCGGCTTATTGAACGACACTTCTAGGCCCCCTCTCAGGGAATGGCTTGTGGCAATGAACGCACCTGAATGCAGCCGCTCCGCAAGCCCTCAGCCGGTTAACGCAACAACCACTTGAAACATGACACATGGACAAGCTGAATAAATAAAAAGCTTTATTTAACAAACTCAGGGCCCTTCCCACATGAAACACAAAAACAGACAACACCCCCAAAAAACAGTCAAAAACATATCTCACTCCCACAACCTGGGGAGGAATAACAAAACTTTTCCATCCAATTGGCCTTCATCCTCGGCCTTACCAAGACAAACCCCCCCATACAGAACACAAACACCCCCATCTAAAAAAACATTTGCCATCATCTTCGGCCTTACCAAAATAAACCCCCCCCATACAGAACACAAACACCCCCATCTAAAAAAAATTTGGCAACACACTCTACTTGGTGTGCCGAGAGGGCGAGTCCTTGTGCAGGCTTCTCCGGCCCCTGCCCGACCTGCTGCTCCGCCTCAACCTGGGCCCTGTGGGTGTTGCAAGGCTGGGGGAAGGCTCCTGAGGGGCACAAAGCGTGACGGCAGATGCCCTTGGGTGTCGGCCTAGACAAGGTCCGGCCCTGGAGGGGCCGGCTACTGACTGCTGCAGATGTGGCTGGGCAGCATCAGTCTCTCCAGCAGCTCGTCGCAGCTTTGCTGGGGGAGTGGCAGTGGCGGCTGCAGCAATGGGGGCAAGCTGGCTGATGCCAGAGCTCGCTGGTCGCCAGAGACACTGGCACTCGGCCGGGCTGGCACTGCAGCAAGCGCAGCAACCTGGTGAAGGCCAGACCGCTGTGCTGCAGCAGCGCGGCGGGTGCCCTGGCGATGCGTCCGTGACACAGCGAGTGTGGCAGAAGTGAGTGCCCGTACTGCCCTGGTCTGTGCCCGCATCAGACCAGCCAGTGTCTGCACGGCACCACTCATGAACTCTCGACTCGCGTCCTGTGCTGCCGCGAGTTGTTTGACACCCCTGGCCTGTGAGTCCCCGAAATCGGCCACACTATGAGCCAGGGACTCAATGGCCTGAGGCAACTGTCCCACAAGCCCCATGAACTCGGTGTGGCGCCGCTCCGAATCCGCGGACATTTGATCAAGGAGGCGCACCTCCTGGGTGAGGACCGTCTCCGGACTGGAGGCCGGATTCTCCCTCTGGGGAGAAGGCCGCCGAGCTGGCCGACCCTTCCCGCGTGGTTGGACGCCACTGGGCCCAGCAACTGCCCTCCCCTGCAACACTTCCCCCCTCTGGGGAGAAGGCAGCCGTGCTGCCCGACCCTTCCCGCGTGGCTGGACGCCACTGGGCACAGGAGCTACACCCCCCTGCAACACTTCCCCCTGGCTCTCCTCCAGGCAAGACGTGTCCCCTCCATTGCCATCCCCTGGCGCGGATGAGGGTTCCCCCGATGTGCCGCCTTCCTCTTGGTCCTCGTCGTCCTCCTCTTCCGAGGGACTGACACTCGCGGCTTCAGGGACCTCCTCCTCACCAGCTGAAAGCAGGAAGGCGCAAGAGTAGCTTTAGAGTGAAGACAGGGCGTCAGCGAGGGAGGCATGAGTGGTGGCATTATGCGCATTGGTGGGACAGTGGCAAAGGATGTAGATCTGAAGCGCAAGGGGAACGAGAGAGGTCCAAACGGTCATGTCCTTACCATTGGGGCGCAGCACAGGGTCGGCATCTCCAATAGCAACGGGGCCAATCACCCGGGCATGCATGAGTCGAGCCACGCGCTCCTCCAGGTCACTGAGCTCCTGGAACTGGACACGGCCTCCCCCGGTGACAGTCCGGCTCTTCAGATTCTGCGCCAGCTTGGCCTGCAAGAGAAAGGACGGCCTCTAAGTACAGTGTGGTGCCCTGTTGTTGTGTGCACTGCCTCCCATGGTCGAATAGCTTGGCCAGTGTGTCAAGTGCAGAAAGTGCTACTGATGATCATGCCAGTGCCATAGCTGCTGGAGGAGGGCTGGCCATTAGGCCTTTGAGGTCCCTTTGCCCATAATGTGAGGTGCACATGCAAGGATGAGGAGGACACTGGAAAGGGTACTCACCCTGACCAACCGAGTGAGGTCGTTGAACTTCTTGCGGCATTGGTCACCAGTCCTGGGGACATCGCTGTTGGCTGTGACCCTCTGGGCGATTTCCCTCCAGGCTCTCCTGTACAGCCTCTTGGGAGCCTTCTTGCCACTGTCCGGGCACAAGATATCTCTTTTCTTCTCCAAACCCCTAAGCAGCACCCTCAAAGCATGCTCTGAGAAGCGCTGCGCTCGTTCACGGGCCTTCTGCATGGCTTCAGGCGCTATTTGGGTACAGCAGCAGTGTTCAGGCCTAGCTGGAGGGCTGCAGTATCCAGGGCGTGGCAGCAGACCAAGTCGACCCTTCCCCCTTTAAGAGCTGGCCGGCGTCAGGGTGTCTGCTGTCACTCAAAACATGACCGCACCTGCGCTGCGCCCGGCCTCGGCGTTATCACTCTGCACCGCCGGCTTAGCGCCTAAAGATAGGGGTGCAACGCCAGTTTCATCGCTCGCCCAAACTCCTTGGCCAAAGCTACTGAATATCGGCGAAGTGGCCTCCACTTTCCGGCGGGCGCTAACTTTAGCGCCCGCCCGACTTTACCGCCCCAAAAGTGGCTATACTGAATTTCTAGGCCTAGGTGTGTGGATGAGGGTAGTGCAGTGGATGTGGTTTACATGGATTTCAGTAAGGCTTTTGATAAAGTCCCGCATAGGAGACTGGTCAAGAAGGTAAAAGCCCATGGGATCCAGGGTGCCTTGGCACATTGGATCCAAAACTGGCTTAGTGGCAGAAGGCAGAGGGTGATGGTGGAAGGTTGTTTTTGTGACTGGAAGCCTGTGTCCAGTGGGGAAACGCAGGGATCGGTGCTGGGTCCCTTGCTGTTTGTGGTCTACATTAATGATTTGGATGTGAATGTAAAAGGTATGATCAGTAAGTTCGCAGATGACACAAAAATTGGTGGGGTGGTAACTAGCGAGGAGGGAAGCCTCAGTCTACAGGACGATATAGATGGGTTGGTCAGATGGGCGGAACAGTGGCAAATAGAATTTAACCCTGAAAAGTGTGAGGTGATGCATTTTGGACGGACTAACAAGGCAAGGGAATACACAATGAATGGTAAGACCCTAGGAAAGACAGAGGATCAGAGGGACCTTGGTGTGCATGTACATAGATCCCTGAAGGCAGCACAACAGGTGGATAAGGTGGTTAAAAAGGCATATGGGATACTTGCCTTCATTAGCCGAGGCATAGAATGTAAGAGCAGGAAGGTTATGATGGAGCTGTACAAAACGCTGGTAAGGCCACAGCTGGAGTATTGTGTGCAGTTCTGGCCGCCACAATATAGGAAGAATGTGATTGCTTTGGGGAGGGTGCAGAGGAGATTTACCAGGATGTTACCTGGGCTGGAGTGCTTCAGCTATGAAGAAAGACTGGACAGGCTGGGGTTGTTTTCCTTGGAGCAGAGAAGGCTGAGGTGGGACCTGATTGAGGTATACAAAATTATGAGGGGCATAGGTAGGGTGGATAGAAAGGAACTTTTCCCCTTAGTAGAGGGGTCAATAACAGGGGGGCATAGATTCAAGGTAAGGGGCAGGAGGTTTAGAGGGGATTTGAGGAAAAACTTTTTCGCCCAGAGAGTGGTTGGAATCTGGAACTCACTGCCTGAAAGGGTGGTAGAGGCAGGAACCCTCACAACATTCAAGAAGCATTTGGATGAGCACTTGAAATGCCATTGCATACAAGGCTATGGACCAAATGCTGGAAAATGGGATTAGGTTAGATAGGGCTTGATGGCCGGCGCAGACGCGATGGGCCGAAGGGCCTCTTTCTGTGCTGTATAACTCTATGGCTCTATGACTCTATGACACCTGCTGTTCTTCCACCACCACCTGGTCAGGTTGCTGTTCTTGGGTATCTGAAAGGAGAAAAGCACAAGGCTGGGGTCGTAATGAGTGGTGGGGTGGTGGTGGGCGGGGGGGGGCGGGAGTAAGATGTGCATGCTTACACCATCTGCGGCTTGTTGGGTGAGGGGGAAGTGGGATGTGAGAATGAGGATTAGATATGCAGATACTGTCATCCCCACCGCTGGCCACGGCCTCAGCAATGGCCACTGCAAAGATGACGAGGACCATCTCCTCCATAGGGGTTAGGACATGCAGGCATGCCTGTCCCCCTCCGGTTAGGTCCTGCTGCCTCCGGTTGTGCGCCACCTTGTCCTGCAAGAGAGCGGGAAGTGTGTCAGTTAGTTTCGTGCCATCTGTTTGGGTGATGGGGCTGTCATGGTTGAATAGCTGGCAGTGTGTGCAAGCTGTGAAATGTAGTTGTGAGGCTTGCAGCAGTGGTAATTCTGTGAGGGTGAGGTGAAGCTACGAATGTTAGGTATGATTCCTGATTGATAGAGATTGTTGGTAGGTGAGTGATGGGGGTGTGGTGAATTGAGCAGTTGCTGAGGCTAATAGCACAGTTGATGAGATAAGGCATACGTTCACTGATCTTGACCACTCGTGTGAAGTCATTGAACATTTTGTGGTGCTATATTCAGGCCCTTGGGGCTTGACACCTGGCATTGACTGCCATGGCTATCTGCTCCCACTGCCTTCTGAGACTATGTCTGGAGGGCCTCCTGGCCCCCTGTGAATAGAGCACATCTCTCCTCCTCTTCATCTCCTCCACCAAGGCCTCCAGTGCAGCATTAGAAAATCTTGGAGCCCGCTCTCTGCCATGTTGTGCCATTATTCAGCCTATTTCCATGTCAGAATGAGTTCTGTAGGGGTCTTTTTGGTGTACGCAGTTAGCTTGCCCCTGACTGTTTTTGAGTGGTTCGAATTGCTCCCACACCCCTGTGGTTCTGGACTCCGGACTTAGGTACAGGCTGTGATACAAATTGGAGTAGACAACTGGTTTGGTGCAAGAAAACTGTATTTTATTAAAGGCACAATAAAATTATAACACTGAAAAATTACTGGAATGGTTACAGGCATATAAAAGTACACTTAATTAAGAATGGGGAACACACGGCACATCAAGGGAAAAATCACATTAATAATCTCCCTACCCTTGTCCCACCCCGAATATCTAACTAAATTGTGCTATAAGGGGCCAGGGATTATGCTCACCAATAAGGGTTTCTGGACAGGTTGAATCCAGTCGATTAAGCCGGTTGCGGTGTTGGGGTTCACTCTTTGTGTCCTTTGGGGCCTGCCATCGCCACCAGGGTGGTTGTCTTGTTGCTAATTGGCTTTAATATCGTGGGTGTTTGTTATTCTGTAAGGGGTTTTAGATCGCAGAGGTTTCTCTCTCCAGAGGCCTCTCTCTCTTGCACAGTAAAACCTTGAGTGGTTCGACCCACTCTCCCCTTAGATTCTATACTCTGGACTTTGGGGCAGGAACTACAATGTGGAGAAAACTCCTGTAGACCAAGTTTGATGAAACAAAATGAAATTTTATTGCATATGGAAAAATAAATCAAATGCAAGCAGATAAGAGAGTACATGGGAGGGAAAAACACAAACAAATCATAACGACACAATACTAACTAAGGCAAATACAGGCATCTTATACTCTACAAAAATCATCATGAAATAAGGAAACACACGGAATATCGAGGGACAACAACTCATGTTAATTGTACCCTTAAATCCACCCCCTTAAACCTATCTAGATCTGATAGTGAAGGGCCAGAAACATGCTCACCAATCCAACTAGGAAGTGCAAGGTTTTGAACCAGTCTGCGTTTGACCCTTTCAGGCGTTCTGTCTCCACGTGGATTGTGGAGCCCCAGCGAGCTGTGCCACACCTCTCCTGAGGTGGGGGTCGGGGGCGGCTGGACACCGGCTGGTTCTGGCTGTCGGCAGGGTCGGGGATCGTCGGCTCGACGCCGGTCAGAGGAGCCTTGGGCTGGCCCCCATCGTTTCTTCAGTTTATTTTTGTCTCTTCTCCCGAGTTGGGAGAAGGCCTCTCATCTTCGTCAACAGCCCGGGGTTGGTCGATGATCTCCCGATATGTGACCCCGGGGCGGGACGCCGGCTTGAGCGGTCTTCTTGATGGCGGCTTAGTCTTCTTCGTCTTCCTCCGATGGTGGAGAGGAGTTCACTGATCTTCTCCCAAACCAGCTCCTCTTTACCCAGCTATTCTCCAGAGACTCGCCTGTCCGACGACTGCAACTGTGACTTCACTCCAACTGTCTCCGCAACTGCTCAACTCTTGTTCCACTGCAACTCGGGGCCACTGTACAACTCCAACTCCTCCAATTATACTTTCCCTTCAGGAGCCTCCACTTCCCGCCCAAAATCAGGTTAGTCTTTGTTTAACTTTTGTCGGGCTGGGAGCACAGCGGGGCAGTTATTATATTTTAAAATATTTCAGATGGCCGGTAGAGGCCCATCTCTGGTCTGGAATGACCTTCATTGTTTTTAATGTCCTGCTGATCTCGTTATCTAGTCCTTGGTGTTGTTCTCATGAATATGAAATTGTCCCCTTTTGTCTGGGTCAACATTTTGATGGCCTCTGTCTCCAGGCCGATCTTGACTGGATCTGCATCTAATCCATATGTATATGTGTGGGTCTGGTTTCGTTCTCTCAGAAACGGCTTCCAGAACTTACTGTGGGTTGAATCCACAAAGCTGTCTAAGGTTTCGCAGGAACCATTTTAAAATGTCCCAATAAGCCGGTCACGTGGTATGACAGCCATTTTGTATGCCCCTTTTTCTGGGCTTCTTTTAAAACAGTCTTTTAAAATCGTGGCCTCTTCTGCCATTTGACTCTTTATAATGTAAAGTTCAATTTTGCGAATCCTACAATTCATAATGTGAATTGGTATCTTCCTGGCTTGGTAGCCAGTTTACACTGCAAGCAATTACAGGAGTTGTCTGAGTAAAGTACCCTCTTTTCTCCATTAGAGTTAGGGAGTAAAGTCTTTGTTGGGTACTTTATCTTGTAGAGTGGAAAACTTCGGGTTTTGTTCTTCTGGTGGTGGCCTGGTCGTCGAAGTTTTGTTGTGGTTGGGGTTCAGTTGGCGGTCTTCGGTGTCGGCTCAGTCGCGGTGGCCCAGATCGTTACCTGTGCAGTGGTAATGATCTGAAGTTATGGTTTACCCGGCCCTTTGTTACCGCGGTGCTCGTGGTCGTTCCTCATGTAAGGCTGCGGTTGTGTCCTAGTCGTCTTCAGTCGAGCCTGACCCACCATGCCTGTCTGCTTCTTTGAGTTTCGAGTAACCTGGACCTGAGCGTGTGCCTGCTCGTCCCCAATGCTTCTTTGCGTTTTGAGTAACTCTGCACCCGAGCGTGTGCCTGCTCGTCCCCAATGCTTCACCACACTGCCCTTCTCTGCTTGCTCATCGGCCGGCCTTCTTCTTGCCTTGCTTGCCTGCTTACCCTTGGTTATTGGTGGGCCTACAATTACACTATTTCGAAGTTCGTTATCTGCGCGCCAAATCAAGATTAGTTCTTTGTCTAATTTTGGCGGGCTTGTCTAAGGTGATTATAGTCGTTCACCTTAACTGCTTTTGGGGCAGTTGTCTCGTTGCTAAATGGCTTTAATATCTTGGGTGTTTGTTATTCATAATGTGAATCGGTATCATCCTGGCTTGGTAGCCAGTTTAAATGGTAAGCGATTATTTATGCAAAGGTTTAATGGGTTCAAGATTAAGTCTTTCCTGAGTTGATTTGTTTCAAAAATGAAGAATGCGTATTCTGCATCATGTAGTTGTCTGGCTTCAAAATAACAAGTCTCCCACAGACCCAGGCATGTCAGGTTTTTCAAAGCCTTTTGAACTTGGCCTGCTATTTTTGCAGGGTCCTGCTTTCAATCTTGCAGGTTTCTGCCACAAGGTCCAGAAGCCATTTCCTTTTGGGTACCCTTATTAATAACTTGTCCTTCAGGCTCCCTTTATTAATAACTTTGGGGAATGTGGGAACTTTGAGGACCCTACACTTCCCCCTGTTGATACTAAAACTCGCTTTACGTATCATACTTATGAAGGTGAGCAAAATTCCCGACACTCCATAACCAATCTTCCCTGTAATTACCTATCTAAAATCCCATGACACACACATTTCCCATTCTTTAAGGATGTAGTGTACATAATACATAGGGAAAATACAATTATTTACACACACCCAATTAAAAATAACACGTCAAAGTCTTTATTAAAAATAACAAAAACACAAAAAAACAACAATCTTTATTCAGAAATAAAATAAAAACATTCAAACAGGTGTATCTCTCTCTACCTTAACATAATGCTCCTTCCAAGTCCTTTGGTTTCAGAATTCTAGTATTTGTCCTTTTCCCTTGCACTGAGTGCACACTAGGTACAATACTATTCCCAGCTGGCAAACCATGAGGATGTGGGAAGCCATTCTAACCCATGAAGGGACCTCTATGTTCTCAAAAATGTCCCACCAGGGTGGAACTACAATGTCCAATATGTTGGCCCCTATCTCTACTGTCTTCTGCTCCAATGTGTAGAAATGTTTTTGTGAGACGACTACTGCTTTTAGTAACTCGGTAAGATGTTCTGATAGAGGGGGGATTTTGCAGCCGAAATGTGCTACATATTTTTGCAGGTTGGTGAAATTTTCTGTTACAGTGAGGTGAACAGTGGAGGGTTCAGGAATGGGGCAATCCGTTCCTGGGCCACTTGAACTTCTGCCTCAGGTTTAAAGCAGAAACTGCTGTCACTTACCAGACACCAGCTATGCTGACCATGCTGGTAGTGGGGCGCACCTGTGGTGACAAAATATGTCCCACCTCCTATATATGCTACCTGTGGGGGAACATGGTCTTGTGCCATTACCCCCATGGTACAGTTTATAGGTTTTGCGCCAGCAGCTTTAAACCCGCACTGTGGTTTTGAATAGGCGTTCAAGTGCTGGGGATGCAGTATTATGTGTGCTCCCCGGCTCCGGCACCCCGAGAGGTCAGTACCTGTCATAGCGTGCTCCCACTTTATGACATAAGGTGGGACCGCTGTGAAACGGATGTGTGCACCCCCTTGAATGACTCCAATGTTCTCTACCCTGTATAGCGGTGCGAGTCGGGCTGTCCCGCCCATGACCGGCATCCTTACTACTATCCCCATGATAGTGTGGTTAGAATGCCCACAATCTACTGGGACAGGGTAGGCCTCAGAACTGAGCCAGAGTTGACACGGGCTCAATGCATTCTCAAATGGATGGAGGGCTGTGAGGTGCTTGTTGCTGATCCAGGAGGGGACTAAACCCTATTTTAAATCCTCCAGATTACTGCGGCCCTCGCCTAGCAACCATGCCCCGTACAGTACGCACACCTCGTTCTGTGCAGCCTGATCTGAAGCATTCCTGTCCTCTCTTATGAGGGCATTCACAGTTTTTGCGTGCTTCTCCAGCTCAGCAATGATCTCTTTTAAATGGACCATCATAGCTTGGTCCTCGTGTAACACTGAGCCTACTACTGTATTTTCATCCATAAAGATTTTTCGCAATTGTGTTTTCAAACCGTTTATCTGTGTCTGCAATCCTATGTCATCCAAGCTATTGATAACAGAGGATCCCGTGTTAAACGCTGTGAAAACATCATTCCAGTTTGCCCTTCTTTGTCTCCCCGCATTACCAAAATATTCCGTGTGTGTGGTGTACAGTTCTCTCTTGTCTACATTGGCAAAATCGAACTCGTAGAGTTTCCTAAACATTTCTTTTAACAGGGCCTGGTATAGCTGTTCCGTCTCTTTGGGTCACCACTCAGGTAAGTGTACCTTGGTAAGGTTTAAAATCATGGAAGCTACTGCATAGTGTACCCCCTGGTATAGCACCTTTTCTGTCGGCACTAGCACCAGCCCATTCCCTTGTCCCTTGGTGGTGGCAGGGCACCCCTCTCTGTGTGTCCTTGCTGTCTGAGTCGTGGGCAGCGGCTTTCGGGTGCGTACCACTAGTTCAGTGGCTTTAACTGGGGCTGGGGAGCGTGGGACTATGCAAGTGTGTAGGTGGAAATCCCATTCCACCCCCCTCCCCTTATCCTGCCATGATGTGGAGAAGATGGTGGATATGCCTGTTCGGCTGGCCCTTTGTGACCCCCACATGCAGACATAAATTCCTTGCTCCGACTCCCACCACTTATCCCAGCACACTCTAGTCCCCCCTTGGGTCCCTGTGACCGTCCAGTAGGTGTCGTTCCCCAGTTGTACCCAGTCAGCTGTACGGTCCCCCATGTCTCTGCTCAGCTTTCTGAGCCACCACCACCTTCCCAGGGGAATCTGTCCTCTGCAGGTCAGGCACACGCGTTTCCCCTCAGTGACCCCGACCTGTGTGGCCACAACCTGTACGCTGGGGCAGGGGAGGGAGGCCTCCCCGTAGGTGAACCCGGTCTGGCTGGAGTACCGGGTGGAGTTAGATCCCAGCCACCCTGGCCATCTTCCCTCATGGGAATAGATAGCGAGCTCCTCCACGCCTCGTTCGCCACCCCCAGCAGTCACAACCAGCGCTCTCTCTCCTGAGCACCCATAAATGTGGGAGTCCTCCACGTCACCTCGCTTGCCAGTGTTCATTCCTATCAAGGCGAGTAGGAGTATGCCCCCCTTCATCTCGAAATCCCTTCTGTAAAGAGACACAAGAGCATATAGCCAGGTCCCGAGAAGATTCTCTAGCTTGGGTAAAGCATAGTCGAGTCTTGCGACCTCGACTCAATACAAACACTCTTAAACAATAACACTTAAACTACCAATCACCTCGTATAAACTTAAACTAAAACCAAAACTTAACAATAACTAAAATTACATTATAGAAACTATGTACATCTGCCGCCCGTCTCCAGGCGGCCAGCCTAATCCCTGTTCGGGCTGCAGCACACTACTCCCTTCGGTGTGGCTGCTCTGTTCTGTTCCTTTGGTCCCTCGCAGCCTGCGGCTGCTGGCTGGGAACCTCTGCCCTCAGATTGATCCCTGACTCGAGAGGCTGCCCTTTTAAACTGGGGAGTCGGTGACCACGGTTTCCTTGACCGTGGCGTTCGTGGGGAACTTCTAGGGACTTTGGCTGGTGGGGTTTTTCTGGCTGGTGGTTCTTTAACACAAGCCACTGCCCCCTCCGGTGCAGTCTGTGGGCTTTCCACTACCGCTGGCTGGGGATTTTCATCCTCAGGCTTATCTCTTCTAAACCTGTGCTAGGGGCAGGTAAATCTTCGCAGCCTGGTGCTGCAGGCTGAGGGTCCTCGCCCTCAGGTCCCATCTTGTCTAAATCTGGGTCAGGGACTGGGTCTTCACCCTCACATCCCACCTCATCTAAGTCCCAGAGGAGTGGGGGAGTGTCCCAAATGGTGGGTGAGATGGCCCCTCCCTTAAAACAGGCCACAGCACCTGCCTGTGCAGTTTGTGAGTTTGCTCCTGCTGCAGGCTGAGGATTTCTATCCTCAGACCTTGCCCAACTGGCTGTTCTCTTTTCTCGGGCTTAAACAATTTACATTGGTTAATATGGAACCATTTGATGCGCCGAGGCATCTTTATGGCATATACCATGGGGCTTGCCTTGTCTACAATGCTATAGGGCCCCATGTATAACGGTCCTAGACATCCTACCCGAGCAAAATTCCTCACCATAACTTGATCCCCTACCTCCAACTCGTGGTGTTTACGGGGTTCTACCAGCAATCGGTTACTCCGATGCTGCCTTCCCATGTTCCCAGCCGTTGCCCGTGGACCTGTTTAAGGTGCTCGAATAGGTTCCTGGCGAACCTGTCCCAGTTTACCACCCTGAGCTGACCTTGCGTGAGCACCGGGGCTAGTACATGGGTGGGGGTCCCCATAACTCTGCCAGTCATCAGCTCGTGCGGGGACTACCCTGTGCTTTTTGACTGGCTAGCTCAGATCCCTATCAGGACCAACAGTAGGACCTCTGCCCATTTTCTAGGTGAGTCCACTGTCTCTTTCCTCAGCCTTTCTTTCATGGTCCTGTTCATCCTCTCCACAATCCCTGAGGACTGTGGGTTGTGTGCAACGTGCCATTTCCCCTCAATGCCGAGTACCGTAAGTGTATTCTGCATGACCTGCCCGGTAAAGTGACTCCCTTGGTCGGACTCCACATACTGTGGTAGCCCCCATAGCGAGAACACCTCCCTGACCAGGATCCTGGCTGTGCCCAGAGCCTTGGCTGTTCTGCAGGGGAAGGCTTCTACCCATTTTGAGAACACATCCACCAGGACTTGGCAGTACTTATAGTCTCCCTGGGCGGTGGGTAGGGGCCCGATGTAGTCGACCTGGATCGACTGCCATGGTCCCTCTACCCTCCTGATGTGTCCCATAGGTACCTTCCTTTTGTGGGGGTCAGGGTTGTTAGCAGCACACACCAGACAGCTGGCGCAGAACTCGCGGACATCTTCCCTGAGTCCTGGCCACCATCACGCCTGTTCCACCCGCTGCCAGGTGGTCTCAGGCCTGGGATGCCCCGCTCCTGGACCCTCATGGGCCAGTTGAAGGAATTCCCTCCGGTGCTGCTGTGCTACCACCCATTGTTCTCCCCTAAACAGCATGCCTTCCTTCACAGAGAGGGCTGCTGTGCCGTAAGGGCCCTCTACCCTTTTCCCCTCAGTCACTGCACTGAGGACTGCCTTGAGGACGGGGTCTTGGGTTTGGACCGTCTTAAGATCCGGGGTTAAAGCTACCCCTGCACTCCCTTGTGCCCCATTCCTACCCCTGACTGCTGCTGTAGGACTGGACCCATATGGGTCCCAGAACATGCCTGTACGGGCACCCTCCTTAGCTAGCATGTTGGCCTGCTGGTTGCCCTGACTACGGGGTTCTGTGGAGGAATGGGCTTTCACCATATGGATGAAAACCTCCCCTTCCTCCCCCACTGCTGCTAAGATTTTCTCCAGCAGGGGTTTCTCTGTGAGGGTTCTCCCGTCAGTGGAGGTGTATCCGCGGCGGGACCAGATGGCCAGGTACTCCGTACACGAATTGCACGTGAACATGTTGTCCGAGCAAATCGTGTATGGGGTGGGGAAGATTTCGGTGTGTGTACGACATACACTACCGCGGACAGTTCAGCCTGCTAGGCGCTCATGGTAGTGGGGAGCTTAATTGCCAGGGCAATGTTTGCCGCTGGGTCATAAAATCCACAACCTGTGAGTTGCTCACCAGCAGATACTGTGCTGGAGCTATCCACATAGATTTCGTGGCCCGTGGGGTGTATCCTGGCCCACAAACCTATGTCCACTTCCCAAACCCCTTCTATGGAACACCGGTGGGCTATTCCAGGATATACCAGGTTAGCTGCGAGCTTTGGCTCGCAGAGCCCTTTCACCTTTAGGTCCATCTGTGAGAGAAGAGGAGTCCAGCGAGCAATGCGGGCACTGCTCATTGTCCCATCCTTGATTCTCCCATCCAGGAGCATCTGGGTGGGCGTGTGATGGGTGAGGAGTGTGATGGGAGAGGTGCCTGTGAAGATCAGCGATCTTTTCAAATCCCAATGTGTGGCCAAGAGATGCCTCTCACAATTGGAATAGCTCTTCTCCACATCCGTGAGTATCCTGGAGGAGTAGACCACCGGCCTCATCCTGCCATGCCGATCTTGGAGCAGCACAGCACTAAGGCTGTCCCCGCTGGCAGCCACCTCCAGGAAGAACTCTTCCCCCCATCTATGGCCCCTAGAGCTGGTGCGGTCTGCAGATCTTCCTTGAGCCTGACAAATGCTGCCTGGCAACCCTCATCCCAAGCCCACTCCACTCCCTTACGTAGGAGTCAGAGCAGAGAGGCTGCTGTGGCTGCATAGTCCTCAATAAAATCACTGCAGTACCAGGTTAGCCCTAGAAAAGATCGCACTCCCGTGACTGTGTTGGGGACTGGTAACTCCTGTACCGCTTCCCTTCTAGCTTTGTCTATGGCCCTTTCCCCAGCGTGTACGGTCAGGCCCAGGAATTTCACCACTTGCTGGCCGATCTGCACTTTCTTTGTGTTTACTTTAAAACCCTCCTGCCTGAGCAGTTCCAGCAGTTCGGCCAGAAGTGGGCCATGCTCCTCTCTCGAATCAATGAATAGGAGCAGGTCATCCACATACTGTACCAGCTGCCTGGGCTAGCTGTATCCCTTTAGACTGTTTGCCATGCACTGATGGAAAATGCTAGGACTATTGTGGAAGCCCTGAGGCAAACAGTTCCAGGTGTACTGTTGCCCTTTAAAAGGAAAGGCAAACTTTTACTGATCCTCCCTCCTTAAAGGGATGGACCAAAACCCGTTGGAAATATCCAGCACTGTGAAAGTGGTCGCGGATGCTGGGATACTTCCTATCAGGTCGGCAACTGCTGCTACCGTGGATGCACAGGCTGGGATGTTACTGTTGAGAACCCGATAGTCCACCGTGGCCCTCCAGGAGTTGTCCGGCTTTCTAACCGGCCACAGTGGAGAGTTTACGTGGGTGGCTATCGGTTTCAGGATGCCCTGCTGTACCAAAGAGGACATGGCTGCTTCCAGGTCTGGCTCTGCTTCCCTGGGGAAGTTATACTGTTTCTGTCATCGGGCCATAGGGTCCCCGTCTACGCTGACCTGAAACCCGTTGACCCTCCCACAGTCGTGCTTGTGTGTGGCAAATGTGGCTAGGTAGGCTCGCATAAATGCCTGGAACTCGTTTGGGGTATTACTGACCATGAGCTCGAGGTTATAACCCTCTTTAAGCTTCATGGTGCACAGGGTCCCCTTCCCTTCTTTCCCTGGGATGACTACTACCTCGCCGTCCTTTCCTGTACTTGCCCCCCCATAGGCAGTGATTCCTTAAATCCACCAGCATCCCGTGGCCTGCAATAAAGTCGGCTCCCAGGATCCCTTTTCCACCTTCCACTTCCCACTTCATTAGGATACAAGTCCACTTAGAGCGGAGTGTTCCCAAACGAATGGACAGCGGGATGGAAAATGAGCCAGCCTGTTCTTTACCAGTGAATCCCGACAGACTGTATGGGACCCCGCTAGATAGAGGTGTGGTGGTGGGGTTATCTGAATGGATCACGGTGCATGATGCCCCCATGTCCAACAGATAGGTCCCCTTTAGCTTTTCTAGCTCCATCTCGACGAGGGGTCTCTTCCATAAGTCGTACTGAAGGGAACACAGGTAAACAGGCTGCGCTAGCGCTAGTCAGGACTGCGGGTTGGATGGGGCTAATGGGGTCAGAGCATCGGTAGTGGCTGCTATCCTCCCTGGGCCAGTCAATAGGGTCCTCATCGCGTCCAACAATGATTCGACCGTGGCGGGAGAGATTCCTAACTCTGTCTTTTGGGCTGGGGCTGAGGAATTCTTTCCCTTGTTATCCTTCCAATGGTTTTTGCATTCCTTCCTCCAGTGTCCATCCTTCCCACACCCGTAACAATTAAGCTTTGTGCCGGAAGTGTTATTCCCTTCCTGATGCCACTCCTTCCTACCCTTTCTGGGTTTTACTTCTTGCACCTTCCCATTAGGTGGGTGTGCTTCGGCTCCCCTACCATTCCTGTAAGCTAGGGTCAATTGTCTGATCACCGTCAGTTCGGTAGTCAGGGGATTCTTAGGGTCAAACCAGACTTCCGCCTTGGCCCGGACCTGTGGCAAGCTGTTTGCCACCAGGCAACGGAGCCAGTGGGCCAGCTGATCCTGGCCCAGGTGCGCCCGGTTAGGTGCCCCTGTACAGGAACTCCTATACACCGGCCACAACCGGTCTGCGAAAGCCTGCGGGGTTTCCCCTGCAAGCTGTACTGTCTTCTCCACTCGGGGGAAAGGACTTCCCTCATTCATCCCCATGGCCTCAAGAACTTCCTCCTTGAGTTCCCCATACTTGCGCTGTCCCTTCTTATACTGGTCAGAAAGGGACTGGAGGAGCTTACCCTCCAGGGAGAACAGCAGCATTTTGGCCTGTTCGGCATCATCGCACTCGTTGATGCTGGCTGCCTGTTCCACTTCCCTAAAGTGGACCGAGGGGTCCCCTTTTTCTGTGAGCTTTGGCATGTGGCTTACCATAGCCCTAAGCTGTTGGGTGCCATAGAATACTATGAACTGGTTTTGGAGGGGTCCCTTATCCACGTCATGAGCGGGTGGGCCAAACCTTCGCTGCGGGGCCAGGTACATCGGCCCCAGTTCCTGCCTCTCTTGCGGGGGTTTTTCCACTTCGGCTTCTACCCCTAACTCCACCCCCCTGTGCTACCAGACCTCGCTAAAACCTGGCGCTACGGGTGGTAGTCGTGGGACCTCCTGTTCCTCAACCGGGTCGTCCATTGGCACTACCACTAGTGTCAGAACCGTTCTCCCCTCGTTCCCTGTAAAATCCACCTGGGCTGCCTTCGGGCTTATGAGGCACACCATGCCCTTTGCCTTCCTTAGGGCCAGGCTCAGATTCTCTATCTGTTCCTGGCAGGGGCCATGATCTGCATCTTCAAACCCCTGCTCGCACGCTAACTTATAGGCTGCCTTTATATCTTTTACTTTCTCCTCCTGCTCTCTTACTTGTCTCGCTAGGTGGGCATTCTTCTCCCGCAACCTCAGTTCATTGCTCTTGGCCTCGGTGACCTGACACTGTAGATATTCCAACCTGGCCTTATACTCCCCCATTAACTGTACCCTTTCCTGGTTCAGAGCCTGCAATGCTACCAGTAACTTCTCCCCTGCTAGAGTCCTGTCTTGGACTTCCAGGGCTGACTCCCGTATCTCAGCTGCCTGTGCTTCAACGAGCCTGTACAGAAGCTGGATCTGTTGCTTGAAGCACATCAGCCAGACTGCCTTTTCTATGGATTTCCTATGATCCTTCCCTTCTGTCCATTTAGCTGCAGCATCTACCAGACGCCCAGCTTTTAACAGATTAGTGATCCACTTCTTAGTGATATTCACTTTAATGAAGACATAATTAGAAATCCTCTCTTCAATTACAGTTTGCTCTTCCGAATCAGTGTCTACTGTATCGCACCCCTGTTGCCAGAGTCCAGCCGAGTTCACCATTACTGTAAGATTTTTTTGGTGTACGCAGTCAGCTTGCCCCTGACTGTTTTTGAGCGGTTCGAATCGCTCCCACAGCCCTGTGGCTCTAGACTCCGGACTTAGGTACAGGCTGCGATTAAATTGGAGTAGACAACTGGTTTGGTGCAAGAAAACTGTATTTTATTAAAGGCACAATAAAATTACAACACTGAAAAATTACTGGAATGTTTACAGGCATAAAAAGTACACTTAATTAAGAATGGGGAACACACGGCACATCGAGGGAAAAATCACATTAATAATCCCCCTACCCTTGTCCCACCCCCAATACCTAACTAAATTGTGCTATAAGGGGCCAGGGATTATGCTCACCAATAAGAGTTTCTGGACAGGCCGAATCCAGTCAATTAAGCCGATTGCAGTTTTGGGGTTTGCTCTTTGTGTCCTTTGGGGCCTGCCATCGCCACGTGGTCCCAGGGCGCAGTGGTGGAGTTGTCTCTTTTCTCCGTTACAGATTGGGAGTAAAGTCTTTGTTGGGTACTTTATCTTGTAGAGTGGAAAACTTCGGGTTTTGTTCTTCTGGTGGTGGTCTGGTCGTCGAAGTTTTGTTGCAGTTGGGTTTCGATTGGCGGTCTTCGGTGTCGGCTCGGTCGCGGTGGCCGAGATCATTACCTGTGTAGTGGTAATGACCTGAAGTTATGGTTTACCCAGCCCTTTGTTACCGCAGTGCTCATGGTCATTCCTCGTGTAAGGCTGCAGTTGTGGCCTAGTCGTCTTTGGTCGAGCCTGCCCCACCGTGCCTGTCTGCTTCTTTGAGTTTCGAGTACCCTGGACCTGAGCGTCTGCCTGCTCGTCCCCAATGCTTCTTTGCATTTTGAGTAACTCTGCACCCGAGCGTGTGCCTGCTCGTCCCCAACGCTTCACCATACTGCCCTTCTCTGCTTGCTCGTCGGCCTGCCGCCTTCTCGCCTTGGTTGCCTGCTTGTCCTTGGTTACCGGTGGGCCTACAATTATACTATTTCGAAGTTCATTATCTGCGCACCAAATCAGGGTTAGTTCTTTGTCTAATTTTGGCAGGCTCGTCTAAGGTGATTATAGTCTTTCACCTTAACTGCTTTTGGGGTGGTTGTCTCGTTGCTAAATGGCTTTAATATCTTAGGTGTTTGTTATTCATAATGTGAATCAGTATCTTCCTGGCTTGGTAGCCAGTTTAAACTGTAAGTGATTATTTATGCAAAGGTTTAATGGGTTCAAGATTAAGTCTTTCCTGAGTTGATTTGTTTCAAAAATGAAGAATGCGTAATCTGCATCATCTCGTTGTCTGGCTTCAAAGTAACAAATCTCCCACAGGCCCAGGCATGTCAGGTTTTTCAAAGCCTTTTGAACTTGGCCTGCCGTTTTTGCAGGGTCCTGCTTTCAATCTTGCAGGTTTCTGCCACAAGGTCCAGAAGCCATTTCCTTTCGGGTACCCTTATTAACAACTTGTCCTTCAGGGTCCCTTTATTAATAACTTTGGGGAATGTGGGAATTTTGAGAAGCCTACAGTTCCACAATGACTTACAGCACCTGCTCCAGCCACAATGCACCTCCCCTTTAAGAGGTGCAGGCTGTCTTTAATTGGTGCTTGCCTCTCACAATTTTGGTCCCCCTGCTGATGCGCGCAGCCACTCAGCAGCGCGGTTATCGCTGGCTGCACGCTGCAATCATGTTAATTAGCAGGCAGCATGAAGTTGGCGTGCTGCCTGCATCGGAAGCAACGAGCGTGAGTTAATCCCGCATCATGATCCCCGTGCCCATTTTCAGGCCCTGTACAATTTATCCCCCATTTACTCTTGTCAAGTGCATGGGCACAAACAATTGTTCAGTTGAACAAATAAGAACATGTATAGCATACTGGCATTACCTGCTTTATTCTGTCACATGGATGATTCTCTATTATTGCACATTTAATTCATTTCAGTTTTTAATATCGCATAACATTACTATTCTATCCTATTTTTTCAGTAACCATCCTGGACATGCCCAGAGAGGGGCCGTATATAGGAAATAAGAAGGAAATATCAATGTTTTAAATCATTAAATATAAACCTTTAAATTCTCCATTTAAAACACCACTTCGTCCAATAGTTAAGAATTCTGTAGACCTCACAGAGAAAATCTCAGCCTGGAAATGAAGGCTTTTTATTGATTTGGCTGAGCATAAGGAACAGGAGAAGGCAGTATGCAATATCTCATTATTGTGCTTTCCAAACAGCAGATACTGTCACTGTGCTTTAATATTGCTTGTGCAATGGGGGTAGTTGGGAGGGGGGTTGGTGAGCAGAACTAAATCTGCCCGATGTCTATAGGAAAAACAATCATCTATTGATCCAGCACTGTTTATTAAGGTCAAGGGCTCGATTTTGCCATCGGGGGCAGGCTGCGGCATGTAGGTTGGTTTTCGTGTCAGGACCCCGGCTCCGATGTGAAGTGGGAAAAAAAGTGCTATTTTCCCTTAATTGGGCACTTGATTTCCAGAATGTGGAAACCCCTGGCCCACTTAGTCTTTTCATACAGAAAGTCACCTCCGATGATGTCATCAACGCTGCTGGATTTAAGGCCTGCTAGCAGCCTTGCTTCTTCTGGAGACTGGAAACTTTATGACCATTGTTGTAAGCCCTTCATTCATCCACTATGTCCACCAGTAGGCCAAAGTGTGGTCCATGCTTCGATGAGGCCTCCCTCCAAGCTCTGGTGGAGGGAGCTAGATCCAATAAGGAGGTGCTCTTCTCTTCCTCAGGGAGAAAAAAGCCACCCCAGCAGACTAAAGCTGTGTGGTTGCAAGTGGCCCAGGAGGTCAACTCCATCTCTATGAGCCGCAGAACCTGGCTGCAGTGCAGGGAGAGGTTTTGTGACCTTCTCCACACAGGAAAAGTGAGTATGACTTTCCCTTCACCCTCAATCTAATCCCCATCGCCTCTCCTCACCAGCACTCTGCTTTGCCAACCTCTTCTTCCACATGCAACTCTCTCTATGGTCACATTCACTTAACTATTCAACCATGCAGCCCTCACACTCCCTATCACTGTGATGCAACAACAACAACTTTCAACACACAGGGGGGGCTGTTGCTCTCCTTCTAAGCATCTATGCTATGGATTCTCTACACTCACTCCTTCATTCTCACTCAAACTCCACTTGTGTCCCTCATTGCAGGAAAAGAGAGCCCACGATAAGAAGGAAAGAGCGAGGACAGGAGGAGGGCCACCCTCAGTAGCCCAGCTCACCACCTGGGAGGAGGTGGCCCTGGATATCGCCAGTGTTGATTATGATTCCCAAGTGGGGATGGACAGATGGGCGCATCACAGCAAGCTGGTGACAAGATAGTTTGGCATCTCCCTCATTGACATTGCATGAGTCACTGATAATGATTCTGATGCTCTAACAGATTGACTTATGAGCATGTAACCTTGACCTCACATCTCTAACTCTTTCCTTTACTCCCCCACAGGACCATCGAGAGCCCCCATCCCCACTGTCCAGGAGGAATAACCTGAGCCTGAAGACTCCTCAGAGGAAGCTGCAACCTCTGAGGGCGCAGCATCAGCAGAATTCAGTGTACCCAGCACCAGCGCAGAGACTCACACCTCGGTGGGACCTTCGCGAGATAGAGTAGTGTCTCACAGCTCACAAGTGAGCATCAACAGATGGTGGATACAGGGACAGCAGTGGAGAGTCCTCATTGGAGAGCGCAGGACTTTGCCAGCTCGGCTCAGCTGCATGTCGACCGTGTGCCTCCGGGTCCATCCACAACGAGAGCGGTGCTGGAACTCCAGGAACAGGTGCAGGAGTCTCTGGCAGGTTTTGTATCCAGGGTCGCTGTGAGTGTGGAGCGAATGGAGGAATCCATCGTGAACATGAGCAAAGCCTTTGTGGAGGCATTGGCGCATGAACGCATCACCACGGAAAGGATGGCAACTTCCGTAGAAAGGATCGCTACAGTAGAGGAGAGGATGGCTATGGTCATGGAGGAGCTAAGTCGCCAGAGTGTTGAAAACATGGTCATTGTTCAGAATAGACTGGCATCTCTTGAGGAGCAATGGTCAGCTATTGAGCATAGAAACCAGACCTTCATGGAAGTTCACTGGTGTAGGGCTTCCAGTGCAGAAACGGGTCCTCATGGCCCCACTGAAGTGCAGCAAGGTGCTGTCAAACCACTTGCTAGCTCTGAAGTGGGGCTGACCCATGAGAGGGATGTTGGTGGCAGAGAACAAGGAAGTGGGGGCTCCTCTCGAAGCGCTCACACGACCATGCCACTGCAAAGCCCTCGGTCAGAGCCCCACCAGATTCCTCGCCCAACTAGAGTCATAGAGTCATCGAGTTATACAGCACAGAAAGAGGCCCTTCGGCCCATCGCGTCTGCGCCGGCCATCAAGCCCTATCTAATCTAATCCCGTTTTCCAGCATTTGGTCCGTAGCCTTGTATGCTATGGCATTTCAAGTGCTCATCCAAATGCTTCTTGAATGTTGTGAGGGTTCCTGCCTCTACCACCCTTTCAGGCAGCGAGTTCCAGATTCCAACCACCCTCTGGGTGAAAACGTTATTCCTCAAATCCCCTCTAAACCTCCTGCCCCTTACCTTGAATCTATGCCCCCTTGTTATTGACCCCTCTACTAAGGGGAAAAGTTCCTTTCTATCCACCCTATCTATGCCCCTCATAATTTTGAATACCTCAATCAGGTCCCCCCTCAGTTTTCTCTGCTCCAAGGAAAACAACCCCAGCCTGTCCAGTCTTTCTTCATAGCTGAAGCGCTCCAGCCCAGGTAACATCCTAGTAAATCTCCTCTGCACCCTCTCCAAAGCAATCACATCCTTCCTATAGTGTGGTGACCAGAACTGCACACAGTACTCCAGCTGTGGCCTTACCAGCGTTTTGTACAGCTCCATCATAACCTCCCTGCTCTTACATTCTATGCCTCGGCTAATGAAGGCAAGTATCCCATATGCCTTTTTAACCACCTTATCCACCTGTTGTGCTGCCTTCAGGGATCTATGTACATGCACACCAAGGTCCCTCTGATCCTCTGTCTTTCCTAGGGTCTTACCATTCATTGTGTATTCCCTTGCCTTGTTAGTCCGTCCAAAATGCATCATCTCACACTTTTCAGGGTTAAATTCCATTTGCCACTGTTCCGCCCATCTGACCAACCCATCTATATCGTCCTGTAGCCTGAGGCTTCCCGCCTCGCTATTTACCACCCCACCAATTTTCGTGTCATCTGCGAACATACTGATCATACCTTTTACATTCACATCCAAATCATTAATGTAGACCACAAACAGCAAGGGACCCAGCACCGATCCCTGCGGTACCCCACTGGACACAGGCTTCCTGTAACAAAAACAACCTTCCACCATCACCCTCTGCCTTCTGCCACTAAGCCAGTTTTGGATCCAATGTGCCAAGGCACCCTGGATCTCATGGGCTCTTACCTTCCTGACCAGTCTCCTATGCGGGACTTTATCAAAAGCCTTACTGAAATCCATGTAAACCACATCCACTGCACTACCCTCATCCACATACCTAGTCACCCCCTCAAAAAATTCAATCAAATTGGTCAGACATGATCTTCCCTTGACAAAGCCATGCTGGCTATCTCTAATTAATCCCTGCCTCTCCAAGTGGAGACCAATTCTGTCCCTCAGAATTTTTTCTAATAATTTCCCTACCACTGATGTTAGGCTCACTGGCCTGAGATGGGCGTCTCATCCCCTGCACAGTTGCAGGAGCAGCAGACTGTTGCCGAGCCCTCACAGGTTCACAACCCCAGAGTACAGCCACCAAAGGTGTCGAGACAGGAGCAGCAAGCAATTGAGCAAGGGGCCTTCACATCTGCTGAAGCCACTGGGATAGCACCACGTAGGAGCACGGATAAGAGGAAGATAATGCACATGTAATCACAAGGCTAGTCACTTCGGTGTTATGTTGTGTTTATTTTTGAAATGCCATCAGTTGCTTGTTGCGATAAAAATTTCTGATGGCAAACTGTTGAAGTTGTGGCCTGTTTCATTTTGCAAATGGGACTTTCACATTGAGGGCTTAGAGCAACTTGCAATTGTTAGTGTTTGATTGTGCAGGCTAAGCAAATCTGGCCAACATTAGTGCATCCCTTGCATCCCGGGCAGCAATATGGTCGCGCGCTGGCGCCTTCTGGCCTGTGCAGCTTCAGGTGGGTGAGCAGCAGCTTGGAGCTCCTGCTGTTGCTCCTGCTGTTGGTGCTGATGTTGTTCATGGTTCTGCTGCTGCCACGGCTGGTCTTCGTCTGAATCTGATGTCCAGCAGGAAAGGAAATAAATGGTCGCGATGCTTCTGGTATATGCCTCAGTTGAGGAAGTGCTCAGTCAAGGTGGAGAGAGGTGTTTCCCAGCAGGTCACACTGGAAATGGGTGTCAGGCTCCAAACTTCCACAACAATGAGTCTGCCTACTAAAAGCTCCCCCAGACCTGAGACAACAAAGTTCTGCCACCTGCAATTGGTTAAAACTGCTTTTCAATGGTGGAGCTGCAGCTGTTAGTAAGCAATCCACTTGTGAGGTCACCAGGATTAACTGGCGTGTTCCAGAGGAGGTGTGTAGGATGGGAGAAATGTGTTAAAATCAGAAAGGCCTCTCAAAATGGGATTATCGAGGCAATTAACTGGTTGTTAAGGGCCTTAAGGGCCGATCCCACCTCTTGGAGGCAGGATGGAAACGGGGTCTGAACCACAAATGTGGGAAAATTGCTCATTGGCGGGTGTAGGATTCTCAAAATTCCCACATTTCCCAAGTTATTCAATAAAGGAACGCTGAAGGACAATGGCTTTTGGGCTTTATGGCAAAACCTGCAAGGTTAAAGCAGGGCCCTGCACATAGCATGTCAAGTTCAAAACTCAAAACTTGACATGCCTGGGCCTGTAGGAGACAGCTTTGATTTGTTATTTCAAAACCAGACAACTGAAGGAGACAGAACATGCATTCTTCCCTTTAAAACAAATCAACTCAGGAAAAGACTTAATCTTGCACAAACCTAAAGCCCATCAAGACTATGCATATATAATCGCTTACAGTTCGAACTAGCTACCAAGCCAGGAAGAAAAAACCGATTTAAATTATGCATAACAAACACCAAGACATTAAAAATCATTTAGCAACAGGACAACCGCCCAAAAACCAGTTAAGGTGAACGGCTATAATCACCTTAACGAGCCCGCCAAAAATTGGACAAAGAACTAACACTGATTTGGCGTGCAGATAACAAACTCAAAAACAGTGTAATTGTAGGCCCACCGGTAACCAAAGTCAAGCACTCACGATGCAGACAGAAGCTTACAGGACACAGGGGCATTCAACCGGAAGGCTCACGGAACATCACGGCGAGGGGGCACGATGGGGCAGGCTCGACCGAAGATGACTAGGCCGCAACCGCAATCTTACACGAAGGCCGACCACGAGCACTGCGGTAACAAGAGGGCCGGGTAAACCATACCTTCAGATCATTACCACTACACAGGTAATGATCTAGGCCACCGCGACCGAGCCGACACCGAAGACCGCCAACCGAACCCCAACCACAACAAATCTCGACGACCAGACCACCACCAGAAGAACAAAACCCGAAGTTTTCCACTCTACAAGCTAAAGTACCCAACAAAGACTTTATTCCCTGTTACTAACTAAAAAAGAAGGCACTTACCAGACAAATCCACAACTGCGCCCATACCGCATCAGCGGACTCCACCCAACTGAAGAACCTTCGCAGATTCTAAGACTGGGACCACGTGGCGATGGCAGGCCCCAAAGGACACAAAGAGCGAACCCCAAAAATGCAACCGGCTAAACTGACAGGATTCGAACTGTCAAGAAACCCCCATTGGTGAGCATAATCCCTGGCCCCTTTTAGCACAATTTAGTCAGATATTGGGGGTGGGACAAGGGTAGGGGGATCGTTAATGTGATTGTTCCCTCGTTGTGCCGTGTGTTCCCCATTCTTAATTAAGTGTACTCTTCAATGTCTGTATCTACTCCAGTAATCTAAGTGTGTAATTTTATTGTGACTCTAATAAACATAGTTTTCTTGTACCAAACCAGTTGTCTACTCCAATTTTGTATCACAGCCTGTACCAAGTCCGGAGTCTAGAACCCAGGGGTGTGGGAGCGATTTGAACCACTCAAAACAGTCAGGAGCAAAGCTGACTCAACACACCACCCCCTACAGAATGGCGACCGTGGCAGGACTCCATCAACAGGGGCGCGATACAGTAGACACTGATTCGGAAGAGCAAACTGTAATGGAAGAGAGGATTTCAAATATGTTTTCAGTAAGGTGAATATCACTAAGAAGTGGATCACTAATCTGTTAAAGGCTGGGCGTCCGGAAGATGCTGCAGCTAAATGGACAGAAGGGAAGGATCATAAGAAATCCATAGACAAGGCAGTCTGGCTGATATGCTTCAAGAAACAGATCCAGCTTTTGGACAGGCTCGTTGAAGCACAGGCAGCTGAGATACGGGAGTCAGCCCTGGAAGCCCAAGCAAGGGCTCTAGCAGGGGAGAGGTTACTGCAGGATTGTAGGATCTGAACCAGGAAAGGGTGCAGTTAATGGGGGAGCATAAGGCCAGGCAGGAATATTTATAGTGTCAGGTCACTGAAGCCAAGAAAAATGAGCTGAGTTTGCGGGAAAGGAATGCCCGCCTAGCAAGACAAGTAAGAGAGCAGGAGGAGAAAGTAAGAGACATAAAGGCAGCCTATAAGATAGCGAGCACACAGGGGTTTGAAGATGCAGATCATGGCCCCTGCCAGGAACAGATAGAGCATCAAGCCTTGCCCTAAGAAAGGCAAAGGGCATGGTGTGCCTCATAAGCCCGAAGGCAGCCCAGGTCGACTTTACAGGGAACAAGGGGAGAACGGTTCAGACACCACGGGTAGTGCAAAGGGACGACCCGGTTGAGGAGCAGGAGGACCCACGACCACCACCCATAGCGCCAGGTTTCAGCGAGGTCTGGCAGCAAGTGGGGGTGGAGTTAGGGGTAGAAGCTGAGGTGGAAAAACCCCCGCAAGAGTGGCTGGGACCGGGGCCGATGAGCCCGGCCCGGCAGCGAAAGTTTGGCTCACCCACTGATGACGGGGAGGAGGGACCCCTCCAAAACCAGTTCGTAGTTCCCTACAGCACCCAACAGCTTAGGGCCATGGTAAGCCATATACCAAATCTCACAGAAAATGGGGACCACTCTGTCCACTTCAGGGAAGTGGAACAGGCAGCCAGCATCAACGAGTGCGATGATGCTGAACAAGCCAAAACGCTGCTTTTCTCTCTGGAGAGTAAGCTCCTCCAGTCCCTCTCTGACCAGTGTAAGAGGGGACAGTGTGAGTATAGGGAGCTCAGGGAGGAAGTTCTTGAGGCCATGGGGGTGAATGAGGGAAGTCCTTTCTCCCGGGTGGAGAAAACTGTGCAGCTCACAGGGGAAACCCCGCAGGCTTTCGCGGACAGGTTACGGCCGGTGTATAGGAGTGCCTGTACAGGGGCACCTGACCAGGCTAACCTGGACCAGGATCAGCTGGCCCACTGGCTCTGTTGCCTGGTGGCAAACAGCTTGCCACAGGTCAGGGCCAAGGCAGAAATGTGGTTTGACCCAAAGCATCCCCTGACTACCGAACTGACAGTGATCAGACAATTGACCCCAGTTTCCCGGAATGGTAGGGGAACTGATGCACACTCACCTAAGGGGAAGGTGCACAAAATGAAACCCGGACAGGGTAGGAAGGAGTGGCATCAGGAAGGGAATAACCCTTCCTGCACAAAGCTTAACTGTTACGGGTGTGGGAAGGATGGAAATTGGAGGAAGGAGTGTAGAAATCCTTGAAAGAATAACAAGGGAAAGAATTCCTCAGCCCCAGCCCAAAAGACAGAGACAGGAATCCCTCCCGCCATGGTCAAGTCATTTTTGGACGCAATGAGGACCCTATTGACTGGCCCAGGGAAGGTAGCAGCCATCACTGGTGCTCTGACCCCATCAGCCCCATCCAACCCACAGCCCTGACTAGAGCCAGCACAGCCTGTTTACCTGTGTTCCCTTAAATACGACTTGTGGAAGAGACCACTCGTTGAGATGGAGGTAGAAGAGGTGAAAGGGACCTATCTGTTGGACATGGGAGCATCATGCACCGTGATCCATTCAGATAACCCCACCACCTCACCTCTATCTAACGGGGTCCCATACAGTCTATTCAATTCAATTTTATTTGTCATATATGCAGCAGACGTGTGTACTGCACAATGAAATGTTGATTTCTGTCAAAGGGGCCGTGCATTCACGGGGCCGTTATGCTAGTGTTTCGGCAGTGGACCCAAGTGCAGGAAACCTGTCCAAGGACTCGAGGCCGGGTAGAACTCGAAAGATGCTTAACTTGATACTCGAAAACACAGAGACATGGTAACACTCGAGAGATGGTTCCTTGAGACTCAAGAACATAGAGACAGGGTAACACCCGAAAGGAGATTCAGTAGAGACTCGAAAACACAGAGACATGGTAACACTCGAAAGGAGATTCACTTGATACTCGAAAACACAGAGAGACTCAAGAGAGCTGCTACATGCAGACAGGCGAACCCAGGACTGAGCAAAGAGGACAGGAAACAGGAAGCTTAAATACAGGCCAGAGTGGTCACGTGACATAATTATTCAAATGAGACAGGAGACAAATACTTTAACAACACACAGGTGAGGCCAGAGGCACAGAGACAAAAACCGAACAACTTTATTAACTAGCCTAATTACTCTGATAAGATCAATTACTCGAGATACAGGTGAGGAGAGGGGCCCAGAAGGCACGGCAGCAGTGCACCGAGGCCTCAAAAACCGCCCTCAGGCGGCGAGCAGAGGGAAGTGCCACTGAAGCCGTTACAGTACCCCCCCTTTAGGGACGGCACCTGACGTCCCATAAGCCTAAGATGATCACTATTTTATTTATTTTTTTAAAAAAAAAATTCTCTTTATACTTTATTTTTAGCGAGACTCGAGAATTAAACACAAAAAACACAGTGGGAGCTTGGGAGCGCTCAAGAGTTTAACAGCACAAAACACAGCAAAAGCCCAAATATAGCCCAAGATAACTTGAGAGTTTATCTTGTGCAGGAGAGCTCGAAAGTTTAACTTGTCCAGGAGAACTCGAAAGTATCTTATCCAGGAAAGCTCGAAAGTTTCTTATCCAGGGGAGCTCAAAAGTTTCTTATCCAGGGGAGCTTGAGACTCTTATCCAGGAGAGCTCGAAAGTTTCTTATCCAGGGGAGCTCGAAAGTTTATCGATACCAAAGCCGAAGAGCTCAAGAGTTTATTTTGTCCCGGAGAGCTCGAAAGTTTACTTAATTTGCCCAGGAGAACTGGAAAACTCCTTTTCTTCTTTCTTTTCTTTACTCTTTATCTTGTCCAGGAGAGCTCAAAAATTAAACTTGTCCAAACCAGGAGGGTAGCAAACACAGCGGGGGTCCTCTTCCTAGGAGACTCGAAAAATATACACAAAAACACAGGGGGAAGTCCTCTTCCTAGGAGACCAAACATTTGCCCAAGAGTGCTCGAGAGTTTAAAACAATGAAGGCCCAGGAAGCTTGAGAGTTGACTTGAGAATTTAACACAGTAGAAGCCCAGGAAGCTTGAAAGTTAACACAATGAAAGTCCAGGAAATTTGAAAGTTCACTCGAAATTTTAACACAATGAAGGCCCGGGGGACTTGAGAGTTCACTTGGGGGGTCTAACACAGTAGAGGCCCAGGAAGCTTGAGAGTTGACTTGAAAATATAACACAACGAAGGCCCAGGAAACTTGGAAGTTAACTAGAGAGTTAACACAACGAAGGCCCAGAAGACTTGAAAGTTGACTTGAGAATTTAACACAGTAGAGGGCCAGGAAGCTTGAGGGTTAAACACAATGAAGGTCCAGTAGACTTGAAAGTTCACTCGAAAATTTAACACTATGAAGGCCCAGGAAACTTGAAAGTTGACTTGAAAATTTAACACAACAGGAGGCCCAGGAAACTTGAAGGTTGACTCGAAAATTTAACACTATGAAGGCCCAGGAGACTCGAAAGTTTTACTTGAAAGTTTAACGCTATGAAGGCCCAGCCGACTTGAAAGTTCACTTGAATTTAACATAGAAGACTTGAAAGTTCACTTGAAAATTTAACACAGGAGACTTGAAAGTTCACTTGAAAATTTAACACAGTGGGGGTCTTCTTCCTAGGAGACTCAAAAATTAAACACAAAGACACAGCGGGGAGTCTTCTTCCTAGGAGACCAAATATTGCCCAAGAGATCTCGAAAATTAACTCGAGAGTTTTCAAACCTTGGCTGGTTGGTTTCTGCTGGGTCCATGTATGGCTCAGTCCTACTGTTACGGTGCCGTGCATTCACGGGGCCATTATGCTAGGGTTTCGGTAGTGGACCCAAGTGCAGGAAACCTATCCAAGGACTCGAGGCCGGGTAGAACTCGAAAGATGCTTAACTTGATACTCGAAAACACAGAGACATGGTAACACTCGAGAGATGGTTCCTTGAGACTCGAGAACATAGAGACAGGGTAACACTCGAAAGGAGATTCAGTAGAGACTCGAAAACACAGAGAGATGGTAACACTCGAAAGGAGATTCACTTGATACTCGAAAACACAGAGAGACTCAAGAGAGCTGCTACATGCAGACAGGCGAACCCAGGACTGAGCAAAGAGGACAGGAAACAGGAAGCTTAAACACAGGCCAGAGTGGTCACGTGACATAATTATTCAAATGAGACAGGAGACAAATACTTTAACAACACACAGGTGAGGCCAGAGGCACAGAGACAAAAACCGAACAACTTTTTTAACTAGCCTAATTACTCTGATGAGATCAATTACTCGAGAAACAGGTGAGGAGAGGGGCCCAGAAGGCACGGCAGCAGTGCACCGAGGCCTCAAAAACCGCCCTCAGGCGGCGAGCAGAGGGAAGTGCCACTGAAGCCGTTACAGATTTCTGTCTGTCGGGATTCACAGGTAAAGAACAGGCTGGCTCATTTTCCATCCCGCTGTCAATTCATTTGGGAACACTCCGCTCTAAGTGGACCTAGGTCCTAATGAAGTGGGAAGTGGAGGGTGAAAAAGGGATCCTGGGAGCCGACTTTATTGTAAGCTGCGGGATCCTAGTGGATTTGAGGAATCACTGCCTATGGGGGGCAAATACAGGAAAGGAAGGCGGAGTAGCCGTCATCTCAGGGAAACAGGTTTGGTGTGGAGATGCCGGAGTTGGACTGGGGTGGACAAATGTAAGAAGTCACACAACACCAGGTTATAGTCCAACAGCTTTATTTGAAGTCACAAGCTTTCGGAGCGCTGCTCCTTCATCAGGTGAAGTGGAGAGATGCATAAAGACACAGCTTATATAGTCAGAGAATAATGTCAGATGTTTACAGGTAATCTTTCAAACTGCCCTTTATCACACCTCGGCAGAGAGATAGTCACAGCAATCAAAGGTGTGAATGGTGTCCAAACAGGTCAGTCAGGAAAACATTACATCATAGAAAAATGAGGTGGGGTCACAAGGGATCAAATGTTGCAGATGCTGGGGTCTGTGTGAAAAACAAAAAAACAGACAAAAAACATTTTTTTTGCTGGAAATCACAGCAAGTCCTGCCGTATCTGTGTCGAGTGAACAAGCCAACGGTGACTCGAGTCTGGATGACCAGTTGACCCAGGGACCAGTTGAACCAGGAACACTCCTTGCCATGATGGACGTCTCGGCACTCTACACCAGTATCCCCCACAATGACGGCATCGTTGCGACAGCCTCAGTACTGAACACCAACAACAGCCAATCTCCAGACGCCATCCGACAATTCATCCACTTCATCCTTGACCACAATGTCTTCACCTTCTACAACAAGTTCTTTACCCAAACACACGGAACAGCCATGGGGACCAAATTTGCACCCCAATACGCCAACATCTTCATGCACAAGTTCGAGCAAGACTTCTTCGCTGCACAGGACCTCCAATGAATGCTATACACCAGATACATCGACGATATTTTCTTCCTATGGACCCATGGCGAAGAATCACTGAAAAGACTACACGATAACATCAACAAGTTCCATCCCACCATCAAACTCACCATGGACTACTCCTCAGAATCGGTTTCATTCTTGGACACACGAATCTCCATCAAAGACGGACACCTCAGCACTTCACTCTACCGCAAGCCCACGGACAACCTCACGATGCTCCACTTCTCCAGCTTCCACCCTAACCATGTTAAAGAAGCCATCCCCTATGGACAAGCCCTGCGAATACACAGGATCTGCTCAGATGAGGAGGAACGCGATGGACATCTACAGACACTGAAAGACGCTCTCGTAAGAACGGGATATGACGCTCGAGTCGTCGATCGACAGTTCCGACGGGCCACAGCTAAAAATCATACAGACCTCCTCAGAAGACAAACACGGGACACAACCAACAGAGTACCCTTCGTCGTCCAGGACTTCCCCGGAGCAGAGAAACTACTCCATGTTCTTCGCAGCCTTCAACATGTCATCGATGACGACGAACACCTCGCTAAGGCCATCCCCACGCCTCCACTACTCACCTTCAAACAGCCGCCTAACGTCAAACAGACTATCGTTCGCAGCAAATTACCCAGCTTTCAGAAGAACAGCGACGACGACACCACACAACCCTGCCACAGCAACCTCTGCAAGACATGCCAGATCATCAACACAGATACCATCATCACACGTGAGGACACCACCCACCAGGTACATGGTACGTACTCATGTGACTCGGCCAACATTGTCTACCTCATATGTTGCAGGAAAGGATGCCCCGGAGCATGGTACATCGGCGAGACCATGCAGACACTGCGACAACGGATGAACGGACATCGCACAACAATCGCCAGGCAGGAGTGTTCCCTCCCAGTCGGGGAACACTTCAGCAGTCAAGGACATTCAGCTGCCGATCTTCGGGTAAGCATTCTCCAAGGCGGCCTTCGAGACACACAACAACGCAAAACCATCAAGCAGAAACTGATAGCCAAGTTCCGCACCCATGAGGACGGCCTGAACCGGGATCTTGGGTTCATGTCACGCTAGATTTAATCCCACCTGACGTAGGGTCATCCAGACTCGAGTCGTCGTTGGCTTGTTCTCTCTACACAGATGCGGCCGGACCTGCTGTGATTTCCAGCAAAAAAAATGTTTTTTGTCTGTTCTTTTGTTTTTCACACGAACCCCAGCATCTGCAACATTTGACCCCTTGTGTCCCCACCTCATTGTTCTTTGATGTAATGTTTTCCTGACTGACCTGTTTGGACACCATTCACACCTTTGATTGCTGTGATTATCTCTCTGCCGAGGTGTGATAAATGGCAGTTAGAAAGATTACCTGTAAACATCTGACATTATTCTCTGACTATATAAGCTGTGTCTTTATGCATCTCTCCACTTCACCTGATGAAGGAGCAGCGCTCCGAAAGCTTGTGACTTCAAATAAAGCTGTTGGACTATAACCTGGTGTTGTGTGACTTCTTACATCAGGGAAACAGGGGAAGGGGACCCTGTGCACCATAAAGCCTAAAGAGGGTTATAACCTCGAACTCATGGTCAGTAATACCCCAAGGGAGTTCCAGGCATTTGTGCGAGCCCACCTAGCCACATTTGCCACACACAAGCATGACTGTGGGAGGGTCAACGGGTTCGAGGTCACTGTAGATGGGAACCCTATGGCCCGACCATAAAAGCAGTACAACTTTCCCAGGGAAGCAGAGCCAGACATGGAAGCAGCCATGTCCTCCTTAGTGCAACACGGGGTCCTGAGACTGATAGCCACCCACTTAAAGTCTCCAATGTGGCCGGTTAGAAAACCGGACAACTCCTGGAGGGCCACAGTGGACTATCGGGTGCTCAACAGTAACATCCCAGCCTGCGCACCCACGGTAGCAGCAGTTGCCGACCTGATAGGAAGTATCCCAGCATCCGCGACCACTTTCACGGTGCTGGATATTTCCAACGGGTTTTGGTCCATCGCTTTAAGGAGAGAGGATCAGTACAAGTTTGCCTTTACTTTTAAAGGGCAACAGAGCACCTGGAACTGTTTGCCTCACGACTTCCACAATAGCCCTAGCATTTTCCACCAATGCATGGCAAGCAGTCTAAAGGGCTTCAGCCAGTCCAGGCAGCTGGTACAGTATGTGGATGACCTGCTCCTAATCACCAATTCGAGAGAGGAGCATGGCCCACCACCGGCCGAACTGCTGGAGCTGCTCAGGCAGGAATGCTTTAAAGTGAACCCAAAGAAAGTGCAGATCGGCCAGCAGGAGTTGAAATTCCTGGGCCTGACCGTACGCACTGGGGAAAGGGCCATAGATAAAGCTAGAAGGGAAGCAGTACAGGAGTTACCAGTCCCCAACACAGTCACGGGAGTGAGATCTTTTCTAGGGCTAACCGGGTACTGCAGAGACTTTATTGAGGATTATGCAGCTGCAGCAGCCCCCCTGCTCCGACTCCTATATAAGGGAGTGGAGTGGGTTTGGGATGAGGGTTGCCAAGCAGCATTTGTCAGGCTCAAGAAAGATCTGCAGACCGCACCAGCTCCAGGGGCCATAGATGGGGGGAAGAGTTCTTCCTGGAGGTAGCAGCCAGCGGGGACAGCCTGAGTGCTGTGCTGCTCCAAGATCGGCATGGCAGGCTGAGACCGGTGGTCTACTCCTCCAGGATACTCACGGATGTGGAGATGAGCTACTCCAATTGTGAGAGGCAACTTTTGGCCACACATTCGGCTGTGAAAAGATCGCTGATCTTCACAGGCACCTCTCCCATCACCCTCCTCACCCATCACACGCCCACCCAGATGCTCCTGGACAAGAGAATCAAGGATGGGACAATGAGCAGTGCCCGCATTGCTCGCTGGACCCTGCTTCTCTCACAGAGGGACCTGAAAGTAAAAGGGCTCTGCGAGCCAAAGCTCACAGCTAACTTGGTATATTTGGAACAGCCCACCGGTGTTAGATAGAAGGGGTTTGGGAAGTGGACATAGGTTTGCTGGTCGGGATACACCCCACGGGCCGCGAAATCTATGTGGATAGCCCCAGCACAGTATCTGCTGGTGAGCGACTCACAGGGTGTGGAGTTTATGACCCAGCGGCAAACATTGCCCTGGCAATTAATCTCCCCAGCACTATGAGCGCCCAGCAGGCTGAACTGTCCGCGGTAGTGTACGTTGTTACACACCCCGAAATCTTCCCCACCCCATACACGATTTGCTCGGACAGCATGTTCACGTGCAATTCGTGTACGGAGTACCTGGCCATCTGGTCCTGCCGCGGATACACCTCTGCTGACGGGAAACCCCTCACAGTGAAACCCCTGCTGGAGAAAATCTTAGCAGCAGTGGGGGAGGAAGGGGAGGTTTTCATCCATAAGGTGAAAGCCCATTCCTCCACAGAACCCCATAGTAAGGGCAACCAGCAGGCTGACATGCTAGCTAAGGAGGGTGCCCGCACAGGCACGTTCTGGGACCCATATGGGTCCAGTCCTATAGCAGCAGTCAGGGGTAGGAATGGGACACAAGGGAGTGCAGGGGTAGCTTTAGCCCCGGATCTTAAGACGGTCCAAACTCAAGACCCCGCCCTTAAGGCAGTCCTCAGTGCAGTGGCTGAGGGGAAAATGGTAGAGGGCACTTACGGCACAGCAGCCCTCTCTGTGAAGGAAGGCATGCTGTTTAGGGGAGAACAATGGGTGGTAGCACAGCAGCACTGGAGGGAATTCCTTCAACTGGCCCATGAGGGTCCAGGAGCGGGACATCCCAGGCCTGAGACCATCTGGCAGCGAGTGGAACAGGCGGGATGGTGGCCAGGACTCAGTGAAGATGTCCGCGAGTTCTGTGCCAGCTGTCGGGTGTGTGCTGCTAACAACTCTGACCCCCACAAAAGGAAGGTACCTATGGGACACATTAGGAGGGTAGAGGGACCATGGCAGTCGATCCAGGTCAACTACATCGGATCCCTGCCCACCGCCCAGGGAGGCTATAAGTACTGCCTAGTCCTGGCAGATGTGTTCACAAAGTGGGTAGAAGCCTTCCCCTGCCGAACAGCCACAGCTCTGGGTACAGCCAGGATCCTGGTCAGGGAGGTGTTCTCGCAATGGGGGCTACCACAGTATGTGGAGTCCGACCAAGGGAGTCATTTTACCGAGCAGGTCATGCAGAATACACTTATGGTGCTTGGCATTGAGGGGAAGTGGCATGTTGCACACAACCCAGAGTCCTCAGGAATTGTGGAGAGGATGAACAGGACCTTGAAAGAAAGGCTGAGGAAAGAGATGGTAGACTCACCTAGAAAATGGGTGGAGGCCCTACCATTAGTCCAAATGGGGATCCGAGCCAGCCAGTCAAAAAGCATGTGGTACTCCCCACATGAGCTGATGACTGGCAGAGTTATGTCGACCCCCACCCATGTCCTAGCCCTGCTGCTCACAGAAGGTCAACTCAGGGAGGTGAACCGGGACAGGTGCGCCAGGAACCTGTTTGAGCACCTTAAACAGGTGTGATGAAATATATTCCATTCATCACTGCCTGTGACTGTGGTCGGTTTCAGTGTCATTTCCCTTCCCCCAGTCCTCATTGTATTATGTATTGGAATGTGCTGGAATGTGCTGTGTGTAGGGCTCCGCCCATACCTGGCCCCTTTTGTAAGCTGGCTCAGTCTGGCCTCAGCCTCCAGAAGGAAGACATCTCTCTCTTTTACGTGTTACTTTCTAAGTTAATAAAAGCCTTGTTTTGTTTCGCTAACATCAAGTCTCGGAACTTATTGAGGCACATCAATTTTATTAACTTATTTTTCAACACTATGGACCAACTCCTGAAACCCGAACGTTTGGATTTGGATCAACATGCTCCGGACGCATCAGGACGCTTCGGACACTGGTTTGAGTGTATGGAATTCTTCCTGGACAATTCCGCAGCCGTCAAAGACGCTACGGACGCTGCGAGGATGAGACTCGGAATTCTGCGGAATTGGGTAAGCCACCGGGTTTACCCCCTCATCCAAGATGCCGATACGTACCTGGCCGCCTGTGACATCTTAAAGGTGCATTACCAGCAGCCTACGAATGAGGTGTATGCTAGGCATCTACTCGCTACTCGCGCACAGCGACCTGGGGAATCGGTGGAGGAGTTCCTAAGCATCCTGAAAATGCTTGGCAAAGACTGTAAGTGCCGAGATTTAAAAGCCGCAGTGTACACCGACGAGCTTGTTCACGATGCCTTTATCACAGGCCTCAGCTCCACTTACATCCGGCAAAGACTGCTGGAAAAAACGGGGTTGGACCTGAAACAGGCTGCGGACACCGCGCGGTCCCTGGATGTGGCCCAGAGAAACTCGGACGCCTACTCTTCAGCCCGCGCCGTCCACGCCGCCACGTGCGCACCGAGGGCACCGCCATCTTGGAAGGCATCTTCCCCGCCCGGCAGCCCGACACCGGCGGGGCCCAGCTCTCCCCCCAGAAGCCCTACGACAGCCGCGATGCGTCAGGGACCCAACTGCTACTTCTGCGGGCAGCCAAAGCACACCAGAAACCTGTGCCCGGCGAAAGGCACCACCTGCTTTAAGTGCGGTAAGAAGGGGCACTTCGGGAAGGTGTGCAGAGGGAACCCCGCCGGAAAACCAACCGCCGGAAAACCCGCCACCGCCGCGTGTGCGCCGTGGGAGCGGCCATCTTGGACACCATCTTGCCCGACCTCGTGGGGTCCGCCATCTTATGAGCAGACAGCGTGGACGCCATCTTGTATCGATCAGGGCCCTACAGTGGCATCGGTCACAGTGGACCAGACCAGGCCGCACCCGCTATCCAAATCAATGGTGGACATCGAGGTAAACGGGTGCCGGGTTAAATGCTTAATTGACAGTGGAAGCACGGAGAGTTTTATCCACCCTGAACTGGCACAGCAACTCTCCCTAAAGGTGGTCCCTACTCAGGGTACCATCTCTATGGCTGATAAAACCCAGACATCGACCATTCTGGGTTACTGCACGGTACAATTGGGCGTTAACGGAACTGTATACGATAATTTTAAAGTGTTAATCATGAAGAACCTATGTGCGAGCATGATCTTGGGCCTGGATTTCCAGTGCAACCACCAAAGCATCACACTCAAGTACGGTGGGTCCCAGCCGCCCCTCACAGTGTGCGGTCTGGCTACCCTGAAGGTAAAGCCACCTTCGCTATTCGCGAACCTTACCCCTAACTGCCGGCCAATAGCGACCAAAAGCAGGAGGTACAGCTGGGAGGACAGGCGGTTTATCGCGACCGAGGTAGACAGGCTCCTGAAAGAGCGCATTATTGAACGCAGCAACAGCCCGTGGCGCGCCCAAGTGGTAGTGGTAAGGGGTAGCGAGAAGAAACGGATGGTGATCGACTATAGTCAAACGATCAACAGGTACACCCAACTAGACGCCTACCCACTACCCCGCATATCAGAAATGGTGAACCAAATCGCCCAATACCGGGTGTTCTCCACCATCGACCTCAAGTCAGCGTACCACCAGCTCCCTATCAGACCAGAGGACCGCCCGTACACCGCCTTCGAGGCGAACGGACGCCTCTACCAATTCCTCAGAGTCCCCTTTGGGGTGACGAATGGGGTCTCGGTCTTTCAGAGGGAGATGGACCGCATGGTCGATGACCACCACTTGCAGGCAACCTTCCCCTACCTCGACAACGTCACCATCTGCGGCCACAATCAGCAGGATCACGACTCGAACCTCGAGAGGTTCCTGGAAACCGCACAAAAACTCAACCTCACCTACAACGAGGACAAGTGCGTTTTCAACACCACGCGCCTCTGCATACTAGGCAGCGTGGTGGAGAATGGGGAAATCGGACCAGACCCCGACCGATTGCGCCCCCTACGGGAGCTGCCCCTGCCCAACACTCCCAAAGCCCTGAAAAGGTGCCTGGGGTTATTTTCTTATTATTCCCAATTGGTCCCCAACTACTCCGACAAAGCCCGCCCCCTCTTGAAAGCATCCTCTTTTCCGCTCTCTGCTGAGGCCCACGCCGCCTTCAAAAGCATTAAGCAGGATATTGAGCGGGCCACGCTACAGGCAGTGGGCAAGAACACTCCATTTCAAGTGGAAAGTGATGCGTCTGACTTCGCCTTGGCGGCCACCCTCAACCAGGCGGGGCGGCCCGTAGCTTTCTTCTCGAGGACCCTCCAAGGCCCCGAGATCAGACACTCCTCCGTGGAAAAGGAGGCCCAAGCCATCGTGGAGGCAGTGCGCCACTGGCGCCACTACCTAGCCGGCAAACGCTTCACCCTACTTACCGACCAGCGGTCGGTAGCGTTTATGTTCAACAATAAACAGAGGGGGAAGATTAAAAATGATAAGATTCTTAGGTGGCGGATCGAGCTCTCCACCTTCGAGTACGACATCATTTACCGGCCAGGGGCCCTTAACGAATCCCCTGACGCCCTCTCACGAGGGATGTGTGCCAGCACCACCGGGGATCGGCTACAGACCCTCCACAACGACCTCTGCCACCCAGGGGTCACGCGGCTGTTCCACTTCATAAAGTCCCGTAACTTACCCTACTCGATTGAGGAAGTTCGGTCTCTGACCAGGAACTGCCGCACTTGCGCTGAGTGCAAGCCTCGGTTCTACCGCCCAGATAGAGCCCACTTAATCAAAGCTACACGGCCCTTTGAGCGGCTCAGCTTAGATTTCAAGGGCCCCCTCCGGTCCGTCGACCGCAATGTTTACTTCCTGAACATTGTGGACGAATACTCCCGGTTCCCATTCGCCTTCCCCTGCCCAGACATGACCAGCGCCACGGTCATTAAATGCCTCAACAGCCTGTTCTGCCTGTTCGGTATGCCGAGCTACATCCATACGGATAGGGGGGCGTCCTTCATGAGTGAAGAGCTACGCCAGTACATGCTGTCCAAGGGGATCGCCACGAGCCGTACCACCAGCTACAACCCCCGGGGTAACGGCCAGGTGGAGCGAGAGAACGGGACAGTGTGGAAAGCAGTCACTCTAGCTCTAAGGACCAAGGGCCTCCCTATCTCCCGCTGGCAGGAAGTCCTCTCGGATGTGCTCCATTCGATACGGTCGCTATTGTGTACGGCCACTAATGCCACGCCTCATGAACGTATGTTTGTCTTTCCCCGGAAATCCACCTCAGGTGTATCCATGCTGTCATGGCTCTCCACCCCAGGTCCGGTACTCGTGCGAAGGCATGTGAGGGGCCACAAGACGGACCCTCTCATGGAGCCAGTACACCTACTCCACGCCAACCCCCAATACGCATATGTCCGGCACGCCGACGGAAGGGAGGACACCGTGTCCATCAAAGACGTCGCCCCAGCCGGCATCGACAACGATCACAGCAATTCTTACCCACCCACTACTCTTTTCAACGATCACAGCAACCCTTACCCACCCACTACTCTTTCATCACCCCCGGAAGAACATCGACCAACGGCACCCCCACCAACTACCCCTTCAACAACCCTGGCGGCACCCCCGGCAGAGACCCAGGAGGCTACCGGGGACACCCAGCCGACACCCGCGGCACCACGTCGGTCGCAGAGGACTATCAAACCCCCGAACAGACTAAATCTATAGAAGGGGTGAATGTGATGAAATATATTCCATTCATCACTGCCTGTGACTGTGGTTGGTTTCAGTGTCATTTCCCTTCCCCCAGTCCTCATTGTATTATGTATTGGAATGTGCTGGAATGTGCTGTGTGTAGGGCTCCGCCCATACCTGGCCCCTTTTGTAAGCTGGCTCAGTCTGGCCTCAGCCTCCAGAAGGAAGACATCTCTCTCTTTTACGTGTTACTTTCTAAGTTAATAAAAGCCTTGTTTTGTTTCGCTAACATCGAGTCTCGGAACTTATTGAGGCACAACAACAGGTCCATGGGCAGGCGGCTGGGAACATGGGAAGGCAGCGTCGGAGTAAACGATTGCTGTTAGAACCCCGAACACACCAGGAGTGGGAGATAGGGGATCAGGTTATGGTTAGGAATTTTGCTTAGGTAGGAAGTCTAGAACCGTTATACATGGGGCCCTACAGCATTGTAGACAAGGCAAGCCCTATGGTATACACCATAAAGATGCCTCGGCGCGTCAAATGGTTCCACATTAACCAATGCAAATTGTTTAAGCCCGAGAGAAGGCAACATCAGTTAGTGTAAGGTCTGAGGATAAAAATCCCTAGTCTGCAGCAGGAGCGAACACACAGACTGCACAGGCAGGTGTAGTGGACTGTTTTAAGGGAGGGGCCACCCCACCCACTGTTTGGGACACTCCCCCACTCATCTGGGACTTAGACGAGGTGGGACCTGGGGGTGAGGACCCTCAGACTGCAGCATTAGGCTGCAGAGAACTACCTGCCCCCCAACCCAGGTTTAGGAGAGGTGGGATGTGAGGGTGAGGACCCGCAGCCGGCAGCATCAGGCTGCGCAGAGTTGCCTGCCCCTAGCACAGGTTAAGGAGAGGGAAAACCTGAGGATAAAAATCCCCAGGCAGCGGTAGTGGAAAGTTCACGGACTGCACAGGAGGGGGCAGTGGCTCGTGCTAAAGAACCACCAGCTAAAAAACCCCCATCAGCCAAAGTCCCTAGAAGTTCCCCACGAACGCCACAGCCGAAGGAACCATAGTCACCGGCTCCCCAGTTTAAACGGGCAGCCTCTCAAGTCAGGGATCGATCTGAGGACAGAGGTCCCCAGCCAGCGGCCGCAGGCTGCGAGCGACCAAAGGGACAGGACAAGACAGCCACACCAAAGGGAGTAGTGCGCTGCAGGCCGAACAGGGATTAGCCTGGCCACCCAGAGACGGGCGGCGGATGTACATAGCTTCTGTAATGTAATTTTGAAGAATTGTTAAGTTTGGGTGTTTTAGTTTAATTTTAAACAAGGTGATTGGTAGATTAAGTGTTATTGTTTAAGAATGTTTGTATTGAGTCGAGGTCGCAAGACTCGACTATGCTTTACCCAAGCCAGAGAATCTTCTCGGGACCTGGCTATATGCTCTTGTGTCTCTTTACAGAAGGGATTTTGAGATGAAGGGGGGCATACTCCTACTCGCCCTGATAGGAATGAGCACTGGGAAGCGAGGTGACGTGGAGGACTCCCACATTTATGGGTGCTCAGGAGAGAGAGCGCCGGTTGTGACTGCTGGGGGTAGCGAACGAGGCGTGGAGGAGCTCGCTATCTATTCCCATGAGGGAAGATGGCCAGGGTGGCTGGGATCTAACTCCACCCGGTACTCCAGCCAGACCGGGTTCACCTACGGGGAGGCCTCCCTCCCCTGCCCCAGCGTACAGGTTGTGGCCACACGGGTCGGGGTCACTGAGGGGAAACGCGTGTGCCTGACCTGCAGAGGACAGATTCCCCTGGGAAGGTGGTGGTGGCTCAGAAAGCTGAGCAGAGACATGGGGGACCGTACAGCTGACTGGGTACAACTGGGGAACGACACCTACTGGATGGTCACAGGGACCCAAGGGGGGACTAGAGTGTGCTGGGATAAGTGGTGGGAGTCGGAGCAAGGAATTTATGTCTGCATGTGGGGGTCACAAAGGGCCAGCCGAACAGGCATAACCATCATCTTCTCCACATCATGGCAGGATAAGGGGAAGGGGGTGGAATGGGATTCCCACTTACACACTTGCATAGTCCCAAACTCCCCAGCCCCAGTCAAAGCCACTGAACTCGTGGCACGCGCCTGAAAGTCCCTGCCCACGACTCAGGCAGAAAAAACACACCTAGACGGGTGCCCTGCTGCCACTAAGGGACCAGGGAATGGGCTGGTGCTACTGCTGATGGAAAAGGTGCTATACCATGGGGTACACTACGCGGTATCTTCTGTGATTTTAAACCTTACCGAGGTACACTTACCTGAGTGGTGCCGCACAGAGACAGAACATCTATAGCAGGCCCTGTTAAGAGAAATGTTCAGGAAATTCTACGAGTTCGATTTTGCCGACGTAGACAAAACAGAACTGTACACTACACACACTGAGTACTTTAGCAACATGGGAAGACAATGAAGGGGAACCTGGAATGATGTTTGCACTGCATATAATACAGGATCCTCTGTTATAAACAGCCTGGATGACATAGAATTGCAGACACAGATAAATGGTTTAAAAACACAATTACGAAAAATCTTAATGGATGAAAATACAATAGTAGGCTCAGAGTTACACGAGAACCAAGCTATGATGGTCCATTTAAAAGAGATCATTGCTGAGCTGAAGAAGCATGCAAAAACTGTAAATGCCCTCATACGAGAGGACAGGAATGCCTCAGATCAGGCTGCACAGAATGAGATGTGCGTACAGTATGGGACATGGTTGCTAGGCAAGGGCCGCAGCAACCTGGAGGATTTAAAACAGGGTTTAGTCCCCTCCTGGATCAGCAACAAGCACCTCGCAGCCCTCCACCCATTTGAGAATACATTGAGCCCGTGTCAACTCCGGCTAGCTTCTGAGGCCTACCCTGTCCCAGGAGATTGTGGGCGCTCTAACCACACTATCATGGGGATAGCAGTGAGGATGCCGGTCATGGGTGGGACAGCCCGACCCGCGCCGGTATAAAGGGTAGAGAACATTGGAGTCATTCAAGGCGGTGCACACATCCATTTTACAGCGATCCCACCTTATGTCATAAAGTGGGAGCACGCTATGACAGGTACTGACCTCTCGAGGTGCCGGAACTGGGGAGCACACATAATACGGTGTCCCCAGCACTACAATGCCTATTATAAACCACAGTGAGGGTTTAAAGCTGCTGGTGCAAGACCTATAAACTGTACCATGGAGGTAATGGCACAAGACCATGTTCCCCCACAGGTAGCATATATAGGAGGTGGGACATATTGTGTCACCACCAGTGCACCCCACTACCAGCTTGGACAGCATAACTGCTGTCCAATAAGTGACAGCAGTTTCTGCTTTAAACCCGAGGCGGAAGTTCAAGTGGCCCAGGAACGGATTGTCCCCATTCCTGAACCCTCCACTGTTCACCTCACTGGAACAGAAAATTTCACCAACCTGCAAAAATATGTAGCACATTTTGGCTACAAAATCCCCCCTCTCCCACATCTTACCAAGTTACTAAAAGCAGTAATCGTCTCACAAAAATATTTCTACACATTGGAGCAGAAGACAGTAGAGATAGAGGCCAAGATATTGGACATTGTAGTTCCACCCTGGTGGGACATTTTTGAAAATATAGAGTTCCCTTCATGGGTTAGAATGGCTTCCCACATCCTCGTGGTTTGCCAGCTAGGAATAGTATTGTATCTGTTATACACTCAGTGTAAGGGAAAAGGCAAAACACTAGAATTCCGAAACCAAAGGACTTGGCAGAAGCATTATGTTAAGGTGGAGAGAGATACACCTGTTTGAATCTTTTATTTTGTGTTTCTGAATAAAGATTGTTGCTTTGTGTGTTTTGTTATTTTTAATAAAGAATTTGACGTGTTATTTTTTTTATAAAGATGTAAGTGTACCAAGTGGTGCAGGGGTGATTGACCCCCTCCATGCTTGGATGTATGTACATAATTGTATTTTTGCCTATGTATACTTATGTACACTACATTCTTAAAGAATGGGGAATGTGTGTGTCATGGGATTTTAGATAGGTAATTACGGAGAAGATTGGCTATGGAGGGTCAGGAATTTTGCTCACCTTTGTAAGTATGATACCTAAAGCGAGTTTCAGTATCACGGTGGTGGGTGTAGGATGCTCAAAATTCCAACATTTCCAAAGTTATTCAATAAGGGAACCCTGAAGGACAATGGCTTTTGGACTTTATGGCAAAACCTGCAAGGTTAATGCAGGGCCCTGTACACAGCATGTCCAGTTCAAAACTCAAAACTTGACATGCCCGGGCCTGTGGGAGACAGCTTTGATTTGTTATTTCAAAACCAGACAACTGAAGGAGACAGAACACGCATTCTTCCCTTTAAAACAAATCAACTCAGGAAAAGACTTAATCTTGCACAAACCTAAAGCCCATCAAGACTATGCATATATAATCACTTACAGTTCGAACTAGCTACCAAGCCAGGAAGAAAAAAATGATTTACATTATGCATAACAAACACCGAGACATTAAAAACCATTTAGCAACGGGACAACCACCCAAAAACCAGTTAAGGTGAACGGCTATATTTACCTTAACGAGCCCGCCAAAAATCGGACAAAGAATTAACCCTGATTTGACGCGCAGATAACAAACTCAAAAACAGTATAATTGTAGGCCCACCGGTAGCCAAAGTCAAGCACTCACGATGCAGACAGAAGCTTACAGGACACAGGGGCATTCAACCGGAAGGCTCACGGAACATCACGGCGAGGGGGCATGGTGGGGCAGGCTCGACCGAAGACGACTAGGCCGCAACTGCAGCCTTACACGAAGGCCGACCACGAGCACCACAGTAACAAGAGGGCCAGGTAAACCATACCTTCAGATCATTACCACTACACAGGTAATGATCTAGGCCACCACGACCGAGCCGACACCGAAGACCGCCAACTGAACCCCAACCGCAACAAAACTCGATGACCAGACCACCACCAGAAGAACAAAACCTGAAGTTTTCCACTCTACAAGCTAAAGTACCCAACAAAGACTTTATTCCCTATTTCTAACTAAAGAAAGAGGGCACTTACCAGACAAATCCACAACCGTGACCATACCGCATCAGCGGACTCCACCCGACTGAAGAACCTTCGCAGGTTCTAAGACTGGGACCATATGGCGATGGCAGGCCCCAAAGGACACAAAGAGCGAACCCCAAAAACGCAACCGGCTTAACTGAAAGGATTCGAACTGTCAAGAAACCCCCATTGGTGAGCATAATCCCTGGCCCTTTTTAGCACAATTTAGTCAGATATTGGGGGTGGGACCATGGTAGGGGGATTGTTCATGTGATTGTTTCCTTGGTGTGCCGTGTGTTCCCCATTCTTAATTAAGTGTACCCTTGAATGTCTGTAATTCTCCAGTAATCTAAGTGTGTAATTTTATCGTGACGCTAATAAACACAGTTTTCTTGTACCAAACCAGTTGTCTACTCCAATTTTGTATCGGAGCCTGTACTTAAGTCCGGAGTCTAGCACCCAGGGGTGTGGGAGCGATTGGAACCGCTCAAAACAGTCAGGAGCAAAGCTGACTCAACACACCACCCCCTACAGGATGGAGGCAGAATCGGAGCCGCCCGCCATTTTTTGCAATTTTAACACCTCGCACGCCTCCAATCCCGCCTCCTCGGACCTGGCAAAATCGAGCCCCAACACTCTTTTGGTCAAACTTAATCTTTTATCTATGATGAAAATATTAGCCCATCCCATTGTAAGGGGTTTTAGATCGCAGAGGTTTCTCTCTCTAGAGGCCTCTCTCTCTTGCACAGTAAAACCTGAGTGGTTCGACCCACTCGCCCTTTAGGTTCTAGACACTGGTCTTTGAGGCAGTAACTGCAATGTAGAGAAAACTCTATAGACCAGGTTTAATGAAAAACAAAATGAAACTTTATCGCATAAAGGAACAAATAAGGTACATGGGAGGGAAAAACAAATCATAATATAGTACTGGCTAAGATATATACAGGCATACTATACTTTACAAAAGTCATCACGAAATGGGGAAACACACGGAACATCGAGGGATAACAACTCATTGTTAAAATTGCCCTTAAATGCCCACCCCCTAAGCCTATCTTGATCAGATTGTGAGGGGCCAGAAACATGCTCACCAATCCAGTTGGAAAGTATAGAGTTTTGAAATAGGTCTGCGTTTTGATCCTTTCAGGTGTCCTGTCTGCACGTGGTCAGCACTGCGGGCTGCGACACTCTCTCTTCTTCCTCGAGGTAAAGGTCACGGATAGGCTGGATGTCAGCAGGCCTGGAAGTCGGTGCGGGGAGAGACCAACTGTTTTACCATTCTCATATGGGTTTCGTCGCACAACCCAGTTGGTTCACCATTTTCATATAGGTTTCACCTATAATTGTCAGCGTCCCGGGATTGGTCGATGATCTCCCGACAGAGTCCCCGGGGCTAGATGCTGACTCGACCTCCCATCCCGAACCGTGATCCTCCGTCGTCTCCGCTTGAACTCCGTACCGATGTAAAAGCCCAGCTGAAGCCCCGGATCCTGTGAACCTCCTCATCACCTCGATCTTTCTCAGAACATCGATCGTTACCCCGGGTCTCCCTGATATACTTCTCAAAAGAGGCCTTTATCTCCTGCCAAATCAAGGTTAGTCTTTTTTTAACTTTTGGCGAGCTGGTATCACAACGGGGTAGTTATTATCTTTTAAACTACTTTAGGATGGCCGGTAACGGCCATCTCTGGTCTGGAATGACCTTGTATTGTTTTGAATGGCTTCTTGATGTCTTTAATGGGCCTTTGATGCTCCCCCTATGAATATAAAACTGTTTCCCTCTGTCTGGGTAAACATATAGATGGCCTTTATCTACAGGCCGATCTGACTGGATCTGCATCCAATCCATATGTATGTGGTTCTGTCTGGTTTCGTTTTCTCTGAAACAGCCTTCCAGAACTTACTGTGGGCTGAATCCACAAAGGCTGTCTGGGGACTGCAGGAACCATTTTAAAATGTCCCGAAAAGCTGGTCACAGGGTCTGGCGGCCATTTTTATGCCCCTTTTTCTGGGTTTCTTTTAAAACAGTCTTTAAAATGAAGGCGTCTTCTGCCAATAGACCCTTATAGGACAATGTTCAATTTTGCGAATCTTAAAGTCCCCCCTGATGATACTATAACTTGCTTGAAGTTTCATAATTCTGGGTAAGCCAAATTTTCTGACTCTCCACAATCAAACCATCCCCTGTAATTACCTATCTATGATCCCACGAAACATGCATTTGCCATTTCAGAAAACCTAGGGCTAGATTTTCAGTATAGACAGTTTTGGGGCGCTAACCTTAGCGCCCGCCCGAAGTTAGCGCCCGCCCCAAAGTAGCGCCCCATTGCCGGAAATTCAGTGGCTTCGCCCTAAGAGGTTGGTGGAGCGCTAAAAGAGGCGTTCCACTACTATCTTTAGGCGCTAAGCCGGCAGTGCAGAGCGCAACACCCGAGCTCGGGCGCAGCGCACGGCAGACACTCTGGTGCCAGTGAGCTCTTAAAGGGGAAGGGTGCATGTGTTTTTTTCAAAGGCAGAGTCTGGGGGGGAAAACAGGAGGAGGAGGAGGAGGAGGAGGAGGAGGAGGAGGAGCCGTTCACAACAAGACACTGGATCCTTCCACAGAACAGATGCAGACTGCCTTTTATAGTGCAGGAGGAGTGCCCTTTAATTTGCGCTCCCCAGGGTGTGTTGCGTTCCATTTTACAAACGCTCTGGACGCCAGCCGCACAATGGGGCGGTCTGACTGAAGTTTGGATTCGGGGCGGCCAAAGGGCGTTGCACAAGGATGTGACGTCATTTTCTGCGCGCGCTTCCGGGCGGCCGCTAAACTTTGCGCTGGCGCTAACGGGCAACTTAATTTGGGGCGGGGCGCAAACTGCGCTGCGCCCGGGCGCTACACGCATAGCGCCCGAAAATCACTTCTCTTAAGGCGCTAACTGCTGGCGCAAGCAACTGAAAATCTAGCCCCTACAGTGTACATTAAGCATCTATAGATGGCAATACATTGGATTTAAAATCTGACACATTCATTTCCAGGCGTGGAGGGGGGTGCCTAATATCCCTACACCACCTGGTTCATACACATTATCTTTTATTAACAACAACTCACATAATGAACTTCAATAATAAAAATAAAGTACACACAAAAATTGCACATGAACAAACATCAAAAATAGAGGAGGGAGCGAAACTTTAACTTTATACACAGCAGCGAAATTCTAAACGGGTGTCTCCTCGTCTACCCACACATAATGCTCCCTCCATTCGCCTCTGTTCTCATACTTCTGCGAATGTCTGACCTTTTTACAATGTACAAATAGTAAATAAATCACAATAAAAACCTGACACACTACAAGGATGTGGGAGGCTATCATAATCCAAGAAGGGACTTCTATATTAGTGAACAGGTCCCATCACTTTGGGGTCACTATATCCAATATGGCTGCCCCTATTTCTAATGTCTTCTGCTCCAGCATGTAAAAATGTTTCTGTGAAACGGCAACGGCTTTTACTATCTTGGTGAGGTGTTCAGGGAGAGGGGGAATGATGTAGCCAAAATGTGCAATGAATCGTTGAAGATCAGTGAAATTTTCCTTGACAGTGATGTGCACAGTGGAAGGTTCAGGAATGGGGACAATTCGCTCTTGGGCCACTTGAACTTCTGCCTTGGGTTTGAAGCAGAAACTGCTGTCACTGACTGGACACCAGCCGTGCTGTCCATGTTGTTAGTGGGGCGCTGCAGTAGTGACATAGTATGTTCCACCTCCTATATATGCCACCTGCGGGGGCACATGGCCTTGTGCCATTGCCTCCATGGTGCAATTTATAGGCTTCGCGCCAGCAGTTCTGAACCCGCACTGTGGTTTCAAATAGGCATTCAAGTGCTGTGGACACAGGATGATGTAAGATCCCCGGCTCCGGCACCCCGAGAGGTCGGTACCCGTCATTGCATGCTCCCATCGAATGATGTACGGTGGGACCGCTGTGTAGCGAATGTGTGCACCCCCCTTAAATGACTCCAATGTTCTCCATCCTGTATACCGGGGCGGGTTTAGCTGTCTTTCCCATAACCGGCATTCTTACCACTATACCCATAATGGTGTGATTAGACCTCCCACAGTCCACTGGGACTGGGTAGGCCTCGTATGCTAGTCTGAGCTGGCACAGACGAAATGCGCTCTCAAAAGGGTGGAGGGCTGCGAGGTGCTTATTGCTGATCCAGGAGGGGACCAAACCTTGTTTTAAATCCTCCAGATTACTGCGGCCCTCGCCCAGTAACCACGCCCCATACAGCACGCACGCCTCGTTCTGCGCAGCCTGTTCTGACACATTCCGATCCTCCCTGATGAGAGCATTTACCGTTTTAGCGTGTTTCTCCAACTCAGCTATAATTTCTTTTAAGTGTAGTGTCATAGCCTGGTCCTCATTTAACTCAGAACCCAATACCTTATTCTCATCCATCAGTATCTTTCTTAACCGCCCTTTTAAATCATTGATCTGAGTCTGCAGCTCCACGTCATCCAGAGTGTTGATGACGGAAGTCCCTGTGTTAAAAGCTGTAAAAATATCATTTACTGTACCCCTTCTTTGTCTCCCTACCCTGTCCAAAACCTCATGTGGTGTGGTGTACAATCCGGCTCTCTCTACATCAGCAAAGTCGAACTCATAAAACTGTCTGAACATGTTTGTTAACAGTACCTCGTACAATTGCTCCGTTTCCTCGGGGCACCACTCTGGCAATCGCACCTCGGTGAGGTTTAAAATCACCGAGGCTACCGCGTAGTGCACCCCTTGGGACAGCACCTGACCTGTGGGCACTAATACCAATCCGTTCCTGGGCCCTTTGGTAGTGGTGGGGCACCCTTCCTTGTGGGCTTTGGCTACCAGAATCATGGGCAGGGGCTTGCGGGGGCGGGTGATGAGCTCAGTGGCATTCACTGGGATCTGAGAGTATGGGACTCCGCACGCCCGTGTGCTGACATCCCACCTCATCCCTTTTCCAGCATCCTGCCACTGTCTTTGGAAAAAGATGGAGACGCCTTCTGAACCCCACATACAGATGTAAATCCCCTCATCTGGTTCCCACCATTTGTCCCAACAAACACTCAGCCCCCCATGAGTCCCCGTAATAGTCCGATGGGTATTGTTACCCAGTCGCTCCCACTCGACCGTGGAGTTCTTCATGTTTTTGCTCAACTTGCGCAACCACCACCATCTGTCCAAAGGAACATGTCTGTAGCATTCTAAACAGATCTTCTTCCCGACAGTGACACTGACTCTGGGCGCGATAATCCACACCCTGGGGCACATTAGAGAAGTCTCTCTGTATGCGAAACCCGGCTGGCTGGAGTATTCTGTAGAGTTCGACCCCAGCCATCCTGGCCACCTCCCTTCGTGGAAATAGGTGGCTGTTTCTTCAATGTCCCGTCTTCCCGTCCCATCGGTCGCAATGGGGGTGGAGTCCCCGGAACAGCCATACACGATGGAGTCCTTGTTGTAGCCCCGATAGGCCAGGCAACACCCGATCACCGCGAATGTGACGAGAATCCCTTTCATTATCCTTTTGGTTCCTGTAAGAAATTAAACGATACAGCCAGGCTCACGAGAAATTCTGGCCTCGCTGAAGGCATGATCAGATCTTTCGACCTCGATCCAAAACAACACACATGCTGGGCAGATTCCAAAACTACTACTTATACACACTATTGTTGTGTATGTGCCTTTAAGAGAATAACTGGTCTCAGACTGCAGTACCGGCAGTGACCACCCCTGTATAAAAGGCGCTAGTGAGCCTCTGTTGTTTCAGTTTCACTATTGACTTCCATCAGTAAAGACTTGTTTTGTTCAACTCCTGCTGTCTGTGTCTCAATCATTCATGGACATAATACTGGCGACGAGCAGATACGAACCTACCTACAGTCTGCACCACCTCCTGGGATCCATTCCTACAGCGAAGTGAGCAGAGGTCGAGGCCAGAAAGAAAAGAAAATAAGAGGCAGTAGAAACGGGCGTCGACCGTGGGCATCCGCCCCTGTGTTTGCGGAGTTGAACATTGCTGGAGAAGCTGTCAGAAGCGGGGCCTGGTTCCTGTCGACGGTGCTTCAGCTAATCGGGCTGGTGGCAGGTAGTACACTGATCCTTCCTGGGCTGCGGCGGTCGAGAACTCGAGCGGGTGGTTTGCAACAGGGCCGAGCAGCATTGTTAGGAAGAAGAGAGAGAGAGGGTTGAGCACACAGGGCGCGGCCGGTGCTACGAAGCCGGGCTGCATATAGACCCGCGAAGAGGGAGGCAAGAGTCCCACAGGGTTGTTCCACGATGGGAAAATAATAAAAAAAGAAATATTAAACGCGCAAGAAACCGCGAGGAGCTGCAGGTTGCAACGGGAACCGCGGAAAGCAGCGCTAACAACAGTGGGGAAGAAGGCAAAGCGCGGGAGGTGCCATTTTGTTAAATCGGGGAAGAAGGCAAAGCGTGGGAGGCGCCATTTTAGATTTGCAAGATGCCGAAGACTGGCTGTATCACTACTTTTGATAATACAATAGAGGACTGGACCACGTATGTGGAAAGAGTCAAGGTATATTTTGAGACAAACGAAATAGCGGAGGAGAAAAAGGCATCGATATTGCTAAACTTAATGGGCGCTAGAACGTACGGCCTATTGCGGGACCTGATTACTCCAGCCAAACCGAAGGCGAAAAGTTTTAACGAAAATGTTGCTGTCCTACAGGAACACCTAAACCCTGCACCGCTGTTGATAGCAGAAAGATTTAAATTCCACAGGAGAACCCAGCATAAAGATGAGAGCAATGCTGAGTACCTTACGGAACTATGCAAGCTATCAAAGCACTGCCAGTTCGGAGCAGGACTGGCAGATACCCTGCGGGACAAATTTGTCTGTGGACTCCTGAGTGAAGGAACACAGAAGAAGTTACTCTCAGAGAAAGAGCTGACGCTAGATAAGGCTTTCAGCGTGGCAGTATTGTATGAAGCAGCAGCCAGGGGAGCTGCAGAAATTCAACAAAAACCACAGGAATACGGCACCCACGAAATGACACGGGGATTTGCAAAATGTTATCGCTGCGGCAGAACTAACCATGACCAGAAGGACTGCTGGTCCAAAGACAAAATATACAGGCAATGCGGGAAGATGGGACACATTGCACGAGTTTGCAGGTCTGGGAAGAAGACCAGCGATAACAAAAAAGCTACTAAGGAACCCTACAAGAAAGTACAAAAGATGACGGACAGTAGTTCCGAAGACCAGATGAGCGATAGTGAATCCGGGAACAGGAGACTAAGCTGTCTCAAACTTCACAATGTAATCGCAAAAGAGGATCACCGAACCATTTGGGTCACCCTCACGATAGCAGGGTCCCAAGTTAAAATGGAATTGGATACAGGATCAGCGCTAACCGTCATGAATCGACGAGACTATGAGCGGCTATTTTCACACATACCCTTGAGAGAGACAGCCATCGCCTTGACGACGTATACGGGGCAAAAAGTATACCCCAGAGGAAAAATTAGGGTGCCTGTCGAATACAACGGCAAGAAAATACAGAAATTGTATCTCTACATACTGCCAAATGGTGGACCACCGTTATTGGGACGGGAATGGATCAGGAAGATAAAGTTAGATTGGCACTCCATTCATGCAATGACGGTGGACGGTAAAAAAATGAAGACGTCACTCCTGGACGATTGTCAACAATCTTAGCTAACGCCAAAGAGGTATTTCAATAGGAACTGGGCAGGCTTAAAGGCGTAACTGCCTCGATAAAAATAGAAGAGAATGCAGTTCCCAAGTTTTTCAAAGCAAGACCGGTACCATATGCAATTCGCCCAGCCATCGAGGCAGAGCTGGAGAATCTGGAGAAGGCAGGCGTGTTATCTAAGGTAGACTGGAGCGAGTGGGCGACACCCATCGTTCCTGTCATGAAGAAAACATTAAGCAATAAGTCCGGGGAGCCAAGGAAGATTCGCATCTGTGAGGATTTCAAGGTGACGGTGAGCCCAATCCTTCACACAGTACAATATCCTCTTCCAAGGATAGAAGACATCTTCGCCTCACTGTCTGGAGGGAAGCGTTTTACAAAAATTGACCTAGCACAAGCATATTTGCAGATGGAGGTTGAAGAGTCCTCTAGGAAGTATCTCACAATAAACACTCACAAAGGTCTTTACCAGTATCATCGATTGGTATTCGGAGTAGCATCGGCTCTGGCGATATGGCAAAGAGCGATGGAACAAGTCCTGCAAGGGATTCCGGGGACTCAGTGTTACTTGGACGACATCCTTGTGACAGGTGAAGATGACAGTGAACGCCTTAACAACCTAGAACAGGTGCTCACTAGACTACGGGAACATGGGCTACGAGCCAACCGCCCCAAGTGCGAATTTTTTAAGAAACAGATATCGTATTGTGGCCACGTGATTGATGAAGAGGGGTTATATAAGTCCCCTGACAAAATTGAAGCGGTTGTTAAAGCCCCAGTGCCTGAAAATGTGTCGCAACTGAGGTCATTCCTCGGATTGGTGAATTACTACCATAAGTTTTTGCCGAATTTGTCGACAATTCTGCACCCACTGAACACCTTGCTACGAACGGGGGTAGCATGGAAATGGAGCGATGATTGTAAGCGGGCCTTTCAGAAGAGTAAGGACTTAATCACTTCAAGGGAAGTATTGGCTCACTACAACCCAGCACTGCCGATCAGACTGGCGTGTGATGTGTCTCCCTACGGCATTGGGGCGGTACTGTCACATAAATTCCTTGATGGTTTAGAGAGGCCGATAGCTTTTGTGTCACGCTCGTTAACTTCTGCCGAGCGTAACTACGCCCAGATTGACAGAGAGGCCCTCAGCCTAGTGTGGGGGGTGAAGAAGTTCAATCACTACCTGCACGGTCAAAAATTTACTCTACTAACTGATCATCAACCTCTTCTCTCCATTTTCAACCCTCAGAAGGGCGTACCGATAATGACAGCACAACGGCTGCAGAGGTGGTCCCTTTTCCTAGGGGCACACCAATATGACATCGAGTACAAAGGAACTAAACAGCATGGAAATGCTGATGGATTGTCACGCCTACCGTTGCCGACGGTGGAAGAAGAAGACCTTGCAGTGGATCCAATGGAGTTATTCCACTCGACCATAGTCGAATGTTTCCCTGTGATGCATGCAAACACAGAAAAGGAAACACGGAATGACCCGACACTATCACGGGTCTATGATTTAACGGTGAAGGGATGGCCAGCACATGGCGAACCACTGCTGCCAGCATTCTCGCCGAGAAGAGAACAGCTGTCAGTGTGCAGAGGAACCTTGATGTGTGGATCCAGAGTAGTAATTCCACCTAAGTTGACGGATAGAGTGCTCAATGAGCTTCATGAGGGTCATCTGGGTGGGGTAAAAATGAAGAACTTAGCCAGAGCGTTTGTGTGGTGGCCGGGAATTGATAGAGAAATCGAAGAGATGACCAAGAGCTGTGCAGGATGCCAGAAGGTCCAAAACGCCCCACCACAAGCTCCTCTGCATCCATGGGTGTGGCCCTCATCTCCATGGCAAAGGGTGCACATCGATTTTGCTGGTCCCTTCATGGACTCAATGTTTTTAATTGCGGTGGATGCACATTCAAAGTGGCCAGAGGTAATAAAAATGTCTTCAACCACCACGGAAAAAACTATCACAGTTTTACGAACCATATTCGCCAGGAATGGGCTGCCTGAACAGATTTGCTCTGACAATGGACCACAGTTTGTGTCTGAAGAGTTCCGGAGGTTCTTAAAGAACAATGGTGTTCAGCATTACACATCTGCCCCATATCATCCAGCCACTAATGGATTGGCCGAGAGGTTTGTCCAAACATTCAAGAAGGCTATCAAGGCAATGTGTAATGAAGATATACCCCTACAACACAAGGTGGACAACTTCTTGTTTGCCTACTGGAATGCGACACATGCGGTTACCAACCAAACTCCAGCCATGATGTTCTTCAATCGAAGACTATGATGCCGCTTGGATTTGGTTAAGCCAAACGTCCGAAGAGATGTGGAGAACAGGCAGTTTCAGAATATGAATGAAAGGCTGACCAGGAGTTTTAAGATAGGTCAACCAGTTTTGGCCCGGGACTACCGCACTGAGAAATGGCAGCCAGGAACGATTTGTACACGGCAAAGACCTCTCATGTATACCATGGACATTGGGGAGAGCATTATAAGATGCCATGCTGACCAGATTCTAGAGTCACTTGAAAACTTCAACTCCACACCACGATCTGATACACCTGGTAATGAAATCGACGTTCCAATTGCAGCTACCGCAGAACCGGTAATATTGGAAGCAGATGAACCAAACAACGACATTGATCCCGACTCAACATTGCCAGAAGAACCTGATATCCCAAAGAGGCATTATCCAGACAGAATCAGGAAGCCTCCTCAAAGACTGAACTTATAATTGCTTAAACTTAACCAATGTATCTAGCAATCGTAATTGTGATTGTAATTAGTTATCATTTAGTTGTTAAATGAATGTTATGTACTGTTTATCTAAAAGGGGAGGAATTGTTGTGTATGTACCTTTAAGCGAATAACTGGTCTCAGACTGCAGTACCGGCAGTGACCACCCCTGTATAAAAGGCGCTAGTGAGCCTCTGTTGTTTCAGTTTCACTATTGACTTCCATCAGTAAAGACTTGTTTTGTTCAACTCCTGCTGTCCGTGTCTCAATCATTCACAGACGTAATAACTATCATTTTAAAAATTACACACCTTAAACTTAAATAAACTTAAACTTAACTTGTGTACAACGCCGCCCGTCCCCGGGCGGCTTGCCTCATCTCCGTTTGGACTGCAGCTCACCGCTCCCTGTGTCGGGGCTGCATTGACCTGTAGCTTGGGTCCCTCGTAGCCATTTGCTGCCAATTGGGGACTGCGTTTTTCCAGGGATTTGCCAAGTCTGTGTCTGCTGGGGTAGGGGGGACCTGGCCAGGTATTTCTTGGCTGAGGCGTCCGAGACGACCTGCGAGAGGGTGCCTTGGGCAAGGCTCCCTTAACGAGTGGACCTGTGGTTGGGACTTTTGCCCTCACAGCCCGTGGTTCCTCCATGACTGCCGGCTTCGGCTCCCTTCCCTCAGGCTCCACCCCTTTGGGATTTGGGTCTGTGGCAGATGACTTCTCCCTACCTGTCCCTACAGGTGGAGAATCTCCGCCCCCAAGTTCTACCTCCCCTACGCCTGAGTCGAGGGCAGGATCTCCGTCCTCCGACTCCAGCTCCTCCGGAATCGTGTCAGGGGCGGGGCCTAGCTGTTCGGGCTCCCCCCCGATGGCGTTCGGATCAGGGGGAGGGCCTTGGTCTTCGGGCTCCTCCTCGTCCGAGTCCCACGCCAATGGGGAAACCTCCCAGGTGGGCAGGACAGCTTCTCCCTTCAAGCAGGCTGCGGTTCCAGCATGTGTGGTCTGTGACTTATTGCACGCCTCAGGCTGAGGATTTTTACCCTCAGACCTGACTTCGGTTGTTGGCTCTTTTGCACCCGGCTTAAACAGTTTGCACTGGTGGATGTGAAACCATTTAGTGCGTCGGGGCAACTTCACTATGCTGGTGGCGGGGACCGGTGGGTCTTGCACCGACTCCTGTCTAGCCTCTTCTATGGCTCTCTCCCCAGCGCGGATGGTCAGACCTAGGAATTTTATTTCCTGCCGACCGACCTGTGCCTTCTTTGGTTTCACCTTGAAACCCTCTTTTCCCTCCTCTCCCGCACTCGCTCCCCAGAGACAATGATTTCTAAGATCCACGAGAATCCCGTGTTCTACTAGGAAATCAAACCCAAGGACCCCCTTTCCACCCCCTGTCTCCCACTTCATTAGGGCACACATCCACGTGGTGCGGAGTGGTCCTAAATGAATGGAGAGGGGAATGGAAAATGCGCCAGCCTGTTCTTCGCCTGTGAAGCCCGATAGCATATATGGAACCCCGGTGGACAGAGGTGAGATGGTAGGGTTATCTGAGTGGATCACGGTGCACGATGCCCCCGTATCCAATAGATAGGTCCCCCGCACCTCCTCCACCTCCATCTCCACGATGGGTCTTTTCCATACATCATATCACAGCGCGCACAGGTAGACGGGCTGCGCCGGCTCTAGTCATTTGGGTGCAGCGGTCTGGGCTGCAGGAACGACAGGACCGGTGGCGACTGCTATCTTCCTCTGCGAGATCATAAGAGACCGCATTGTCTCTATAATTGACTCTATCGCAGCGGGATCCATAGCTGCACCGGTTCCTCTTTCAGGGGCAGGGGCTGCGTCTTGGACCTGGACTTGTGCTGGGGCGGCGGTCTGGGCTTGGGCTTGGGCTGCGGGAGCTTTTCCCTTATTATCCTTCCACGGATTTTTACAGTCCCTGCGCCAATGTCCATCCTTCCCACACCCATAACAGTTGAGCTTGGCTTGGGCAGGGCGATTCCCCTCCTGACGCCACTCCTTCTTGCTTGGAGCTGCGGGTTTTGCCTCATGCACCTTTCCCTTAGAGGGAGGTGTCTCCTGACTTCTACAATTCGTGTAAGCAATGTTAAGCTGTCGGAGCACTGTCTCCTCCGTGATACCGGGACCTTGGGGGTCAAACCAAGATTTGGCTAGGGCCCGTATCTGGGGCAAGCTGTTAGCTGTTCGGCGTTCATTGCGGCCCGTTTAGGCATGCCCGGACAACTGCGCCGATACACTGGCCACAGCCTTTCTGCGAAAAACCGTGGGGGTTCTCCAGTTAGCTGCACAGTCTCTTTCACGCGGAGGAACGGATTACCGTCGTCCACTCCCAGAACCTCCAAGACCTCGTCTCTGAGTTCCACATACCCTATCCGTCCCCTCTTACTCCCATCTGAGAGGCACTGAAGGATTGTGCTATCCAGGGAGAAGAGCAGCATCTTTGCCTGTTCAAGATCATCACAATCATTGATGGCGGCTGTTTCCTCTACCTCCCTGAAATGGACTGAGTGATCTACCTTCTCGGAAAGTTTTGGGAGGTGGCTTATCATCGCTCTGAGTTGTTGGGCACAGTGGGGCACCACAAGCTGGTTCATGTGGGGTCCGTCCACGCCATTTGCGGCGGTGGGACCGAACCTCTGGTGCCGAGTAGGACACATTGGTGCCGGCTCCAGCTTTACTACCAGGGGTTGTTCCTCCTCCTGCTCCACCTTGGTTACCCTTTCTTTCACCACCTCCCCTTCGGGCCAAGCCTCACTATAGCTCGGTGGTGCTGAGGGTTCAGTGGCTGGTGCCACAACTACTTCACAAGGAATCAGATTTTTGGATTCCTGCAAAAAGTCTATGTGACTTGCTTTTGGGCTTACGAGGCATCCCATGCCTTTTGCTTTAACCAAGGCCGTTCTTAGGTCTTCTATGGTCTTTTGGCAGGGGCCATGGTCTGCGCTCTCAAACCCGTGCTCAAGGGACAGCTTGTAAGCTGCCTTAACCTCCACTACTCTCCCCTCCTGCACTCTTAGCTGTTGTGCGAGGCGGGCGGTTTTCTCCCGTACTCTCGCTTCATGGATCTTTGCCTCAGTAACCTGGCATTCCAGGTACTCTATTCTAGCCTGGTGTTGGCTGGCTACAACTTGGCATTCCTGATTCAGCGCGTGAAGCGCTGTGATGAGTTTTTCCCCACCCATGGCCTTTTCCTCTATTTCTGCTGCCTGGGTAGTGATCTTCGCTGCCTGTGCCGCAACGACTCTGTCCAAAATCTGGACTTGTTTCTTGTAGCACATCAGCCACACTGCCTTCTTGACTGACTTCTTATGTTCTTTGCTCTCTGTCCACCTGATGGCTGCGTCTACCGGACGCCCATCCCGTAAGAGATCGGAATCCACTGTTTAGTGAGATTTACCTTTCCAAAGACATAATCCGCTATCCTCTCATCCATAACATTTCGACCATTGAAACCTGGGTCTAATACATTGCAATCCTGCTGCCAGTGTCCTGCCGCAGTCACCATTTTCTGTAAGGGGTTTTAGATCGCAGAGGTTTCTCTCTCCAGAGGCCTCTCTCTCTTGCACAGTAAAACCTGAGTGGTTCGACCCACTCGCCCCTTAGGTTCTAGACACTGGTCTTTGAGGCAGGAACTACAATGTAGAGAAAACTCGATAGACCAGGTTTAATGAAAAACAAAATGAAACTTTTTTGCATAAATAAACAAATCAAACTGCAAACCAATAAGGTACATGGGAGGGAAAAACAAATCATAATACAGTACTGGCTAAGATATGTACAGGCATATTATACTTTACAAAAGTCATCACGAAATGGGGAGCCACACGCAACATCGAGGGATAACAACTCATTGTTAAAATTATCCTTAAATGTCCACCCCCTAAGCCTATCTAGATCAGATTGTTAGGGGCCAGAAACATGCTCACCAAACCAGTTGGAAAGTATAGAGTTTTGAAACAGGTCTGCATTTTGATCCTTTCAGGCGTCCTGTCTCCACGTGGTCAGCGCTGCGGGCTGCGACACTCTCTCTTCTTCCTCGCGGTTAAGGTCACGGGCAGGCGGGATGTCAGCAGGCCTGGAAGTCGGTACGGGGAGAGACCAACTGTTTTATAAAAATGAAAGCAAAGTAGTTAAATGCATCATTCTTTTTACAAGGTGTTGCTCATTAATTTTGAAGAGTTGTTGCTAGATATTGGACAAACAATCTTCAATATTCGCATTCCAGTTGGAACTGAATGTCTTCCTGTAAGAAGAACTGTTGATTTTCAAGTCATCAGAGTCCACCTTATTCTGATGTCACTCCTGCTCATGTGACCTGCTGAAGCAGTTGTCTACCTAGTGAAACAAAAAGGAGGTACTTTTGCCTTATATTTCAGCTGCTGTTGTCCGATCTGGATGAAGTGATAAATAGAAAGAAAAACAACTTGCTGATTATTTAGATATTTAATGAAAAGTTAAATTCAGCACTCCCAGCAGGGAGCAATGGATCACAGGTGGGAGAGGAGGATAAAATACCTTAGTGTAGATTCTTCAACCCCATATTCACTTCAATCATAGCTCCCTGCTGGAAGTACAAGGATCACTAACCTTACTCTTAAGTTGCAAATGATTGCACAATGACTAGGCTGCAGTAGACCTTCATAACTATTGGAGTTAAAAGGTAAAACTACAACTGCTGAAATTCTGAAAATACAAACAGAAGATACATGGAAATACATAGTAAGCAGTAAGCGCCTAAATGGGAAATCAGGGTAATGTTTATGGTGGGTTCTACTTGAAATATCAACCTGTCTCTGTATCTGCGTATGTCTCATTCTCTTTCACAATCTGACTGATCTGTATATTTCTAAAATAGCCTATTTTTTAAATGACTGCACGCTACCAAGATTATAGAGCATAATTTGCTATATCATGGCATCCAACGGCATCTGCTATTAGTTAGATTTGCCCTTGCACGTTTGGGATTTTTAAATTTTTGCATGACAAATTGCTGAATGGGTGAGCTGTTAATGGTGCAGCGAGGGAAACAAAGCATCTGGGACCTGAATGAACAGGGCAAGCGTATCTCCTTAACCAATCAGATTGAAGGATTGAGAAATAAACAGCACAAGGACTGAAAAGGAAGTGTAAATTCGAGTGGGTGAATTAAATACCAAATCAGGTACAGAAAGAGAAATAATGGCTGGGATTTTGCTCACCTTGGCTGGTCCATGACAAGCGATGTCGGTGACGGGTCTTGACCCCGCTGCTGGCTCCATCCTGCTTTATGAAATGAATTCCCTTGATGGGGCTTGTTAAGCCCGCCCAGCGCGTTTCCCAGACAATTAGAGGAAGCGGGTCTGGTGAAGTCATTTGCTGATGTGTCATCAGTCGGTTTCCATAAAGGGATCATGTCCAAATTTATTTTGACATTTGTGCTGTCAGTGTTATTCAGCATTGAGGTGCTACAAACACTGACAAGCACTGCACAAAGGTGCACGGCTGCACCTAGGGTCTCTCATGACTCCCTCCATATGCTTAGGGAGGAAGTCACACCATGCAGGGAGGTCTTCTTCCCTTTACATGGGCGGAAGAGACCTCCCCAGGAGATCAACACAGTCTGGTTGCATATTGCACAGGAGGGCGCAAGCAGGGCTGTGGTCAGGAGGACCTGGATGCAGTGCCGTAAATGTTTCAATGATCTCAATCGATCATGAAACGTTAATACAAAGGCACACTCAATCTCATCCTGCTGTGCCTTCCATCACTCTGCCTTCCCTACCCTACTCCTGCACATCATTACTCACACCAATTTACCTTGGACCCCCACCCATCCCTCTCTATCTATTATATCACTTCCCCATCTCACTAGCCACCCCATCGCAATGGTGATGAGTGTGAAGGGAATGGCTTGGGCATTGTAGGAATGCTTTACGGTGTTGGTGAGGGGTGGTGCCAACCTGGTGCGTCATGTGGCAGCCAGGGTGTACAGCATCAAGTGAAGTAAATCTGGCCATGGTGAGGCCATCCCTGACCTCCTGGGCAGCAATGTGGTTGGGTGTTGATGCTCTCTGTCCTGTCCAGCATCAGTTGATTGCGGAGAACATTGGTGTTGTTATTGGTGCTGCTGGTGTGCCTGATCCTGCTGATTTCGGCTGATCGTGGTCAGAATCTTAGACCAAGGTGAGGGAGTATAAATGCCACCCATGTTGATGGAATAGATGGCTGATGAAGTTGAGATGACAGAAGCAATCTGTCAAAGGTGAGAGAGGTTGGTCCAATGAGGTGACACTGGATAGAGCATTTCCTCCAAACACTTGGGGCTTGCTTTTTATTGAGCCATGGAGTCAGGCTTGGAGGCGTGCAGGGGGTTAAAATCACAAACACTGGCAGGCAGGCCCCCCCGCCCCCCACCTCCGCCTGGTTCCTGACTCCAAGCAATTTTAACTCAGGCGTGTCTGATGGTCCCGACTCCGTCCCGCATCCAACAGGCGGGACTGGTCTTTAAGGCCCTTAATAACCACTAAATGGCCTCTATAATTCTAGTTTTAAAAGGCCCTTGCAAATTTAACCCTTTTCCTACGTAAAACATGCCTGGTGGGAAACACGAATATGAAACCTGGCGGGAGCACTATTGGATTGCTGACTATCAACTGCAGGTCAACCATTAAAGAGGAGATTTGATCAGCCATCATTTGCAGGTGGCAGGACTTAGTGGTCTCAGGTCTGGGGCAACTTTTAGAAGGCTTATCCACACCTGTGGAAGGTTGGAGCCTCACACCCATCTCCAGTGTGGCCTCCTGGGAAACCCCTCTCGCCACCTTCACTCAGCGCTTCCTCAACGGAGGCATATACCAGAAGTATGGTGACCATTTATTTCCTTCCCATCTGGCCATTAGAGGAGCTCGAGCACCAACCGCGGCACCAGCAGAACCAGGAACAACAGCAGCACCAGGAGCGCCAGGCTGCTGCTCACCCACCTGAAGCTGCACAGGCCAGAAGGGGCCAGTGCCTGGAAGTGGCTGGAAAGCACCTTGCTGCACATCAGGGGGGCCATGGGGACCAGTATCTGCAATGACAGGACTACTCAGAAGGACTTCCATGAAGGTCTGGTTTCTCTGTTCAATAGAGGCCCATCGCTCCTCAAGAGATGCCATTCTATTCTGAACACTCACCATGTTTTCCATACCCTGGTGATTAAGCTCCTCCATGGCCGTAGCCATCCTCTCCTCTACCGTAGCCATTCTCTCCCTCTACGGTAGCCATCCTTTCCACGGAGGTGGCCATCCTTTCCGTGGTGATGCGTTCATGCACCAATAACTCCACAAAGGCTCTGCTCATGTTCGCTATGGACTCCTCTATTCGCACCATACTCTCAGCGACACTAGAGACAAAACCTGCAAGAGACTCCTGCATCTGTTCCTGAAGTTCCATCACCTCTGATCTTATGGATGGACCCAGAGGCAGAGGGTCGACATGCTGCTGAGCCGAGCTGGCAGAGTCCTGCGCCCTCTGACTAGGACTCTCCACTGCTGTCCCTGTCTCCACAATCTGCTGATGCTCACTTGTGAGCTGTGATACACCAGGTGACAACACTACTCTATGTCCCGAAAGTCCCACCAAGGTGTGAGTGTCTGTGCTGGTGCTGGGTGCACTGAATTCTGCTGACGCTCCACCCTCAGAGGTTGCAGCTTCCTCTGAGGAGTCTGGCTGCTCAGCCTCTTCTTCCTGGCTAGGGGGGACGGATGCTTGTGATGGTCCTGTAGGGGAGTAAAGGAAAGAGTCAGAGATGTGATGCAAAGGCTACATGCACATAGCTTTTTGCAGATGCTCATAAGTCCATCTGTTACAGCTTCACTATCATTATCAGCGACTCATGCAATGTCAAAGAGAGAGATGAGAAACTTTTCTGTCACCGGCTTTCTGTGTTTCACCTGTCTGCCCATCCCCCATGCGCGAATCATCCTCTAATCCCATAATGTCCAGGACGGCATCCTCCCAGGGGGTCAGGTGGACTATTGAGGCTGTCCCTCCTCCTCTCCTAGCTCGCTCTCTTTTGTTGTGAGCTCTCTTTTCCTGCAATGAGGGAGACAAGTGGAGGTTGAGTGAGAATGAAGGAGTGAGTGTAGAGATAGCATAGCATAGATACTTAGAAGGAGACGAAGATGGAGCGAGGTTGCAAGACCAAGGGCCCTCCCTGTGTGTTGTCAGTTGTGTTCAAAGCATCAGAGTGATAGGGAGTGTGAGGGCTGCATGGTGGAACAGTTATGTGAATGTGAGCATAGAGAGAGAGGGAATGGGTAAGAGTGCATGGATGTCAGTGCCAAGTGGGATGTGGAGGAAGAGATTGCTAAAGCTGAGTGCTGGTGAGGAAAGGCAATGGAGATCAGATTGAGGGTGAGCTACTTGTAGGAAAATCCGCATCGGAGCAATGGGAGGCTTTCAGAAGGGAGATTGAGAACATACAATGGCAACATGTTCCCGTAAAGGTCAAGGGTGGTTCCAAAAACCACAGGGAACCTTGGATGTCAGGGGATATACGGGAATGGATTAGGAAAAAAAGGAGGGCTTTTGGTAGATACAAAAGGCTAAAGACGGAGGAAGCCCTAGAGGAGTACAAAAAGTGCAGGGGGATACTTAAAAAAGAAATTAGGAGATCAAGGAGGGGCCATGAAATAACACTGGCAAGCAAAATAAAGGAAAATCCGAAGATGTTTTATAAGTATATTAAGGGTAAGAGGATAACTAGGGAAAAAATAGGGCCCATTAGGGACAAAAGTGGCAATCTGTGTGTGGAGCCGGAAGATGTAGGAGGGGTTCTGAATGAATTTTTTGCGTCTGTTTTCACTATGGAGAAGGACGATGTAGACATAGAAATAGGGCGGGGGGACTGTGATATGCTCGAACATATTAACATCGAGCGGGGGGAGGTATTGGCGGTTTTAGCTGGCCTAAAAATGGATAAATCCCCAGGCCCGGATGAAATGTATCCCAGGCTGCTGTGTGAGGCAAAGGAGGAGATTGCGGGGGCTCTAACACATATATTCAGGACCTCTCTGGCCACAGGGGATGTGCCAGAGGACTGGAGAACCGCTAATGTAGTACCATTATTCAAGAAGGGTAGTAGGGAAAAACCGGGGAACTACAGGCCAGTGAGCCTAACATCAGTGGTAGGAAAATTATTGGAAAAAATCCTGAGGGACAAAATTTGTCTCCACTTGGAGAGGCAAGGATTAATCAGGGATAGTCAACATGGCTTTGTCAAGGGAAGATCATGTCTGACTAATTTGATTGAATTTTTTGAGGGGGTGACTAGGTGTGTGGATGAGGGTAACGCAGTGGATGTGGTATACATGGATTTCAGTAAGGCCTTCGATAAAGTCCCGCACAGGAGACTGGTCAAGAAGGTAAGAGCCCATGGAATCCAGGGTGCCTTGGCACATTGGATACAAAACTGGCTTAGTGGCAGAAGGCAGAGGGTGATGGTCGAAGGTTGTTTTTGTGACTGGAAGCCTGTGTCCAGTGGGGAAACGCAGGGATCGGTGCTGGGTCCCTTGCTGTTTGTGGTCTACATTAATGATTTGGATGTGAATGTAAAAGGTATGATCAGTAAGTTCGCAGATGACACAAAAATTGGTGGGGTGGTAAATAGCGAGGAGGGAAGCCTCAGTCTACAAGACGATATAGATGGGTTGGTCAGATGGGCGGAACAGTGGCAAATAGAATTTAACCCGGAAAAGTGCGAGGTGATGCACTTTGGGGGGACTAACAAGGCAAAGGAATACACAATGAATGGAAAGACCCTAGGCAAGACGGAGGGTCAGAGGGATCTGGGTGTGCAAGTACACAGATCCCTGAAGGCGGCGGAACAGGTGGATAAGGTGGTAAAAAAGGCATATGGGATACTTGCCTTCATTAGCCGAGGCATTGAATATAAGAGCAAGGAGGTTATGATGGAGCTGTATAAAACACTGGTTAGGCCACAGCTGGAATATTGTGTGCAGTTCTGGTCGCCACACTACAGGAAGGATGTGATCGCGTTAGAGAGGGTGCAGAGGAGGTTCACCAGGATGTTACCAGGGCTGGAGCGCTTCAGCTATGAAGAGAGACTGGGCAGGTTGGGTTTGTTTTCCTTGGAGCTGAGGAGGCTGAGGGGGGACATGATTGAGGTGTACAAAATTATGAGGGGCATAGATAGGATGGATGCTGAGGAGCTTTTTCCCTTAGTAGAGGGGTCGATAACTAGGGGGCACAGATTCAAGGTAAAGGGCGGGAGGTTTAGAGGGGATTTGAGAAAGAACTTTTTCACCCAGAGGGTGGTTGGAGTCTGGAACTCACTGCCTGAAAGGGTTGTGGAGGCAGAAACCCTCACAACATTTAAGAAGCATTTGGATGTGCACTTGAAATGCCATAGCATACAAGGCTACGGGCCAAATGCTGGAATATGGGATTAGATTAGACAGGGCTTGATGGCCGGCGCGGACACGATGGGCCGAAGGGCCTCTATCCGTGCTGTATTACTCTATGACTCTATGACTTTTCCAGTGTGCTGAAGGTCATGAAATCTTTTCCTGCACTGTATCCAGGTTCTGCGGGTGACTCCCAAGGACTTGACCTCCTCAGCCACCTGCATCCACACTGCCTTGGTCTGAGTGGGAGGCCTCTTCCTCCCTGATGGAGGGAAGAGCACCTCCAAGTTGGCCCTAGCCCCATCTACTAATGCCTGCAGTGCCACCTCGTCAAAGCGAGGAGCTGATCTGGCCCTCCCACTTGTCATATTTGCTGCAGCTCCCTCACACTGCACAGTCAAGAAGCTTGGCAGTCTGCAGAAGAAGCAAGGCTTGCTGTGGACCTTAAATGCAGCAGCAATGATGACGTCATCGGAGGGGACTTTCAGTCATGAACACCCATTTGCAAAGGCTTCCCACATGTTGGAAATCAATTGGCCAATTGAGTTAAAATTGCATCAATCTCCCACATCCATTTAGATTCATGTGGGAAACACGATATTCGGATAAAATCCCCCCCTTGCAATCTGCATGAAGCTCAATCTGTTTTCCAAATGCAGTAAGCAACAGCTTCTGAGCTTGGAAAGTGAACAGCTGTGAGGTGGGAGCTTTAAAGCACATTTCAAGCTGCCAAGCAATCAGCTGATTCAATAGCCATTCATCTCCCACCTTAGCTTAACAGATGTGATCTCTTAATGATGTCTAACCAAGGTCATAATGAGCTTAATTGGGTCCCCCCACCGCTGCGTGTCAGGTCTGCTTAGCGCTGACAGACTCGACATTGGAAAAGATGCATTGCGGCGGGTTCACAGCGGGGTCCCGACCTGCTGTGAAAAAAATCCAAAATCCACTTATAATACTCCTGTGAAGCGCCTTGGAACGTTTTACTACTTTAAAGATGCTATACAAATACAAGTTGTTGCTGTTGTTGTGGTTGTAAAATTCTGACCAATGAGTGGGAAAGAAAAATTGGATTAAGAGAGAAAAAAAGAGACAAAGGAAAAGTAAAATAAATTACATTTGACATTTTTAAAATCTCCAACAAGAATTAAAACCTAAAGGAATGACACTCCACGTTTATTATAGTTAATTTTCAGTGCCAGAGAGGTTGACTGACAGTAATTAACAATTAACATGTTATTAATGGGTAGTTAGACTGAAATGGACAAGACTTAACTTTCCGTGGCAAGTTTAGTTTATATCTAACATGCAAATACAAAAACTTTACACCATTCAATGCACTTCAAGGGTAAGGAAGCAAATTTCGACAGCAAATTATGGGCCATTATGTTTGCAGTTCTTTTAGTTCTACATTTATTAATATATTGTGTTTTGTGTGTCTGAAGTGGGGATGTTCGCTTATGATTGCACAGTGTTCAGTTCCATTCGCAACTCCTCAGACAATGAAGCATGCAGCATTTAGACGTGGACTGATAAGTGGCAAGTAATATTCACTCCACACAAGAGCCACACAATGTCTATCTCCAACAAGTGGAAGACTAACCAGCTCCCTTTGACATTCAACAGCATTACCATCACCAAAACCCCCACCATCAACATCCTGGGGGTCACCATTGACCAGAAACTTAACTGGACCAGCCACATAAATACTGTGGCAACAAGAGCAGGTCAGAGGCTAGGTATTCTGCGGCGAGTGTCTCACCTCCTGACTCCCCAAAGCCTTTCCACCACCTACAAGGCACAAGTCAGGAGTGTGATGGAATACTCTCCACTTGCCTGGATGACTGCAGCTTCAACAACACTCAAGAAGCTCAACACCATCCAGGACAAGGCAGCCAGCTTGATTGGCACCCCATCCACCACCCTAAACATTCACTCCCTCTACCACCGGTGCACCGTGTCTGCAGTGTGTACCATCTACAAGATGCACTGCAGCAACTCGCCAAGGCTTCTTCGGCAGCACCTCCCAAACCAGTGACCTCTTCCACCTAGAAGGACAAGGGCAGCAGATGCAAGGGAACACCATCACCTGCAAGTTCCCCTCCAAGTCACATACCATCCTGACTTGGAAATATATTGCTGCTCCTTCATCGTCGCTAGGTCAAAATCCTGGAACTCCCTCCCTAACAGCACCGTGGGAGTACCTTCACCACGCAGACTGCAGCTGTTCAAGAAGGCAGCTCGACACTACCTTCTCAAGGGCAACTAGGGATGGGCAAAAAATGCTGGACTTGCCAGTGACGCCCACATTCTAATCGAATAATAAAGTACTGTGGCGGAGCCACAAAAGGACTCAGACCATTAGTATATAATTCCCTTTAACAACATGTTAGCAACAGCCTGAGTCTGTATCTTTATGCATACTGTTTACTTGTATAGAGCATGATTACTTTAACAGCACGGGTAAACACGATGACATCACGCCGTACATCACCTGATCCCCCACTGGCGGGAAGAACGTGATGACGTCAGGACGTCAACCACGGGACCAGCCAGCAGTCCTCGTGGAGCCTCCGAACTGAATAGACCTACACTCGATGTTCTCCTGCAATTACTTGTTTAAACCTGTTAGTTTCCATTAAACTTCATTTTGTTTAAGCGCCTGAGTGGACCTCAGTCTTTGGATAAGAACTAAATATTCTTACATTGGTGACCCCGACTTTTGCGAACGGTTTTCGCAGAAGATAATCAACATGGAAACGAACGCTGTTACCTTGAAGCTGCCGCAGTTCTGGGAGCAACAACCAGCCGCGTGGTTCATCCAGGCTGAAGCCCAGTTCGCCATCAGGGACATTGTTGCGGATCAGACCCGTTATTATTACGTGGTCTCCGCCCTCGACAGGGCCACAGCCTCGCGGATCGTCAGCCTACTCGGTAGTCCACCTACTGATCGCAAGTATGACACCTTAAAGGCGCGGTTGCTGCAGGTCTTCGGGCTCATGAAGTCGGAGCGCGCTTGCCAGCTGCTCGCTATGTCCGGCCTCGAGGTCTCCAAGCCGTCCGAGCTCATGAGCCAGATGCTCACGCTCCTCAGGGCTGAGCCGGAATGCTTTCTCTTCAGGGAGTTTTTCCTCAGCCTACTCCCGGAGCAAGTTCAGGCTGCCCTAGCCAGGTCCGAAGTCACAGACTGCGTTGAGCTTGCTGCCGAAGTGGACAAGATCTTCACGGTGACACAACAGCACTGTGCGGCCACGGGGCGACCCTCCCCCACAGACGCTGCCCCAGCTCCTCAATCAGCGGGGTTGTGCTTTTACCACGCCCGTTTTGGCGCGAAAGCAAGATGCTGCCGCCCTCCCTGCAGTTTTTCGCACAAAAAAAACCATCTACAGACACCCTGGTGAAAGAGGACCGGGTCTAATGATCGCCCTGCGGCCGCGATGGCCATTGGAAACTCAGGGAAGCTTCTCTTCATCACCGACTCCCTTTTTGGTCGACGATTCCTTTGCGACACCGGGACGCAGTGTAGCATCCTACTTGCGTCAAAATCTCGATATACAAGCTGGGGGCCACAGCCCCGCCATCGCGGCAGTCAATGGCGCGGCCGTTCAGACCTTCAGAAGCCAGCGGGTCCAGGTGTGTTTCGGTGGCCAGCGTTTCCACTGGGAATTCATCACGGCCAAAGTCACGCAGGCCAGCCTTGGGGCGGATTTTTTGTGCACCAACGGCCTCTTGGTCGATGTCAGACACCACCGGTTGATCAATGTGGCCACGTTCCACTACATCCCATGCCACCGCGGTAATGCCGTGCTGCGCACTCTGTCTTCTGTGCAGTCCCACACCCAGACGACTTCACTCAGCTCCTGTAAGGGGTTTTAGATCGCAGAGGTTTCTCTCTCTAGAGGTTTCTCTCTCTTGCACAGTAAAACCTTGAGTGGTTCGACCCACTCGCCCCTTAGGTTCTAGATACTGGACTTTGAGGCAGGAACTACAATGTAGAGAAAACTCTATAGACCAGGTTCAATGGAAACGAAATGAAATTTTATTGCATAGTGTAAAACAAATCAAATGCGAGTCAATAAAAGGTACACGGGAGGGAAAAACAAATTCATAATACATTACTAACTGAGATAGATACAGGCATATTATACTTTACAAAGGTCATCATGAAATGGGGAAGCACACGGAACATCGAGGGACAACAAATCATTGTTAAAATTACCCCTTAAATGCCCACCCCGTAAACCTATCTAGATCAGATTGTGAGGGGCCAGAAACATACTCACCAATCCAGTTGGAAAGTACAGAGTTTTGAAACAGGTCTGCGTTTTGATCCTTTCAGGCATCCTGTCTCCACGTGGTCAGCGGAACGCAGCGGGCTGCAACACACCTTCTCCTCCCTCGAGGTGAAGATCACGGACAGGCTGGATGCCAGCAGGCCTGGAAGTTGATGCGGGGCGAGACCTACTGTTTGACCATTTTCATATAGGTCTCTTCCTGTCTCGTCAGCGTCCCGGGGTTGGTCGAGGATCTCCTGATAGTTACCCCGGGGCTAGATGCTGATTTGACCTCCCATCTCAAACCTCGTCGTCCCCACCTGAACTCTGCACTGAACAGGGCTGCGTTGTCGATGGCTGGCGATGTTCTTCCTTCTCCAGCCCTTCCTAGCTGGCGATCTGCGAAGGATATTTCCCCCTGTGAACCTCCTCAGCACCTCGATCTTCCTCAGAACTTTTGAACTTTCTCCGAACCCCGATCGCTACCCCGGGTCTCCAGTTATACTTCTCAAAGAAGCCTTTATCTCCCGCCAAATCAAGGTTAGTCTTTGTTTAACATTTGGCTGGGTAGTTATTATATTTAAACTGCTTTCGGGATGGCTGGTGATGGCCATCTCTGGTCTGGAATGACATGGTATTGTTTTGAATGTCTTCTTGATGTCTTTAATGGGTCTTTGATGCTCCCCTTATTATGAATATAAAACTGTTTCCCTTTGTCTGGGTAAACATTTAGATGGCCTTTATCTACAGGCCAATCTGACTGGATCTGCATCCAATCCATATGTATGTGGTTCTGTCTGGTTTTGTTTTCTCCGAAACGGCCTTCCAGAGCTTACTGTGGGCTGAATCCACAAAGGCTGTCTGGGGACTGCAGGAACCGTTTTAAAGTGTCCATAAAGCTAGTCACGGGGTCTGGCGACCATTTTGTGTGTCCCTTTTCTGGGCTTCTTTTAAAACAGTCTTTAAAATTAAGGCCTCTTCTGCCAAAGGACACTTATCTGACAATATTAAATTTGCGAATCTTACAGTCCCCCCTGATGATACTATAACTTGCTTGAAGTATCATAAATCTGGGTGTGCAAAATTTTCTGACTCTCCACAATCAAACCATCCCCTGTAATTACCTATATATGATCCCACGACACATGTATTTCCCATTTCAGAAAACTTACAGTGTACATTAAGCATCTATAGATGGCAATAAGTTGGATTTAAAATCTGACACACACATTTCCAGGCGTGGAGAGGGGCCTAATACCCCTACACTACCTGGCTCGTACACGTTATCTTTTATTAACAACAACTCACTTAATGAACTTTAATAAAAAATAAATACACGTAAAATTACACATGAACAACCATCAAACATAGAGGAGAGAGGGAAACTTTAACTTTATACATAGCAGCAAAAATCTAAATGGGTGTCTCCTCGTCTACCTGCACATAATGTTCCCTCCATTCTCCACTGTTCTCATACTTCTGTGAATGTCTGACCTTTTAACAGTGTACAAACAGTAAATAGATCACAATAAAAACCTGACACACTACAAGGATGTGGGAGGATATCCTAATCCAAGAAGGGACTTCTATATTAGTGAACAGATCCCACCACTGTGGGGTCACTATATCTAGTATGTCTGCCCCTATTTCTAAAGTCTTCTGCTCCAGCGTGTAAAAATGTTTCTGTGAAAAGGCAACGGCTTTTAGTATCTTGGTGAGGTGTTCAGGGAGAGGGGGAATGATATACCCAAAATGTGCAACGAATCATTGCAGATCGGTGACATTTTCTTTCACAGTGAGGTGAACAGTGGAAGGTTCAGGAATGGGGACAATTCGCTCTTGGGCCACTTGAACTTCTGCCTTGGGTTTGAAGCAGAAACTGCTGTCACTCACCGGACACCAGCCGTGCTGCCCATGTTGGTAGTGGGGCGCTGCAGTGGTGACACAGTATATCCCACCTCCTATATATGCCACCTGCGGGGGTGCATGGCCTTGTGCCATTGCCTCCATGGTGCAATTTATAGGCTTCGCGCCAGCAGTTCTGAACCTCCACTGTGACTTCGAATAGGCATTCAAGTGCTGGGGACACAGGATGATGTGTGCTCCCCGGCTCCGGCACCCCGAAAGGTCAGTACCTGTCATTGCATGCTCCCATCGAATGACGTAAGGTGGGACCGCTGTGTAGCGAATGTGTGCACCCCCTGAATGACTCCAATGTTCTCCACCCTGTATACCGGGGCGGGTTTAGCTGTCTTTCCCATAACACGGTGGCATAGTGGTTAGCACTGTTGCCTCACAGCGCCAGAGACCCGGGTTCGAACCCGGCCTCGGGCGACTGTCTGTGTGGAGTTTGCACATTCTCCCCGTGTTTGCGTGGGTTTTCTCCGGGTGCTCCGGTTTCCTCCCACAGTCCAAAGATGTGCGGGTTAGGTTGATTGGCCATGATCAAAATTGGCCCTTAGTGTTAGGGGGGATTAAATACGTGGGGTTACGGGGATAGGGTGGGATATGTGTTGGTGTAGGGGTTACGGGGATCGGGTGGGATATGTGTCGGTGCAGGCTCGATGGGCCGAAATGGCCTTTATCTGCACTGTGGGGTTTCTGTGATTCTGTGATTCTGTGAAAAGGCATTCTTACCACTATACTCATAATGGTATGATTAGACCGCCCACAGTCCACTGGGACTGGGTAGGCCTCTGAAGCTAGTCTGAGCTGGCACGGACATAATGCGTTCTCAAAAGGGTGGAGGGCTGTGAGGTGCTTGTTGCTGATCCAGGAGGGGAACAAACCTTGTTTTAAATCCTCCAGATTACTGTGGCCCTCGCCCAGTAACCACAGCCCATACAGCACGTACACCTCGTTCTGCGCAGTCTGATCGGACGCATTCCGATCATCCCTGATGAGAGCATTTACCGTTTTAGCGTGTTTCTCCAACTCAGCTATAATTTCTTTAAAGTGTAGTGTCATGGCCTGGTCCTCATGTAACTTAGAACCCACTACCTTATTCTCATCCGTCAGTATCTTTCTTAACCGCCCTTTTAAATCATTGATCTGAGTCTGCAGCTCCACGTCATCCAGAGTGTTGATGACGGAGGTCCCTATGTTAAAAGCTGTAAAAATATCATTTACTGTACCCCTTCTTTGTCTCCCTACCCTATCCAAAACCTCATGTGGTGTGGTGTACAGTCCGGCTCTGTTGACATCGGCAAAGTCGAACTCGTAAAACTGTCTGAACATGTTTGTTAGCAGGACCTGGCGCAATTGCTCCATTTCCTCGGGGCACCACTCTGGCAATCGCACCTCGGTGAGGTTTAAAATCACCGAGGCCACCGCATAGTGCACCCCTTGGTGCAGCACCTGACCTGTGGGCATTAATACCAATCCGTTCCCGGGTCCTTTGGTAGTCGTGGGGCACCCTTCCTTGCGGGCTTTGGCTACCGGAATCGTGGGCAGGGGCTTACGGGTGCGGGTGATGAGCTCAGTGGCATTTACTGGGACCTGAGAGTATGGGACTCCACACGCCCGTGTGCTGACGTCCCATCTCATCCCTTTTCCAGCATCCTGCCACTGTCTTTGGAAAGAGATGGAGACGCGTTCTGAACCCCACATACAGATGTAAGTCCCCTCATCTGGTTCCCACCATTTGTCCCAACAGACACTCAACCCCCAATGAGTCCCCATAATAGTCCGATGGGTATTGTTACCCAGTCTCTCCCACTCGACCGTGGAGTTCTTCATGGTTTTGCTCAACTTCCTGAGCCACCACCATCGGTCCAAAGGAACATGCCCCGTACAGTTCAAGCAAATCCTTTTCCCGACGGTAACGCTGACTCTGGGTGTGATGATCCTCACCCTGGGACACATTAGAGAAGTCTCTCTGTACTTAAAACCCGACTGGCTGGAGTATTCTGTAGAGTTCGACCCCAGCCATCATGGCCACCTCCCTTCGTGGAAATAGGTGGTTGTCTCCTCAACATCAGGCGCACCCGACCCATCCGTCGCGATGGGGGTTGTGTCCCCAGAACATCCATAAACTATGAAGTCCTTGGTGTGGCCCCGATAGGCCCAGCTACACCCGATCACCGCGAACGCGATGAGAATCTTTTCCATTATCCTTTTGGTTCCTGCATCAAATTAAATGCTACAGCCAGCCTCCCGAGAGATTCTGGCCTAGGTGCAGGCATGATCGGGTTTTTCGACCTCGATCCAAACAACACAAATGCTGGGCAGAAGCCAAAACTATTACTTATACACATTGGCCCAGAACTTGGTGTCGGGGGCTTGCCGCGCGTGCAAGCCCCCGATCTGCACTCACTCTGCGCGCTGACATCTGAAGCCCGGGCCTGCTTGCATTTACTGTCACAGGCCCGGTTCAGATGTCAGCGCGCAGTGCTTACCTGATCCAGCGTCGTAGTTAGTGCGATGCGCCGGCTGAGATCAGGTGAGCACTGTACAACCAATCAGGGGAGGGGAAGGTTCATTCATGAGTTTGAGAGTAAGAACTGTCAAACTCATGAAAACTACGGGGGCCCAAAACACTACTTAAACTTTAAATAAAAATTTAAAAAACATCCCAATCATTAAATTAAGTATAAATAAGTTTAAAAAAATAATTTAAACAATAATTTTTTTTTTTGAAAAAAATAAATTTTTAATAAAAAGTGTCTAAAACTAAACTTACCTTATTGTAGATTCTTTAAAATAATAAACCTGTGGGAAAAAAAATTCTAAATTACACTAAAACACCACTTACCTGTAAAAGTAAATACTTACGTGTGCTTTTTACAAGCGTAAAGACCGGAGGCCGTTACACATGCGCAAATCCCCCAAAACAGAAGAAATCCAAGACGGACGTGCTGCCCCCTACAGCGCACGCGCTAGCCTCTTCACCTCTTGGGTTAGAGGAGAGGAAATGCCGGTTTTCAGCGCATGCGCTGTGCACGCTGAAAACCAGCATTTCCTCTGGCCAGACGCGTGAGTACCCCTTCCGTACTCACGCGTTTGGGGAGGAATTACTGCCCCATTATTGCCTTAAAATTACACACCTTAACTTAACTAAACTTAAACTTAACTTATGTACAACGCCACCCGTCCCCGGGCGGCCTGCCTAATCCCTGTTTGGACTGCAGCTCACCGCTCCCTGTGGTGGGGCTGCAGTGACCTGTAGCTTGGGTCCCTCGCAGCCTTTTGCTGTCAATTGGGAACTGCGTTTTTCTAGGGATCTCCCAAGTCGGTGTCGGCTGGGGTAGGGGGAATCTGACCAGAGTTTCCTTGGCTGAGGCGTCCGAGACGACCTGCGAGAGGGTGCCTTGGGCGAGGCTCCCTTAGCGAGTGGACCTGTGGTTGGGACTTTAGCCCTCACAGCCCGTGGCTCCTCCACGACTGCTGGCTTCGGCTCCCTTCCCTCAGGCTCCACCCCTTTGGGATTTGGGTCTGTGGCAGACGACTTCTCCCTACAGGTGGAGAATCTCCGCCCCCAAGTTCTACCTCCCCTACGCCCGAGTCGAGGGCGGGACCTCCGTCCTCCGACTCCACCTCCTCCAGAATCGTATCAGGGGCAGGACCTAACTGTTCGGCTCCCCCACCGACGGCGTTCGGATCAGGAGGAGGGCCTTGGTCTTCGGGCTCCTCCTCGTCCGAGTCCCAGGCCAATGGGGAAACCTCCCAGGTGGGCGGGACAGCTTCTCCCTTCAAGCAGGCTGCGGTTCCAGCCTGTGTGGTCTGTGACTTATTGCATGCCTCAGGCTGATGATCTTTACCCTCAGACCTGGCCTCGGTTGTTGCCTCTTTTGCACCCGGCTTAAACAGTTTGCACTGATTGATGTGAAACCATTTAGTGCGTCGGGGCAATTTCACTGCATATACCATGGGGCTGGCTTTATCCACGATACTGTAGGGCCCCATGTACAGTGGTTCTAAACTCCCTACGCGGGCATAGTTTCTCACCATGACCTGATCTCCAATTTCCCACTCCTGTACCTTACGGGGTTCGAGCAGCAGTCGGTTGCCCTGATGCTGCTTTCCCATGTTCCCAGCCGCTTGCCCATAAACCTGTTACAGGCACTCCAAAAGGGTCCGGGCAAACCTGTCCCAATTTACCTCTCGGAGCTGACCCTCAGTGAGCACTGGGGCTAGTACATGAGTGGGGGTTCGCATGACTCTCCCAGTCATTAATTCGTGCGGGGAGTACCCCGTACTTTTAGACTGGCTAGTCCGGATCCCCATGAGGACTAGAGGCAAGGCTTCCGCCCATTTCTGGGGCGAGCCCATCGTCTCTTTCCTCAACTTTTCTTTGAGAGTGCGGTTCATGCGTGCCACAATCCCGGATGACTGAGGATTGTGGGCCACGTGCCACTTCCCTTCGATGCCTAAGAGCATGAGGGTGTCCTGCATCACTTGGCCGGTGAAATGACTCCCTCGGTCAGACTCCACGAATCGTGGTAGTCCCCGCCGCGAGAACACTTCCCGGTCCAAGAGCCTGGCAGTACAAAGCGCCGTGGCTGTTCGGCATGGGAAGGCTTCTACCCATTTGGTGAACACATCCACCAGGACGAGGCAATACTTATAGCCTCACTGAGCGGTGGGCAGGGGCCCGATGCAGTCGACCTGTATCGACTGCCATGGTCCCTCTACTCTCCTGATGTGCCCCATGGGCACCTTCCTTTTCTGGGGGTCTGGGTTGTTTGCAGCGCACACAAGACAATTAGCGCAGAACTCGCGGACATCGTCCTGAAGTCTCGGCCACCATCCTGCCTGTTCTACCCATTGCCAGGTGACCTCAGGCCCGGGGTGTCCCACTCCTGGACCCTCATGGGCCAGCTGAAGGAATTCCCTCCGATGCTGCTGCGGCACAACCCACTGCTCCCCTTGGAACAGCATGCCTTCCTTGATGGAGAGGGCTGCTGTACCATACGGACCCTCTACTTCCACTTGGTGCGGAGTGGTCCTAAATGAATGGAGAGGGGAATGGAAAATGCGCCAGCCTGTTCTTTGACTGTGAAGCCCGACAGAGTATAGGGAACCCCGGTGGACAGAGGTGAGGTGGTATGGTTATCTGTGTGGATCACGGTGCACAATGCCCCCGCATCCAACAGATATGCTCCCTTCTCTCGCTCTACCTCCATGTCCACGAGGGGTCGCCTCCATACATCATATCGCAGCGCGCACAGGTAGATGGGCTGCGCCGGCTCTAGTCATTTGGGTGCAGTGGTCGTGGCTGCGGGAACATCGGGACCGGTCGTGGCTGCTATCTTCCCCTGCGAGATCATAAGAGACCGCATTGTCTCTAAAATTGACTCTATCACAGCGGGATCCATAGCTGCACCGGTTCCTCTTTCAGGGGCAGGGGCTGCGTCTTGGACCTGGGCTCGTGCTGGGGCGATGGTCTGGACTTGGGCTTGGGCTGCGGGAGCATTTCCCTTATTATCCTTCCACGAATTTTTACAGTCCCTGCTCCAATGTCCATCCTTCCCACACCCGTAACAATTGAGCTTGGCTTGGGCAGGGTGATTCCCCTCCTGACGCCACTCCTTCTTGCTTGGGGCTGCGGGCTTTGCCTCATGCACTTTTCCCTTAGAGGGAGGTGCCTCCTGACTTCTACAGTTCTTGTACGCAATGTTAAGCTGTCGGAGCACGGTCTCCTCCGTGATACCGGGAACTTGGGGGTCAAACCAAGATTTGGCTAGGGTCCGTATCTGGGGCAAGCTGTTAGCAACCAGACAACGGAGCCAATGAACCTGCTGTTCGGCGTTCATTGCGGCCCATTCCGGCATGCCCGGACAACTGCGCCGATACACTGGCCACAGCCTTTCTGCGAAAACCCGCGGGGGTTCTCCAGTTAGCTGCACAGTCCCTTCTACGCGGAGGAACGGATTACCGTCGTCCACTCCCAGAACCTCCAAGACCTCGTCCCTGAGTTCCACATACCCTGTCTGTCCCCTCTTACTCCCGTCTGAGAGGCACTGAAGGATTGTGCTATCCAGGGAGAAGAGCAGCATCTTTGCCTGTTCAAGATCATCACAATCATTGATGGCGGCTGTTTCCTCTACCTCCCTGAAATGGACTGAGGGATCTCCTTTCTCGGAGAGTTTTGGGAGGTGGCTTATCATCGCTCTGAGTTGTTGGGCACCGTGGGGCACCACAAGTTGGTTCATGTGGGGTCCGTCCACGCCATTTGCGGCGGTGGGACCGAACCTCTGGTGCCGAGTAGGACACATTGGTGCCGGCTCCGGCTTTGCTACCAGGGGTTGTTCCTCCTCCTGCTCCACCTCGGCTAACCTTTCTTTCACCACCTCCCCTTCTGGCCAAGCCTCACTGTAGCTCAGTGGCGCTGAGGGCTCAGTGGCTGGTACCACAACTACTTCACAAGGAATCGGATGTTTGGATTCCTGCAAAAAGTCTATGTGACTTGCTTTTGGGCTTACGAGGCATACCATGCCTTTTGCCTTAACCAAGGCCGTTCTCAGGTCCTCTATGGTCTTTTGGCAGGAGCCATGGTCTGCGCTCTCAAACCCGTGCTCAAGGGCCAGCTTGTAAGCTGCCTTAACTTCTACTACTCTCTCCTCCTGCGCTCTTAGCTGTTGTGCGAGGCGGGCGTTTTTCTCCCGTATTCTCGCTTCATGTGTCTTTGCCTCAGTAACCTGGCATTCCAGGTACTCTATTCTAGCCTGGTGTTGGCTGGCTACAACTTGGCGTTCCTGATTCAGCGCGTGAAGCGCTGTGATGAGTTTTTCCCCACCCATGGCCTTTTCCTCTATTTCTGCTTCCTGGGCAGTGATCCTGGCTGCCTGTGCTGCAACGACTCTGTCCAAAATCTGGACTTGTTCCTTGTAGCACATCAGCCACACTGCCTTTTCCACTGATTTTTTATGTTCTTTGCTCTCTGTCCACCTGATGGCTGCGTCTACTGGACGCCCATCCAGTAAGAGATCGGAAATCCACTGCTTAGTGAGAATTACCTTGCCAAAAACATAATCCGCTATCCTCTCACCCATAACATTTCGACCATTCCAACCTGGGTCTAATACATTGCAATCCTGCTACCAGTGTCCTGCTGCAGTCGCCATTTTCTGTAAGGGGTTTTAGATCGCAGAGGTTTCTCTCTCTAGAGGCCTCTCTCTCTTGCACAGTAAAACCTTGAGTGGTTCGACCCACTCGCCCCTTAGGTTCTAGACACTGGACTTTGAGGCAGGAACAACAATGTAGAGAAAACTCTATAGACCAGGTTTAATGGAAACAAAATGAAATGTTATTGCATAGTGTAAAACAAATCAAATGCGAGTCAATAAAAGGTAGATGGACGTGAAAAACAAATTCATAATATATTACTAACTGAGATAGATACAGGCATATTATACTTTACAAAGGTCATCATGAAATGGGGAAGCACACGGAACATCGAGGGACAACAACTCATTGTTAAAATTACCCCTTAAATGCCCACCCCCTAAACCTATCTAGATCAGATTGTGAGGGGCCAGAAACATGCTCACCAATCCAGTTGGAAAGCACAGAGTTTTGAAACAGGTCTGCACTTTGATCCTTTCAGGCGTCCTGTCTCCACGTGGTCAGCGGAACGCAGCGGGCTGCGACACACCTTCTCCTCCCTCGAGGTGAAGATCATGGACAGGCTGGATGCCAGCAGGCCTGGAAGTTGATGCGGGGCGAGACCTACTGTTTGACCATTTTCATATAGGTCTCTTCCTGTCTCGTCAGCATCCCGGGGCTAGATGCTAACTTGACCTCCCATCTCGAACCTCATCGTCCCCACCCGAACTCTGCACCGAACAGGGCTGCGTTGTCGATGGCTGGCGATGTTCTTCCTTCTCCAGCCCTTCCTAGCTGGCGATGTGCGAAGGATGATTCCCCCAGCTGAAACAACAGGTTCTGTGAACCTCCTCAGCACCTCGATCTTTCTCAGAACTTTTGAACTTTCTCCGAACCCCGATCGCTACCCCGGGTCTCCAGTTATACTTCTCAAAGAAGCCTTTATCTCCCGCCAAATCAAGGTTAGTCTTTGTTTAACTTTTGGCGGGCTTGTATCACAACGGGGTAGTTAATATACTTAAACTGCTTTCGGGATGGCCGGTGATGGCCATCTCATGTCTGGAATGACCTGGTATTGTTTTGAATGTCTTCTTGATGTCTTTAATGGGTCTTTGATGCTCCCCTTATATGAATATAAAACTGTTTCCCTTTGACTGGGTAAACATTGAGATGGCCTTTATCTACAGGCCGATCTGACTGGAGCTGCAGCCAATCCATATGTATGTCGTTCTGTCTGGTTTTGTTTTCTCCGAAACAGCCTTCCAGGACTTACTGTGGACTGAATCCACAAAGGCTGTCTGGGGACTGCAGGAACCATTTTAAAGTGTCCAAAAAGCTAGTCACGGGGTCTGGTGGCCATTTTGTGTGTCCCTTTTTTGGGCTTCTTTTAAAGCAGTCTTTAAAAGTAAAGGCCTCTTCTGCCAAAGGACCCTGATCTGACAATATTAATTTTGCGAAGCTTACACTCCTCGGAGAGTTGCCGGATCTGACCAGGCCCACTTTCTCCTCCTCGGCTACTAAGCATGGTGTGGAACATCACATCACCACCACCGGCCCCCCGGTTTAGGCACGGGCCCGATGACTCGAACCCGGCAAGCTCGCAGCTGCGAAAGTGGAGTTCGACACGATGGAGCGGCTGGGGATTATTCGCCGGTCGAATAGTCCCTGGTCTTCGCCTCTCCACATTGTTCCGAACCCCGGCGGCGGATGGCGGCCATGCGGCGACTACCGACGCCTGAATGACGCCACTACTCCTGATCGGTACCTGATCCCGCATATCCAAGATTTCTCGGCCCATTTGGCGGGAAATACCTTTTTTTCGAAAGTCGACCTCGTTCGCGGTTACCACCAGGTCCCCGTGCACCCGCAAGATGTCCCGAAAACTGCAGTCATCACTCCATTCGGCCTGTTCGATTTTCTGCGGATGCCATTTGGCTTAAAGAACGCTGCACAGTCTTTCCAGCGCTTAATGGCTTCCGTGCTTCGGGGCCTAAAATTCCTCTTCGTCTACCTCGACGACATCCTCATTGCCAGCCCTAGCAAAGAGGAGCATTTCTGCCATTTGCGCACCCTCTTTACACGCCTCAGTCAACACGGTTTGATTATCAACCCGGCCAAGTGCCAGTGCGGCCTGCAGCGGATTGATTTCTTGGGCCACCGCATTACATCAGACAGCGCAATTTCCTTACAGACGAAGGTCGAGGCGGTTACAGCTTTCCCGCGCCCGCAGACCGTCAAGGTCCTACAGGAATTCCTCGGGATGGTAAATTTTTATCATCGGTTCGTCCCTAAGGCGGCTCTGCTTATGCAGCCCTTGTACGAGGCCCTCAAGGCCAAGTCCGGTAAGGATCCGATCAGCTGGACAGCCGAGATGGACCGGGCGTTCGTCGGCACCAAAGGCGCCTTGGCCAACGCAACCATGCTGGCGCACCCGCTTCCAGGTGCCACCATTGCCCTTACCACCGATGCGTTGGACGACTCAATCAGCGCAGTGCAGGAACAGTGGGTGAATGGGACGTGGCAACCACTTGCATTTTTCAGCCATCAACTACGGCGGAACGAAAGAAAGTACAGCACTTTCGACCGGGAGTTGCTGGCACTTTCTCTAGCCATCCACCATTTCCGGTTCATACTAGAGGGACATCCGTTCACGGCTTACGTGGACCACAAGCCACTAACGTACGCTATGGCCAAGTCCGCCAAACCGTGGTCAGCTTGGCAACAACGTCACCTGGCATTCATTTCAGAATTCACCACGGACATTCAGCATGTGTCCGGCAAAACAGCCTGGTGGCGGATTGTCTCTCCTGCGCGACTGTGCACGCAGTTCAACTCGGAATTGACTATGCCCTTATGGCTGCAGATCAAGCCTCGGACCCGGAGGTCCAAGCATACAGGACCAGCCCCTCTAGCTTCCAAGCGGCCGATGTCAAATTCCATGCCGCAGGCACCACGTTACTTTGCGATGTCTTCATGGGAGTTCCCCGCTCTATTGTTCCAGTCGCCTGGCGCCGAAAAGTGTTCGACGCCATACACGGTTTGTCACACACCCTGGCATGAGGGCCTCGCAAAGGCTGATGTCTTCAAAATTCGTCTGGAGGGGTATGCACCTAGATGTCTGCGACTGGGCCAACACCTGCGTGGTCTGCCAAAAGGCCAAGGTGCAGCGTCATGTAAAAGCTCCATTGGCCACCTTCGCTGTTCTGGAGCGTCGATTCGACCACGTGAATGCGGACCTCGTGGGGCCGCTTCCACCTTCTCAAGGTTTTACACACATCCTCACAATGGTAGACCACACCACTAGATGGCCAGAGGCAGTTCCTTTGGTTTCCACCACTTCGGCAGACGTGGCCAGAGCTTTCATCTCCTCTTGGGTTCCTTGTTTCGGCATACCGGCGGACATCTCTTCCGATCGTGGACCGCAGTTTTCCTCTGAGCTCTGGAACGCTGTGACTCAGGGGCTCGGCACCAAACTATATCGCACCACCGCCTATCATCCACAGGTGAATGGCCTGTGCGAGCGATTCCACAGGTCGCTTAAAGCTGCTCTGCGGGCCAGTCTTCAAGGCGCGGGATGGGTGGACAGACTTCCCTGGGTCCTTTTGGGTCTTCGTACGGTGCCCAAAGAAGATTTACAATCCTCCTCGGCGGAACTCGTATATGGCCAACCACTACAAGTACCAGGGGATTTCCTCCCATCTCCAACAGAGCCATGGTCCGCATCCCAGCAACTCGTCAGCCACCAGGAAGCAGCCAGATGTTTCGCTCCAGTGCCTACGTCGCAACATGGCTTACAGAGCTCCCACATCCCAACTGAGCTGAAAAGCGCCGAGTACGTGTTTATCCGCCATGATGCTCACCGGGACCCGCTCAAGCCTCCTTACACTGGTCCCTTCCGCGTCATAGAGCTGGGAGACAAATCCTTTTCGGTCGATATCGGAGGTAAACTGGACCACATATCGGTTGACCGGCTGAAGCCGGCGCATTTAGACCTGGACAGCCCAGTCAAAATCGCTCAACCGCCAAAACGGGGCCGACCACCCACAGTCGCTGTGCCAGCTCCACCACAACCACCCGACAGCCCGACCACCGGCCATCAGCTTCCACTTCAGGGTTACAGAAGTCGCTCGGACAGGCTTGTCAGGCCTCCTCGCCATCTCACTTTTGCTGTTAAAGACAATTCTGGGGGGGCGCATGTGGCGGAGCCACTAAAGGACTCAGACCGTTTGTGTATAATTCCCTTTAACAACATGTTAGCTACAGCCTGAGTCTGTATCTTTATGTATACTGTTTAATTGTATAGAGCATGATTACTTTAACAGCACAGGTAAAAGCTATGACGTCACGCCGTACATCATGTGATCCCCCACTGGCGGGAAGAACGTGATGACGTCATGACGTCAACCACGGGACCAGCCAGCAGTCCTCGTGGAGCCTCCGAACTGAATAGACCTACACTCAATGTTCTCCTGCAGTTACTTGTTTTAACCTGTTAGTTTCCATTAAACTTCATTTTGTTTAAGCGCCTGAGTGGACCTCAGTCTTTGGATAGGAACTAGACATTCCTACAATACAAAATATATACAAAAAATGGATTTAATACAACTAAATTCTGATGAAAGGAAACATCAATAATTTGCATTTATGTAGTGCATTTAACATAGAAAAACATCCCAAGGCGCTCCACAGAAGCGCAATCAGACAAAATTGGCTTTGCCAAGCCAAAGTTGGAGGTATTAGGATAATGGAGAGTTTTACAAAGGGAATTTGGCGAGGGAAGGCAATGCCAGCAAAGGTGGGGCAAAGAGAGTGGGAGATGCGTAAGAGGCCAGAGTCAGAGGAACACAGAATTCTTGGAAGTTTGCAGGTCTGGAGGAGATTACAGAGATAGTGAGTAGCGAGGCCATGGAGGGATTTGAACACAAGGATGAGAATTTTTAATTTGAGATGTTGGGGGAGCGGAAGCTCATGTACGGCAGCAAGCACAGGGGTGATGGTTGAGCGGGACTTGGTAAGGGCAGCAGGGTTTTGGATGAGCTGAAGTTTATGGGCATTGGAGGATGGGAGGCCAGCCAGGAGAGGATTATAATAGACAAGTCTGGAGGTGACATAGGCATGGACAATGGATGGAGCAACAAATGGGCCAAGGTAGGAGTGGAGGTGGAAGTAAGCAATCTTTGGGCTGGAGAGGATATGGGGTCGGAAGCTCAACTCAGGGTCAGATGCCAAGAGTGCGAACAGTCTGGTTCAACTTGGGATAGTGATTGCAAAGAGAGATGGAATCAGTGGTGAGTACTGAGTTTGTGGTGAGGGCCAAAGACGATAGATTCAGTCTTCCCAATATTTAAGTGGAGGAAAATTTGACTCATCCAAGACTAACTGCCTGACAAGCAGTCTGATAACACAGAAGTAGAAAGCCCAAAAAATATTATTTAATCGGTCAATAATTGTTCCCCACCTTCAAGTCACCCATAAACATTGGAAGCTTCTTAGTGAAAGAACATTCATTAAAGAGTAATATTTGTATAATTCAAATGAATCATGCACAAAGTCAAAAACACAAATCACACATTTCCTAATGCTGATTTCAAAATTACCAACTTGATGGCCCAGAAATTCGGGTCCCAATGCGTGAGTACGGACGGAGTACCCACGTGTGGACCCGATGGAAGTGCCGGTTTCTTGCATGCACAGCGCATGCGCGGGAAAACGGCACTTCCGGTCCCCTGAACGAAGGGGTTAAGAGGTGAAACGCGTGCGACGTATGAGGCAGCGCGTGCGCGTTGAACTTCCGGTTTTTTGACAGGTTTGCCCGTGCGTGAAGGCCTCCACTTTTTGCACATTTAAAAACCAGACGTAAGTACTTAGTTTTGAAAGGTAAGTGGTCTATTAATTAAAGTTAGAAATTTTTTTCCACAGGTTTATTATTTTTAAAGACTTTACAGTAAGGTAAGTGTATTTTTAGACCCGATTTTTTTTTAAATTATTTTTTTCAAAAATTTGATTAATTGTTTAAATTTGTTTTTTTACAGTTATTAATAGTTCATTTAATGAGTGGGATTTTTTTAAAACTTTTATTTGAAGTTTAAGTATTGTTTTGGGCGCCTGGAGTTTTCATGAGTTTGACAGTTCTTACTATCAAACTCATGAATGAACTTTTGCAACCTCCGATTAGTTGCCCAATGCTCACGTGATCCAGCCGGCTCATCGCACTAACTACGCCACTGGATCACGCAAGCACAGCGCGCCGGGAGCTGCAGCGGGCCACAGACCGGAAATGCACGCAGGCCCAGGCCTCAACGGCCGGCGCGCTAGGTAAGTGCAGGTCGGGGGCTTGCACCCGCGGGAAGCCCCCGACCCGAATTTCTGGGCCGATATTTTTTAAGGTTAAGAAACAAAGAAAAAAGCCTCATTCCATCGTCATGGGTCAGGATGGCATTTCCTGTTAATTAATGTGACTTGTCCCATGGCTGTTTCACTTATCAGTGTGGAACCAGACCTGTTCAGAGCTTTAGGCTGTAAAAATCATTAGCAACTGAGAAAGATAATGAAACCAGAGGGTTGGTTATGACATCTGGCCAGACTCAGATCATAGTCTACTTTAAAACATGTGCTGTTTTTGTGCTTTGCACTAAATAGATAGAAACAAAAGAATCCATGAAAAATGCAGAATATAACATGAATTGAAACTGCACAGCAGCTAGTTTACTCAGATGCCATTGATCTGTTGTAGTGTCTACTCTTGTAGATTAATGCATGGTCAAAATATTGCATTTTATTGAAAAGTTGAGACAATAAACTTATCTTTTATGATATTTAGTATCTGTATTACATTATTATTGCAGTATGTTTCCCCCATTCTTATTAGTACTGGTGAACCATACCCAATATACTTAAGTTAATTAACTCTGGATTTATTTTATTGTCATTAACAGTTTTACAGCCCTAAATGGTAATTTACAAGATGAATTACTGGTAAATGGAATAAGAGAAGAAATGAAGAAAGGTTTATGAGAGGTAATTTTTGCCATGTGTGAGATTTTTAATTTAATTCCTGTTTCTTGATACAACAATGGGATTATTATTTCAGCAAATGAAAGGTAAACTCCAGTTGCAGGTAAAATGGCATCATTTTAGAAAGTTGTGTAGCTGGGGTGGAAAATGAAGAATAATCTGTAATAGGGCCAGGCATGGAATAAATGAACAAGGAGGATGGGTAGAATCTCACTTCAAAACTGCAAAAGCATTTCACTAGTGAGGAATACAACTTGTGTTAACTGCAATATGCAAGTGGAAAATCATTTAAGATTGTTAACTTTAAGAACACAGCTTCACTCTGTGCTAGTTATTTCAGGTGAACTCTTATGAAAGGAGCAGTCCACTTAAAAATGTAAATTGTATTGTCATTTTTTTTAAGTGATTCAAATGCTGATTTAATTTGCTCAATTTTTTATTTTCCTTTTCATTTCATGAATCGTCATCGATCGGTGAATGATCCACTATTTAGATGATTGGAATGTTCAATGTTGAGTCACTCTGTTGCCTTCTCCACTTACCTTGTTCAGTATTTAAGAAAGAAAGAAAGACTTGCATTCATATAGTACCTTTCACGACCACCGGATGTCTCAAAGCACTTTATAGCCAATGAAATACTTTTGAAGTGGAGCCATTGTTGCAATGTGGGAAACACGACAGCCAATTTGCGCACAGCGAGGACTCACAAACAGCAATGTGCTAATGACCAGATAATCTGGTTTTTTTAACATTGGTTGAGGGATAAATATTGGCCAGGACACCAGGGATAACTCCCCCGCACTTCTTCGAAATAGTGCCATGGATCTTTTACATCAACCTGAGAGAGCAGACAGGGCCTTGGTTTAGAAACATAGAAGATAGGAGCAGGAGTAGGCCATTCGGCCCTTCGAGCCTGCTCCGCCATTCAACGAGATCATGGCTGATCATCCAAACCCTAGCACGTGGTCCCTACACCGACAGCCATCCCACCCAAGCCCTATCCCCGTAACCCCATAACCCCACGTATTTAATCCCCCCTAACACTAAGGGTCAATTTTTATCATGGCCAATCAACCTAACCCGCACATCTTTGGACTGTGGGAGGAAACCGGAGGAACCCCACGCAAGCACAGGGAGAATGTGCAAACTCCACACAGACAGTCACTCGAGGCCGGATTTGAACCCGGGTCCCTGGCGCTGTGAGGCAACAGTGCTAACCACTATGCCTCCATGCTGGTCATTAACATCTCATCCGAAAGATGGCATCTCTAACAGTGCAGCACTCCCTCAGCACAGCACTGGAGTGTCAGCCTAGCTTTATGTGCTCAAGTCCCAGGAGTGGGACTTGAACCCACAACCTTCCTGACTCAGAAGCGAGTGTGCTACCCACTTTTTTTTTAAATATACGTTATTGAACATTAAGAACATTTACAACATTGTGATCATTTCATTGTATCATACAAATCAATTTCAACGCTCTGCACAGCCATTCCTCCACCACATTTCAACATCAAAACCTGAAGTTTAATTTGTCTTCCGTAACATATATTAATCGATTGTACTTTGAAAATTGATTGTAAAACACTATCTTTAAGTTCCTTTCTGAATAAAACATCCACAGAGCCTTATAATGATCTTTTAGCTTATATTTAAAATACTCTTTTAGATTGATTCTCCTCCCCTTAAAAAAACAGAGCATTCCTTCTTTGCATAATCACGCATCTAGCCAAACTGAACATTAAATTAATTGCCGCTCCGCTGGACTCGGGCAGACTCTTCTGCAATCCCTGTAGTGTATGTGCCTTTAAGTCAGAACTACTTTTACAGCTCCTGTATACTGTAGTACCGGCAGTGACCACACCGGTATATAAGCTTTGCGCATGCCTCTGTACCCCCAGTCTAGAGATTACCCTCCTCCAGTAAAGACCTGTTATTTGTTAATGTACAGCGTCCATGTGATTATTTATCCACTGAACCATGGATCCAACAGTGGCGACAAGTGTCGATTCGAATCTACCTACAACATAAAAAAAAAAATAGTTGAGGCCAGGAACACGGGCGTCAACCACGAGCAACCGCCCAGCAGTCAGACAGAGATCCAACTTCGCAGGGGAGGCTGTGGAGAGCCGGGCTTGGTTCCCCAGCCACAACGAGCAGTAAGAGACCGACAACAGATCCAGCGCAGACTCTTCCCGAGCAGCAGCGGCTGGAGCCGACCGACGGCAGAGAGAGAAAGCCGAGCAGCGTCGACGGGGTAAGACAGAGGGTGAAGAGCGCAGGGCGCAGCCGGGGGTTGAACACCGAGCGGCGTCGAGGAAAAGAAAACAAACCGGAGAGAGAGAGGGTAAGAAACAGCCGGGTTCTAGACTGAGCGGCGTCGAAAAATATCAAAGAAGAGCGCAGAGCACAGCCAGTTCTCATGGGCTGAACAGGGTCCGCGGGGCAAAGAAAGGGGAGACACCATTGAGCCGCGGACAAGAAGGAAGAGCGCGGGAGGTGCCATTGAGCCGTGGAGAAGCAGGGGGAGCACGGGAGATGCCATTGAGCCGCAGAGAAGAAGGAAGAGCGCGGGAGACGCCATTTTGAGAAGCCGCAGCGGAGAAGAAGGGCGAGCGCGGGAAGGAAGGAAAGCGCGGGAGACGCCATTTTGTGCTAGCGGAAAAGAAGGGGAAGCATGGGAGGCGCCATTGGTGATAGTTAACGCACACCCAAGGATGCCGAAGAGTGGCAGTATCTCTACGTTCGACAATGAAGTCGAAGATTGGGCGACATATGTGGAACGTATTGAGGTGTACTGCAGGGCGAATGAAGTGCCAGATGCTAATAAAGCACTGGTTCTGTTAAATTCCATGGGTGCAAAAACTTATGGGTTACTGCGAAATCTAATAACCCCAGAGAAGCCGGTAAACAAGAATTTTGAAAGCATAGTAGAAATCCTACAGGACCACTTAAACCCCACACCGCTGCTGATAGCAGAACGATTTAAGTTCCATAAAAGGAACCAACACAAAGACAAAAGCAATGCTGAGTACCTAACGGAACTGCACAAGCTATCGAAACACTGCCAGTTTGGAGCGGGACTAGCAGACACGTTAAGGGACAAGTTTGTGTGTGGGCTACAAAGTGAAGGAACCCAGAAACGGCTTCTATCAGAAAACAACCTTATGCTGGACAAAGCTTTCAGTATGGCAGTATCACATGAAGCAGCCGCAAGGGGCACTGCAGAGATACAACGGAGACCGCAAGAATATGGCACCAATGAAATGTCCTATGGAACAGGGAAGTGCTATCGCTGCGGCAGAACAACACATGACCAGAAAGATTGTTGGTTCAAGGACCAAGTGTGCAGACAGTGTGGGAAAGCAGGACACATAGCAAGGGTCTGCAGGTCTGGGAAGAAAACCAACAGCAGGAAATCTCCACAGGAGAAGTACAAAAAGGTACACCAGGTGATGGACAGTGGTTCAGACGAACAGAAAAGTGACACAGACTCCGGAAGCAAGGAGCTGGATTGTCTGAAACTACATAAGGTAACCGAAATGGAAGATCACCAGACTATCTGGGTTACACTCAAGATAGACGGAGTCCAAGTGGAAATGGAATCGGACACAGGGTCAGCTCTAACAGTCATAAATCAAAGAGACTACAAGCAGCTATGTTCACACATACCCTTGAAAGCTACAGAGATTGTCTTGAAGACGTATACGGGGCAAAAAGTCTACCCCAAAGGAAAAATAAGGGTGAAAGTGACATATAAAGGCCAGGAAATACCTAAAATGGATATATATGTATTGCCAAATGGAGGACCACCACTGCTAGGACGTGAATGGATCCGGAAGATACAATTAGATTGGCATTCCATACAGGCACTGAAGGTTGAGGCCAAAAAGGATGACGACGACACACCTGGACGACAGTCAAAAATGCTAACTGACACAAAAGAAGTGTTCCAGGGGGGACTAGGAACACTAAAAGGAATAATAGCAACGATTAAAATAGAGGAAAATGCAAGCCCAAAGTTTCTGAAGGCCAGACCAATGCCTTATGCGATCAGGCCAGCTGTTGAAGCAGAGCTGGAAGGGTTGGAATGTTCAGGAGTACTGTCCAAAGTGGACTGGAGCGAGTGGGCTACACCCATCGTTCCTGTAATGAAGAGATCGCTGAGTAATACGCCTGGGGAACCAAAGAAGGTCCGCATCTGTGGGGATTTTAAGGTGACAGTGAACCCAGTCCTTCACATGGTGCAATATCCGCTTCCACGAATTGAGGATATTTTCGCCTCGCTATCTGGAGGTAAACACTTCACCAAAATTGATCTAGCCCAGGCGTACTTGCAAATGGAGGTAGAAGAAGCTTTGAAACATTACCTTACGATCAACACTCATAAAGGTCTCTATCAAACAAACGGCTGGTGTTTGGACTAGCCTCGGCTCCGTCTATCTGGCAAAGGGCGATGGATCAGGTCCTGCAAGGGATTCCAGGGACCCAGTGTTATTTGGACGACATCTTGGTCACGGGCGAAAATGACGGTGATCACCTCGCCAATTTGGAGAAGGTGCTCACCAGATTAAAGGAGTATGGGCTACGAGTTAATCGCCACAAGTGTGAGTTTTTCCAGAAACAGATCTCGTATTGTGGCCACATCATCGATGAAGAGGGGTTACATAAGTCCCCTGACAAGATTGAGGCAGTAGTCAAGGCTCCAGCACCGGAAAATGTTTCACAACTGAGGTCGTTCCTCGGGCTGGTAAACTATTACCACAAGTTCTTACCAAATTTGTCTACGGTATTACACCCGCTGAACACCCTACTGCAAACAGGGGTACCATGGAAGTGGGATGACGAACATAGACGAGCTTTCCAGAAGTGTAAAGAATTGATCACATCAAAAGAGGTGTTGGCCCATTTCAACCCAGCACTACCAATTCGTTTGGCATGTGATGCATCACCCTACGGTATTGGAGCGGTGCTGTCGCACAAATTCCCAGATGGGTTGGAGAGGACAGTAGCCTTTGCGTCTCGGTCACTAACCTCAGCCGAGCGCAACTACGCCCAGATTGACATGGAGGCCCTCAGCCTAGTATGGGGAGTAAAAAAATTCAACCACTTTCTGCATGGGCAGAAGTTCACCTTGCTGACTGACCACCAACCACTTGTCTCTATCTTAAATCCTAAGAAGGGCGTTCCAGTGATGACTGCACAGCGGTTACAAAGATGGTCCCTGTTTCTAGGGGCGAATCAATATGAAATAGAATATAAAGGCACGAAACAGCATGGGAACGCTGATGGGCTATCGCGCCTGCCACTGCCCACTGTGGAGGAAGCACCAGCAGTGGACCCTATCGAGATATTTTATTCGTCGATAATTGAACGATTGCCAGTAACAAACGCGGATATAGAGAAGGAGACCCGCAATGATCCGACGCTGTCACGGGTATATGAATTGACGGTGAGGGGATGGCCAACACATGGCGACACACTGTCGCCAGCATTCTCATCCAGAAGAGAACAGCTGTCAGTATGCCAGGGGACAGTGATGTGTGGATCCAGAGTGGTGATTCCACCCAAGTTAAGGGAGAGAGTGCTAAATGAGCTACATGAAGGTCATCTGGGGGGAGTGAAAATGAAAAGCCTTGCTAGGGCTTATGTGTGGTGGCCGGGAATCGATCAACAAATCGAAGACCTAACTAAGAGCTGCTTAGGATGCCAGAAGGTCCAAAATGCACCACCACATGCCCCTCTACACCCATGGGAGTGGCCCTCCTCTCCATGGCAATGGGTGCATATTGATTTTGCTGGTCCATTCATGGACTCAATGTTCTTAATAGCAGTGGATGCTCATTCAAAGTGGCCTGAGGTGATAAAAATGTCTTCAACCACTACAGAGAAAATGATTGCAGTCCTACGGACCATATTTGCCAGAAACGGTTTGCCAGAGCAGATTTGCTCTGATATTGGACCACAATTTGTGTGCGACGAGTTCCAAAAATTCATGAAAAGGAATGGGGTAAGACATTACACATCCGCCCCGTATCATCCAGCCACAAATGGATTGGCTGAGAGGTTCGTACAAACCTTTAAGAAGGCGGTAAAGGCCATGTGCGACGATGAAATTCCACTACAGCATAAGGTGGACAATTTCTTATTAGCCTACCAAAACGCGACACATGCAGTTACCAACCAGACCCCAGCCATGATGTTCTTTAACCGAAGGTTGAGATCTCGTCTGGACTTGCTCAGACCAAATGTGCGAAGAAATGTTGAGGACAAACAATTCCAGCACATCAATGAGAAGCCGACAAGGAGCTTCAATGTAGGGCAACCAGTCTTGGCCCGTGACTATCAAACAGAGAAGTGGCAACCCGGAACGATATGTACAAGGCAGGGGCCATTAATGTACACAGTAGATGTCGGGGAGAACATTGTGAGACGCCACGTCGATCAGATCTTAGCGTCACAGGAACGCGTCAACCCCATGTCTCGAGTACCTGGGGATGAACCCGACATACCGGTAGCATTTACTTCAGACCCAGTAGCAGTGGAACCCGATGAACTACCCGATGAAAAGGGGTCAGAATCGCCTCTGCACCAAGAACAGGAACCTCTGGAAAGGCGCAATCCCAAAAGGATCAGGAAGCCGCCCCAAAGATTGAATCTATAAATGGACTTTTGTTGTTTAATGTACATGTTGAAATGTTAATTGTTATTTGAATATTAGGGGGTATTACTAATCTAAAAGGGGAGGAATTGTAGTGTATGTGCCTTTAAGTCAGAACTACTTTTACAGCTCCTGTATACTGTAGTACCGGCAGTGACCACACCGGTATATAAGCTTTGCGCATGCCTCTGTACCCCCAGTCTAGAGATTACCCTCCTTCAGTAAAGACCTGTTATTTGTTAATGTACAGCATCCGTGTGATTATTTATCCACTGAACCACGGATCCAACAATCCCCATCTCAAAATTGAGTCCCACTGGATTCCCATTCTCGCTCCGGTCCCCACCCAGCAAAAAACTCCACACAACTGTTGAACATAGTACTTAAAATCATTTAACTGTGGACATAACACCAGTAAATGGGACAGAGTCTCATCCCATGTCCCACACACTGGGCAATTTGCCCCCTCCACTCGTGCAATCTTGCACAAGACCGTTATGGTAAAAATCCAGTAATGAGCCAATTTGAAATCCAATTCAATCCATTCTGGACATTTAAAATTCGCCACACTCCCTTCCAAATCCTGTTGAAGTCCAGCTGTGGCTATTTACTCTGCCAAAACTCCTGACCAGCAGGTGTCTTGAATCTCCATTCTCTAAATACCTCATAGAAATCTCGAGTATTAGTTGTCAAATTGGACCAACTCTCCCCATTTCTCCAGCAGAAAGCTTGGAAAAGCGGGACGCATTTTACTTCCTTTGGAGATTTCAGCATTTATTTCTTCCATCCAATCCTGTGGCATTGCCCTCACAATCTTCTCATACATGATCCCTATTGCTTTTTCCTCTACCTCCTGATCCTCCTCCCACACCATGTCCCTCACTATCACTTCCGGCAACCAACCTGGAATCACCTCGTATAATATATTTTTCACACATGTACCAGCTTTTATAAAAGCTTGATTAAATAAAACCTCTCCTTCAATGTTGACCCACCTGTTCAAAAATAAGGGCTGTTCTAAAAATTCCTCACCCCCTTGGGCATAAACTGCACACTTTTTAAAAATTGGGCCCAAGTCTCTACAACCCCCTTATAAAACCTAGGGAGAAGTTCAATCGATTTCAAAAACATATTATTGTATTCCACATACAATATCCCCTGCTCTCCTATCCCACTTTGTTTAAAAAAATGCTCAAAACAACTCTTCCAAAAACTTGTATTTGACTTCTGAAGAAATCTCTTCACCCATTTGATTCTAAAGGACTTTTTCTTCAAATCAATATCTGGGAAATTGAGTCCTCCCTGATTTCTCTGTCCAATAATGGAATTGTAAGCCACTAAGGCTGGTTTCACTTCCCATAAAAACCTCACACAAGCCTCTCAGATGGACTTTTCTGCCCACTCAGGAATATCCTCCACCATCAATAAGTTTAACTTAGCTTAGATAGCAGGAGAGCAGACATCAGTTTCGCTCTTCCTTGCACTTTCAACCACCTTTTTCCCATCTTCCCAAAATCTTTTTAATTTTCATAACCTTCGGTTCCCAATTTAATCAATCCACTTCATCCCTGTCTTTCTTGCACCCCATATTCACCCCCAGAACTTCCAAAACCTCCACCACCTTAAAAGGACTTTCCCCCAACCCCTTCCTGCAACCAGGCATTGGGACTTACTACAATTCACTCTGGCTCCTGAAGCTCTACAATATTCCTCCACTACATCCATAGCTTTCCTCACTGACTCCCCATTTCTCAATGTTAAGGTTGTGTCATCTGCATATTGGTGTATCACTGACACCAGCCCACAACTGGGAACCACAATCCCAACTACACCTTGTTTCTTTTGCATCATGTAACGTAATGGTTCTACTACCAATGTGTACAACAATGGGGACAGGGGACAACCCTGTCTCACTGATCTCTGTATTGGAAAATACTTGGATAAAAAACCATTACATTTAACACAGCTAAATATGTTTGAATAAAAAATCCTTATCCACTCAATGAAATTTGCCCCAAAACCAAATGCTTCCAAAACCTTCAATAAAAACTCATGAGAGACCCTATCAAAGGCTTTCTTTTGATCTATCTTTAATACGTAAGCCTCCCTCCCACTCTCTTCCATGAGCTCTATCACAATTCGGATTGAGACCACAGAGTCTGCGATGTCCCGGCCTATGACTCCATAGGACTGAGAGGGCAAAACTATCTGTGGCAACACCTCCTTCATACGATTTGCCATAACCCTCGCCAAGATCTTATAATCCACATTTAATAATGTGATGGGCCTCCAATACTTCAGATCCCTTCTATCCCCTTAATTTTTATAAACTAAGCTTAAGACACCTCTCCTCATAGATGGGGCCAGGCTTCCCTCAATTTTAATTTCCTTAAAAACTTCTAAGAGCAATGGACTTAAAATCTTGAAAAATTCTTTATAAAATTCTCTACTTAGTCCATTGGACCCTGGGCTTTTCTCCCCCTTCATTCCACTAATTGGTACTTTTATTTCCGCTAATCCTACTTCTTTGTCACACATGCTTCTCTCATCCTCCTTTAAACCCTCTTCAATAAAAGCACTAACCTTCTCCATCGCCAAATTAGAAATGTCTTCTTTTGTATATAACTCTTGATAAAAGCTGCTCGCCACCTCTAAAATTTTCCCACTTTCATGAATGATCTTCTCCCCAACCTTCAACTCTCCAATTAATGATAATCTCCGTCACAGCATCTCTTGCTCTAGAAAATATCTAGTGCATCTTTCGCCCTCCAATGCATCTCTAGCCTTTGCACGGAGAATGGCCCCCTGGCATTTTTCAGCTTGCAATAATTCCCACTCTTCCTTTAACACCCGGAACTTAGTCTCAGCTCCCTTATCCTCTCCATCAACTGCTTTACAGACATCCATAAACCTTTGTTTATATTCTCTTCTCGACGCCGGTTAGCTGCCGCTCTCTTTTTCCCATAATGTACCGAAAAAACCTTTACCTCATATTTGAAATTGTCCCACTAAACACTTTTTTCTTTCAAGAACAAAGGTTCCTTCCGAGCATTCTTTATTATATTTAAAACCCCTTCTTTATATGCAATTTCTTTCAGGTATTGATTGTTTAAAATCCACAGCCCTGAACCGATCCTAACTCTGCTGTTCCTAATTCTAATAACCAAAGCCGAGTGGTCACTAAAAAATTACTTTTTTACAATAAATCTCCATCACCTCAGAACTTAACCCTTCCCGCATTAACACAAAATCTATTCGGCTCTGTTTTAAAACATCACCCACCCAACCTGTTCTGGAGAACTCCCTTTTTATGGGGTTCCGGTCCCTCCATAAGTCTCTCAAATTTATATTTGCCATCATTTTTAAAATTATCCCTCTGGAGTTATCATCCTAAAAGGTCATCTGGGCTGAAATGTCCATCCGAGATAAAAATACATTTAAATCCCCCACTATACAAGGATTTTCCACCTCTGCCACTTCAGTGAATAACCCCCGAAAAAACTAGCGACGCTTACAATGGTCATTCAGTGCATAGATATTAAAGAGATCGCGATTAAGTTCCTCCATTTTAACCCTTAGCCATAAAAAATCTCCCCTCAGTGTCCTTGTCCACCAAGGCAATGTTCTCTTTTATGGGCGGACTCACCAAAACAGCCACCCCTCTACGGTTATAATTTGCAAAACTTGCAAACACCTCTCCCTTCCAAACCTTCTGAACTCTTTCTAGGATATCCTCATCCCAAAAGGTTTCTTGCAGACACAACAAGTCCGTGCCTTTAAAACCCTGCAAAACTGCTGCAATTTCTTCTCACCCCTCAGTCCGTTCACATTAATCTAGACCAATGTAATCATGGCTCCGAAGAAGGGAAGTATGCCTGATAATCTCCCCATCATTTAATCTCTGGCCCTTCCCTCCTCTCATGCTCCTTCCCAACTTTTTGGTTAGCTGTTGCTTTTTCCTGCAGCCTCTGACTCTTTTTCACCTCCTGTTTGAACCTTCCCTGCTGTTTCAGCCTCTTCCTTGCATTAAGTTTGGGCCAAGGAGCTGCCCTTTCTCCCTCTTTCTGCCCCTCACTAACCTTTTCCTTTCCACATGATGACACCCCACCCCCCACTTCCATGTCTCTGTCCCCCTCTAATTCCTCACTCTCAAGCTCTTCTGTAACCCTCTGTGCCTGCTCCTTGTCAGATACATAATCCTGCTCCCCGTCAGATACATCATGTCCCATAGAGATTCTTCCTGCTATTGCAGTTTCTCCAAAAGTGACGCTCCCTTCAACCTCATCTCCACCTCTGGCCCTTGCTCCCTGATCATTCTCTCTCTGGGACAATGGCGCACCTATATTGCTCCCTTCTGGTGTCTTTGTCTCGCCTGCTGCCCCTTTAAGGCTTCTGCCTCTTGCACCCTCTCCTTGTCTTGCCCTCTCCTGCTCACCGAGATGTCCGACTCCCCATCTTTCTTTGGAGTACTTACATTTACCATGCACCCCGCTCCCGCCTCCTCTCCCCCCCGCAGACACCAGATTCTTTAGGGAGAGCTGAACCATATTAAGGCTCGCGTCTGCACTCGACCCTTGCTGCCCACTGCTGTCTTTGTTCTTTTCCACTGTACTTGGTGTGTTTTCCACCATCTCCATCCTGTTATTTGCTCTGCAATTTTCTGCCTCTTCCTGTGCTCCTTTCTCCTTCAATTTACCAGCTGTGTCCTCCGACTGCTCTGCTCCTCCAGCTGTTCCACTCACACCTCCTGCTCCTTCTCCCATCTCCTCGTCACTCACAGAGCTTCCTTCTGCCTCACACTCACAGTGGGTGGGGCCTTTGTGACACACCCCACAGCTCTCCGCCTTGCAGCTCCGAGCGATGTGTCCAGACTCACCGCAATTATAACATTACAAGTCTGGACAGTTTCTTACAAGATGGTCGTGTCCAAGACAATAATAACAAACCTTCACTTGGTTATGTTGCAGTACTCGGAAGTACTGCACTCCTTCCATTGTCTCGAATTTCATGCTGTACGGTAATGACCTCACTCCCTCTGTGAACCGCACCTTTACATAACGGGTTCCATCTGCTACCCGTGTTCCTGGATAGTATCTCCTCTTTATTGCTGAGCAAATTGTAATGTCCCAAGACTCCAACTTTTTGATTAGCACATCGTCCTCAATATAAACTGGCAAGTTTAAGAATGAGACCACCACCTCTTCCAAATATAGCAGAGATACCTCCAAGAACTTATTGCCAACTTTCAAACTGAGTAAAACTCTTTCCACCTCCTCTCGGCCACAGACCGTCACCTCAAACCCAACATTCGGCTTTGGTCGGCAGGCAAAGCAGCTTCCCTCGCCACAGTCCTCATGGATATTATCCTTGGATAATATCCCACGCTCGTATCTCCTTATCCTCGCACTGAACCACCACCATGTTTTCTTTTCCAAACCTCCTGGGGTCCCAGCCCAAATCTTTGGGCCTTTTTCTTTCCCTTCCAACCACAGTTTCTCCCCTAATTAAATTCATCTTGGAAACACTGTCCTCTGAGGGTCCCGGCACACCGGACCCCTTAGCAGCCATCTGGCTGTTGTTTATGGGCCAAAAAGGCCCTAAAACCTGAAAAAAATAACCCACCACCAACTTTTTACAAACTCACTCCAACTCCCTGCAGCAATCACGCAACCAGTAACACCTGCTCACTCCTAGCCCCTCCCACCTAGAGAGTGTTATCCACTGAGCCACAGCTGACCAACAGGACTCAGCCTTCTCCAGATAGTAAAACTGAAGTATCGAACCACATCACTGGGGTTCTCACCTATTTTATAAATTGCTCACTATATATTTTTTTTGCTTTAGTCATAATAGTTAGTGTGCCAGACATAACCATCATTAATTCTTTGAGGTTACATAATATAAAATCAAAATTGCAAATGCTGCATCTCCTATACTGTTTTATTGGTCCATTTACTTTTGATTGAATAATTTTTGTCACATTAAACCAAAACATGTAATTGGCTATTTAATTTATTTTAAGGTTGCATTGAATTCATACTGTGTATGTTCATTTCTGAAGGATTGCTGCTAGTTAGTAATGATCTTTTGAAATTAGAGAGGGTCCAGCTTGCTTATACAATAAATCGCATTCAAATTCATGCTGCGGGAAGCTACTCAAACTTAATATTTCATTCAATGAGAAACTGCATTTCATTACAAATTCATTGGGGGAAAAACTATTCAGAGATAATACTGAGCACACTAATCTACTTGCTTATCTTCGCCAGTAGTGGGGGAATCTCAGTTCTGTATGATTATTACCGACTAAGCTTAGGAGGTATGATTGAGAGGATTAAAAGTAGTTACAGTAAGCAATCCTTGAACATGGTTGGAAATACTATAAGTGGATGAAATAAAATGGCATTTATATTATAGCAATTCAGAGACCTTGGACGCAATGAAATTAGCTCAAATAAAGACTTATTTATATCGTTTTGGCTGACTTTGCCTCTGTTATTTGATAATCTAGGAATTCAACAACTACACTGACCAGAAAGGGTAATGGCAATTTCACAATCAACTTTGCCTGATTGTAATGGTTGATGGAACCCGTGTACATTATTGTACATTCCAGTGGAGGTTAGGGTCAGTGTTACTGATAGAAACTTCCTCCAACTAAATATTGGGAAGACCAGAGCCATTGTCTTCGGTCCACACCACCAACTCCGTTCTCTTGCCGCCAACTCCATTCCTCTCTTTAGCAAATGTCTGAGGCTGAACCAGACCATTCGCAACCCTGGTGTCAATATTGAACCCAAGATGGGCTTCCGACCACATAGCTGCACCATCACCAAAAGCGCATGCTTCCACCTCTGTAACATTGCCCAACTCCGCCCTGCATCAGCTCATCTGCTTCTGAAATGCTCATCAATGCCTTTGTTACCTCGAGACTTGACTATCCCAATGCACTCCTGGGGGAGCGCTGCACTGTCAGAGGGGCAGTACTGAGGGAGCGCTGCACTGTCGGAGGGGCAGTACTGAGGGAGCACTGCACTGTCAGAGGGGCAGTACTGAGGAAGCCTTGCACTGTAAGATGGGCAGTACTGAGGGAGTGCTGCACTGCCAGAGGGGCAGTACTGAGGGAGCACTACACTGTCGGAGGGGCAGTACTGAGGGAGCACTGCACTGTCAGAGGGGCAGTACTGAGGGAACGCTGCACTGTCGGAGGGGCAGTACTGAGGGAGTGCTGCACTGTTGGAGGTGCAGTACTGAGGGAGTGCTGCACTGTCAGAGGTGCAGTAATGAGGGAGCGCTGCACTGGCAGAGGAGCAGTACTGAGGGAGCACTGCACTGTCAGAGGGGCAGTATTGAGGGAGCGCTGCACTGTCGGAGGGGCAGTACTGAGGGAGTGCTGCACTGCCAGAGGTGCAGTACTGAGGAAGCCCTGCACTGTCAGAGGGGCAGTACTGAGGGAGCACTGCACTGCCAGAGGGGCAGTACTGAGGGAGCACTGCACTGTCAGAGGGGCAGTACTGAGGGAGCGCTGCACTGTAGGAGGTGCAGTACTGAGGGAGTGCTGCACTGTCAGAGGTGCAGTACTGAGGGAGCGCTGCACTGTTGGAGGGGCAGTACTGAGGGAGTGCTGCACTGTCAGAGGTGCAGTACTGAGGGAGCACTGCACTATCAGAGGGGCAGTACTGAGGGAGCGCTGCACTGCAGGAGATGCAGTACTGAGGGAGTGCTGCACTGTCAGAGGTGCAGTACTGAGGGAGCTCTGCACTGTTGGAGGGGCAGTACTGAGGGAGTGCTGCACTGTCAGAGGTGCAGTGCTGAGGGAGCGCTGCACTGTTGGAGGGGCAGTACTGAGGGAGTGCTGCACTGTCGGAGGGGCAGTACTGAGGGATTGTTGCACTATTGGAGGGGCAGTACTGAGGGAGTGCTGCACTGTTGGAGGTGCAGTGCTGAGGGAGTGCTGCACTGTCAGAGGTGCAGTACTGAGGGAGCGCTGCACTGTTGGAGGGGCAGTACTGAGGGAGCGCTGCACTGTCAGAGGTGCAGTACTGAGGAAGTGCTGCACTGTTGGAGGGGCAGTACTGAGGGAGCGCTGCACTGTTGGAGGTGCAGTACTGAGGAAGCGCTGCACTGTTGGAGGGGCAGTACTGAGGGAGCGCTGCACTGTCGGAGGTGCAGTACTGAGGAAGCGCTGCACTGTTGGAAGGGCAGTACTGAGGGAGTGCTGCACTGTTGGAGGGGCAGTACTGAGGGATTGTTGCACTGTCGGAGGTGCAGTACTGAGGGATTATTGCATTGTCGGAGGGGCAGTACTGAGGGATTGTTGCACTGTCGGAGGTGCATTACTGAGGGAGCGCTGCACTGTCGGAGCTGCAGTACTGAGGAAGCGCTGCACTGTTGGAGGGGCAGTACTGAGGGATTATTGCATTGTCGGAGGGGCAGTACTGAGGGATTGTTGCACTGTCGGAGGTGCAGTACTGAGGGAGCGCTGCACTGTCGGAGGTGCAGTACTGAGGGAGCGCTGCACTGTCAGAGGTGCAGTAATGAGGGAGCACTGCACTGTTGGAGGTGCAGTACTGAGGAAGCGCTGCACTGTTGGAGGGCAGTACTGAGGGAGTGCTGCACTGTCGGAGGTGCAGTACTGAGGAAGCGCTGCACTGTTGGAAGGGCAGTACTGAGGGAGCGCTGCACTGTCGGAGGTGCAGTACTGAGGGAGTGCTGCACTGTTGGAGGGGCTGTACTGAGGGAGTGCTGCACTGTCAGAGGTGCAGTACTGAGGGAGCACTGCACTGTTGGAGGGGCAGTACTGAGGAAGCGCTGCCCTGTTGGAGGGGCAGTACTGAGGGAGCGCTGCACTGTCGGAGGTGCAGTACTGAGGGAGTGCTGCGCTGTTGGAGGGGCAATACTGAGGGAGTGCTGCACTGTCAGAGGTGCAGTACTGAGGGAGCGCTGCACTGTTGGAGGGGCAGTACTGAGGAAGCGCTGCACTGTTGGAGGGGCAGTACTGAGGGAGCGCTGCACTGTTGGAGGGGCAGTACTGAGGGAGCGCTGCACTGTTGGAGGGGCAGTACTGAGGAAGCGCTGCACTGTTGGAGGGGCAGTACTGAGGGAGCGCTGCACTGTTGGAGGTGCAGTACTGAGGGAGCACTGCACTGTCGGAGGTGCAGTACAGAGGGAGCGCTGCACTGTCGGAGGGGCAGTACTGAGGGAGCGCTGCACTGTTGGAGGTGCAGTACTGAGGGAGTGCTGCACTGTTGGAGGTGCAGTACTGAGGGAGTGCTGCACTGTCGGAGGTGCAGTACTGAGGGAGTGCTGCACTGTCGGAGGTGCAGTACTGAGGGAGTGCTGCACTGTTGGAGGGGCAGTACTGAGGGAGCGCTGCACTGTTGGAGGGGCAGTACTGAGGGAGCGCTGCACTGTTGGAGGGGCAGTACTGAGGAAGCACTGCACTGTTGGAGGGGCAGTACTGAGGGAGCGCTGCACTGTCGGAGGTGCAGTACTGAGGGAGTGCTGCACTGTTGGAGGGGCAGTACTGAGGGAGTGCTGCACTGTCAGAGGTGCAGTACTGAGGGAGCGCTGCACTGTTGGAGGGGCAGTACTGAGGAAGCGCTGCACTGTTGGAGGGGCAGTACTGAGGGAGCGCTGCACTGTTGGAGGGGCAGTACTGAGGAAGCGCTGCACTGTTGGAGGGGCAGTACTGAGGGAGCGCTGCACTGTTGGAGGGGCAGTACTGAGGGAGCGCTGCACTGTCGGAGGTGCAGTACTGAGGGAGCGCTGCACTGTCGGAGGTGCAGTACTGAGGGAGCGCTGCACTGTCGGAGGGGCAGTACTGAGGGAGCGCTGCACTGTTGGAGGTGCAGTACTGAGGGAGTGCTGCACTGTTGGAGGTGCAGTACTGAGGGAGTGCTGCACTGTTGGAGGTGCTGTACTGAGGGAGTGCTGCACTGTCGGATGTGCAGTACTGAGGGAGTGCTGCACTGTTGGAGGGGCAGTACTGAGGGAGCGCTGCACTGTTGGAGGGGCAGTACTGAGGGAGCGCTGCACTGTTGGAGGGGCAGTACTGAGGGAGCGCTGCATTGTCGGAGATGGCGTCTTTTGGATGAGACTCCCATCTTCCCTCTCAAGTGGACGTAAATGATCCCATGGCACTATTTTGAAGAAGAGCAGGGGAGATATCCCTGGTGTCCTAGCCAATAGTTATCCCTCAATCAACATCACTAAAAATAGATTATCTGGTCATTATCACATTGCTGTTAGCGGGAGCTTGCTGTGCGCAAATTGGCTTCCACGTTTCCTACATTACACTTCAAAAAGTACTTCATTAGCTGTAAAGTGCTCTGGGATGTCCGGTGGTCATGAAAGGCACTATATAAATGCAAGTCTTTTTTTTATTGCTTCAGTGCACCTACTAAAGCCCGAATGCTGCTGTCTAGCTCCCTTTGTGCTCGCTGAAATCTTCAATTTGATTTAATTGAAGCCCCCCAACAAACAAAAAAGAAACTGTCAACTGAGAACTTGCACAGTAAATAAATAACAACTTTGGCTTTGAAGTTGCACAGTGGGATGCTGGCGTATGAATGCTTAATGTCTTCAGCTGAAATGTCTTCTGCCACTAATTTAGCAGAGGTAATAATATTTAAAATAAATGGGTTAAACTAGGCAGAGGATCATCATATGAATACATTACACACTCATTCACTAATGTTCGCAATAATAATTTCTAGGCTAAGTTCAGTGGGCCTGAATTTCTGGTGGTGTGGGAGGGTACATTCCACCAAAGGATGGCTGGGGGCGGGGGGTGGGGGGGAATGGTGCTGGACTTGGGGAGGAACCCAGAGCCACTGCGTCCCAATTTAATTTGGCCTAAGGCCTGGGAGGTGGGGGGAGAAATCAGGTAATCTGTCCTCTCCCTCCATGCCCAATGATTACTTTAGGGGTGTGCCTGGGGGAGTTCCAGGCTACTAGGCCAAGTGGTACTCATGCCACCTGACTGCTGGCATGAGTTCCATTGTAGGTCTCATAAAAGCCCAAGACTGCTCAAGACAAAAGTATTGGATTCCAGAGAGGATCCATTTAAAAAATAATGTCCTCAGTATATGTAATAATAAAGCTGCATTTATTGGTCAACCCTAGGTGCCCTGAGAAGATGGTGATGGGTGTGGTGTATTTGGACTTTCAGAAGGCTTTCGATAAGGTCCCGCATAAGATATTAGCATGCAAAGTTAAAGCACATGGGATTGGGGGTAAGGTACTGACTTGGATAGAGAACTGGATTGCAGACAGGAAGCAAAGAGTTGGAATAAACGGGTCTTTTTCCAGGTGGCAGGCAGTGACTAGTGGGGTACCACAGGGATCGGTGCTAGGACCCCAATTATTCACAATATATATCAATGATCTAGACGAGGGAACTAGATGTAATATCTCCAAGTTTGCAGATGACACAAAGCTGGGTGGGCGTGTGTGCTGTGAGGAGGATGAAGAGAAACTCCAGTATGATTTGGACAGGTTGGGTGATTGGGCAGATACATGGCTGATGCTGTATAATGTGGATAAATGCGAGGTTATCCACTTTGGTGGCAAAAACAGGAAAGCAATTCGGGTCCCAACGCGTGAGTACGCATGGGGTACTCACGCGTAGGCCCAATGAAAGTGCTGGTTTCGTGCATGCACTGCGCATGCGTGGGAAACCGGCACTTCCGTTCCCCTGAAAGAAGGGGTTGACAGGTGGAACGCCTGCGCCGGAGAGGCAGCGCGCGCACATTGAACTTACGTTTTTTTTGCAGGGTTCTCTTGGAGGGTAAGTCTCAAAGAGTTAGGCCTAGAAATTCAGTATAGCCACGTTTGGGGTGCTACAGCCGGGCAGCCGCTAAAGTTTGCGCCTGGCGCAACTGCGCCCCACCTTCGCCGATATTCAGTGGCATCGCCCCAAGAGGTTGCTGCTGCGCTAAAACAGGCGATGCACGACTATCATTAGGCGCCAAGCCGGCGGCCTGGGGCGAAACCCCCGAGGGCGGGCGCAGCACAGGTGCGGCAAGTTGCTGATTGACGGCAGACACTCTGGCGCCGGTGAGCTCTTAAAGGGGGAGGGTGGATTTGTTTTTTTGAAAGGCCGAGACTGGTGTATTTGTGTTTTTTGAAATGCCGAGACTGCTCGATTTGTGTTTTTGGGGGGGGCTTCTCTCCATTAGTTTGTTATGTGGGAAGGGCACAGAGGTATCAAAGTAATAAATGTTCTTAAATCGCACTGTCCATGCTTTCTTTTGGAAGTCCTGGTTGCCCTGCTCGGCTGAGGGCTTGTGGAGTGGCTACATTCATCTTGTGCACAAGCCATTCCCTGAGAGGGGGCCTAGAACCGACGTTCAATAAGCCGCCGACGGGCGGCCCTTGCACTTTCTGCCTCCCTCCTGCGCTGGTCCTCCTCCTCCTCCTCCTCCTCCTCCTCTGGTGGTCCTCCAAAGTCTGGTGGCAGTGGCTGAGCCCTGCGGAGAGCCAGGTTGTGCAGCATGCAGCACACGACCACGAAATGGGAGACTCGCTCAGGCGAGTACTGTAGGGCTCCTCCGGAACGATCCAGACAGCGGAACCGTTGCTTCAGGACGCCGATTGTTTGCTCAATGAGGTTCCTGGTTGCTTGATGGCTGTCATTGTATCCCCCTTCAGCAGGGGTGCTGGGCACACGGAGCGGGGTCATCAGCCAGGTGCACAAAGGATAGCCTTTGTCCCCGAGAAGCCATCCTCGTGGGTGAGGCTGGGTCTGGAACATGTCTGCCACAGAAGTCTGGCGCAGGATGAAGGCATCGTGGCTGCTGCCTGGAAAACGGGCATTGACAGCTAGGATGATCTGCCTGTGGTCACACACCAACTGCACGTTGAGCGAATGGTAGCCCTTCCGGTTGCGGTAATCTTCGGCATGTTCTAGAGGTGCCCGCAAAGCCACATGCGTGCAGTCAATGGTGCCCTGCACCATGGGGAAGCCCGCTAATGCTGCAAAGCCCATTGCACGCTGTTGCTGCTTGACAAGGGCCATGGAGAAGGAGATGAACTGACGTCTCCTTCTGAAAAGGGCATTGGTCACCTGGCGGATGCAGCAATGTACGGCAAACTGGGAGACATTGGAAATGTCCCCAGCAGCGGATTGGAAGGAGCCGGTGGCATAGAAGTTGAGAGACACCGTCACCTTCACTGCCACCGACAGAGACGTCCTGCTCCTCAGCTGTGGCTGCAGATCTCCGCGAAGCAGGTGGCAGATCTCAGTGACCACCGCCCTTTGGAATCGCAGCCTCCGAACACACTGCTCGTCAGACATGTTCAGATATGAGAACTGCTGGCGGTATACCCTGGGTGGGTAAGGCCTCCTTAGCCGACGCCTGTTGCCCCTTCTCCCTCTGGCCATGACTGCCACTCTCTCAAGGCGTCTCTGAGCCCTTTGAATGCAATGGAGAAGGCCAACTGTACTGGCCGCGCTAGACGTGCTCCTATCTAGCTATCCAGCAAGTTAAACACTCATTCAAAATAATTCTTCCCTGAAGCCGTTTGCTGTTTTGAAGCTTTTACTTGAACAAATTTGTGAAACTGTAAACAAAGACAAAGTATGTTTTGTACATAAACTGACCACTACACATTCGGCACTACACAAGATACAAACATATTTACAACAGTAGAATAGACTAATTGTATAACTAACTAACATTTGAACTAACTTCTGTAACTATTAAATATTAACCTTTTACAAACATAGTATTATCAAAATATTACTCTGACAACATTGCTATTATGCTAAGAACTAAAGATACTCACAGATATTGCGTTTGGCCTAACATATGAAGTCAGATTACATTAGATTGTAAGTGGAACTTCTCATAGCAAATTCTCCATTACTCAAGTCAGGTTCTTCCTGGCAAAACTGCTTCCTGGGGTCAACAGGAAGAAAGGTAAGAAGGTCAAATGACCGCTCACAGGAAGAAAGGAACAAAGGTCAAATGAACTCACACAGGAAGGAACAGATGACCTTTCCAGCTTACAAACTGTTAAACACAATAACCGCCACCAGAGGGTGATATTGCATGTAAAAATGTCCATCGGTCCAGAACACGCCCCGTCTGGGGTCATTAATGACTCCACATAGTCTGAACTCTACTTGTCACTGGAGTCCTCTGGTGACAAAAGAAGAACCACCTCGAAGACGGTCCGTCGGTGTCGATAATAGGATGCAGATTCCGTAGACTGCTGTGAGGGGGTAGGTTGCGTTCTGCTACGCACAGTTCCAACCTGGTATGGTGAGGTCTGGCTGGGGCGCCAACTTGCCTCTATCAAAGACGAAGCCGATTTTGCTTTGTCCTTCTTGAGTGGTGACCTTCAGATAAGCCACACTTGCAATGGCCTTAGCGGGTGCGTCTGCAAAGACACAAAGCTCTTTGAATTGGGCATTTAAGGGAGAGAAAGACGAATAGCAGCGAGGTATTCGGATCTCCTGTAAGTCTTGGAGTGAGTCTCTCCATCTGTCCCACTCTGCTTCCATCTCTTCAGGGAGAGGTGAATCCCACTCTTCAACGCGTATGGAGAGTTCCCTGAGGAGCAGCCTGCCTTGTATGGTGACAGGGGCCAAGAAGCCGAGAGGGTCGTATAGGCTGTTGACTGTAGAGAGCACTCCTCTACGTGTGAAGGGTTTCTTGGCGTCTAGGACTTGGAACGTGAACGTGTCTGTTGCTATGTTCCACGACACCCCTAGGCTACGCTGTAGGGGGAGGTCATCAGTGAAGAGGTCTAGGTCCTTGACGTCCTTAGCATGATCTTCAGGGGGGAATGCCTCCATCACTGCTGGTCTGTTAGAGGCTATCTTATGCAGCCTGAGGTTGGATAGTGCAAGTAGTTCCTGGGCTCGTCCGAGGGTACTGATGGCCTCTGCTTCGGTCGGGAATGACTTCAGTGCGTCGTCGACATAGAACTCTTGTTCGATGAACCCTCTCACATCACTGCCAAAGTTGTCGTCTTCTTCCTTGGCAGCCCTCCTTAGTCCGTATATGGTGACAGCAGGGGATGGGCTATTCCCAAAGACATGGACACGCATTCTGTAGTCCACAATGTCTCTATTGGGGTCATTGTCCCGATACCACAGGAAGCGGAGGAAGTCTCTGTGGTCTTCTCTCACCAAGAAGCAATGAAACATGTGCTGGATATCGGCAGTGATGGCGACGGGCTCTTTCCTGAATCTCATGAGCACTCCCAAGAGGCTGTTGTTACGATCAGTCCCTGTGAGGAGTACGTTGTTGAGAGAGACGCCCTGATATGGTGCACTGGAGTCAAACACCACACGGATCTGTCCACTGCATGGGGTAAGGTAGCTTGGACGACCATTCTCCAAGATGGAAGTCTTGAGTGTGCTCACCTGAGATGGCTTGTGAGCGCCCTTGAGGCACACATCTCCAACAACGACCCAGCCGAGGTCTAGCCTTTGGGCGAAAGGGGCGTCATGTGGACCGTTGATCTGCTCCCTTGTCTTATGTACCCTCAGGATGTCTCTACCCAACAACAGAAGTATGCTTCCATCTGGGTCAAGAGGTGGGATCTCGTCTGCAATGCGTCTCAGATGACGGTGATGACGAGCTGCATTCGGAGTGGGAATCTCAGAACGGTTGACGGGGACTTGATTACATTCGATGAGTGTAGGAAGGGGGAGACTAATCTTTCCGTCGACTGACTCAACAACGTAACCGCAGGCCCTCCTGCCGGCTGTCTGAAAGTCCAGCACACGTCTTCAGCGTGTAAGGCGACGGACTTCCTTTGATCTTGAAAATGTTGAAGAACTCGGATCTTGCTAGAGAACGATTGCTTTGTTCCTCTAGTATGGCATACATGTTTTCAGATTCCTGGCGACATCCTGCAGGGTACACATTAACGAGGCATAATTTGGAGCATGTTCTTGTGCTCACTCCTTCTCCACACACCTCGGTGCACCTGGATGTAAACTCCGTACCAGCAGCTCCCTCTCTCTCCCCGCCATGCTCTGATGCGGGAGGAGGCGTTTCTGACTTCCAAGGAGGTGGGCCTGGGTGTAGTGCTGAAACGTGCCGATCACTTTCACATTCACTGCATTTTGCATCCACCTTGCAGTTCTTGGCGAGATGGCTCGTGGACGAGCAGCACCAGAAACATATAGAGTTCTCTTTAAGATATTGTTTCCGATCTTCCAGGGACATCTCCCTGAAGCCTCTGCACTTCTTTAAAGGATGGGGCTTGTTGTGGATAGAGCATTGTTTGCTCATATCCTCAGGCTTCTTCTGAATCTTTGTGTGCTCAGTTGAAGACACTTGCATTCTGTGGACAGATATTGGTGTCTTTCCATGTCTGTCAAACTTGTCTCTTCTGGCAAGTGCTGGTTGGGAGGAGAAGAAGTTGAAGCTGGGGTCGTTCCTGGCTTTGGCTTCTTTACGGATGAATTTAACGAACGCAGAGAATGGTGGGAACGCCACGTTGTGCTTTAGCTTGAACTTTGATCCAAACGTTATCCACTTCTCCTGCAGGTTAAATGGAAGCTTCTCAATGATGGGACTTACCCCTCTGGAAGTGTCTAAGTACGATAGACCGGGTAGGTAGCCGTCCTGCTTTGAGGCTTCGAGTTCCGACAGCAGATCTCCAAGGTCGCGGAGCTTCTGGGGTTCCTTACTCGTCAACCTCGGAAAGTTCGCCAACCTGTCAAAGAGAGCCCTTTCAATGGCTTCGGGCGAGCCGTAGCTTTCTTCCAGCCTCACCCAAGCCTTCTTCAACCCCTCTGGCAGCTGCCCCACATTGGCCGCTTTTATCCTGCAGGCCTGTCCGGCGGACTCTGGGACGAGCCATTTGATAAGGAGGCCGAGCTCTTCTCCTGCCGACAGGTCTAAGCCTGATATGGCATCGTGGAAGCAGGACTTCCAAGCCCGATAATTCTCCGGCCTGTCATCAAACTTGATTAACCCCGAAGTCACCAGCTGGGTGCGTGCAAGGTTTTTGGCGAGGTCGTAGGTGCTGGGACCTGTGCCAGGGTTGCCTTGGCTGGGGGCTCTGTTGGGGGTCTCAAGGAACCGAGAGGGGATTTGCCTCCGACTTTCTCAATTCGGCGTCCTATTCCTTTGCACTGTGTCTTCATTTCTGCTGGGGGAGACTCTGCGGCTTGAGGCACGCCGTCTGCTTTGACCTTGGTTGGCAACTTGTGGCATGTTATACGAAGTGTTTGCGTCTGTAGAGATGTGCGGGCCTCCATCCCTTTCTCCTGTAAACAATATGTTGGCATGGTCGCTCACGTAATCTATGGTGCGCAGTCGTGGGCTCTGCCACGGAACGGGAATTAAAGGTTTTTAAGCTTTCTTGGGATCGGCTCCCTCCAATAATTGCCTCGAATACTTGTGTCTCGGCTAATGCAACATCTATCTCTTTTTGTTGCTGCAGAGCGTCTAATGTGGCTTGGAGACGGGTCTGTTCAGCCTGGCGTTCCACTTGGTGATGGGCCTGTTCCGCTTGGTGTAGGGCCTGTTCCGCTTGGAATTCAGCTTGGAGACGGGCCTGACTTACTTTTATTTCTATTTCACTGTCTGTATGCACAGCTCTGGCTTGAGCTGCTACTAGTTTAGCCCGTGCTTTGGCGAGGGCTATGCTTTCTCTAGAACCACCCGATGACCGTGAGCCAACTTGCGACCTGTAGTAACCGGTGCTTATAGACCGATTGTCACGTTCTACAGTTTCGTCTGCCTGTTTAAGGTCTTCTACTTGCTGCAAAGCATTTTTGCTATTATCTTCTGACATGTTGATGTGAGGTAGGTGTGCTCTACGAGGTTAAGGCTTACACTGGGTTCCTCCTGCTCCGCTCTTCACAGCTAGCCGTATTGCTATCATTTCACTGATATCTTTTCACTGATATCTTTTCACTGTACTGGCCGCGCTAGACGTGCTCCTATCTAGCGATCCAGCAAGTTAAACACTCATTCAAAATAATTCTTCCCTGAAGCCGTTTGCTGTTTTGAAGCTTTTACTTGAACAAATTTGTGAAACTGTAAACAAAGGCAAAGTATGTTTCGTACATAAACTGAGCACTACACATTCGACACTACACAAGATACAAACATATTTACAACAGTAGAATAGACTAATTGTATAACTAACTAACATTTGAACTAACTTCTGTAACTGTTAAATATTAACCTTTTACAAACATAGTATTATCAAAATATTGCTCTGACAACATTGCTATTATGCTAAGAACTAAAGATACTCACAGATATTGCGTTTGGCCTAACATATGAAGTCAGATTACATTAGATTGTAAGCGGAACTTCTCATAGCAAATTCTCCATTACTCAAGTCAGGTTCTTCCTGGCAAAACTGCTTCCTGGGGTCAACAGGAAGAAAGGTAAGAAGGTCAAATGACCGCTCACAGGAAGAAAGGAACAAAGGTCAAATGACCTCACACAGGAAGGAACAGATGACCTTTCCAGCTTACAAACTGTTAAACACAATAACCGCCACCAGAGGGTGCTATTGCATGTAAAAATGTCCATCGGTCCAGAACACCAACGTTTGCACCCATTGCAGCCCCCATTATATGTTTCCAATCAATGCTATGGCTCTGAAGTTAAAGACAAGTGCAAAGCTGTGGCCTGAAGCCACAAGTGCCTGTGCGAGTGTTGAGCCAAACCAGAAAGCACACTACCTTTGTCTCTCTGCAAAGATCCGTCTCTCACAAAGAAGGAGTGTAGCAAAATGGCTGCCATTTCTACTGCAGGAGGAGTTCCCTTTAATTAGCGCCCCCCGCGCCCTGCAGTGACTGGGAACCATTCCTCTCTACCAGTCGCTAGGGGCGCCAGGCGCGCAATAGGCCGGCGCCACTGAATTTCCGGTTTGGGGTGCACAAAGGGCGTTGCACGATGAAATGACGTCAGGATCTGCGTGCGCAGCTGAGCGCGCGCAAAGGCTTTGCGCCGCCGCTAAATCTTTACTGAAGTTGGGGAGAGGTGCAGATCACGCAGCACCCGGCCGCTAGCCGCCTAGCGCCCCACATCTCCTCCTCCTAAGGCGTTAGCGGCTGGCGCAAACAACTGAATTTCTAGGCCTTACACTTCTAAAAAGCAGGCGCAAGGGAATTAATTAAAATTAAAACATTTTTTCCACAGGCTTATTATTTTCAAATACTTTTAAGAAAGGTAAGTTTATTTTTAGCCCCGCTAGAAAATGTAATTAATTTTTTCAAAAATTTACATTATTATTTAAAATAGATATTTCATGTTATTTATTGTTATTTTAAAAATGTGATTAAAAAAAAAATTATTTGAAGTTTTACTGATGTTTTGGGGCTTATAGAATTTATAGGTTTGACAGCACTTCCTGTCAAACTTATCAATGAACCATTCCCTGCTACCATTGGCTCTCCATGGTCCATGTGATCCCAGGGGATGCATCGAACTAACTGCGCCCCTGGGATACGCAAGCACTGCGCACCGGCAGTTGGAGGAGGCCCAGGATCAGAATCCCACGGGGGCCCACAGCTCAACAGCCGGCGCGCAAGTTAAGTATAGGTCGGAGGCTTGCACCCGCAGGAAGCCTCCGACCCGAATTTCTGGGCCATTATCTGAACGGCAATAGATTGGGAAAAGGGGAAGTGCAACGAGACCTGGGTGTCCTTGTGTACCAGTCGCTGAAGGTAAGCATGCAGGTGCAGCAGGCAGTTAAGAAGGCAAATGCGAGAGAATTCGAGTACAGGAGCAAGGATGTCTTGCTGCAGTTATACAGGGCCTTGGTGAGACCACACCTTGAGTATTGTGTGCAGTTTTAGTCGCCTTATCTGAGGAAGGATGTTCTTGCCATGGAGGGAGTGCAGCGAAGATTCACCAGACTGATACTGATGGCAGGAATGATGTATGAAGAGAGATTGGGTCGATAGGGCTTGTATTTGCTAGAGTTTAGAAGAATGAGAGGGGATCTCATTGAAATTTATAAAATTCTAACAGGACTAGACAGACTAGATGCAGGAAGGATGTTCCCGATGGCGGGGGAGTCCAGAACCAGGGGTCACAGTCTAAGGATAAGGGGTAAGCCATTTAGGACTGAGATGAGGAGGAATTTCTTCACCCAGAAAGTGGTGAACCTGTGGAATTCTCCACCACAGAAGGCAGTTGAGGCCAATTCATTAAATATATTCAAGAAGGAGTTAGATATATTTCTTAAGGCCAAAAGGATCAAGGAATATGGGGAGAAAGCAGGGACAGGCTGCTGAATTTGGATGATCAGCCATGATCTCATTAAATGGCGGAACAGTCTCAAGGGGCCGAATGGCCTACTCCTGCTTCTATCTTCTATGTTTCTATGTTTCTCCTTGATTCTCTACAGTCCTTGTGGTGATGGTGCTCCGACAATGGTGTTGGGGAGGGAATTCCAGATATTGACCCAGCGACTGTGAAGGAATGTTAGTTTGGTTTCTGATTTTGAGGTGATGGTGCTCCTATGATTTTGCTGCTCTTGTCTTTCTTGATAGTAGTGGTCCCAAGGCTGGTCTACCCAGTTTAAGTAAGCTTGCTAAGTTGTTGCTGTATGTCCTGTAGATTGTAATGGTGCAGTCACAATGCAACTGTGCTGGAGGGAATGGATATAAATTCTAGGGGGCAAGGCTGCCCATCAAGTGGACTGCTCTTTCCTGGATGCAGTCAAGCATCTTGAGTGCTATAGCAGCTGAACCCAGCCAAGCAAGTGATGAGTCAGCACAGTCCTGACTTCAGCCTTGTAGCTGTTGATGGCTTTGAGGGGTTTTGGAGGTAATCCATTCATCACAGAGTACCCAGTCTCTGCTCTGCTCTTGTGGCCATGGTGCAGATATGGCTCGTTCAGTTATGATTCTGGTCAATGGTGACACCCAGGATGTTGCTGGTGAGGGACTCCGTGATGGTGCCACTGAAAGTCAGGGGAGGCAGTTGGGATTTTGCTTGTTGGAGATGGTCTTTACCTGACAGTTGTGTTGTGATTTTTTTTATCATTCATGGGATGTGGGCGTCGCTGGCCAGCATTTATTGCCGATCCCTAATTGCCCTTGAGAAAGTGGTGGTGAGCTACCTTATACAACTGAGTAGCTTGCTAGGCTATTTCAGAGGACAGTTAAGCGTCAACCAGATTGCCGTGGGTCTGGAGTCACATAGAGGCCAGATTTGAATGTTACCTGCCATATGTTAGCTGTTATGCCATATGGCATTCAGGTCTTGTGTCCATGGTTGGATCACTTTCTCCTTTCTGCCCTTTCAATCCCTGTGGAGAGAAATTATATTTAAAAACCTTAAATCTTCAACTTTTGATGGGCCTCTTGCTCCCATTATCATAGCACCAGCATACTTCTCTTATTTTCCAGCCGGCAGATGGGGAAGGCAGTGCTTTTGTGACTGTACAAGGTAAAGGTTAATGGCCATGGACAGCTGGGTATTCTGCTACACTGCTCTTCTGGCCATAGAGCAGGGACACAAATCTCAAGGCCCATGTGCTGCTCGCCATCCTAGTTTCTACTTTTTACCATTCTTACTGGAAAAAACATTTCTCCCCAATTTCAAATTTCTTCCCATAGCATTCTGCAAAAAATAATTCTGCCTCATCAAATACTAACAAAAGAAAGTTGTTTAAATAACTGAATATTCTGTTTCCCTGGCATCCTAAACCCATTTCTCTGCAGAAATTACAGCAACGTGTGATATGCACCTATTCACCTTGTACGAAAGGCTGATAGAGTCATAGGGGGAAAAATGCAGTTGGTTTGCGCCTCCCATTAGCGCCTTAAGAGGACGCTAATGGGGCGCAAAGCAACTACAGCCCATGCGTGGCGATATTTGCGCCGCTCGCGAAATTGACTAGACATTTTGCGGCATTGCTAAACACTACCGCCACGACCTCCTGCGCTCGCAGATCGTGATAGTAGTGGTACTAGCGCCCCGGACCGGATATTGAGTGGCACCCCCTGTCTTACTGCCTGCCACTAGCAGCGACAGGTTGAGGGGAGCGTTTTGCAGTCGGGAAGGGAATGGGGGGAGCGCTATTTAAAGGCGACCGCTTCCTGCCTTTTTTTGTTGGTGACATTTTTTCACCGCGCATTCTGAGTGAGAGAGAGAGACTGCAGGAGATATTCAAAGCTGTGTTGAGGAGTTTTGGGTACTGAGCTGCAGGTTCTTTTTCTTTTGATCTTCCTTGTATCGATTTAGAAGAGAATATGGGGTCTGCACTCTGAGCTCCTTCCCTGGGCCTCTCCATTTTTCTTTCCAACAGATTTGATGTACAGGTCTCTCCAGGCCTAGATTCAAGGCTGTAATGAGCAGGGTGTGGATGGAGAGCAAGATCGACACTCCCCTTTAAGAACTGGCTGGTGCCAGTGTGTCTGTGTTCCATTGCTGACTGACATCACATGAGCTTCGTCAGCAAACTGAGTTAGCACCTCGCTCCTCAGCCTTTGTGCCTTAAGACAGGTGTGCAGCGCCTGATTTAGCGCTCCAATCACCTCCAGGGGCGATAAAAGCCAAGTTTGCAGTTGGAGGCGATAATTAGCGCCAGGCGCTAATATTTGCGCCTGGCCAATAATCGTGCCCCAAACGGGGCCATACTGAACTTCTCCCCCATAGAGTCATACAGCACAGAAAGAGGCCCTTCGGCCCATCGTGTCCGCCCCAGCCATCAAGCTCGGTCTGTTCTAATCCCATTTTCCCGCACTTGTTCTGTAGCCTTGTATGCTATGGCGTTTCAAGTGCTCATCTAAATGCTTCTTGAATGTTGTGAGGGTTCCTGCCTCTACCACCCTTTCAGGCAGTGAGTTCCAGATTCCAACCACCCTCTGGGTGAAAAAGTTTTTCCTCAAATTCCTCAAATATTTAGAGATATTTAGTAGATGAGAATCATATATGTATAACTTCAAGTGTGGCCATTGACCAAATAATATTACCCATAATTACTCCTGGGTAACTAAAAAAGCTAAGACTTGTTCAAAATGTAGCTGCAGACAGTCAAAAGCAGTTTTGACTAAGTTTGGATAACAAACAGCCACAGACTGCGAGGGAAGGTTAAATCATTAAATAACATATTATAATGCTGTATAGAGCTTAGAATTCGCTTAACAAAACTAATTGCAACAATATTTAAAGGATAATTAGTATAAGGACATAAAATGAGAGTGATCATGGAGATAAGGAGCAGGATTTTAACTCAGGAGTTGGGTAGGAGGCAGGACTACAAATTTTGGGGTTGTCGTCCCACCTCCATTGAGATGCGGCCAATCCACGTGATTTTAACTTGATTGACCTTGTTGAGCCCGCCCAGCGGCTCAGTAGGCCAATTAAGGGCCACCCGGCAACAGGTGACATCAAAGACTGAAATTTCATCTGTCAAGAAGTTTTGACAGATGAAATGTCAGCATTTCACAGCTGTTTGAAGCTGTTAAACACTGACAGCCTTACTTCTGACATGAGTCCTTCTCCACAGTCTCAGTTAGAAATCTCTCCTGCACAGAAAGCTGCAGGCTGTCACTTTTGACAGTTCGCAGCCATTCTGCTTTCTGTGCCAGTGAGATGAGGGACACCCGAGACCTAAAGGAAGAAAGGCTGAAAAGGTAAGAAAAGGTATGTAAAACTTCTTTAATCACTTTAGACACACCAAACACACTTACCTTTGCACTCATGCACACATCAGTCACCTGAACACCGACATCGCGACCCCTCCCAAGTCCTTCAACCCGACGGCCCGACTCCTCTAACTTGGCGTGGTTTGGAGCCATCGGGAATCCCACACTTTAACCTTAAAAATAGGGATTAGGTTAAAAACTGCCTGTTAACTACCTGTTAATTAATCCCTTCCCACCTCGGGTAGGTGGGTCCCAGTGCGGGGCGGGTACCCGCCTCCTTTGAAACTGGCATGGAGGCGGGTTTGGGTGTGTGATTGGTTCATTTTGGGATTTTAACCCCCCCCACTCCCCCCCCCCGCCTCCAATCCCGACTCCATGGCCCAAAGAAAATCCTGCCCAAGGTATTTATCTGGTAGATTAAAGTGAGATAGATTGGATACCTCAAGACTAGTGAAACAGCGCTGATATGGGCTCTTGGTATAAAGGCCTTGTACCAGGGAAGCTAGAAATGAAAGAGATAAAGTAAATTCCGATGGGGTGAAAAACTATAAACAAGATAACACTGAACATGGTAAAGTTGGTGGAAAAATACTGGAAAGGCGGGATGCTACCTTAGTCTGAGTGACAATGGTATTTTGACCATTAGAACCAATTAAAAAAGGTGATTTTGTTAAAGACCATGGCCTAGAAATTCACTTTGGGCCTGCCAGCTGGCGTGCGCCCAAAAGTTAGCGCTGAGCGCGGAGCCAGTTGCGCCGGTCAGATATTCAGTTTTTGCGCCCCAAGTCGGAACCGGGCGCTATTCCAGGGTGTGCCCGCCCCCGCTTGGGGCGCTGAAACTGAATTTCAGCGCTCTAGGCGCCGCTGCGCCACCCGCTGCGGAGCGGCAGGCTGCGGTACTGCAGGCCTCCTCCTTCTCTTAAGGGGGAGGTGCCTGCAACGGGGAGATCGCTGCTGGATAGTGCCGGCAAATGAGCCCGGCACCACGGAGAAGTGCCGGGTTTGCGGAAAGCAGCCGGCAATGCCGCGGGGGGGTGTGGTGGAGGAGGCCGGGGAAGGAGGTGCGGGCAGGCAGCCGCCGAAAAAGCGGCCGGACGCACCTCCACCTTAAAGCGCCCCACTAAGGCTACAGGACGGCCCCGTTTTCTGATCGCTGTTTGCGGCCGCTGCGGAAAAGGCGGCCGCAACTAAATATGGTGGTTGGGCCGGTAGCGGGGCGGTAGCGGAGCACTGCGCACACCAATGACGTCATCGGTGGTGCCGCAGCGCTACTGGCTAACGCCGCCATTACCGCAGCGCTGAATATCGGCGAAAGCTCAGCAAGTGGCGCAAAAGCCCTCTTTGGGCGAAAACTGGGCGCAAAGCCTACTGAATTTCTAGCCCCATATATGGACACTGGCCAAACCAACTTTTGATAAGAAAAGGTTTAAAACCTCGATACTCAAAGAACAACTTCACACAGACGTACTGCGAGGACAAAGGAACATACTTAAGACGATGTCATCTGTGTCCGAGAGGTTCCAGAGACCAAGGGCTGTGAGCTTCTCCTTAAAACTATCGCCTAATGTTAAGTATATTACACTGTAAGCTTAATAAATCTTGATCTATTGCTCAACCATACTGGCTGCTGCCTATTGGTGTCTTGTCCAAGAACTCAGAGATCATTAAGATTTTACAAACTCCTCTTTTACAATGCACTGCTTGTGAGCATGCAACAGTTGTGCCCAGTTAAAGAGTGATAAAAGGCACAGCATCACACACATTGCTAATGATTGTCCTCTTGTTATGGGGCATCACTATGGGCATCTACCTCCACCAGGCATCTGTTCCAGTTTCACCATAATCAGGCTGCCAACATGCCATTCTGCACAGGATACAACACGCACTGATTTTTATTGTGATCAGTAACTGTGAAATTTAAACTTCTCAGTCTTATTTTTAAGGCGTCAAATGGACATTGATGATTTGCACTGTGGCTGCGCCTTCCCCACACTCATTCTGGATTTGATGCTGGAGTCATGAATAACCGCTTCAAAGCCTTTGTCAAATCAGAGTCAGTAAGGCAGTAAGCAGAAAGACTTTGGAAGGGATGCAGATAGGAATAAAGGAGCTCTATGGAAAATAAAATGAAAGGCCAACAAATTAGACAATATCTTGATCAACAATCAGATGTAAATAGTTTTAAAATTTACAACATTTTCAGTCATTTGCTTAGAAGTGGGACAAATGCACTCCTGGAGAGTAACAAGACGAAGAAAATAAGCATATAACAAAGAATCGTAGTGGATTTCACAACAACTGAACTAAGTTGTCAGATGTTTTGTGTATTTTTTTTTTAAAGTGGATTACCAGAAAATAAATAGTTTTGTGTTAAATAGAGAATAATGGATTCCTAGGATAATGATAATGCAATAATTTCATAATCCATCGGTGCTTTATTCTTTATTTTATAACCATCTGAACTTCAAGGTTGTATTACAGCTTTGAAATCACTCAGTGGTATTTGTTATTTTATATAATGTGTGCTGGTTTCATTTTCCATTAGATTTTGGAGTATATTTGTGCCAGCTGTTCTCTTATTGCTGATGTCAGCTATCCGTACAATCATGTTAAAGGGTGATGCTGTGCACCCCACAGGATTATCAATCTTGAAACATTACTGCGTGTTTACCAAGTTGATTATCAGGAAATTCTCTGGCCAGTAGATTTTATCAAATAACGAGTGGCTATCGCACTTCAGTTTCTCTATCACCGATAGCTATATATTCTACCTGTATAAATAGTAAACTAGATCCCAACCCATTGTTTATAATGGCGAATATGAGAGTAACCTGTTGGACATTCTGGGCAGGATTTTCCTCTGGAGCTATGCCAGCTCCCTGGATGCTCCTCTAAAGTTGTCCCAGACGTGACCAACCTCGTTAAGCTGCCCAATTCCCCCCACCAACCCCCCCGCTCCCCGAGGTAAGTCTCTCAGCAGAACTGGGAATCCCATCAGAAATAACCTGGCTGGGATCAGGAGCTGGCCACTGATTGTGGACCAGGATTCTACCAAAGTGAAAACTCCCAGCTCTTTTTTTGCTTACTCACGTTACCTGTTCCAAATAAAATGTTTCATAATGGTGTGACAGGTTTCTAAATTTAGATAGATAAAGCGTTGGACTATTATTATTGCTCATACATTCCTTGGGGTAAAAATTGGGGGCGCTACCTTCGCCGGGCGCTAATTTTAGCTCCCCAAAAAAGTTAGCGCCCCGGCAGCCGATTTTTCCAGGTAGCACCCCAAGAGTGAGGAGGGCGCTATGTGATGTGCCCCGCATCCCTCTTGGGGTGCAGCGAGCCAATATTGCGGCGCTTTGTCAAGTCATGTCATGGTACTGCAGGTCTTCCTCCACTTATTAAAGGGGAGGGACCTGGCACAGCGCATCCCGCCGCACAGCCGGCCTGCTTCACTGGGGCCAGAGACAGCAACGGGGACAGGTGCTGGCAGGTGGCCAGCAACAGAAATGGCCACCTGCCACCTCCCTTTTAACTAACTCCACCCCGGCCGCAGGTAGGCCGCCCTGACCCCAGCGGACATAGCGTCCGGCGGTAAGTTGGGGGGCACCACCCAATATTACAGCTGGGGTGCTGCGCACGGCGATGACATCATCGGTGGTGGTGCAGCACCACATGGCGCTAACGGTTGGCGCCGTCGCTAACCTCCCACTGAATTTTGTGGGAGGCATTTGCGGCGCCACACCCAGGCGCTAAAGGAATGCACAAATCAACCGAATTTAGCCCACCTTATTTTTCATAATTCACTATGGAGATATAAATCCCACTAAATTTAAGTGAAATAAACAGTGTACAAAAAATTAATTAATTTTCTATAGTGCTGTTGGTGGAGTGAAGATTTTTTTTTATTATTCGTTCATGGGATGTGGGCGTCACTGGCAAGGCCAGCATTTATTGCCCATCCCTACATGTGAATGTTGATCAGGTCAATACTGCTTGTTATGGTATAGCAATTTGATGTACACCAACAGTAATAATGCTAGTTGAATTGATACTTCCATCATATCCAGTAAAAGAAAGACTTACATTTATATAGCGCCTATCATGACCACCGGACGTCTCAAAGCGCTTTACAGCCAATGAAGTACTTTTGGAGTGTAGTCACTGTGGGAAACAGTACTGTTTTTGTTACTCTGAATATTCCCAATTTTAGTTAATGGCCAACTATGTAACATACAGCTGCCTTAACAGAGTATCTACTTAATAAAAGTTGAAATAGAAAACATGCATACATTTTGCTGTTCAGTACAAGTGATCTGCAATGTTTGTTTGCTATGGACCTATTGCTGTATGTGCCAAAGCAAATATTGAGAGGATGGTTAATAGCAGTATTCCTCAGACTGCTAACGGATTATATTGTTGGGAGATGTTTGTTCAGAAATTTGTTTTTAAATTCCCACAGCTCAACTGGTTTACATCTTATATTCGACAACCCTTGCAGTGGGACTCATTATATACATAGTACCGTTCTGCAAAAAAAACATGTAATTTCAACATCCATCTTATCTCGAGTTCTCACGTTCCTCAGAACTTTAGCTGTGTCCCTTTGACATGCACAAAAGCAATTATTTTGAAAGTGACTGTCAAGCACAATATACAGCACTGTGATACCTTATAAAATCAAACACCTAATATAATATTTTAGCCCAATTGTGTTATATTATGACACATTTTGTGGGAGTGATTCCCAGTAGAATTTAGGTTATAAAATAAATATTTATACAGAAGAGAAAAAAAATCAAATAAAGTTTTGTGAGGCATTTATGTCTTGGATAAAAGTTTGGGATTTAGTATTTCCACAAATCTCTCATATTTTGAAGTTAAAGTTCCAGCTCAGTTCTGCTGCACCCCCATGCATTAAATATTTACACATGTGTTTATTAAACGTGAAGTATTCAAACAATAGCACTGTGGAGATTTGATGAACAATACCATTTGCTTGATCTAAAACCACTGAGATGAATTTTGTTGGTGAGTTGAAACTTTGATATTTAAAAGTTGATTTATTCCTCCTAAATATGATGTAACTTGTGTGCCAGATAAATAAAAGCAAATACTCAATGTTCAAAAATGCAGCAGAAATTTTACTTTTTCCACAAAACATTGGCAATCTATGGGAACATTGGCTAGATTTTCAACTTGCCACCTGGACATGAAACTGGTGGGGCTGGATTTTCATTGAGGAGGCAGGAAGGAGGCGGATCTACAACTTTCGGGGTTGTAGTCCCGCCTCCATCGAGTTCTAGCCAACCCACGCGATTTTGACTTGATTGACCTTGTTGAGCCCGCCCAGTGGACTCAGCAGGCCAATTAAGGGCCACCCAGCAACAGGTGACATCACAGATTGACATTTCATCTGTCAAGACCTTTTGACAGATGAAATAGCATAGTTTCACAGCTGTTTGAAGCTGTCAAATACTGACAATCTGTACTCTAAGCTAATTCCTTCCTCTCAGGATGATTTAGAGATCTCCCCAGAACAGAAAGCTGAATGCTGCAATTTTTGACAGATCATGGCCATTCTGCTTTCTGTGCCGGTGAGATGAGGGACTCCCGAGACCTGAAGGAAGGAAGGCTGTAAAGGTAAGTAAAACTTCTTTAAACACTTTAAACACACTAAACACACTTACCTCTGCACTCATGCACCCGTCACTCACCTGAACACTGACATCTTGACCCTTCCAAGCCCTTCAGCCCGACGGCCCACCTTGCTAACTTGGCGTGGTTTGGAGCCGTCGGGAATCCCACATTTCACCAATGAAAATAGGGATTAGGCTAAAAACTGCCTCCACGGCCCAATGAAAATCCTGCCCGTGTTGTGGATAGAAAAAGCCTGATATTCATTGCCTTCAAAATCAATGGAAGTGAAGATCGAATGGCTTCTATAATGGGTGACTAATCCGCAACAGTTTTATGCCCAGATGACAAGTTGAAAAACTATGGGGGAAAAATTTGTTCTCGCCTGGAAAGCAGTCGGTGTCCTCGCCAACTGCCGTTAACCGCCGCCCAAAATGGCCGCTGCGCTAAACGAGGTAAATTGGTGTGGGGGGCATGGTGGTAGGTGGCACAGTGCTAACCTTAGGTGCAACGCCGTCCTGGTGGAACCAATTTGTTTTGCTGGTGTGATGTTGCTGCTTCCCCGAGCGTCTGTGTGCGAGGCTGTGAAGCTTGCGATGCATTGTGGGCAGGGCGGAGCTGTGAAATTTAAATGGCCATGCACATTGAAGCAAGGGAAAATAAAATGCACTGATTCAATACATTTTTCAGCCCTTTCTGTCTTTTAACAAATGTCAATATTCAGCACTTAAAACTGAATTACCTTCCTAAACTCAACAAATGGGAAAACTGTCTCAGCACGAACACAAATGGCTCAGCAAGTCAGAGAAGGGGCGCCCAGGGTTTTGCACGCAGCACTCCAGCTTTGTGCAGGGGGTCAACACTGCAAGAGTGGCTCTCTACCTACAGGGGCCAGGATGCCCTCTAGAAAGAACAATGTGGGAGTACATTACCAAGGCTGTCACTTTCAGCAGTGTCGCCCCCACCACCTGGCTCCAGTACCCAATCTTCTTGACAGATCGTAGCCATCGTGATCCGCAGTTTGCAAGCACCCCTGGGATCACGTGACCCGGCCCAACCAATGAAAGAAGGGGGATCCCCATTCATACTTATGAGGATTCCGTATGTACCATAAGTATGTGGGCCTCCGCGCAGGCCTATACATAGAGGCCCAGGAGCGCCAGTGTCTGAACCTCCAGGACCATCAGGTAAGTTTGTAGATTTTTTGCTGGTTGGAGGCATCTGCCGCGGAAGCCTCCAAATGCAAATTCAGGGCCATCGTTTTTCTCTTTCCTGTTGGTAACCTTGGCTGTAGTATAGCTCAAATGGTTTCACCAACAGGAGACAGCATGTCCGAATCATACGCCTAACAGCCGATGAGAGTTTGCAAATACCGCACACCAGTTAAACATGCAATGGTGCACGAAAGAGACTTTACTTTTACTGACCACTCGCAAATAGGGGCTGTAAAGCTACTTGGTGCTTTGTCCATGTGCGGTCCAACACTTGTCTCTGTGGACGTGAGTCATGCAATCTCTTACTGTCATTATATTTTCTTGTTTTCTTCTGGCAAGATAGTTATCTTTCCTTAAACAAGAAAAATAGAAAAGAATAGAAAGGAGAAAGAAAAATTTCATCAGCTCCCTCGCCTTGCCAACACAGAGGCCGGGACAGGGCTGGCAGCAATAGATTGCACTTTTATGCTAGCTTGATAAAAAACTTAAGCACAGCATCAGTTTTCTAAACTGTGAAATACAACAGCAATGCAGCTTAAGCAGCTCACAAATCTGAAATCTATGTCTATCAATGTGAAAAATAATTTCATTCTTAACTGTGAAATGAAGACAGTAAACATACTGTGATTAAAATTGTTTTTCACACTGATGAACACAGCCAGCTATTAGTACATATATTAACATATCATTATATCAGTAGCCACCTTCATTTCCCCCAGCCACTGGTGTCGGTGTGAGAAATTTAGGACCACTTCACCTGTCCTAATCTGAACTAGTCTAAGATAATTAAACCAAGAAACAAGCCTTAATTTGCCCCCAAAATATGCCAATTCCAATACTAAATGGTTCCAAATGACAAATCCAATAGTATTGAGAAAATAAACATGTAGTGACATGAAGAAATAAGTAAAATCACTGCCTTGTATCAGTTCCTTTTCCATATAATTAATTCATGAAGTTCCCTTTTAAGAGCTCAGTAAGAACTTATAAATGTTTTCAAATATTCAAAATAAATTTCAAGCTGCTTGGCCAGATGGAGCTAGATTATTAAAAACATGTCTGTGTCAAATATTGTTCCGTATGATGGCATGCACTTCTTGGGGGGCGGTGGGTGGGGGGGCTGCGGGGAATGTTTACTGATTACAATATTTTGGGGGGAAATAAGCTTCATTGCGATGTTCAGATCATGAAGAGACACATTTACATGTTTTGTCAGTTGCCATCTGTGTCATCTATGCCATCAGCAGTCTGCTCAAGTTTTTCAGAGCTGACTGGAACCCCACAATAGAAGAATCTATTTGACGGTGAGTTTCTTCTCCTATCGGGTGGTTGGAGCCACTGGTGTTGAGGAAGGACTCAGTCTGCCACCTCAACCTGTGGCATTGACCCTTGTGTGTCCAGTTGCAAAATGCTTCATATTCCTGGCCTGGCCTATCACAGATCCTGGGAATATATTCAGAGTCTGCGCTTGACCCTGTTGCCCCTTACACATGTCTCCGTTTGGGCTTCCTGAGAAATCACCATTGTTTTATGCCATAATTGATTTGCGCTTCCTCTAGTGGTGATAAAATGTTGCTTGCTGCAGCCTCATTATTAATAACCTCTAATCTATTGCACCTGAAGGAACATCGATCACAACTATGGCTGATGATAGAGTGACGGCTGAGCAGACATGCGGATGTCTTCTCTCTCCTCAAACAGCTTTTATATCTAAGAGTAGCAGCACGGTTTTGACTTCCCTATCAAACGAATTCTTGAAGAACTCAACAACCTTCAGTGGTAAGTCAGTAAGCTTAAAATAGAAGTCATCAATAGTAGGGAAGAAGAAGTATTTCCTCTATGCTCTCTGTGTAGCAAAATCATAAACCCATTGTTTGCACATAGCACAGAAGAAATTTTCCCTTCCAATCAACAAAAAAATATGGCCCTGGATATCCTCAAGAACATGATCTCGACAATTAGGATGGGTCCGCCGGTGATCTCTGCCACTACCCCTGTCAGAGTATGTGGGGTCAGTGGGTGTTCACCCTATTTAAGTATTGATCATGATGATGGGTGCTTCTGCCACTGGAGGTGCATCTCAGGTTCCACAAAATACAGCAGTCAGGACCCTCTCAGAAACCATGCATTCAGCCCCCTGTCTTCCCCCGGTCTTACCCCCTCCTTCCCTGCCCCCATTTGTATGGGGGCTCCAATGCACTCAAAAAAATGACCTCTGGGTGATCAAGCCTCTTCCCTGGCCTGGACCCTCAAGGTGGTCCCCACACCTGTGGAGGAAGAGGTTCTGCAAGGTCAAGATTGTGAGATTTGCAATGTTGGGAGGCACAGTCTAGAATGGGTTTTCATTCAATCTTCTTCTTAGGCAGTCCCTCGGAACTGAGGATGACTTGCTTCCACATTAAAAATTAGTTCTCAGGTGACTGATGAGCCCAATGCGGATCTACAGTCTCTGTCATGTTAAGTCTGTGTGTTATATTGAGAATTACTACACAGACCACAAGAGTAAAATTTAACAGGTCTTTACTAGTCGAAGGTCAGGGCGGAACTGCCCAATAAATCATTACACAGCACTTATATACCGGTGTGGTCACCACCGGTATTACAGTATACAGCAGCCAAGATAAAGTAGTGCAACTCTTAAAATAGTTCTCTTAAAGGTGGAACGGTTACATACACCACAATCCTCCCTTTTTAGCTTAACAGTATATATTCCCCATTAACATAACATAATAACATATATACACAACTTCATGCAAAAACAGTTCACAGATTCAGTCTCTTTGGAGGCTTCCTGACTCGGTCCGGATAATGCCTCGGTGGTGCAGTAGTTTTCGGTGGTGTAGTAGGTTCTTTTGGCAAGGTCGATTCGGCTTGAATGCCAGTGTCGGGTTCATCAGATTCCAGTATCACCGGATCGGAGGTAGATCCTATGGGTATCTCTGCTTCATCATTAGGCGTATAGAGTTGTGGAGTAGGTTGTCCCTTTTCGGAAGAACCCTATGATCTGGTCAACATGGCGCCTTATTATGCTTTCACCAATGTCCACGGTATACATCAGCGGTCCTAGTCGTGTGCAAATAGTTCCAGGCTGCCATTTCTCGGTACGGTAGTCCCGGGCCAAAACTTGTTGACCTATCTGGAAGGTTCTAGTTGGCCTTTCATTCATGCCTTGAAATTGCCGGTTCTCTACGTCCCTTCTGATGTTTGGCTTGATCAAATCCAGCTGGCATCTTAGTCTTCTATTGAAAAACATCATGGCGGGAGTTTGGTTTGTAACCGCATGTGTTGCATTCCTGTACGCCAACAAGAAGTTATCTACCTTATGTTGTAGATTTATGTCTTCCTTACCCATGGCCTTTATGGCCTTCTTGAAGGTCTGGACAAACCTTTCAGCTGATCCATTGGTGGCGGGATGGTATGGGGCGGACGTGTAGTGCTTAACCCCATTGTTTTTTAAGAACTTCCTGAATTCTTCGGACACAAATTGCGGTCCATTATCAGAACAGATCTGTTCCGGCAGCCCATTCCTGGCAAATATGGTCCTTAATACTGTGATGGTTTTTTCCGTGGTGGTGGAGGACATCTTTATTACCTCCGGCCACTTGGAGTATGCATCCACCGCGATTAAGAACATTGAGTCCATAAATGGACCAGCAAAGTCGATATGTACCCTTTGCCATGGAGATGAGGGCCACTCCCATGGATGTAGAGGAGCTTGTGGTGGGGCGTTTTGGATCTTCTGGCATCCTAGACAGCTCTTGGTCATTTCTTCAATGTCTCCATCGATACCTGGCCACCACACAAACGCTCTGGCTAGGTTCTTCATTTTCACTCCACCCAGATGCCCCTCGTGAAGCTCCTTTAGCACTTTATGCTGGAGTTTGGGTGGAATCACCACTCTGGATCCACACATCAAAGTTCCTCGGCACACTGACAGCTGTTCTCTTCTTTGCGAAAATGCTGGCAACAGTGGTTCGCCATGTGCTGGCCATCCCTTCACCGTTAAATCGTAGACTCGTGAGAGAGTCGGGTCATTTCTTGTTTCCTTTTCGATCGTAGAATTTGTTACTGGTAGACATTCCACTATGGTTGAGTGGAACATCTCCACTGGGTCCACTGTAGGCGCCTCCTCTACCGTTGGCAACGGTAGGCGCAATAAACCATCAGCATTCCCATGCTGTTTTGATCCTTTGTATTCTATGTCATATTGGTGTGCCCCTAGGAAAAGGGACCACCTCTGTAGCCTTTGCGCTGTCATAATGGAAACGCCCTTTTTAGGGTTGAATATGGATACCAACGGCTGGTGGTCTGTCAGCAGTGTAAACCTCTGGCCCTGCAGGTAATGATTAAACTTCTTTACTCCCCACACCAGGCTGAGAGCCTCCCTATCTATCTGAGCATAGTTGCGCTCAGCGGAGGTCAATGATCTGGATGCAAATGCGACTGGCCTTTCCGAGCCATTTGGCAACTTGTGTGAGAGTACTGCTCCAATACCATAAGGAGAAGCATCACAAGCTAAACGAATAGGTAGCGTTGGGTTGAAGTGAGCCAACACTTCCTCTGAGGTGATCAATGCCTTTCTTTTGCGAAAGGCCTTCTTACAGTCCTCGCTCCACTTCCATGGTACTTCTTTCTGCAAAAGAGCATTCAGCGGGTGCAGCACCGTGGATAGATTTGGCAGAAACTTATGGTAATAGTTAATCAACCCTAGGAACGACCTGAACTGGGATACATTTTCCGGAGCGGGAGCCTTCACAACAGCTCCGATCTTGTCAGGTGACTTGTGCAGCCCCTCCTGGTCAATGACATGACCACAGTACGAGATCCGTTCCTGAAAGAACTCACATTTCTGGCGATTAACTCGAAGGCCATATTCCTTCAACCTGGTGAGCACCAGTTTCAAATTTGCAAGGTGTTCCTCATCGTCATCTCCTGTAATCAGGATATCGTCCAAGTAACATTGAGTGCTTGGAATTCCCTGTAATACCTGCTCCATGGCCCTCTGCCAAATTGCTGGAGCCGAAGCCGCTCCAAAAACCAGTCTATTATATCGATACAAGCCTCTGTGCGTGTTGATTGTGAGACACTGGCGCGACTCTTCCTCAACTTCCATCTGTAAGTACGCTTGCGCCAGGTCTATCTTGGTGAAGCGTTTCCCACCAGACAATGAAGCAAAGATATCCTCAATCCGCGGAAGCGGATATTGCAACGTGTGAAGCACCGGATTAACTGTGATCTTGAAGTCTCCACAGATGCGGACCTTCCCCGGTTCCCCAGGCTTGTTACTCGATGAACGCTTCATGACGGGAACAATGGGCGTGGCCCACTCACTCCAGTCCACCTTAGACAGTACTCCTGAACGTTCTAGCCCTTCCAGCTCAGCTTCCACAGCAGGTCGTATCGCATAAGGTACCGGTCTGGCTTTGAAAAATTTTGGGTTTGCATGTTCTGCAATCTTGATTTTTGCCTTAATTCCTCTCAGTGTTCCCAGTCCCTGTTGGAACACCTCTTTAGCCTCATCCAATATTCTGGACAATCGTTCAGGTTTGACATCTTTTTTTCCGGAATCTACCGTTATTGCGTTTAGGGAGTGCCAGTCCATATTTATTTTCCTGATCCACTCCCGTCCCAGAAGTGGTGGACCTCCCTCAGGTAGTACATATATGTCCATTCCTTGGTGTTCTTTGCCCTTGTGTACCACCTTGACTTTTATCTTTCCGATGGGGTATACTCTTTGCCCCGTGTATGTCTGCAATACTATCTCCGTATCCCGTAAGGGAATATGTTTGAATAACTTTTTGTAATCTTGCTTATTCATGACCGTCAACGCCGATCCGGTGTCCAATTCCATCTTCACTTGGACTCCTGCTATCTGCAGTGTGACCCAGATAGTTTGTCGGTCAGCTTCCTTACTCACATTGTGAATTCTCAGACTACCCAGTTCCTTGCTGTTGGAGTCTGAATCCGAATTCTGTTCATCCGAACTCTTCTCAGCCACCTTATGTACCTTTCTGCACTTTTCCTGTGGTGACTTTTTGTTGCTGGTCTTCTTTCCTGACCGGCATACTTTAGCTATGTGACCAAGCTTGCCACATTTTCTACATTCCTGGTTTTTAAACCAGCATTGGTTCTGATCGTGTGTTGTCTTTCCACAACGATAACATATTGTTGTACCCAAAGCCATTTGATCTACGCTGAGTACCGTTGCCTTCAGCTGCATTTCCGCAGTGCCTCTCGCTGCGGCTTCGTGCGATGCTGCAATAGTGACAGCCTTATCAAGTGTAAGATCATTCTCTTCAAGTAGCCGCTTTTGTGTTCCTTCTTTCGACAATCCACACACAAATTTGTCTCTCAGTGCCTCTGTCAGGCTTTCCCCAAACTGACAGTATTTCGCTAACTTACGCAGTTCAATTAAATACTCCGCGTTGCTTTCCTCTTTCAGTTGCGTTCTCGCATAAAATTTAAATCGTTCCGCTAACATCAGCGGTGTGGGGTTCAAATGATTCTTCAGGACAGCAACAATATTAGCGAAAGTCTGATCCGCCGGTTTAGCTGGTGATAGAAGATGCTTCAATAGCCCGTATGTCTTCGCACCCATTGAGTTTAGTAAGGTTAGTGCTTTATCTTCATCTGATATTTTATTTGCCTTACAATATATCTCTATGCGTTCTACATACGTGGCCCAATCTTCAACATCGGGATCGAAATCGTTGATGTTACCACGCTTAGGCATCCTCGCAATCTTCTTGAGAAACAAAAAAAAAGAAATTTTTCTTTTATTTTTTTTTTTTTTCAAAATGGCTGTTTCCCGCACTTGTCTTCTTCCCCCGCCTCCGAAAATGGCGGCTTCCTGCGTTTGCCTTTCTCCCCCGCTGGCTGTAATGGCGATTGCCGTATTGCTGTGTTCGCCCTCCCCCAGCGGTTTTCAAATCGTGCCTCCCAGCCCCTCTTGCAGTCCGGTCCTTTCCCCCGGCTGCGGCTGAGTTCTCCACGTTTTTTTTTTTTAATTTTCTCCCGCGCCTTACGCTGACCCGGTCGCTGCGCCTCGCGGCCTCGGTAGCTGCCCGGCCTTTTTCACCGGTCGCGGTCGAGCTCTCTCTCGACGCTGTTGCGTCTCCCAGCCCGCTTGCAGCCCGGTCTTTTACACCGGCTGCGTTTGCATTCACCACGGCTCCCGTGCCTTACGCTGCCCCAGTCTCAGCGCCTCTGGCCCCGACTTCTGTCCGGCTCTTTTCCCCGGCCGTGGTCGAGTTCTCCGCCCTTATATCCTCCGTTTTTCCCTCCCCTACTTCACGCCAATGTGGCCGACTTGCTGCTCGTCGCTGATCGGCTTACCCACCACCGTGATAGAAGGGATGATCACTGCCTGTTGCTGATGGAAGGCTTCGTGTCAGAATTCTTCCTTTGCTCTGCAGACCCGAGTCTTTTCTCAGCAGAATGATGAGGGCGGATGCCTCCTCTCGACGCCCGTTAAACTGCCTTGGATGTATCTCTGCCGCAGGGTAAGATCGTACTCGTCGCCACTGTTAAGTCTGTGTGTTATATTGAGAATTACTACACAGACCACAAGAGTAAAATTTAACAGGTCTTTACTAGTCGAAGGTCAGGGCGGAACTGCCCAATAAATCATTACACAGCACTTATATACCGGTGTGGTCACCACCGGTATTACAGTATACAGCAGCCAAGATAAAGTAGTGCAACTCTTAAAATAGTTCTCTTAAAGGTGGAACGGTTACATACACCACATGTCACAGGTGGGCAGACGGTGGTTGAAGGGGCGGGTGGGTGGGGTGTTTGGGTTGACGTGCGCTCCTTGCGCTGCTGGCGCTTTGCTTCCGTTTGCTCTCAGCGAAGAGACTCGAGGTGTTCGGCGCCTTCCCGGATGCTTCTCCTCCACTTTGTGAGGTCTTGGGCCAGGGATTCCCAGGTGTTGGTGGGGATGTTACCCTTTTTCAAGGAGGCTTTGAGGGTGTCCTTGAAGCATTTCCTCTGCCCACCTGGGGCTCTCTTGCCGTGTCAGAGCTCCGAGTAGAGCGCTTGTTTTGGGAGTCTCGTATCGGGCATGCGGATAATGGGACCCGTCCATTGGAGCTGATCGAGCGTGCTCAATACTTCGATGCTGGGGATGTTGGCCTGAGCGAGAACACTGCCATTGGTGTGCCTATCCTGCCAATGGATTTGCAGGATCTTGCGGAGACAGCGCTGGTGGTACCTCTCCAGTGCTTTGAGGTGCCTGCTGTACATGGTCCATGTCTCTGAGGCATACAGGAGGGCAGGTATCACTACTGCTCTGTAGACCATGAGTTTAGTGCTGGGTTTGAGGTCCTGGTCTTCAAACACTCTCTTCCTCAGGCGACCAAAGGCTGCGCTGGCGCACTGAAGGCAGTGTTGGACTTCATCATCGACATCTGCCCTTGTTGACAGTAGGCTCCCGAGGTATGGAAAGTGGTCCACACTGCCCAAGGCCTTGTCATGCATTTTGATAATCGGGGGGCAGTGCTGTGTGGCGGGGGCAGGTTGGTACACTGGTAGGAGGACTCCGATGTACAGGCAGACTGATGCTACCAGCTACCACAGAAGGGCAGTTACGTCCTCATTCAAGATGGTAAATTTGTTTGGCAGCTCAATAGACCAATCTTCATCACAGAGTCAAGGGAGGGGTTAGAGGTCAGCCTTTGTTTCTGTAACTCGGTCTACAGCAATCTCAGTTTGAAGCAGCGAGGGATAACTCAGGCTGCGAAATTAATACATGTGACCATTAAGAGAAAAGGCTACTGCCAGTTAATTCAAGAAGTGCTAACTTGTAAATCAGTCTAGCCCATAACAGGGGCAAAGCCATGTATTTTAGCTTTATGGTACGAGGAGTGATAGGAAATAGATGAATCTCAATGTGAAACTGTAATCTGTTCCTTCATAGACTTAAGTTTGTTTGCTTTACAATCATACTTCATCTTGCTAGAGTGCTTTTCAATCCACTTTCCAAATATTAGGAGAACACATATACTGGCAGATATGAGTTCATGGTATCCAGTACAAGTAACAACATTTATTGCAATAATAACCCAGCACGGACGCGATGGGCCAAATGGGCTCTTTCTGTGCTATTATGACTCCTTGGACTCGATTTTGCCAGGCCCGAGGAGGCGGGATTGCAGGCATTTGAGATGGTAAAATTGCAAAAAATGGTGGGCGGGCCCGATCCCGCCTTCATCCCGCCTCCGAGCAATTTTCCCACATGCGTGTTTTCTGACCCCATTTCCATCCCGCCTCCAAGAGGCGGGATAGGCCCTTAAGGCCCTTAACAATCAGTTAATCGTCTCTATTATCCCATTTTGAGAGGCCTTTCCGATTTTTAGACATTTCCCCCATCCTCCATGCCTCCTCTGGAACACGCCAGGTAATCTTGGCGGCCTCACAATTGGATTGCTTACTAGCAGCTGCAGCTCCGCCATTACAAAGGAGTTTTCACCGATGATCATTTGGAGGTGGCAGAACTTTGTTGTCTCAGGTCTGGGCGAACTTTTAGCAGGCCTACTCATTGTTGTAGAAGTTTGGAGCCTGACACCAATTTCCAGTGTGACCTCCTGGGAAACCCCTCTCCCCACCTTGACTGAGCGCTTCCTCAACTGAGGTATATACCAGAAGCATGGCGACCATTTATTTCCTTTCCTCCTGGACATTAGATTCGGACGCAGACCAGCCGCGGCAGCAGCAGAACTGTTGTGTTTTGAGCTTTGCTTCAATTAAGTTTGTCCCAGTTCCCGGGTGTTACCTGAAGGGGGTGCTGGGGGGCTCGGTTTTACTTTGTCTTTCACTTTCAGTTTCGGGTTCTGCATGCAGACAATGTGCTGTAATGTCCACCCATTTACTCAGTAAATAGTAAAAGGTACATTCCGTCTCCTCTATTCATTACTGTTCGGTCAAGATGCAATACTGGCGACGAGGATGGGATTGTGTGTGAAGTGCTGGACTCGGCATTGCAGAGACAGCTGTTAGCGGAGAAGGCCCTGACGTTCCGGCTGGCTGTGGAGAAGGCTTTAGCAGCAGAGGCTGCATCGATGAACACACATATGCTCCGTACAGAGGCAGCACCATCTCAGGCTGCCGAGGAGGTGCACAAGACCACACACGCAGCTGCTGCTGCGAGAGACATGGAGGCAACTAAAGAGACAGGAAGAAAATGTTTCCGCTGTGGGGCTCTCCATGGTTCCACTACATGCAAATTTGTGTCAGCAGTATGTCATTTCTGTAAGAAAAGAGGACACATAGCTCATGTCTGCATGAAGAAAGCTCAGGCTGCTGCAGCAGAGCCAACACAAGCATCGCAGACACACACCCTGACACTGGAGGACAACGATGAGTACACAGTGTATACCACGGAAGCTGAGCAGCTACCCCACAGACGGTGGGGATACACGGCAAATGTGATCATGAATGGGGCACCACTCTGCATGGAGGTGGATTCAGGCTCAGCGTGTTCGTTGATAAGTGAAGAGACTTACAATAGGCTGTGGCCAAGTGAACCCCCAGCGATGGCTCAGGTCAGTGGCGTGCTACGGCAGTGGTCCCAAGCTCAACTCCAGGTGCTGGGTATGATTCATGTGGAAGTTAAGTATCAGGCAGTCAAGGACACACTTCCACTTTATATGGTGGCGGGGCAGGTCACAAGCCTGCTGGGCAGAGATTGGTTTGAGCCCCTCGGTATTGAAGTGACAGGAGTACACACGGTACAGCGACAGCCCATAATGCCTATGTTGGAGAAATATGAAGAGGTTTTTGGTGAGTTCGGGGCCTGTCGGGGACCGCCAGTCTCAATCGAAGTGGACCCAGGGGTAGCGCCTAAGTTCTTCAAGGCGCGACCAGTTCCTTTTGCGTTGCGCACGAAGGTGGATGAGGCCCTGGATAAGCTGGTGAACCAAGGGGTTCTCTTGCCAGTGAAGAACTCCCGTTGGGCCACCCCTATCGTGCTCATTGCAAAGAAGGATGGGGGCCTGCGAATCTGTGGAGATTACAGATGTACAGTTAATACTGCTGTGTTACCAGATGTGTATCTCTTACCAAAAGTTACAGAGCTGCTTTCAACACTGGCTGGAGGCACTTTGTTCACCAAGCTGGATCTCAAGCAAGCATACCAGCAACTGGTCCTGGATGAAGAGTCAGCCGAGCTGTTGACAATCAACACCCACAGAGGACTTTTCCGAGCCACAAGGCTGCAGTTTGGGGTGTCTATGCTGTGGCAATCTTTCAGAGGTTCATGGACACCCTGTTGGCTGGTGTTCCGGGAGTTCAGCCTTACTTGGATGACATACTGATTACAGGCAAGACACAGGAAGCCCATGATGAGCGGCTGCAGGAAGTACTACGCCGGCTGGCTGAGGTAGGACTACGCCTTCAGAAGGAGAAATGTGTGTTCACTGCCAATGTGGTGGAGTTCTTGGGATTCCGAGTGGACAAAGACGGTGTGCATCCGACTACGGAGAAGGTGGAGGCTATCAGGAGCGCTCCCACCCGCAAGAACAAGACCGAACTGCAGGCATTCCTCGGACTGTTAAACTTCTACAGTTGTTTTCTCAAGGGCAAAGCCACAATCTTAGAGCCACTGCACAGGCTGTTAGACCAAGCAACAGTGTGGAACTGGACCTCAGCTCATGAGACAGCCTACAGACAGGCAAAGGAACTGCTACAAGCAGATAAGGTTCTGGCACACTATGGTGAAAACAAGCCATTGGTGTTGGTGTGTGATGCCTCATCATACGGGCTGGGAGTTCTGTTGGGTCACATAGAGCCAGATGGCCGGGAAGCGCCTATCAGTTTTGCCTCAAGAACACGCTCAACAACAGAACGTAATTACGCCCAGATTGACAAGGAGGCCCTAGCCATCATATTTGGGGTAAAGAAGTTCAGCCAGTACCTGTTAGGGAGACAGTTCGTCATCTACACAGACCACAAGTCACTCTTGGGGCTCCTGCATCACTCCAAGCCCATGCCCCAGATCATATCACCGCGTATGCTTCGGTGGAGTCTGATGTTGGGGGCCTACAGTTATGAACTTTGCTACAGGCCTGGGAAGATGCTAGCTAATGCTGATGCTCTGAGTCGCTTGCCTTTGAACCAGCCGATGGCTGAGACGCCACCACCCCTGGAGGTGCTGCTACTGGAGGAGGTTCCGGAGGCCCCACTCCATGCCCAGCGGATTGGCAGCCTCACACAGAAAGATCCAGTCTTATCACGGGTGCTACGCTGGCTGCTGCATGGCTGGCCCTCCGAGGTCCAGGAGGAGCATTTCAAGCCCTTCGTTCAGAGGCGCCATGAAATGTCTGCACACAAGAACTGCGTGCCCTGGGGAAGCCGTGTGGTGGTTCCTGCCACCACAAGAGAGGAGTTGCTGAAAATGCTGCATGACTCACACCCTGGATTGTGCACATGAAGGCGTTGGCGAGAAGCTACGTCTGGTGGCCGGGGTTGGACCGAGATGTGGAGGAGGTGGTAAAGAGCTGTGAGACATGTCAGCTGACTCGCCATAGCCCATCCAAGGCTCCCCTTCACCCCTGGGAGTGGACCACTCGTAAATGGTCAAGACTCCACATTGACTTTGCAGGGCCATTTCAGGGGAAGGTCTTTTGATAGTGGTGGATTCTCATTCGAAATGGCTGGAGGTGGCTATCATGAGCTCCATGACATCCAGTGCAGTGATCAGCGCGTTGCGTTTGCTGTTTGCCACACATGGGGTCCCCGACGTGCTGGTTTCAGACGATGGAGCAGCCTTCATGTCAACGGAGTTCAAGGCTTTTGCAGGCAGAAATTAGATCCGCCATGTGACCACAGCGCCCTATCACCCCTCCTCTAACGGGCAGGCAGAGAGGATGGTGCAAACCACAAAAGAGGCACTGGTGAGGATATCGGTGGGGGACTGGCAAACCAGGTTGGCCAGGTTCCTGTTATCACAGCATACCACACCAAACTCAGCAACGGGGAAGAGTCCTGCCGAGATGCTGATGGGTCGCCAGCTGGTGACTGCACTGGACCGGCTACACCCAGACTACAGGGATGAGATGCACACAAAGCAAGAGGAGCTGGCTAAGAAGCACCAGGGCACCGCCAGGCAGTTCGAGCCATCAGAGACTGTGCTTGCCCGTTGCTATGCAGGAGGAGACAAATGGATGCCTGCCGTGGTGGGGCAGGCCACGGGTCCCCTGTTGTACAGCGTCCGTACACCTGATGGCCAGCTACACAGACGCCACGTAGACCAGCTACAGGGTCGTACTCCGGTGAGAGTAACAGAGACATCACAGGCTAGGCCATTGTCTCTGCCACCTCTGCCAGGCAGTGACGGCCTGCTTCCTGCAACAACGACGGAAGCCACATCAACAGAAGGTGTCACGGAGTCATCAGCCATGGAGGAAGGTTCTCCTGTGGCTAGCGGTGGCACCCCGACTATGCCTGTCCAGCGGCGCTCAAGTCGGGTTAGATTCCATCCCAGACGCCTGGAGGACTAAGGGGTTTTATCTGGGGGAAAGGAGTGTTGTGTTTTGAGTTTTGCTTCAATTAAGTTTGTCCCAGTTCCCGGGTGTTACCTGAAGGGGGTGCTGGGGGGCTCGGTTTTACTTTGTCTTTCACTTTCAGCTTCGGGTTCTGCATGCAGACAATGTGCTGTAATGTCCACCCATTTACTCAGTAAATAGTAAAAGGTACATTCCGTCTCCTCTATTCATTACTGTTCGGTCAAGATGCAATAAGAACCATGAACAACAGCAGCACCAACAGCAGGAGCAGCAACAGGAGTGCCAAGCTGCTAGTCACGCACCTGAAGCTGCACAGGCCAGAAGGCGCCACTGCGTGACCACATTGCTGCCCGAGATGCAAGGGACGCAGTCATCTTGGCCAGATTTGGTTAGCCTGCACAATCAAACACTTTTGTCTCGCACCTTCTTACCAGAGCATCAACAATGGACAAGAGCCTGCAGATTCCTATCACTCTGACCACTATACTGACAATTGCAAGGCGCCCTATGCCCTCAATGTGAAAGTCCCATTTACAAAATGACACAGGTCTCAACTTCAACAGTTTGCCATCAAATCTGTTTATAATACAATGACAATGATGCCTGGTCCAAATACAACACATCACAGCACCCAAGTGACTACCTTTTTGACTACTTGTGCTTTATCTTCCTCTTACGCATGCTCCTACGTGGTGCTTCCCCTGTGGCTTCAGCAGATCTGGAGGCCCCTTGCTCACTTTCTTGCTGTTACTGTCTTAATGCCTTTGGCGGCTATCCTCTGGGGTGGCGAATCTGTGCGGGCTCGCCAACAGTCTGCTGCTCCTGTGGCTGTGCAGGGGCTGAGACATCCATCTCAGTTGGGTGAGGACTCTGGTGGGGCTCTGACCGAGGGCTCTGCAGTGGCATGGTCATGTGAGCGCTTGGAGAGGAGCCCCCATTTCCTTGTTGTCTGCCACCAACATCCCTCTCATCGGTCAGCCCCACTTCAGAGCTAGCAAGTGGCATGACAGCACCTTGGTGCACATCAGGGGGGCCATGAGGACCCGTTTCTGCACTGGAAGTCCTACTCTAGAGGACTTCCATGAAGGTTTGGTTTGTATGCTCAATAGCTGACCATTGCTCCTCAAGAGATGTCATTCTATTCTGAACAATTACCATGTTTTCCATACCCTGGTGACTAAGCTCCTCCATGCCCGTAGCCATCCTCTCCTCTACCGTAGCCATCCACTCCTCTATGGTAGCCAGCCTTACCACGGAGTTAGCCATCCTTTGCACGGAGGTTGCCATCCTTTCTGCGGTGATGCGTCTATGCGCCAATGCCTCCACAAAGGCTCTGCTCATGTTCGTGATGGACCCCTCCACACTCGCAGCGACCCTGGAGACAAAGCCTGCCAGAGATTCCTGCACCTGTTCCTGGAGTTACAGCACCGCACTCCTTCTGAATGGACCTGGAGGCACAGGGTCGACATGCAGCTGAGCCGAGCTGGCAGAATCCTGTGCCCTCCGACGAGGACTCTCCACTGCTTACCCTGCCTCCACCATCTGCTGATGCTCAGTTGTGAGCTGTGATACACCAGGTGCCAACACTACTCTATCTCGCGAAGGTCCCACCGAGGTGTGAGTGTCTGCGCTGGTGGTGGGTGCGCTGAATTCTACTGATGCTGCGCCCTCAGAGGTTGCAGCTTCCTCTGAGGAGTCTGGAAGTTCAAGCTCTTCCTCCTGGACAGTGGGAACGGGGGCTTTCGATGGTCCTGCAGGGGAGTAAAGGAAAGAGTTAGAGATGTGAGGTCAAGGTTACATGCACATTGAATAGTGCAGCTGGTCGTAAGTCAATCTGTTAAAGCATCAGATTCATCATCAGTGACTAATGCAATGTCAATGAGAGAGATGCCAAACTATTCTGTCACCAGCTTGCTGTGATGCACCCGTCTGTCCATCCCCCACTTGGGAATCCGCCTCGATCCCAGCGATTTCCAGGGCTGCCTCCTCCCAGGTGGTGAGCTGGGCTACTGAGGGTGGCCCTCCTCCTGTCATGGCTCTTTCCCTCTTATTGTGGGCTCTCTTTTCCTGCAATGAGGGACACAAGTGGAGTTTGAGTGAGAATGAAGGAGTGAGTGTAGAAAATCCATAACATAGATGCTTAGAAGGAGACGACCCTCCCTGTTTGTTGTAAGTTGTTGTCATTGCATCACAGTGATAGGGAGTGTGAGGGCTGCCTGGTAGAATAGTTAAGTGACTGTGACCATAGAGAGAGAGGGAATGGGTAAGGGTGCAGGGATACAAGTGTCAAGTTACATGTGGAGGCAGAGGTTGGCAAAGCAGTGTGCTGGTGTGGAGAGGCAATGGGGATCAGATTGAGGGTGATGGGAAAGTCATACTCACTTTTCCTGTGTGGAGAAGGTCATGAAGCCTCTTCCTGCATTGCAGTCAGGTTCTGTGGCTCATTGATATGGAGTTGACCTCCTGGGCCACTTGCAGCCATACAACTTTAGTCTGCTGGGGAGGCTTTTTACTCCTTGAGGAAGGGAAGAGCACCTCCTTATTAGATCTCACTCCCTGCACCAGAGCTTGGAGGGAGGGCTCATCAAAGCGAGGTTCACACTTTTGCTTGCTGGTGGACATGGTCGGTAAATGAAGTCCTTCATACAATTTCCAAAGCGTATCCAGTCTCTAGAAGAAGCAAGGCTGCTTGCAGGCCTTAAATCCAGCAGCACTGATGACGCCATTGGAGGCAACTTTCTGTATGAAAAGACTCATTGGGCCAGGGGTTTCCACACGCTGGAAATCAATTGCCTAATTAGGGGAAAATCGCAATTTTTCAACACTTCACTTCGGAGTCGGGGTCCTGACATGAATGCCACCTGACACGCCCCAGCCCGCCCACACTGGCAAAATCGAGCCCTATGACTCTATGGGCTCGATTTTTGGGGCACCGTCAGGCGGGGTTTCAGGCGTGTGGGGGGGGGGGAATATCCCGAATTTGGGGGTCCCGACACCATCCCGCCCAAAACCCCGCCCCACGTAAGTTTCAGGGGCGGCGGGTACCCACCCCGCACTGGGACCCGCCAAAACCAGGCGGGAAGGGATTAGTGCCAATTAGCTGCCTGTTAGCAGGTAGTTAACAGGCAGTTTTTAGCCTAATCCCTATTTTGAGGGGTTTCGTGTGGGTTTCCCGACGGCTCCAAACCACGCCAGGTAGAGCAGGCGGGCCGTCGGGTTGAAGGACTTGGAGGGGTCGCGATGTCGGCGCTCAGGTGAGAGATGGGTGCATGAGTGCAAAGGTAAGTGTGTTTGGTATGTCTAAAGTGTGTAAAGAACTTTTACTTACCTGTACTTACCTTAACAGTCTTTCTTCCTGTAGCCGTCGGGAGCGCATCACTCAGCCGGAACTGAAAGCTGAACGGCTGCGATCTGTCAAAAGTGACAGCCTTCAGCTTTGAGTGCCGGTGAGAATTCTAACTGAGTCTGTGCAGAATGACTCAGCTTAGAACTCAGAGTGTCAGTGTTTCACAGCTTCAAACAGCTGTGAGACACTGATATTTCATCTGCCAAGAACTCTTGACGATGAAATTTCAGTCTGTGACGTCACCTGTTGCCGGGTGGCCCTTAATTGGCCTGCTGAACCCGCTGGGCGGGCTCAACAAGGTCAATCAAGGGAAAATCACGCGGATTGGCCGGACGTCTAAGTAGGCGGGTCAAAAACCCGAAAGGGGAAGTCCCGCTTTCTTCCCGACAGGTTCAGCAATATCTACCCTTGTGGCTTCTTCAGGCTACTGTTGAACTAGATATTGTGCAGTAAAAGTGTACTCCTGAACATAAGGGATGCAAAGTCTGCTTACGGGATGGACGGGTGCGGGTGAACCTGAGGGATTATCTACTGTAGATGCATGAATTTGTAATAAAAGTTTTTAAAGCAATAGGCCATATTTTGTGGTCAGTGCCATTTGTCACACTTGCATTTGCCCATAGACTTTTTATGGGCTTTGGCACTGGAAGTTCTTGTCACCCAACTATCCAAAAAGCACAGTGCCCTCTTCAAGGCATCACCAACCTGTGTGAACAGGGTAAACAACTGTGTATCTCCTTAACCAATCAGACTGAAGAATCGTTAATGAGCAGTGCAGAGTCTGAACCAGGAAGTGTCAGTTAGAATATTGAATTCAATGTCAAATTAGGTACAGAAAGGAAAATAAACAATGGATTGAGAGAGAGAAAAAAATCAAAATAAGTAAAAAAAAGACTTCGTTATTTAAATCTTCAACAATAATTCAAATCTGAAGGAATGAGACTCATCACTTGTAAAAGTTGATTTTCAGTGACAGTGATGTTGTTTGACAATACTGAAGACTTATCACGCCATTAGACTAGAATGGACAAGCCCTAACATTTTCTGGTGCAATTAGTGTGTGTATATCAGGTAAGTACAAGAACTTCACGCCATTCAATGTATTTGAATGGTGAGTGAGATGGCGAGATGGTGTTTTCGCACAGCTTTTGGAGGAGCAGGTCACCTTGGGCAGAAATTTCCAAAATTCCACGTCTAACTGCGCATGTGCGGTTTCTGGAAGTTGCTGTCCGATTTCCATGTAAATAACGGCGAGCGTTGTTAGCCTCACTGTTATTTCTACCGTAAAATCTGGCCCACATTATTACCTCACATTTTAATCACACTGACTGAGTGATGTGGCTATAATTTACTTACAACTGCACCACACTCCACTGCATCTTCAACACCTATTACAGAGGCACTTTCTCTTCGCCAAGCACTCTGGTTTGTAATGGGTACAGACGCTTCTGGTTATGTCCTGTGTCAGTCAAACATCTGCCACCATTGTTTCTCTTTGGTAGTACGAGAGCTGTGTTACTTTCAGATAATGTTGGAAATGCCCACATACCATGACCAGTAGCCATTATGCTGCCGGTTTTGCCTGGAGTGCTACAAGCAACAAGGTTTGCAATGTGGAAAGCAAGCATTTCTGGTAGAATCTCTTCCTCAAAATAATGAGATGTGTTAAGTATGTGTATTGTATTGAACAATTAACACAAAGACTTAAACGTATAACTCAAACAGGTCTTTACTGGTTGGAGGTAGGGACTATACATAGGTCTTTACTTCATGCCCACAGGCGGGAACTGAGGGGAGATCAGTACCCACAGTACTATTTATACCCCTATGGCCAGGAGTGGTACTGCGTATCACTACGCCCTACAAGTAGTGCAGTCCTGTCCATAGGTTCAAAGTAGCACACATATTACATACACAACATTCCTCCCTTCCTAGCTTTACAGTCATCTCCCCATTTAACATAACGTAATAACATATATACATATATAACTTCAGGTTTGCATAACAGAATAACATAGATACATAGATAACTTCATGTCAAAACAGATCACAGATTCAGTCTCTGAGGAAAACAGTTCACAGATTCAATCTCTGTGGTGCAGTCGGTTCACGTTGCTGGAGTGACTCATTCAATAGTCCTTCCATGGATTTTACAGTTTGAACTTCCGAACTGAATTGGCTCCGTTCGGAGGGACCACGTGTGTGATCTGGTAGAGGTAATAATGGTTCAGATGGGTCATCTTCTGTTTCGACTTTTCCTTTTCTGCTTCTTGGAGACTCTCTGGGCTCCACTGTCAGCTGCCAGCTGCATGCGCAGTTCCTCCTTCTCTTCCTCCTTTTTCCGTAGTAGAGCCACCTTCTCCCGATGTTCCGTAGACTTTCGGTGCTCCTCCATGATTTCTGTATGGTGGGAGTCGAAGTTACAAGTTGGGCAGGACAGGACATAGTAATATTCGGTGTCGTCCTGATCTAGGCCAGCGAGAGGGTCTTCTATTTCCTCCATACCCAGCTTTTGTTCCAAGTCCAGACATCTTTCCTGAAGAGACTTCTTCATGCGTACCTCTTCATCCAGCTTTTTCTGGGCTTTCAGCAAGTCGTTTACTAATGACCTCATTTGAGATTTTACTACTTCAACCTCTTTTGGAGATTGATTGATCGGACTATTCAATCCCTCTACCGGAGCAGCTGTTTCAGCGGTCTGTTGTTCTACGTTGACGTGAGTCAGCGTACTTTTGGCATCCAAGGGCTGCTCTGTTGCAGTCATCTCAGTCTGTGTTGCCACCTCAGCTCTTCCAATAACCTTTGAGAGCTCCGAACCCCTTTCGTTTGAATATTGAAGTTCGTGTTCAAGTTTTTTCCATTTCAGAGTCCTGTCCTTCAGCATATGCAGGAGTTGGCTGACCGTTAACTCCTCTGACATCAGACGTTTTGTGTGCTCCTGCTCCATTTTCTCCATCAGCTGCTTCTGTTGTCTTTCCAGATTCTCCAACTCTATATCAAAGAACTCTTTCGTTGCATTCAACTCTTGCTCAAAACGGCGAAGCATTTGTTCTAATTGCTGTTGTAGTTTGAAATGGAGTTGAGTTCGAGCCCGGTGTCCCTCAGAAATGGGCACATCAGTAGACTTGCCAGACTCAGAATCCACAGTTAAACTATGTTGTTGTTGCTCAGTGGAATTCTGTGCTGAAACTTTGTCTTTTGCACCTGAGTTGGGCTTACCATCATCCGTTCCAGAGTCTGGGCCGACTATCTTCACCGAGTTCTCACTCGTTATTGTTTGTAGGAAATGCCAGTCCATATTCATTTTCCTAATCCACTCCCGTCCTAGTAGTGGAGAACCTCCTTCAGATATCACATATAAGTCCATTATTTGACTGTCTTCGCCCTTGTGGACCACTGCAACCTCTATTTTCCCGATGGGGTACACTCTTTGCCCCGTGTATGTTTTCAATATAATCCCCGTATCCTGTAGGGGAATATGTTGGAATAACTTTCCGTAATCTTTCTTATTTATGACCGTCAATGCCGATCCAGTGTCCAATTCCAGTTTTACTTGGACTCCTTCTATCTGAAGAGTGACCCAAATTGTCTGGAGGTCTGCACCCTTACCAGCGTTGAGTACTCTTAAGCTAGCCAGTTCATTACAGCTTAAGCTAGCCAGTTCATTACTGCTAGCGTCTGAATCGGACTCCTGTTCGGTCACCTTGTGTACCTTTGCGTATTTTCCTTGCGGTGACTTCTTGTTGCTGGTCTTCTTCCCTGACCTGCATACTCTAGCTATATGTCCAAGCCTACCACAAGTTCTACATTCTTGGTTTTTAAACCAACACTGGTTCTGATCATGCGTTGTCTTTCCACAACGATAACATTTGCCAGAACTCATACCCAATTTGTGTGCACTGAGCTCCGGTGACCGTAGCTGCATTACTGCCGTGCCTCTCGCTGCGGCTTCGTGTGCTGCTGCCATAGTGACCGCCTTCTCAAGCGTCAGCTCATTCTCCTCGAGCAGTCGCTTTTGTGTATCCTGTTTAAATAAACCACACACAAATTTGTCTCGTAGTGCATCTGTCAGTCCCGTTCCAAACTGGCAATATTTCGTTAATTTACGCAATTCCAGCAAATATTCAGCATTGCTTTCATGCTGTAGCTGCCTTCTGTCGTAAAATTTAAATTGTTCCGCTAGCATCAGCGGCGTGGGGTTTAGATGATCTTTCAGGACAGTAACAATCTCATCGAACGTCTTATCCGCCGGTTCATCTGGTGATAACAGGTGTTTCAATTGCCCGTATGTCTTCGCACCCATTAAATTTAATAATGTTAGAGCTTTATCTTGGTCACGAATTTTATTGGCCTTACAATAATTTTTTACTCTTTCAACATATATGGCCCAATCTTTGAGGTCACTATCAAAGGTGCTAATATTCCCGTGTTTAGGCATTGTAGATTTGCAATTTCTCAGATTTTATTTTGTTTACTTGTTATCAAAGATGGCGGCTTCCCGCTCTTGCCGTCGTCCTCCGCCCACAAAATGGCGGTTTTCCCACGCTTGGCGGTCTTCACCCGTCCCCCGACGCCGTCTCCCTTCAGCCCCCGAGTGCGGCCCTTATCTTCGCCGCGATCGATAGCCCGCGCTGTGCACCGCGGCTCTCGCACCTTGAGCTTCTGCAACCGCCGCGCCTTTCAGTCCGAGTGCGGCCCTTATCTTTGGTCCCGATCGCTGGCCCGCGCTGCGCCTCGCACTCGAAGCGGCTCCCGGCCTCTGGCTCACCCGCTCGCGCGGCTCTTGCTCGCTCCCTCCCGGGCTCTGGATTACCCGCTCGCGCGTTTCACCGCGGCTCTTATCAGGGATTGTGATCGCCCTTATCTTCTCCAACTTCCCCAGCCCTGTCTTTGCAGCCAACGCTGCACGGCTTACCCCACCACCTAGGTTGAACAAGGAAACTGCAGAAAGACTTCTGTCAGTCGCTGGAAGCTGTCAGGATGGCTGCTGCACTCCAGTGCTCAGTCGCTGATGGAGGCTTCAGAGTCCTAAAGCCTGTCGCTTCTAGTGGGGTGGTGATGTTTGAAACCTCTCTTCAACTGCCGCAGGGTAAGAACCTGACTCGTCGCCAGTGTTAAGTATGTGTATTGTATTGAACAATTAACACAAAGACTTAAACGTATAACTCAAACAGGTCTTTACTGGTTGGAGGTAGGGACTATACGTCGGTCTTTACTTCATGCCCACAGGCGGGAACTGAGGGGAGATCAGTACCCACAGTACTATTTATACCCCTATGGCCAGGAGTGGTACTGCGTATCACTACGCCCTACAAGTAGTGCAGTCCTGTCCATAGGTTCAAAGTAGCACACATATTACATACACAACAAGATGTTTGTTGTGATTTTAAACAAATGAGATGCTTGTTGTAATTTTAAACAATTACAATAGTTTAAACCATATTCTGATGGCATCACATATGCAGATCTCTGCCCTCCGCCTTTTTTCAAACGATGAATATGTTTGAGCGCAGAACTGATTTTTCACTGTTTAGTTAAACATCCTTAGAAGCTTCAGGGTGGCTAGGTTGAATTGAGTATGAAGTGACTGTTAGGAGGTCAACACAACAAAAAGGAGAGGACCAGGATCAGTGCAGCAGATCGGGAAGGCTGCATTTGGGAGCAAAGACCCGAGGATTAAAAAGAAGCTTTAGAAACAGTAAATGCAATGTTCAAACTGCAGGCAGTGATATTTGTGTAACTGAATCACTGCCAGCATCTGGAGAATGGATAGGAGATCCAAGTCCCGAGAGCAAAAACAGTAAATTATTCAGTGATTTGAGTAAACTTCCAACCTTTTTCAATAGTTTACTGATACTAATCATCATTGTTTAAAAACTTTCTTACATTTACATATGAAACAATTAGTTTCACACAGGTTGCACCTCTTCTTCATATCTCTTCTAAATTTCAAAAGTTGCATATGGACCAATCAGAAGGAAATACATTGGCTTATGAACCAATCGAATGCAAGCGTTGCACAGGCAATTTGGTAGGATTTTGCTAATGATCGAAGTAGTGCAGTGTGCAATACACGAAATTTGAGATGATGCCATCGCACCACTCACCCAAAGGCACTGCCAAGACGCCTGAGCAATTTTCAGGGATGCACCTGTTCGCAAGTTGAAATAGCTGAAATAGCACTCACAAGCAACTCACTGGTTGAGGCACGAGGGCGGGGCAGGCCACGGTTGGGGTAACCGTGGACCAGATTTTTTGTAGGGCCAGGAGGAACATTCATGCTCCTTTTGGCTCACAACGAGCAAAATAAAAAGACGCATCTTTTGCTGAACAGCCTGCAGTGGTTTCTTTAATCCAGAGGCTTGGACTAATGCTCTAGGGACTGTAGGACGTGCTGAATTACCCCTCGCCCAACAGGTTATAGAGTTCAGACTTGAGGCTTATGAGAAATAACACCAGACACACTGGTTCTGTCTTTAACCTTTTATTGTTCCTAAGTCAGATTCAAAACTCCAACCACTATTCGAGCAGTCCACCAATAATATTACAGGAAATCATACATACAACCACCCGCCGATGATCAGTCCAGCGTTGATTTTGGCCACATCCTTTCAACTGCAGCTCTTCACCTTTCGACTGCAGCTCTTCAAGGTGAGATGATCAACCAGGCCCCTCGTTCCGACTGCAGCCTGATCCTCGTAGGTGAGATGACCAGCTAAAGCACCTCCTTCTGACTGCAGCCTGATCCTCGTAGGCGAGATGACCAGCTAAAGCACCTCCTTCTGACTGCAGCCTGATCCTCGTAGGCGAGGTGAATTTCCAAACCACCTCCTTCTGACTGCAGTGCCGATATTTTTAGTCACTGGTTTTTATACAGTTTTCTTTGTTTTTTCCAGTAAATCAATCATTTGTAGGAATGGAGGTTCCTAACGAAAAGGCTGAGTTCGACTCAGACAATCAAAATAACAAACTTTAATGGAACAGAACAGGTTTTAACTGGAAACTGCTGGAATACATCGAATACAGGTCTGCTCTCTTTGAAGGCTCCAAGAGGACTGATCCTCTGGTCCGAAAGCTGACGTCATGACATCATCACGTTCTTCCTGCCATTGGGGGATCACGTGATGAACGGCATGACGTCATCACGTTGAAACCGCGCTGTAAAGGTAACTAGACAAAGTACAGTTAAACAGTGTAATTAAATGTACAGACACAGGCTGTAACTACATTGCTGTTAAAGGAATTATGTACAACCGCTCTGAGTCCTTTGGTGGCTCCGCACATGCGCCCCCCACCCCAGAATTGTCTTTAACAGAAAAAGTGAGATGAGGAGGAGGTCTGACAAGTCTGTCTGATCGACTTTGATAACCTGGCAGAGGAAGTTGATGACCGGTGGTTGAGCTGGCAGGCGATTGTGGTTGAGCAGGCGCTGCAAGCGTGTTCGAGTTGGTGGGCGGCTTTGGTTGATCTGGCACGGCGGCTGCGGGCGGTGGGCCATGTTTCAGCGGTTGAGCGACGACGACTGGTCCAGGTGAGCTGGCTTCAATTGGTCTACCGAAATGTGATCCGGCTTTCCTCCGATGTCGACCGAAAAGGATTTGTCTCCTGGTTTGATGACGCGGAAAGGACCAGTGTAAGGGGGCTTGAGCGGATCCTGGTGAGCATCGTGGCGGATGAATACATACTCAGCATTCTTCAGTTCCACTGGCACGTGGGAGTTCTGTAAGCCGTGATTTGATGTAGGCATCGGAGCAAAGCATCTGGCCGCTTCCTGGTGGCTAATGAGTTGCTGGGAGGTGGACCATGGCTCTGTGGGAGAAGGGAGGAAATCCCCTGGTACTCGGAGAGGCTGGCCGTAGATGAGTTTGGCTGAGGACGATTGCAGGTCTTCTTTGGGCACCGTACGAAGACCCAAAAGGACCCATGGAAGTCTGTCCACGCATCCTGCACCTTGAAGACTGGCCCGAAGGGTGGCTTTAAGCGACCTGTGGAATCGCTCGCAAAGGCCGTTCGCCTGTGGATGATAGGCAGTGGTGTGATGAGGTTTGGTGCCGAGACCCTGAGCGACAGCGTTCCAAAGCTCCGAGGAAAATTGTGGCCCACAGTCGGAAGAGATGTCCGCCGGTACCCCGAAACAGGCAACCCAACAGGAGATGAAAGCTCTAGCGACGTCTGCCGAAGTGGTGGAAACCAAAGGAATTGACTCTGGCCACCTAGTGGTGCAGTCCACCATGGTGAGGAGATGCATATAACCATGAGAAGGCGGAAGCGGCCCCACAGTGCCCACATGCACGTGGTCGAAACGATGCTCCGGAACAGCGAACGTAGCCACTGGAGCTTTAACATGACGCAGGACCTTGGCCTTCTGGCAGACTACGCAGGTATTAGCCCAGTCACGGACATTGAGGTGCATACCTTTCCAGACGAACTTCGCCGACATAAGCCGTTGTGAAGCCTTCATCCCAGGGTGTGACAACCCGTGTGTGGCATCAAACACCTTCCAGCGCCATACGACCGGCACGATAGGTCAGGGAACGCCCATGGAGACGTCGCAAAGGAACGTGGCGCCTGCGGCCAGGAAAGTGACGTTGGTCGCTTGGAAACTAGAAGGGACGGTTCTGTATGATTGGACCTCAGAGCCCAAGGCCTGATCTGCAGCCATGAGGACGTAGTCGATCCCCAGGTGAACCGCGTGGACCGTCGCACGGGAGAGGCAATCCGCCACCAGGTTGTCCTTACCAGACACATGTTGAATGTCCGTGGTAAATTTGGAAATAAACGTCAGGTGACGTTGTTGACGAGCGGACCACGGTTCGACGGTTTTGGCCATGGCGAACGTTAAAGGCTTGTGGTCGACAAAAGCCGTGAAGGGACGTCCTTCCAATAAGAACCGGAAATGGCGAATGGCTAGGAAAAGGGCCAGTAACTCCCGATCGAAGGTGCTGTATTTTTTTTCATTTTTCCGTAGTTGACAACTGAAAAACGCCAGCGGTTGCCACATGCCGTTGACCCACTGCTCTTGCACTGCGCCGATGGCATAGTCTGACGCATCTGTGGTAAGGGTGATGGTGGCACCTGGAAGTGGGTGCGCCAGCATGGTTGCGTTGGCCAAGGTGCTCTTGGTATTGACGAAAGACTGGTCCATCTCGACTGTCCAGCTGATTGGATCCTTACCGGACTTGCCCTTGTGGGCCCTGTCCAAGGGTTGCATAAGCTGAGCCGCCTTAGGGACGAATCGGTGAAAGAAGTTGACCATCCCCAGGAACTCTTGCAGGGTCTTGATGGTTGGCGGGTGTGGGAAAGAGGTAACCGCTTCCACCTTCGTCATTAAGGGGGCGACGCCATCCGATGTTATGCGGTGTCCCAAGAAATCGATCTGCTGCAGGCCGAACTGGTACTTGGCTGGGTTGATGATTAAACCGTGCTGGCTGAGGCGCGTAAAGAGGGTACGCAAATGAGAGATGTGCTCTTCCTTGCTAGCACTGGCGATGAGAATGTCGTCAAGGTAGATTAAATGAAGCTTAGGTCTCGGAGCATGGAGTCCATTAAGCGCTGGAAAGCCTGTGCCGCGTTCTTCAAGCCAAACAGCATCCGCAGGAACTCAAAGAGGCCAAAAGGGGTGATGACTGCGGTTTTCGAGACATCTTGCGGGTGCACGGGAACCTGATGATACCCCCGGACGAGGTCGACTTTAGAAAAGATAGAATTTCCCGCCAAATGGGCCGAGAAATCCTGAATATGCGGAATCGGGTACCGATCAGGAGTGGTGGTGCCGTTCAGGCATCGCTAGTCACCGCATGGCCGCCAGCCGCCGCCCGGTTTCGGAACAATGTGGAGAGGCGAAGACCAGGGACTATTGGATCGGCGAATGACCCCGAGCCACTCCATCATGTCGAACTCCGCTTTCGCAGCCGCGAGCTTGCTGGGTTCGAGCCTTCTAGCCCGCGCATAAACCGGGGAGCCAGTAGTGGTGATATGATGTTCAACACCATGCTTCGTGGCCAAGGAGGAGAAAGTGGGCCTTGTCAGCTCCGGAAACTCTCCGAGGAGCCGAGTGAAGTCATCCGGAGGAGGGAAAGCGCAGGCAATAGAGCGCGCCATGGTGGTACCGTGGTAGCATGGAATCGAGTGGAAGGTAGCCGCGTTGATCAACCGGCGGTGCCGGACATCGACAAGGAGGCCGTTGGCACACAGAAAATCCGCCCCTAGGATGGCCTGTGAGACTGTGGCCGTGACGAATTCCCAACAGAAGCGCTGACCGCCGAAACAGACTTGGACCTGCCGCTTTCGGAAAGTTCGAATTGCTGCGCCATTAGCCACCACGAGGGAAAAACCGTGGTTCCCAGCTTGCATATCGAGATTCGACGCAGGTAGAATGCTACACTGCACCCCGGTGTCACAAAGGAAACATCGACCCGATAGGGAATCGGTGATATAAAGAAGTTTTCCCGTAGATCCAATGGCCACCGCAACCGCGGAGTGCCCTTTAGACCCGGTCCTCCTTTGCCAGGAATGCTGCAGGAGCTTTGTTTTTTTTTTGGGTGAAAAACTGCAGGGGGAGTGGCAGCGTCGTGCTTTCGCGCCAAAACGGGCGTGGTAGGAGCACCAGCCCGCTGCAGGAGGAGCTGGAACCGTGTCTGTGGGGGATGGGCGCCTTGTGGCCGTGCAGCACTACTGGGTTACAGTGAAAATCTTATCGGCTTCAGCAGCAAGCTCGGCGCAGTCTGTAATGTCAGATCTGGCTAGGGCAGCCTGTACCTGCTCCGGCATTTGGTAGAGGAAAAGCTCCCGGAAGAGGAAGCATTCCGGTTCGGCACCCAAGAGCGTTAGCATTTGGCTCATGAGCTCAGATGGTTTGGAGTCCCTGAGGCCAGGCATCGTGATGAGCCGACGAGCACGCTCTGGCTTCGAGAGCCCGAAGACCTGTAGCAACTGCGCCTTTATCGTATCATACTTGCTGTCAGTAGGAGGACTACCGAGGAGACTGATGATCCATGAGGCAGTTGCGCTGTCGAGGGCAGAGACCACGTAGTAATAACAGGTCTGATCCGCGACGATGTTCCTGATGGCGAACTGGGCTTCAGCCTGGATAAACCAGGCGTCTGGTTGTTGCTCCCAGAACTGTGGCAGTTTCAGAGTCACGGCGTTCATGTCCATGCTGAAGATCTTCCGCGGAAACTGTTCACGAAAGTCGGGGTCACCAATCTAGGAACGGCGGTTCCTAACGAAAAGGCTGAGTTCGACTCAGACAATCAAAATAACAAACTTTAATGGAACAAAACAGGTTTTAACTGGAAACTGCTGAAATACATCGAATACAGGTCTGCTCTCTTTGAAGGCTCCACGAGGACAGCACGGTGGCATAGTGGTTAGCACTGTTGCCTCACAGCGCCAGGGACCCAGGTTCAAATCCAGCCTCGGGTGACTGTCTGTGTGGAGTTTACACATTCTCCCCGTGTTTGCGTGGGTTTCCTCCGGGTGCTCCGGTTTCCTCCCACAGTCCAAAGATGTGTGGGTTAGGTTGATTGGCCATGATAAAAATTGGCTCTTAGTGTTAGGGGGGATTAAATACATGGGGTTACAGGGTTACAGGGATAGGGCTTGGGTGGGATGGCTGTCGGTGTAGGGACCGGGTGCTAGGGTTTGGATGATCAGCCATGATCTCGTTGAATGGTGGAGCAGGCTTGAAGGGCCGAATGGCCTACTCCTGCTCCTATCTTCTATGTTTCTATGTTTCCTCTGGTCCGAAAGCTGACGTCATCACGTTCTTCCCGCCATTGGGGGATCACGTGACGAACGGCATGACGCCATCACGTTGAAACCGTGCTGTAAAGGTAACTGGACATAGTACAGTTAATCAGTGTAATTAAAGGTACAGACACAGGCTGTAACTACATTGCTGATAAAGGAATTATGGACAACTGCTCTGAGTCCTTTGGTGGCTCCGCCACACATTCAAAAATGGTGAAATGTTCCTTTAATATTCGACCTGAGTTGTTTGAGCTGTCAAACTTTCACACTCACTCATCCTGTGTGGTTATCCATTAGTTGCCTTTATCAAAGCCCAAAATTGTTCATTCACTCATAAAGTTTACAAAACTGGCAGAAAAACCACTTGGTTACAGTTCATGTGTTACGCCGAATCCTGCATTTCAAAACTTCAAAGGTTTGACTCCTCCCCTTTAGCCACCAAAAATCATTCTACAATCTTGTAGTCTATTTGTTGTAGACACGATGGGCTGGATCTTAACTGGATTTTACCTGAGGAGGCACAGTGGGGGCGGGACTGCTGGTTTCCGGGTTATAGTCCCACCCCCAGCGACATCTGATGACCTGACGCTATTTTCCCCTGATTGACCTTGATCCTCCTGATAAGCCTGCCCTGTGGGCTTGCCAGCCAATTAAGGGAAAGCCGGTGTCAGATGACGTCAGTGCATGACGCTTCATCTGCCGTTTTTTTTAAAGTGACAGGCCCCAGAGATCTGCCTCTGTATGCAGCAGATTGAAAGTAGACTTGATCATTGGTACCACAACATAACCGACAAAATAGTTATACATGCAACCTAAAGCCAGGTTAGGACTTGACCTGACACAATTTTAGCAGAGCGAGATGCCCTGAAGGAAGGGGCTTTACTTTGCTTCACTCTTAATAAAATCAGCAGTAGGTGCTGAGTGGTATACACTGGGCTGTATTTTGTGAATGGAGACGTGCTGGAGGCAGCACTGCTGCTTGTGGGGTCTCAGTCCCGCTTCCACCATGCTCTGGCCAACCAGCGGGATTTTCCCCTGATTGACCTTGTTAAGCCCGCCCGGCGGGCTCAGCAGGCCGATTAGGGGGAAGTCACTGACAGAGCATGTCAACGTCTGACGTGCCATCTGTCAAGACTTCTTGAAAGAAGAAATGTCAGCATTTGACAGCTCTGTGAAGCTGTCAAACACTGACATTCTGTGCAGTTTGCTGAGTCCTTGTGTTCAGGAATCATCAAACCTTTCAACTTTGTAGAAAGCAGATGACTGTTGGTTCGGAGGATCCAACAGTCAATCTGTGAAGTCTGTGATGTCGGGGCTCTGGAGCTACCATGGCTGAAGGCTGTAGGCAGAAACAAAGGTAAGTGAACATTTTCTAACACTTAACACTCACCTCACATATTTACCACTCCACACTTGCACCCATCACTCACCTCTGCATCTCACTTTCAGGTCCCTCCGACCCCTGCAGACCTCCTACTCGACTCCTCCAACGCGGCGGGGTTCTCTGAGGTCGGGAAGCCTTCACCTGAAAAGGTAAAATGGGACTAATCCTTTTTTCTGCCTGTTAACTACCTGTTAACAGGCAGTTAAAATGATTTAATCCCTTTCCCGCCTCGAGGAGACGGGACCCAAAGCAGGACATCTTCCCGCCTCCTTGCAAAAGGGCACAGAGGCGGGATGGGGGTGGGTGTGCCACCCGCCCCCAATTTCTGCAATTTTACCGGCAGTCCCGCCTCCATACCCGCTTCCTCGGGCCTGACAAAATCCAGCCCAAGGCCTTTTATTGAAAGCAGCTGGAAATCACTTTTAATACGTATTGTAGCTATTAAAAATGAATGAAAGTTGTAATTATGTGTTACTCAATATATTATATATTACTCAATAGCCATGATAGATTTTTTTAAAAACAAGCTCCAAGAACCCAAGGTTAATTTGGGTAGGATCCATCTGCAGGTTTCACTATACATTTCACTCATAAAAGGTCTGCATATTTTTTTTTGAATATTATGAAGCATGCAGGCATAGCAGCATGGAACCTTTTTAAATGAGTCAATTTTACACATGTAAAGGTTTGCACATTACAATTTAATTCTTAGCTGAAGCAAATCAGGTGAAAAGTGATTCAAGAGCCCCTTAATTGCTGATTCAGTCAAATGATACCAGACTCATTATATGCTAATATATTCTGCAGATGTTACAGGCTGGAATATGTAATCAACACATGCTATATTTTTCACATTATACCATAGTCCATGTTAAGATTTTATTGAAAAGTTGTAGCATTAAGCGTGTAGAGAAATGTTATCTCTACTTTAGAAGCAAGATTGAGTCAAAAGTCTCTGGCCTAGAAATTCGGTGGGGTTAGCGCCCAATTAGAGGCGTTAGAGGGTCTTGCGCCGGAATTATAGCTGGTAACGAAATTGCGTTGGGCCCTACCATCGGCGTTAGCCGGTAGCGCTGCGCCGGCACCGATGACGTCATCGGTGTGCGCAGCGTCCCGGTTGCCGTGGTAACCCGGCCCCAAGCCCAAATTCAGTTGCGGCCGCCTCGCCCGTGGCAGCCGCAACCAACGATTGTTGAAAGGGATGTTACACACCTTTGCGCCGGCGCATAAAGGTGGAGCGGCGGCCGGCCGCTTTCCCGGCGGCCGCCTGCCCGCACCTCCCTCCCCGGACTCCTCCACCACCCCCCCGCGGCACTGATGTGTGTGGCCCGCGAGCCCGGCTCTTCCCCGAGGTGCCGGGCTCATTTGTCGGGCGAATCGACCGGCCAGCGGTCGGCTGCAGGCAGCTCCTCCTTAACAGAAGGAGGAGGCCTGCAGTACCCCAGCCTGCCGCGCCGCCTCGGGTGCCGCAGCGGGGGATTAGCGCCTGAAAACTGCACTGAACGCCCATAGTGAGGCGCAAAAACCCTCCATTAGCGCCCGCCGCCGTCTGGGCCCGGGGCAACCGAATATTCGTCGGGCGCAGCGGCATTAACGCCGGCGCAAAATTTCGGGCGCTAAAGCCCTGGCGGACCCACAACCGAATTTCTAGGCCTCTTTGTCTTTGCTTCGGCATTTCCTTACCCTACTTTGTTGAGCTGAGCTATCCCTGGTTTGAGCACATTTTCATGAAAGAGTACTGCACACCATTCCATTTTGAAACAATCTGCTCAGCTTCCCTTGTAGGTCAACCTGGTTAGAATAGAGTGTGTCATTTATAAGTGAGATAGACTAGGTCTTACTTAGCTATAGTGTAGATACATAACTCTCGTATAAACACAATGGCCCGGATATTCCGATTCCTACAGGTGTGTATGCGTTGTGTACCCACCCATAGGGACATCAGAAATACCGTTTTCAGGCATGCACAGCGCATGTGCTGAAAACCGGCATTTCTGATCTGTCAAGAATGCCTGCGCTGGAAAAGGGCCTCTGTGGGCGGATAGTTCTGCTTTCTGGACCGCTCCGCCCGCAGAAAACCCTTAGAAATCTTACGCCTGGTAAAAGCATAAGGCCTGCTTTTACCAGGATAAGAGTTGAAAAAAGTTTTTAAAACATTTTCAGTCATTTATCATTTAAAAACACTTTTAGAAAAGGCAAATTAATTTTCAGCCCTGTAAAAAACTAATTATTTTTTTCAAAAAATTAAATTCTTGTTTAAAATATTTAATTTATTGTAATTTCAACTAATTTTAAAAATGTGATTTAAAAAAAAATTTATTCAATGTTTTGAAGTGTTTTTGGGGTGATCTCCATTCATATATTTGACAGGTCTATCTCTCAAGTGTATGAAGGGAGATTCCCTTCTATGATTGGCTCCCCATGGCCCACGTGATCACTGGGACGCTTGTGAACCGCCTGCACCCCTGGGATACATGGACCCTGCACACTTGGAGTTGGAGAGGCCCAGCATCGGAACTATATGCACCTCGGGAGCCCTCAGGTAAGTGCGTGGATATTTTCCAGATCGGAGGATTCCGAACGCGGGAAGCCTCCGATCGGAAAATACAGCCCATTAAAGTGTTTTTGGGTTGAATGTAACCACACTTATAAGTTAGTGTTAATAACAACCTTAGTTAAACTCATTTTTTAAACTACAATCAGCTTTCGAGACTCAGAACATAGTCTACAAAATGTTAGCTTCTGCCGTCCAACTCTGGTGCCTGGTTCTTTATTGTTACCTTACTGTCCTCATTGTTTTATAAAATTTAACGACTGACATCACAACTGCATCAGTAGTAATGGACTTGCATAAGAGAGAATGATGATCTTCGCTGATATCTATAATTGCTTAAAAGCCTCTGGGGTTGTAATAACTTGAATATTGTAATATTCCCCCGTTGTCTCAGATGCACGTGTCCAAAATATTACCAACATGCCATGGAATGGTAATGTACTGCAATTGCGATACATCTATGTTCATTCCTTAAGTCATAATATGCTTGCTAAAGATGATCTGCCCATTTTATTTTACTGGTAAAAAATTTGAAATATTAAATTTTCACCCCACCACAAAGTGGAAAAATTCATAATGTACATGTGGAAGGAGTTGTGCATTGAGCTCATTATTGCACATGTACTCAAGGAAGTGAAAATTGTGGCCCTGGTTGTCCATTCAACATTAGTGACTGCCACATTGTTAAAGCAACCCAAAAGTTACATTTGTTCAATAAAAAACATGTTGTTAATTAATTCTCAATGTTCAACGTAAAGTTCAATGAAAGGCGACCTCAATTAAGCTAGGAAATACAGTGATATCTGCCACATTCTCAGAGTTCAAAAATGGGACGAATGTAACTATGTATGTAAGTTTTACTTCCTCTTTTGTAGAAAGATTGCAGAATAGATGTACAAAAGATGCTGGGGGAAAAATTCGGTTGCTTTGCGCTTCCCGTTAGCATGGATGCTAATGGGGCGCAAAGCAACTAGCGCCCGGGCGTGCCTATGTTTGCACTGCTCGCGAAATTGACCAGATATTTTGCGGCGGCGCTAAACACTATGACCACGGTCTCCTGCACCCACAGATCGTGACGTCAGTCGAGCATGCAATGCCCTGCTATTGCCCCAGACCAGATATTGAGTGGTGCCCGACAGGTTGAGGGGAACATTGTGCAGTCAGGAAGGGACTGGGTGAACGCTATTTAAAGGCGACCGCTTCCTGCCTTTTTATTGCCGACATTTTTGCACCACGCAGTCTGAGAGAGAGAGAGAGAGACTTCTGGAGAGATTCAATGCTGTGTGAAGGAGTTTTGGGTACTGAGCAGTACTTTGCAGGTTCATTTTGATTTGACTTTCCTTGCATCGATTTAGAAGAGACTCTGGTGGCTGCACTCTGAGCTCTTTCCCTGGGCCTCTCCATTGTTCTTTCCAGCAGAGTGGATGTACAGGTCTCTCCAGGCTGAGATTCAAGGCTACAATGAGCAGGGTGTGGATGGAGAGCAAGATCGACCCTCCCCTTTAAGAACTGTATAGTGTGTCTGTGTTCCATTGCTGACTGACATCACATGAGCTTTGCCAGCGCTCTGAGGCAGCACCTCGCTCCTCAGTGTTAGCACCTTAAGAGAGGTGTGTAGCACCTGATTTAGCGCTGCAATCACCTCCAGGGGCGATAGAAGCCAAGTTTGCAGTCGGAGGTGATAATTAGCGCCAGGTGCTAAACTATGCGCCCGGCTGATAATTATGCCCCAAACGGGTCGATACCGAATTTCTCCCCCGCTGTTTCTGATTTAAAATTGCAGAAACAATTCTAAACCTGGGAGTTGTAACGCTGATTTATCTGCGTTAGGTTGGGTGATAATAATTCTGCACAGTAAGAAATGTTTTGGTGCTGGATAAATAGGCATCAAAGGTTGATCTGGTAGTGTCTTTAGATTTGTGAGCCATGATTGGTTAGAAAAAGGGCCTAGGAGCTGTATTTCAGTCAAAGGCCAACAAATCATGTTATAGACCCCACCTTTAATACAGAGTGGTTGGAGACCCTGAACGCTCAGATAAAACAAATAGGGATGATATCTAAAGTATTTTCAGAAATATTAAACTAGGCTTTAGTGTAAATAAAGTAAAAATAAAAATAATAAATAAAATGAGTGTGTAAGGAAGAGGAGAGAATAAGATAAAAGTCTTTAATATGTTTATTTTTGTAGTAAAGACTTAATACTGTCGTAATAACTCCTGAGATCTGAATAGCTTTCTTGCAGCAATATTGGAGTTTATTTCTGCACCACAGCAGGGGAACTAAGACATGGCTGGCCAGGGAGACTGAAATGTTTTGGAGTGGTCAGCAATCAAAAGAACACATTGAAGGTGCTAATTAAAAAGAACTAGTTCCATAATAAAATGTTAGTTCAAGTACATGAAATTATTCCATCCATAAGTTTATTCAGGGTATGGTAGGTGCGACTGTGCATCTCCGATGTTTCATCTGCTGATATTGTCATGTTTTAAGTGGTAATCTTGGTTCTAATTATTGAAGGCTGTACACTAAAACTGTTCACAAGGGAGTAATGCTGATTCTTGCATTAAATTGTGGGGGATGAATATTGCTTACAGTGGTGTATCTTTTTTAACCCAGTAGTAACCTCTATACGATCTGTATAACTGTCCTACGCAGCTTGCAAAATAGTCTTAATTAAGACTATTAGGATTATTGACTTGTGTGGCCAAAACATATTGATTGTGTAGGTTAATGGTTATTTATTTCTCAGTTCTGAATTATATTGAACATTTTAAAATCAGGGCAAGTGTTGCAGACATTTTTGTGGGTGACCAATTTGTTCATATATACAGATAATTCCTCGAAGGAGTGTATTTGGACTTTTCGATCTGGCTGGGAATCCAACTCTACCCGACTGTGCCCTAAAATGGTTTGCTCCTCCCCACTTCTTTACCACAGAAATAGTCAGGGAAGGGAAAGGTATTGTCATAATAAAATAGACAAAGGAGAGGAGGAAGATGAGGTCATGGTGGGGGTGGGGGAATGACATTCACAGTGCTCATAATGTTGCCATCCAGTTGGCTTCTTCATCCAATTGTAGGATGCAGGACTTCTGTTTTTGTACTACGCTTAATGGCCTATTCAGCACTGTGTCTTGGCATTTCTCCACTGGTAGATAGCTAAGTTAATGCCTTACTCAACAGTTAAAGTTTGAAACACTTCAATTTTAAATAGCTGTGTTTTTACAATCTTTGTATGTGCTTTCAATTGCAGTTTGCTTAACCATCTTTAATTAACATTTACGATCTATCCAGCCCTTGATAAGTGCCATATTTTGGTGCATTTGCAATTATTTTAGAAATGTCTGTTTTAAGGTATTTCCCTTGACTGGTTATTTTTCATCTCCCCATGTCATACAATTTCTGTGGCAGAGAGTACAAGTGAGTGATGTGCTCCCAGGCCTCCAGCAACGGGAGCCTGTAAGGAATGTGTGATGGTATTGTAGAAAAGGGGGGGGGTTAGGTGTGGTTTTGGTTGCCCCTGGGGTTTGTCTCTGGCTAGTCAGAAGTATCTGAGCTGCTCTAGGCCCCATGCTGTTTCAAATGGCTCCCTTTTCTGGTTCTGACCGCCGGACTTATTTCAGTAGCGAGGTAGACAAAACGAGACTCGTGGTTGGGTGCAAAGAAGACCAATATTTATTGAAATAAAGAATAAATTGAAAATAATGATGAATACAGCACACTTTTACTTAATACAGCACACCTTTGCTTAATACAGCACACCTTTGCTTAATATAGCACACCTTTCGCTTAACGCAGCACACTTTTGCTTAATACAGCACACCTTTGCTTAATACAGCACACCTTTGCTTAATACAGCACACCTTTGCTTAATGCAGCACACCTTTTGCTTATCGCAGCACACTTTTGCTTAATACAGCATACCTTTTACTTAATAGGGGAGGAGAAACGGACACATCGAGGGAAAATTGACTAAAATTACAATTTAACAAAATTTCCCTTTAATTCCCACCCCTAATATCTATCTAGGTTGCCTTGCAATGGGCCAGAAAGCTTATGCTCACCAGTGAATGCCTGCTCCGTGCCCCTACGGTCTGTCTTAGATTCTTCACCGCCCCAAAGTAGAGATACCCCAGTAATTCAGAAGTAACTGCTGGTATTCCACTTCTTTGGGCGGGCTGTTGAGCTGTTCCTCTTGCAGGCAGGGCATCGGAAGCAAGGTGGCAGAGAGCGAGAGAATGGCTTCCTGAGGGGCTAACTAATACCCCATTGGGAGCTGTTATCTTCGCACCCAAATCTAGATGTATCTGGGCTATACAAAGTGGGCCGATCTGTCCCCATTGACTGTAATGGGTTTGAATGTGTTTCCCATTCGTTTAAACTGGTTTGTGCTCAGTTTATAATGTCCCAATGCTGGACAAACAAATCCTTAAGTGTTCAGTCAACAGCACTCAAGTGCTTTGTAAACAATCCATTGTCTTGTGGCCACTGCCCAACCGCAACTGATTGACAGCTTCAAGTACTTAAGCCCTTGAGTCAACATTGTAGAGAGCTCATGTAAACAAACAATCCTTTTGTTCCTCTGTTAAACTTCCTAAACTGCAGTTGATTGACAGTTTAAATACCTCAAGTACTTCAGTCAGTGATGGGAGATGTTCAGGCAGGCTGCCTTTGTCTTCTGCCACGAGGCCTGACAGCCATTTTTGATGCCCTGGGTTTTTAAGGTACATTCCAACCAGGTTTTCGTTTAATCAAATAATCTTTGGGGGCTGTAGAAATTTCCAAAATTTAACGAAACCTTACAGTATCCTGGGGATAACACTCGTCCTCTGGAGGTTAGCTCTCTACCTTTGAAGAACAACCTGGCTATTGCTCAGTAACTCCTGTATTGGAACTGATAGGGCACTCAGAATGTGAAGGATCACAGGCACAAGTACCTCCATTCATTGTCATGGTGCATAGGCTCTTGAATATACTACACATCTGGCATAATATGATCATTTTTCTTCAGCTTCATTGCCCTATGATGGGAAGAGGTAACTGAAAGCAATTCAATACCAACAGTAACATATATAATGGCTTTCAAAATATCCCAAGGTGCTTTACAAGAAGGAGCAGTGGATATTGAGCAGAAAGAAGTTATAGGAGGTAAGCAAATGACCAAAGAGGTCAGTTTTGAGGACATATTTTAAGGTAAGAGATAAAATTAATGAATGAAGAGAATTCCAGAGTACAGGTAATTTATGTGCCATGCAAAAAATGATGGAACAGAAGGAGGAAATGCACAGTGGACTAGAATCAGGAGAGCAGAAGACACATGCGGTGATGTATGGTGAGAGAGGATTGCAGATGTAGGGTGGGGCAAGATCATGGAGAGAAAGGACAACAAGGATTTTCAAGAGGAAGAGGACACTTAAGTCTACTTAAAAGGTGCTTACAGGGAAGACAATAGCATAACAGGGGCAAGGAATAGATAGGCTGGCAATAGTTGTGATGTTTGAACCTCCGCCTAATTAAAATTAACCATGGTTTAAAATGTACAAAGTTAAAACCCTGCTGTGCAAGATTAATGACAAATCTGTTAATATAGTTATATGAAATGTCTTCATTTGCTATTTGAACAAAGGCATCAACCTGTAAAGAGATTAATACTTTCACTAAAATAAAGGACAAATAGATGTAGGGGGTGGCCTGTGTGTAGTGGTGTTTGGCGCGCACGTACGCCCAGTCAGTTATGCCCCTAACTGTTTAGTGAGCAGTTCGAATCACTCCCATGCCCATGGGTTCTAGACACCGGACTTAGGTACAAGGCGACGGTACAGAGAAGACTCGAGTAGACAGGTGGTTGGATGTCAACAAAAACCAAGATTTTATTGAAGAGGAAAAACTTGATACAATCTCATGGGAAAATTACTAGCGCACACTTCTACTGGCAAAAATACAAATGTAAAAGAATAATAATAACTATACTTATGCAGGGAATGGGGAACACAAGGCACATTGAGGGAAAACAACTATCTTAACAATCCCCTTATCCTTATCCCACCCCCTATACCTAACTAGATTAAGCAATGAGGGGTCAGAACTTCATGCTCACCAATCAAAAGGTTTGTTAGACTAAAAAAGCAGCAGTTGGGTTCGGGGTTCGCTCTTGGTGCTCTCTGGAGCCTGCCGTCGTCACGTGGCCTCCAGGCGCTGCAAAGGCGTTGTCCAGGTTCGAGTACCCCAAAGTTAAAGTCTCTGTTTGGGTACTTTACCTTGCAGGGATGATTCTTCGTCGACAGCCACCAGATTGAGTTGGTGTGCAGTTATTCGAAGGTCGGCTGAGGCTGAAGGCCTGATAATTCGAAGCCTCTCCTCAGTTCATCTCCTCAGTTGGTCTTCTTCAGCCGGTCTTCTTCAGGCGGTCTTCCCTCCTCCCCTCGTCGCGTCCCACCTCGCCTGGCCTGAATTGTCCGTGTCCGCACGACCCAGTGCCGGGGCTAGTTCCAGATTGTGTGGGAAAAGGGCACGGGCAAAGGCCAGGGGGTAAGCGCGGGACGGGGGAAGAGCGGCAGCCATGAGGGCGAGGGGCCGAAGAGCAGCACCAGCACACCAACCAACACTGAACACGAACACCTGACTCGAACCCCCCCCTACTTGCTACCCGAGGGGGCCTTCAATTGTACCTTCGTCAAAAACCCTTATTTGCGCACCAAGTCACGTTAGTCCTTTGTTTTAATCTTGGCGGGCTATTTTAAATAATGGTAGCAATCCATATTAACTGGTTTTGGATGGCCGGTAATCGCATCTACCGGCCCAATAATTGACTTGTATTGTCCTGAAAGTTACTTGATGGGCCTGTCTGGCCTCGGTGGCTCAGTTAATCTCTTTCTGATAATACATGCAGACTGCTAGATGGCCTTAACTATAGGCCTAAACTGAATTTAGATTTGCCTCCAATTCAGTCTAATGCATAATTCAGAGTCCTGTCTGTTTCCAGAACACAAAGTCGCTCTTCACAGAAGCCTGCAGCTTGGTTTCGATTTCTCCAAGCTGTCTGCGTTGCAGAGTCCATTTTAAAATCTCACAGGCTTTCTGCCATGAGGCACGGACGCCATTTTGGGTACCCTTTTTGATTTTAAATAGTCCACGCAGGGTCCCATTTATTAATAACAGCCTTCAGGGAAATGCAGAAATGTTGCAAATCTTACAGTCCGCCCTGTGATACTAAAACTTGCTTAAAATATCATTCTTATAAGGTGAGCAAATTTTTTCTGACCCGGCATAGTCAACCTTCCCCTGTAAGTACCTGTCTAATATACCCACGACACATGCACTTCCCATTCCACGAAAATGTAGTGTACGTCAGCATTCAGAGAGTAAAATTACAGACTTTACACACACATCCAAGCATGGAGGGGTCCAACCCCCCTGCACCACTTGGTACACATATCTTTATTAAATTGCGTCGCAGAAAATCAACAAAAGAAAAAAAAAACTTCAATAAAAATAACAAACACAAAAGAAACAACAATTCTTTAGTCAAAATACAGGGAAAAGATTTAAACCGGCGTATCTCCCTCCACCTCTACATAATGTTCCTTCCAGATCCTCTGGTTTCGGAATTCTGACCACCGACCTTTTCCCTTACACTGAATACAAACTAAATACAACACTATCCCTAACTGGCAAACCACAAGAATGTGGGAAGCCAGTCTGATCCATGAAGGGACCTCTATATTACTGAAAATGTTCCACCAGGGTGCAGTCACAATATCCAATATCTTAGTCCCTATCTCTACTGTTTTCTGTTCGAGTGTATAAAAAAGTTTCTGCGAAACTATAATGGCTTTGAGTTATTTGGTCAGATGTTCAGTGAGAGGGGGAATTTCATAGCCAAAGTGCGCTATGTACTTTTGCAAATCCGTAAAATTCTCCTTCACAGTGAGGTGAACAGTGGAGGGTTCAGGAATGGGGACAATTCGCTCCTGGGCCACTTGAACTTCTGCCTCGGGTTTAAAACATAAACTGCTGTCACTAACCGGACACCAGCTATGCTGGCCATGCTGGTGGTGGGACGCGCCGGTGGTGACACAATATGTCCCACCTCCTATATATGCTACCTGCGGGGGAACATGGCTTTGTGCCATTGCCTCCATGGTACAATTTATATGCTTCGCGTCAGCAGCTCTGAACCCACACTGCGGTTTTGAAAAGGCATTCAAGTGCTGGGGGCACAGGATTATGTGTGCTCCCTGGCTCCGGCACCCTGAGAGGTCAATACCTGTCATAGCGTGCTCCCACTTAATGATGTAAGGCGGGACCACTGTGAAACGAATGTGTGCACCCCCTTGAATGACTCCAATTTTCTCAACCCTGTATACTGGTGCGGGTCGGGCTGTCCTACCCATGACCGGCATCCTAACTACTGTAACCCCTTCACGGTTCTCTAGATATATGTGAGATGTGGTGTCTGTTGTAGACAGTATTCTATAGTCCAGTAAGGAGATCACTACTACAATGGCTTAATTCTAATTATCTTACTTTATAGTTTTAACGTCAGACAGTATAAGAAGATTACGGGTCAATTACCTAAATTAGACATTTGCATACATTAGAATGAATCTAGACATGATAAACATACAGGCCTAGAAATTCATTATAGCCACTTTTGGGGCGGTAAAGTCGGGCGGCCGCTAAAGTTTGCGCTGGGCGCAAAGTCGAGGCCACTTCGCCGATATTCAGTTGCATCGCCCTAAGAGGTTGCTGCTGCGCTAAAACAGGCGATGCATGACTATCATTAGGCGCTAAGCCGGCAGCCTGGGGCGCTAACACCGGAAGTTGGGCGCAGGGCAGGTGCGGCGAGCTGTTGATTGCCGGCAGACACTCTGGCTCTGGTGAGCTCTTAAAGGGGGAGGGTGGATTTGTTTTTTTGACAGGCCGAGACTAGTGTATTTGTGTTTTTGGGGAGGGCTTCTCTCCATCACTTTGTTGTTGTTGTTGTTGTTGTTGTTCCTCCTCCTCCTCCTCCTCCTCCTCCTCCCAAAGAAGGAGTGTTGCAAAACGGCTGCCTTTTCTACTGCAGGAGTGCCCTTTAATTTGCGCTCCCCGCGGCCCGCCTCGGCTGTGTACCGTTCCACTTCACAGTCATTCGGGCCGCCAGGCGCACAATGGGGCGGCGCGAGTGAAGCTCCGGTTCCGGGCGCACAAAGGGCGTTGCACGACGAAATGACGTCATGATCTGTGCGCGCAGATGAGCACGCGCAATGACTTTGCGCCGGCGCTAAATGTCTACTGAAGTTGGGGCGAGGCGCAGATCGCGCTGCGCCCGGGTGCTAAGCACCTAGCGCTTGAGATCTACTCCTCCTAAGGCGCTAACGGCTGGCGCAGCCAACTGAATTTCTAGGCCACATTCTCCATTTATATGGATTCAAAGGAGAATCTGTCCCTGTGTCCAAATTCGAGTGCACTTTTTCGTTGGCGCGCTTAAGTTGGAGCTCATGGTATGTATAATGTCTGCAAGACTTACGACTCCGAACCCCTTCGTTGAATTCTCTTCACGATCACTGAATCCCACTTTGAGTTCTGGATGCAGAGCTACTAATACGAAGGGTGGCGGCCGAGTTTGGAAGCCCGGGACGGGATGCGGCAGCCATTTGCCTCCTGAGCCCTCTTTTCAGAGCTCCTGCCCTCTTTTCTTCCAGTCGCTTCGCGTTTCCCGCTCGAAAAACCCGACTCCACCCCTTCCTCCTGGGGTTTCTGCCTGGAGACTGCGCAGCCTCACTGTCTGCAACAGTTGATACTGGTGCAGAATTATGGAAAGTCTGCTCTTAGTCACATTGTGTCCTTAAAAGTTCTTGCCGTACCTTCACATGGGCAACTTTAACCCGGGGATTTATAACAATGATAATACAGTGTCTAAGTTAAAGATTGATAACCATACTTAGCGTACATAACATTTCCAGTGGGTATTACACTCCCCCCCTACCAAATATAGGCATGTCCCCATGACTAATGAACTTTACACATAAGTGGTTGCATGCTTCCCAACCATGTATAAAGGGAGGTAACATATCGAACCGTAGGGGCTATCATTACACTTGGCACTCCTAGTGTACTGTATGTCAATCTTTCAGGAACCTTCTTAACTCGCTGTGAGCTCCTTATTTTGGATACCCGGTCTTCAGTTCCTTCAACTACGTTGGAGGCGTTGGTTCCTTTGTTATCATGCCTTTCAGTCTCTTTTATCTCCTTCTCGGAAGCATCTGGTTCTTCCCAGACCATGTCCAAGTCTGAGCTAAATGGTTCAGACAATTCATCCAGATTCTGTCTTATGCGTCTTTCTGGGAGGTCGTACCATAGATCCTATTCTTCATCTTCCGACTCATCAGGTTCCTCATGATCCACACACTGTGTCATGGGTTTTCTGTCTTCTGGAACAAAGTTTTCCTGCTTTCTCGTTTTTTTTCTTCTTCTTCTCTGCAGGGTTCTCCTACTAGGTGTCGGCTCATTATCCGCTGGCGGATCCAGACGCACTTGCTGTCCCAATGGCAGGATATGATTCCGGTGCAGTATTTTTATGGGTCCATTCCCACCTGCAGGTTTTAGCCGAAACACAGGTAGTTGTGACATTTGACTTTCAACAATGTAAGGTGTAGAAGCCCAGCGGTCTGCTAACTTATGTTTCCCTTGAAGCCCTAGGTTCCGTATGAGAACTCAGTCACCAGGCATGAGTTGGGAAAAATGGATCTTCTGGTCATACCTCTGCTTATTTCCTTTATTCTGTTTGGCAGAAACAGACTCAGCAAGTTCATAAGCAGCTTGCAATTCCTTTCTCATGTCAGATACATACTTGAGGTAAGTTCTCTGTGATGTGCCATCACTGGATACTCCGAAACACAAATCCACCGGCATCCTCGCTTCACGTCCAAACATGAGGTAGTACGGTGAAAAACCAGTAGCGTCATTTCGGGTACAATTATAAGAATGAACAAGATGTCCAATGTGCCGACTCCACTTGTTCTTTCACTTTGAATCCAGCGTTCCAAGCATGTCTAACAAAGTACGGTTAAACCGCTCAGGTTGAGGATCTCCCTGAGGATGGTATGGAGTTGTTCTTGACTTCTCAATCCCGAGCATGGACAACAACTCATGTATAAGTCTACTTTCAAAGTCTCTACCTTGATCACTGTGTATTCGCTTTGGCAGTCCATAGTGGATGAAGTATTTCTCCCACAACACTTTGGCAACGGTGGATGCTTTCTGATCCTTTGTGGGAAAAGCTTGGGCATAGCAAGTATAATGATCTGTAATGACCAAGACATTTGCGGTATTGATGGAATCGGGTTCGATGGACAGAAAATCCATACAGACAAGTTCTAGAGGTCCATCACTTTGCATGTGAAACAGAGGAGCAACTCTTTTAGGTAAAGTCTTTCTCTGGACACAGCGTGCACAGGACTTGCAGAACTCCTCAACCGCAGACTTCATACGCAGCCAATAGAATCTGTCCTTGACCAACCCATAGGTCTTATCTACTCCCAGATGACCTGCGTCATCATGCAAAGACTTCATCACTATTTCCCTGTACTTTTCAGGCAGGACCAACTGTGAATGACATGGTTTAGTGGGTGGGTGAGTGATTCTACACAACACTCCCTCTGTGGCGGAGCCACCAAGAGACACTGAACAATAATCATTCCTTTAACTACTCTGTAGTGCAGTTGAGGACTGCACCTTTAAGCTGTGTGTAGTTTCTTGTATTTCCGCGTGATGACGTCATGACGCCGATCACGTGACCCCCAGTTGGCGCGGAGAACGTGATGACGTCGGGTTCCAGTATTTAGTGGCAGTCTTGGAGAGGCTGTGGGACTGGACAGACCTGCTTACATCTGCTCTTGTAGTTTTATCAGTTAAAGTTATTTGTATATTAAAGCTTGATTATTTCATTTCACTGCGTTGGACTTCATTATTTGGATAGGAACCTCCGTTCCTACATTGGTGACCCCGAGCTTGTTGGACGACTTTCTTCGAGATACTTACAATGAACACGAATGCCGTTGCCCTTAAATTGCCGCAGTTCTGGGAACAGCAACCAGCAGCATGGTTTTTCCAGGCAGAAGCCCAGTTTGCTATCCGGGACATTACAGCGGATTCAACCCGTTATTATTACGTGGTTTCCGCTCTGGACAGCGCCACGGCTTCACGGGTCGTCAGCATCCTGGGGAATCCACCGGCAGAGGGCAAGTATGAAGCTTTAAAAGATCGTTTACTACAGGTGTTTGGTTTAACTAAGTCGGAGCGTGCACGCAGGCTTATCGCTATGCCCGGTCTTGGGGACTCAAAACCATCAGAATTGATGAGCCAAATGCTCACGCTTTTGGATTCGGAGCCCCAATGTTTTTTATTTCGAGAGCTCTTCCTCTGCCAGCTACCCGAGCCAGTTCAGGCAGTCTTGGCCAGTTCTACGATTACGGACTGTGCCGAGCTGGCTGCAGAGGCAGATAAGACTTTTATGGTCACACAGCAGAGTTGCGCAGCCACGAGGCGTCTTTCTCCTATGCGAGCAAAGTCCAGCCCTCTTCCAGCAGGCTGGTGTGTGTACCACACCCGTTTTGGCGCCACGGCTCGACGCTGCCGTCCTCCCTGCAGTTTTGTTGAAAAAAAATCTCCAGCAGGCTCACAAACTTCGATGCAGAAGGGGCTGACAAACACACCCAGTTCACCATGGCAGTCGGTTCAGCAGGAAAACTCCTCTATATTACTGATTCCAGAACAGGGCGACGATTCTTGTGTGATACTGGTTCTCAGTGCAGTATTTTGCCAGTTTCAAAGCTAGATCTACAATCCTGCGGTCACGGCCCTTCCCTCGAGGCAGCCAATGGTGCGGCCATTCGCACGTTCGGTAAACGGACAGTTAATTTAACTCTTGGAGGTCAACGTTTTGTATGGGAATTTATAACGGCTAAAGTATCACAGGCCATCCTGGGGGCTGATTTTTTCTGTGCCTATGGTTTTCTGGTCGACGTCCAACATTGTCGACTCATTAATGCGTCTACTTTCTATGCGGTGCCTTGTCACCGCAGTACTGCTATCTCCTGGTCGGTTGCCTGTGCGGTTCCATCGCAGGAAGGGTTTAGGCGCCTACTTGGCGAGTTCCCGGGGCTCACCAGGCCTACATTCTCGGCAGCAGTCGCGAAGCACGGTGTGGTGCATTATATCACCACAACGGGATCGCCTGTTTACGCTCGGGCACGAAGATTGGAACCCGGAAAGCTTATAGCCGCAAAGGCAGAGTTTCAGATTATGGAGCGCCTTGGGATTGTCCGACGCTCCGATAGTCCTTGGTCTTCCCCACTACACATTTACCTAAACCAGGTGGCGGATGGAGGCCTTGTGGGGATTACAGACGCCTTAACGAAGCCACTATGCCGGATAGGTATCCAATACCGCATATACAAGATTTTTCGGCTCATTTGGCTGGCAACTCAATGTTTTCCAAAGTAGATCTCATTCGTGGATATCACCAAGTTCCTGTGCACCCTCAAGACATCCCCAAAATGGCGGTCATCACACCGTTTGGCCTTTTTGAGTTCATTCGCATGCCGTTTGGATTGAAAAATGCAGCTCAGGCTTTTCAGCGACTTATGGACTCTGTGTTACGGGACCTTCCTTTCATTTTCATTTACTTGGATGATATTCTCATTGCTAGTAAGGATAAGGAAGAGCGCATGGCTCATTTACGTACACTCTTTGCCCGTATCAGCCAACATGGCCTCATCATAAATCTAGCCAAATGCCAGTTTGGGTTAACCAGCATTGACTTTTTGGGGCATAGGATCACCTCAGAAGGCGCCGTCCCACTGGCCACTAAGGTAGAGGCAGTTACGGCATTCCCGCGGCCTCATATACTTAAATCTCTTCAGGAGTTCCTGGGGATGGTAAATTTTTATCATCGTTTTGTCCCCAAAGCAGCCCAATTAATGCAGCCACTGTACGAAGCACTTAAAGGGAAGTCGGGTAAAGATGTTATCATTTGGACACCACAGATGGACCAGGCATTCCTGGACACCAAGGCGGCATTGGCAGATGCAACTATGCTTGCACACCCACTCCCGGGCGCGACCATCGCCCTTACTACCGATGCCTCCGATTACGCCATCGGGGCAGTTCAGGAACAATGGGTTGACGGGACTTGGCAGCCATTGGCCTTTTTTAGCCGCCAACTGCATAAAAATGAGCGAAAATATAGCACTTTTGATTGGGAGTTGCTGGCCTTGTTTTTGGCCATCCGGCATTTTCGTTTTCTCCTAGAAGGGCGTCCGTTTACTGTATTTGTGGACCATAAACCGTTCACTTTTGCAATGGCCAAAACGGCGGAGCCGTGGTCAGCCCAGCAACAGCGCCACCTTACATTTATATCTGAATTTACGACGGATTTACGACATGTGTCTGGCAAAGATAATCTTGTGGCTGATTGCCTTTCGCGTGCCCCAGTCCAGGCAATTCACCTGGGAATCGATTTCGTCGGGTTGGCGAAAGAACAGCTGGCGGATCCTGAAGTTCAGGCGTATCGGACCATGCCTTCCAGCTTGCAGGTAGCCGATGTTATGTTCCAATCAGCAGGAACCACGCCCTTGTGTGACATATCCATGGGAGTACCCGGCCCATTGTGCCAGTCGAATGGCGTAAGAAGATTTTTCAGGTTATACATGGCTTATCACACCCGGGGATGCGAGCTTCACAACGACTTATGTCCCGTAAATTTGTTTGGAAGGGAATGCATTTAGACGTTCGGGACTGGACAAACAATTGCGTGGACTGTCAAAAATCAAAGGTCCACCGTCACGTTAAGGCTCCAGTGGCCATTTTTCCAGTGCCTGAACGCCGGTTTGACTATGTACATGTGGACTTAGTGGGCCCCCTCCCCATTTCGCGGGGTTTTATGCATCTCCTGACAATAGTGGACCGTACTACCAGGTGGCCAGAGGCGATTCCCTTGGTTGCTACTACTGCAGCGGACGTATCCAGGGCGTTCATTTCGTCGTGGGTGGCCCGGTTTGGAGTGCCATCTGATATCTCCTCTGACCGAGGTCCACAATTTACGTCAGAGTTGTGGAATGCAGTTGCACAGGGCTTGGGTACCAAGCTGCACCGTACCACCGCTTACCATCCGCAAGCAAATGGCTTATGTGAGAGGTTTCATCGGTCTCTAAAGGCGTCCCTCCGTGCCAGCTTGCATGGTTCCAACTGGGTGGATAGACTCCCTTGGGTGTTGCTAGGCCTTCGTACAGCCCCCAAAGATGACCTCCAGGCTTCATCGGCTGAGTTAGTCTACGGTCAAGCACTTCGAGTACCAGGGGATTTCCTCCCTCCACATACAGAATCGTGGTCGCCTGCTCAGCAGCTCCTTCAGCATCAGGAGGTGGGAAAGAATTTCCTGCCTATTCCAACCTCGCATCACAACCTACAGAGGCCTCATGTTCCGGCAGAACTTATGAGTTCCGATTATGTTTTTATTCGGCAGGATGCTCATAGAGATACACTCAGACCACCTTATGCTGGACCGTTTCGTGTCATCGCTGCGGGAGAGAAATATTTTACGGTCGAAGTAGGAGGTAAGTCTGATACCATCTCCATCGACCGACTTAAACCAGCCCATCTGGATCGGAGTGAACCAGTGATTGTTGCTCAGCCACCTCATCGTGGACGACCACCGTTGGCTGCTAGACCAATTATGCAGCAGTCTACTATTAAATTGCCTGCTTCAGCTTCATCCTTGTCTACACCTCCTGCTACTGTTTCCTCCACCCCAGATGTACCGCTTCAGACACAACCAAGTATTGGCTCATCTTCCAACGTTCCATCATCTGAAGTTCGTAGTCATTTGGGCAGAATCATTAAACCTCCTGCTCGTTTGACGCTGTCTGTTAAAGAGAATTCTGGGGGGGCGCCTGTGGCGGAGCCACCAAGAGACACTGAACAATAATCATTCCTTTAACTACTCTGTAGTGCAGTTGAGGACTGCACCTTTAAGCTGTGTGTAGTTTCTTGTATTTCCGCGTGATGACGTCATGACGCCGATCACGTGACCCCCAGTTGGCGCGGAGAACGTGATGACGTCATGACGTCGGGTTCCAGTATTTAGTGGCAGTCTTGGAGAGGCTGTGGGACTGGACAGACCTGCTTACATCTGCTCTTGTAGTTTAATTAGTTAAAGTTATTTGTATATTAAAGCTTGATTATTTCGTTTCACTGCGTTGGACTTCATTATTCGGATAGGAACCTCCGTTCCTACACCTCTTTAATTTCCAAGTGGTCCCATTCTCTTAGGAGCAGACGACAGTCAGGATGTTTTGATTTGTCGATCTGTGTAATATCACCCAGACGGAGAGCTGAAAACACCTCATGAATACAGGGATCCTCCTGTTGTGCTTTGGATATTTCAGATGAACACAACATGGGTAAGTTTTGTACATCCAAACTGGAAAGGTTGCAAAATGCCTGGGGCACAGCACGCATTGACGCTCCCAAGTGGTCAATCTCTCGGGCATGAAATGAATTCTTTGGTCCAGATACCACGGACATCTGACACATTACTTTCACATCTGCTGAAGCAACATCTTTCCACTCTGGTTGCTGGTAGTGCGGGCGACGAGACAGAGCATCTGCGTCAATGTTCTGGTTCCCAGGTCTGTACCTGAGACTAAAGTCGTAAGCAGATAGTGCAGCAAGCCAGCGGTGGCCGGTGGCATCAAGTTTTGCCGAAGTCAACACATAGGTTAATGGATTATTGTCTGTCCTCACTTCAAACTTCGCTCCATACAGATAATCCTAGAACTTATCCACCACCCCCCACTTCAACGCCAAGAAATCTATCTTATGAGCTGGGTAGTTACGCTCTGATGGCGTAAGACTGCGACTGATGAACGCTACAGGTCTCAGCCCTGCTCCTTGGTCCTGATACAACACACCACCCAACCCTTCTTGACTGGCATCCACGTGTAGCACATATGGCAGCTGTGGGTTTGCAAATGCCAACACGGGGGCTTGAGTAAGACTTTGCTTTAAGGTGTGGAAGGCCTCTTCGCATTTCTCATCCCATCTAACACCAAAAGGCTCAGAGGGTTTGAAGTAGTCCTTGTTCTCTTTACCTTTAGCCTTTTTCTTCCTCTCGGCTGGTGGGAGGTAACCAGCCAGCAGCTGATTCAGAGGATGGGCCACTTTGGAGTAATCCTGCACAAAGCGCCTGTAATATCCGCAGAACCCAAGAAATGACCGCAAGGCAGTCACTGTGTTCGGTTTGGGCCATGTGGTAACAGATTCGATCTTGGGTGGATCTGTGGCTACTCCATCCTGTGATACAATATGCCCCACATAGGACACGGATGTTTGGCAAAACTGACACTTGTCCAATGATAGCTTGAGACCTTCATCCTCCAGGCGACCAAGCACTTTCAGCAACTGAGCTTCGTGTTCTTCAAGGGTTGCCCCAAACACAATGATATCGTCCAAGTACACCAATACTTCGAGCAAGTTCATGTCCCCAACTGTTTGTTCCATTATTCTTTGAAAAGTTGCTGGAGCGCCTGAAACTCCCTGTGGCATCCTTTCAAATTGGTAGAACCCAACTGGACATATAAAGGCTGTCTTTTCTTTGTCCGATTCACTCATCAGTATTTGGTAGTATCCACTTCTGAGATCCAACACACTGAACCACTTGCTTCCATTAAGACAAGCCAGTGCATCCTCAATTCTTGGAACGGTGTATTGGTCGGGAATAGTACGTCTGCTAAGCGTCCTAAAGTCCACACACATCCAAATCTTTCCGTTCTTTTTCCTCACCACCACTATAGGAGATGCATAAGGACTCCTGGACTCGGTAATGATGTGAGCTTCTTTTAACTGCGACAGGTGCTGTCTCACTGCTTCGATGTCAGCTGGTGCCAGCCGTCGAGACCTCTCCCGAAAGGGTTTATCCTCGGTAATTCTGATAGAATGGCGAGTACTCTTACTACAACCAATATCAAACTCATGAGTAGAGAAAACTCCTCTCCGCTCCATCATCTTCCTGACTAATCGGTCCTTCCATTCTTTAGGAACAAATGAATCTCCAAAGTTGAAGGAGGAGGGTGTCAGATCTCCGGTTAAGTTAACCTTGGACTCTTCCTTCACATGTGACGACAGTACATTTACAGGAAACAGATGCGCAATCGGCATTCCTTTCCTCAATGTGATTCCTTTGCCTGACATATTCCTCACGGTCACTGTAACTCTCCTTGACATCACAGCTGTCGGGGTCTGCAACTCTGGTCTCACCAGAAGCTCATTTGGAAACCGTGACTCTTCTGCAGGATCATCAGGTGACTCTATCAGAATGGCTTCAGTACCTGGCGTTCCAGGGAATTTTGGTATCCCATGGATTCTAGCCACTCCTCCAGGACGCAGGGTGATAGGTTTGGCTCGAACGTACCACACAGTTCCTCTTTTGCTATCATCTATGTCAGAAGAAAGTTCAGGCAGTTTCTCAAAAGCCTTTTTGAAAACAGGGTGAATGTGTCTGGTGCTCAAGAAGTTTTCACCTCCCTGCTCTTTGCAGCTTGTCAGGAGTCGTCTCACTATGGGTGTATTACTGCCAACCAGTATGGAAACCTCACCTTTCACCATGGGGTCAGGGCAAACCAACACAAGTGCATCAATGGTCTCAGTGGTCCCTACATCAGCTTCCAAGAACTCCAACCTCAGCGACAAATAGCCATCATATGGGTAATCAGCAGGACTAAGGCCCCAGATCTGCAGAAGACTGATTGGGGTTAACGGCAAATGCGTCAGGTATCGGTCATAGAAGGATCTGTTCAGTATGGTAACCTGAGAACCCGTGTCGAGGATAGCTTTAGTATAAATGCCTTCAATCTGTATTGATACAGCAGAACTCGGCCCTACTAAACCTTCAGGTATGATGTCTTTCATATCCCCTCGTCTATTATTGCACTTAGCGGAACGTGTCTTAACTACAGGGACAGCAGGCCGTTCCGTTACTGTGCCCCTTTGTAGTTTCCCGACTTCTTGGTAAGTTTTATGAGACGGTCATTTACTTTTTTTAGATTTTCCTCACCTCTACATTCTCGCTTGAAATGCCCATCCTTTCCACAGTTATAACAAAAGACTCCAGGTCTATCTCCTTCATGGGGATATCCTTTAGAGGAATCATTCATTTTGCTGTTAGACTTCGCAGGGTGTTCAACCTTTTGCACCCATGCGTCATCCCTTTCTGTGTTGGGCTTAGACCGAAAATATGCCATCTCGGCTCTCATGACATTTATTTCCTTCTTCAGCTGTTCCATCTCAGGGTTTACATCACCCTTAGGAGTAGGAACTGTAACAGGAGTCACAAGCTTGGACATTACAGCACTCTTTGCTACATTCCGGGCCTGAAGCATATCCTCCTCCTCTCTGACTTCCCTTAGCAGCTCAGTGAAGGTAGGTGGATCTCGCAACTTATGGGTCATGCGTATGCGAAGAGCAGTCACGTCTTCGAGCAATGCACCTCGCACAACCTGTTCAATGCAGAACCGATTCATTTCAGGCAACTCAATCCCTCTTTTCCGTAACATACAATGCAGCAGTTTGTCTATTCTCAGCAGATAACTGGACAGCTTCTCTCCCTCACACTGGAATGTGCTTCTGAATCTGACCATCAAATCTGAAATGGTTTCAGTAGTTCCAAAGGCAGTTTCTAGAGCCTGAATGTAGTCAAAGGAAGTAGCAGAGGTGTTCTGCGCCTTTAAGAATCTTACAATGTCAGCAGCAGGACCCTTAAGGCTTTCTACTATTCTCTGCCTCTTCACATTGTCACTGCACTGCCATTCCTCTAGCAGAGGCAGGGTCTGCTCAGCCCAGGCGTCGTACTCCTCTTCCCCACTGGGAGTTGGTCTCACTCCTGAGAACATACGGAGCTTACGGTATCCCTGAGCCTCGAAGGGCAGATTGGTGCATTTATCCACCAGAGAACTAATGGCACTGACCAACTGAGTGTTCATATCCAGGGCCGAAGGACCTATCAGACCTTTGACATCAGCAACAGTCTTTCCTTCTTGTCTCAAGAATGACAACAACTTGGTCTGAAACCCTTCTTCTTCCCTAGTAGTAATAGGGACAAACTGAACTGGCCAGGGACCAGCCTCTTCAGAAAGCCCAACTGCCTCAGGTAAACCATGACCTCCCAGGTTCTCTGATGTCTGGATCAACACAAATTGCTTCTTGGTAGCTGTATCCAAGCAGCGCTCAACTATCCTAACCTTTCCAAAGGCTTTGACAAAATTCAGAGCCCTTAGCAAGACATCATCAGGGTCATCGTTAGCAACACCATTCAGCACAATGGCATGGGTAGTAGCTATCTGCTTCCGTTTGCACCAAGCTTCAACCTCAATAACATCCATCTTTTATGCTCAAACAGCCCAGTAGAAACCACAAACCACTCTCTTAGCAATGAGCATTCAATACTGTTAGTTTACTGACATAAATAGACCACAATCCCGGACGAGCCCCCAAAATGTAACCCCTTCACGGTTCTCTAGATATATGTGAGATGTGGTCTCTGTTGTAGACAGTATTCTATAGTCCAGTAAGGAGATCACTACTACAATGGCTTAATTCTAATTACCTTACTTTATAGTTTTAACGTCAGACAGTATAAGAAGATTACGGGTCAATGACCTAAATTAGACATTTGCATACATTAGAATGAATCTAGACATGATAAACATACATTCTCCATTTATATGGATTCAAAGGAGAATCTGCCTCTGTGTCCAAATTCGAGTGCACTCTTTCGTTGGCGCGCTTAAGTTGGAGCTCATGGTATGTATAATGTCTGCAAGACTTACGACTCCGAACCCCTTCGTTGAATTCTCTTCATGATCACTGAATCCCACTTTGAGTTCTGGATGCAGAGCTACTAATACGAAGGGCGGCGACCGAGTTTGGAAGCACGGGACGGGATGCGGCAGCCATTTGCATCCTGAGCCCTCTTTTCAGAGCTCCTGCCCTCTTTTCTTCCAGTCGCTCGCGTTTCCCGCTCGAAAAACCCGACTCCACCCCTTCCTCCTGGGGTTTCTGCCTGGAGACTGCGCAGCCTCACTATCTGCAACAGTTGATACTGGTGCAGAATTATGGAAAGTCTGCTCTTAGTCACATTGTGTCCTTAAAAGTTCTTGCCGTACCTTCACATGGGCAACTTTAACCCAGGGATTTATAACAATGATAACAGTGCCTAAGTTAAAGATTGATAACCATACTTAGCGTACATAACATTTCCAGTGGGTATTACACTACTATTCCCATGATTGTGTGGTTGGAATACCCACAATCCATGGGGACTGGATAGGCTTCGGAGGCTAGCTGGAGTTGGCACGGGCTCAATGCATTCTCAAAAGGGTGGAAGGCTGCGAGGTGCTTGTTGCTAATCCAGGAGGGGACCAAACCTTGTTTTAAATCCTCCAGATTACTGCGGCCCTCGCCCAGTAACTACACCCTGTATAACACTCACACCTCATTCTGTGCAGCCTGGTCAGAAGCATTTCTGTCCTCTCTTATGAGAGCATTTACCGTCTTTGCGTGCTTTTCCAACTCGGCTATGATCTTCTTTAAATGGACCGCCATGGCCTGGTCCTCATGCAGCTCCGAGCCCACTACCTTGTTCTCATCCAGTAATATCCTTTTTAACTGTGTTTTTAAACTGTTTATCTGGGTCTGCAGCTCGATGTCATCCAAGCTGTATTAAACGCAGTAAAACATTATTCAATACACCCCTTCTCTGCCTCCCTGTGTTACCCAAAAATTCTCGGTGTGTGGTGTAGAGTTCGGTCTTGTCCACGTGGGCAAAATCGAACTCGTAAAACTTCTTGAACATGTCCTTTAATAGGGCCTGGTATAACTGCTCTGTTTCTTTGGGGCACCACTCCAGTAAATGTACCTCCGTGAGATTTAAAATCACTGAGGCTACCGCATAGTGTATCCCCTGGTACAGCATTTGATCGGTGGGGACTAATACCAACTCATTCCCTGGTCCCTTGGTGGCGGTGGGGCAATCTTCCCTGGATAACCTTGCCGCCTGCGCTGTGGGCAGGGGCTTACGGGGGCGGGTTACCAGCTCAGTGGCATTGACTGGGATCGGAGAGTATGGGACTGCGCACGCCTTCAGGCTGGTATCCCACTTCATCCCCTCCCCGGCATCTTGCCAGTGTCGGTGGAAAAAGATGGATATGCCTGCGGGGCAGACCATTTCTGACCCCCACATACAGATGTAAATCCCTTGATCCAGTTCCCACCACTTATCCCAACACCCGCTTAGTCCTCCATGAGTCCCGGTAATCGTCCGATGGGTGTTGATTCCCAACTGTTCCCAGTCGACTTCAGGGTTCCTCATGTCCTTGCTCAACTTCCTGAGCCACCACCATCTATCCAGTGGAATGTGTCCTTTACACATCAAACATATTCGCATTCCAACGGTGATGCTGACCCTCGTAGTAATGACTCGTACCCGGGGGCACAGGAGGGAGGCTTTCCTGTACGTGAATCCGGTTTAGCTGGAGTACTGAGATGAATTGGACCCCAGCCATCCTGGCCACCTTCCCTCGTGGAAGTAAACGGCGGTCTCCTCCACATCCTGTTCACCGCTCCCATCGATCGCCAGGGGCGCCTTGTCCCCCGAACACCCGTAGATGTGGGAGTCTTGAACGTCACCCCTCCTCTCCACACTCATCCTGATCAGGGCGAATAGGATCACGATCCATTCCATCCCGAAAATCTTTCTGCAAAAGATGTAAAAGCACATGCAGCCAGGTCCCCCAGAGATTCTCTGGCTTGGTGAAGCATGGTCGGGTCCCGCGACCTCGACCCAAAGATACACTCTTGACAGACTACTTACATAAAACTGCCCATCACCTTATTTAACTTAAATCAAAACACCCGAACTTAAGCCAAATAATTACATTTTACTTAAAACTTAACTTAAACTAAAACTATATACATGTGCCACCAGTCTCCGGGTGGCGAGGCTAATCCCTGGTCGGACTGCGGCTCGCCGCTACCCCCGGCGTGACCACACCATCCTTCGCTGTTGGTCCCTCGCAGCCCGTGGCTGCTGACTGAGGACCTCTGTCCTTGGACCTCTCCCTGGCTCGAGGGGCGGCCCTTGGTAACTGGAGGGCCGGTGACCATGGCTTTCTTGGCTGGGGCGTCCGTGGGGACCTTCTAGGGGCTTTGACGGGTGGGGCTGTCTTGGCCGCTGGGCCTTTTACCCGAACCGCTGCTCCTCAGGCTTGACCCCTCCCGAACCTGGGCTGGGGGCAGGTAACTTTTCACAGCCTGCTGCTGCGAGCTGAGAGTCTCCGTCCCCAGGTCCCATGGCTGGGTCCGGGGCGGGGTTTTCGACCTTAGGTTCCTCCCTCTCTACACCTGGCTTAGGGGCGGGATTTTCGCCCTCAGGTCCCTCCCCCTCGTCTGGATCCCAGAAGAGTGGAGGAGTGTCCCAACCGATGGGCGGGATGGTCCCTTCCTTCAAACAAGCCACAGCGCCTGCCTGTGCAGTCTGTGAACTCGCTCCTGCTGCAGGCTGAGGATCTTTATCCTCAGACCCTTTTCCAACTGGCTGCTTTCCCCTTTCAAGCGTAAACAGTTACACTGGTTGATATAACCAGCGGCCTGTTTTAAAAACTATGCTGAAGGCTCGTCCGCTGCCCCGAACGGACCTTCTAGGGGCTTCCCTTGCTCTTTCCTCACCGGGATGGTCTTACAGACGGGATCTTGGGCCCGGACCTGCTTTAGGTTTGGGGCCAAAACTACCCCCTGTGTGCCTCCCTTGTCCCCCCCGACTGCAGCTCCCAGACCTGCCCGATAGGGGTCCCGGGAATCTCCTTCCCCAGCCTTATCTATGGCCCTTTCTCCAGCGCGCACGGTCAGACCGAGGAATTTCACCTCCTGCTGACCGATCTGCGCTTTCTTGGGATTTACTTTGAAACCCTTCTGTCCTAACAGCTCCAGCACTTCGGCCAATAGCGGGCCATGCTCCTCTTTCGAATCAGTGAACAGGAGCAGTTCATCCACATATTGGACCAACTGTCTGAGCTGGCTAAAATCCTTCAAACTGTCAGCCATGCACTGATGGAAAATGCTGGGGCTGTTGTGGAAGCCCTGTGGCAAACAGTTCCACGTGTACTGTTGCCCTTTAAACGTAAAGGCAAACTTGTACTGATCCACCCTCCTTACAGGGATGGACCAAAACCCATTTGAAATATCCAGCACCGTGAAAGTGGTCGCGGATGCTGGCATACTCCCGATGAAGTCAGCAAATGCTGCTACTGTGGGTGCGCAGGCTGGGATGTTGCTATTGAGCACCCGATAGTCCACCGTGGCCCTCCAGGAATTGTCTGGCTTTCTGACCGGCCATAACGGAGAATTCACGTGGGTAGCTATCGGTCTCAGAACTCCCTGCTGCACTAACGAGGACATGGCTGCTTCCATGTCCGGTTCTGCTTCCCTGGGGAAGTTATACTGTTTCTGTGGCCGGGCCATGGGGTCCCCGTCTACGCTGACCTCAAACCCTGTGACCCTCCCGCAGTCGTGTTTGTGAGTGGCAAATGTGGCCAGGTGGGCCTGCACGAATGCCTGGAACTCGGGTGGGGTGTTACTGACCATGAGCCCGAGGTTATAATCCTCTTTGGACTTTATGGTGCAGAGGGTCCCCTTCCCTTCCTTACCAGGGATAACTACGATCTCACTGTTCTTTAGTTTTCCTGCCCCCAAAGGCAGTGATTCCTCAAATCCACTAGGATCCCGTGGCCCACAATAAAGTCGGCTCCCAGAACCCCTCTTCCATCCTCCACCTTCCATTTCATCAGGACACACGTCCACTTGGAACGGAACGATCCTATCCGAATGGCGAGCGGGATGGAAACCGTGCCAGCCTGTTCCCTACCCGTGAACCCCGATAGACTGTATGGGACCCCGCTGGAGAGAGGTGAGGTGATGGGGTTAGCTGAGTAGATCATGGTGCGCGATGCCCCCGTGTCCAACAGATAGGTCCCTGTCACCTTTTCCACCTCCATCTCCAAAAGGGGTCTCCTCCACTCATCATATCAGAGCGAACACAGATAAACAGGCTGCGCTGGCTCTAGTCACGGGTGTGGGTTGGATGGGGCTGATGGGGTGAGAGCACCGGTGGTGGCTGCTACTCTCCCCTGGCCAGTCAGTAAGGACCTCATGGCGTCCAAAAGTGACTCGACCTCTGCGGTAGGGGTCCCTACCCCTGCCTTTTGCATTGGGGCTGTGGGATGCTTTTCCTTGTTACCCTTCCAAGGGGTTTTGCACTCCTTCCGCCAGTGACCATCCTTCCCACACCCGTAACAATTGGTCTTGATCTTGGAGGGGTTACTCCCTTGCTGGTGCCACTCCTTTCTACTCTGCACTCCTGGTTTAACCTCATGCACCTTCCCCTTGGGTGGGTGTGCATCGGTTGCCCTGCCGTTTTTGTAGGCTAGGGTTAGCTGCTTTATTACCGTGAGTTCTGTGGTCTGGGGATCTTTGGGGTCGAACCAGGCTTCTGCCTTGGCCCGGACCTGTGGCAAGCTGTTCGCCACCAGGCAACGGAGCCAATGCCTCAGGGAATCCCCGTTCAGGAACGTCCAACCTGGCATCCCCGGGCAAGCTTTCCGGTACACCGGCCACAGCTGGTCCGCAAAAGCCTGCGGGGTTTCCCCAGAAAGCTGGATCGTCTTCTCCATGTGGGAGAAGGGACTTCCCTCATCAATCCCCATGGCCTCTGGAACCACATCTCTAAGCTCCTCATACCCGCTCTGCCCCCTTTTACACTCGTCAGAGAGGGATTGGAGGAGATTACTCTCCAGGCAGAATAGCAGCATTTTGGCCTTCTCCACGTCATCGCAGTCGTTGATGCTGGCGGCCTGCTCTATTTCCCTGAAGTGGATCGAGGGGTCTCCTTTGGCGGAAAGCTTCGGGATATGGTTGATCATAAGCCTGAGCTTTTGGGTGTTAAAGGGTAACACGGACTGGTTTTGGAGGGGTCCCTCATTGTCGCCATTGGCGGGTGGGCCGAACCTCTGGTGCCATGCTGGGCACATCGGTCCTGGCTCTGGCCTCTCGGGGGGGGGGTTGCTCTGCATCCACCTCCACCTCTGGCTCTGCTTCGGGTTCAACCCCCGGCTCCACCCCACCTTGCTGCCAAACCTCACTGAAACTTGGCGCAGTGAGGTCTCCTCTCTCTCAACTGGGTCGTCCCTAGGCACCACCGGTGATGTTGGAACTGTCCTCCCCTCGTTCCCCAAAAAATCTGCCTGGCCTTCCTTTGGGCTTATGAGGCATACCATACCTTTTGCCCTCCGGAGGGCCCGGCTCAGATTTTCTATCCTCTCTTTACAGGGGCCGTGGTCTGCCTCCTCAAACCCCTGTTCATTTGCTAGCTTGTAAGCGGCTTTTACCTCCTGTACTTTCTCTTCCTGTTCCCTGATCTGCCTTGCCAAGCGGGCGTTTTTCTCCCACAACCTGAACTCATTTCCCTTGGCCTCGGTGACTTGGCACCGTAGGTATTCCAACTGGGCCTTGTGTTCTCCTATTAAATGTACTCTCTCTTGGTTCAAAGCCTGTAAAACTACTATTAACTTTTCCCCTGCGAGAGCCTTATCCTGGATCTCCAGGGCTGACACCCTTAACTCAACTGCCTGTGCTACAACGAGCCCGTCGAAGAGATGGACCTGCTTTTTAAAGCACATCAGCCAAACTGCCTTTTCTAAGGACTTCTTGTGTTCCTTTCCCTCTGTCCACTTAGCTGCTGCATCTATCAGACGCCCAGCCCTTAACAGAGTGGTGATCCACTTCTTAGTGATATTCACCTTGCTAAACACATAATCAGAAATCCTTTCCTCCATCACGGTTCGCTCATCCGAACCATTGTCTACTGTATCGCAACCTTGTTGCTGGTGTCCTGCCGTGGTCGCCATTTCTGTAGCTGGTGGCCTGTGTGTGGTGGTGTTTAGTGCATACGTACGCCCAGTCAGTTATGCCCCTGACTGTTTTGTGAGCAGTTCGAATCGCTCCCACGCCCATAGGTTCTAGACAGCGGACTTAGGTACAATGCGGCGGTACAGAGAAGACTCGAGTAGACAGGTGGTTGGATGTAAACAAAAACCAAGATTTTATTGAAGAGGAAAAACTTGATACAATCTCATGGGAAAATTACTGGCGTACACTTCTACAGGCAAAAATACATAAGTAAAAGAATAATAATAACTATACTTATGCAGGGAATGGGGCACACACGGCACATCGAGGGAAATCAACTATCTTAACAATCCCCTTATCCTTATCCCACTCACTATACCTAACTAGATTAAGCTATGAGGGGTCAGAACTTCATGCTCACCAATCAAAAGGTTTGTTAGACTCAAAACAGCGGTTGGGTTCGGGGTTCACTCTTGGTGCTCTCTGGAGCCTGCCATCATCACGTGGCCTCCAGGCGTTGCAAGGGCATTGTCCAAGTTCGAGTACCCCAAAGTTAAAGTCTCTGTTTGGGTACTTTACCTTGCAGGGATGATTTTTCGTCAACAGCCGCCAGATTGAGTTGGTATGCAGTTATTCGAAGGTCGGCTGAGGCTGAAGGCCCGATAATTCGAAGCCTCCCCTCAGTTCGTCTCCTCAGTTGGTCTACTTCAGCCGGTCTTCTTCAGGTGGTCTTCCCTCCTCCCCTTATCGCGTCCCGCCTCGCCTGGCCTGAATTGTCCGTGTCCGCACGACCCGGTGCCGGGGTTAGTTCCAGATGGTGTGGGAAAAGGGCACGGGCAAAGGCCAGGGGGTAAGCGCGGGACGGGGGAAGAGCTGCAGCCACGAGGGCGAGGGGCCGAAGAGCAGCACCAGCACACCAACCAACACCGAACACGAACACCCGACTCGAACCCCCCCTACTTGCTACCTGAGGGGGCCTTCAATTATACCTTCGTCGAAAACCCTTATCTGCGCGCCAAATCAGGTTAGTCCTTTGTTTTAATCTTGGCGGGCTATTTTAAATAATGGTAGCAATTCATATCAACTGGTTTTGGATAGCCAGTAATCGCATCTACTGGCCCGATAATTGACTTGTATTGTCCTGAAAGTTCCTTGATGGGCCTGTCCGGCCTCGATGGCTCGGTTAATCTGTTTCTGATAATATATGCAGACTGCTAGATGGCCTTAACTATAGGCCTAAACTGAATTTAGATTTGCCTCCAATTCGGTCTAATGCATAATTCAGAGTCCTGTCTGGTTCCAAAACACAAAGGGCTAGATTTTCAGTTGCTTGCGCCAGCAGTTAGCGCCTTAAGAGAAGTGAATTCCGGGCGCTATGCATGTAGCGCCCGGGCGCAGCGCAGTTTGCGCCTCGCCCCAAATTAAGTTGGCCGTTAGCGCCGGCGCAAAGTTTAGCGCCCGCCCGGATGTGCGCGCAGAAAATGACGTCACATCCTCGTGCAACGCCCTTTGGCCGCCCCGATTCCAAACTTCAGTCGGACCGCCCCATTGTGCGGCTGGCGGCCGGAGCATTTGAAAAAAGGAACGCAACACAACCAGCACGGGCCCCGGGGGCCGCAAATTAAAGGGGACATGCCCTCCAGTATGAAGGCCAGCCATTTTTCAGCAAACACTCTTATGCAAAGCATTTCTGGACACACAACAAGGAGGATAGCTAACTGGTTTCAAGCAGCAACAGCTCAGGTGTTTTTGGACTCAGGCCAGAGCGCTGCAAGTGGCCTTTTGGAAATTTGAGTGTTTACCAGGATTTGATGGGGGTTGCATGGGGTGCCAACGCAGAGCTGCAGCGCCATGTCCGTAGGGCTCGCAGACGCATTGTGAGAGGGGCAGCCCTGGCTAGAGGCAGAGGGGGCTACAGGCGTCGGCCACGTAGGCCTTACCCAGTCAGGCTGTACCGCCAGCAGCGCTCCTACCTAAACATGAGTGCCTTGCGATGTGTTAGAAGGCTCCGATTCCGAAAGGAGGTGATTGCAGAGATCTGCCACCTGCTTCGCAGAGATCTGCGGCCAAAGCTCAGGTGCAGGACGTCTCTGTCGGTGGAAGTGAAGGTGACGGTGGCATTGAACTTCTATGCCACCGGCTCCTTCCAATCCGCTGCTGGGGACATAGCAAACATCTCCCAGTACGGCGCGCATCGCTGCATCCGCCAGGTGACCGAAGCACTGTTCAGAAGGAGAAGCCAATTCATCTCCTTCCCCATGGCCCTGGAGAGCAGCATCAGCGCGCATTGGGATTTGCCAGACTCGGGGACTTCCCCTTGGTGCAGGGCGCCATTGACTGTGCGCATGTGGCTTTGTGGGCCCCTCTGGAGCATGGCGAGCAGTATCGCAACAGGAAGGGCTACCATTCTCTGAATGTGCAGCTGGTCTGTGACCACAAGCAGCGCATCATGGCTGTCAATGCCAGCTTCCCAGGCAGCAGCCACGATGCCTTTATCCTGCGGCAGAGTACTGTGCATGACATGTTCGAGGCACAGCCTTCCCCAAGAGGATGGCTACTCGGGGACAAAGGCTATCCTTTGTGTACCTGGCTCATGACCCTGCTCTGCGCGCCCAGGACCGCTGCTGAAGAGGCTTACGAGAGCCATCAAACCACCCGCAACATCATCGAGCAAACTATTGGGGTCCTCAAGCAGCGGTTCCGCTGCCTTGATTGCTCCGGAGGAGCTCTCCGGTATTCGCCGGACCGGGTCTCCCAATTTGTGGTAGTTTGCTGCATGCTACACAACCTGGCTATCAGCAGGACTCAGGCACTGCCACCTGACGTTGGAGCAGCAGCTCAGGAGGAGGAGCAGGAGGAGCATGAGGAGGAGGAGGAGGAGCAGGAGTACGTTCCCAGGAGGGAGCGACCAGGGCCAAGGGCTGCGCGACGCCACCTTATTACACGGTACTTCTAAGCCCCCTGTCAGGGAATGCCTTGGGGCCATGAGGGAAGATGAATGCAGCCGCTCCGCAAGCCCTCAGCCGGCGAAGCCAACAAACACTAAGAAGAACAACCATGGAGACTGCATGAATAAAGATAACTATTTATTACACAAAAATGAAAACCCCTTCCCACATGAATCCCCAAAAACAATCATCGGGCCCCACAAAAAGCCCAACAAATGACTCACTCCCACAAACTGGGGAGGAGTCACTCCACATTTGAACAACCCGGGCCTCAACCTCGGCCTAACGCAAAAAATAAGCCCACGAACCAAACAACCATGGGCAAAAGAAAGATGGCCACCGCCATATAAAATGAAAGCTGGCCACACCCTCGACTGAGTGGCCCGCGAGGGCGAGACCTTGCCCAGCCTTTTGCCTCCCCTGCCCGGCCTGCTGCTCCTTCGCAAGCTCTGCCCAGTGGCTGCTGCGAGGCTGGGGGAAGGCGCCTGAGGCTCAGATGTCCTTCCACTACATGCCGCTGGGGGGCGGCCTACACGGCCTTTGGGCCTCGAGGGGCCGTCTGCTGAGTGGCGCACCTGAGCCTGGCCAACATCAGCTCCAGCCGCTTGCCCTTGATGCCCCAGTGGGGGAATGGCGGCGACGGATGGCGCAATGTGAGCCAGCTGGCGTCTGGGATGCGCTGGCTGGTGCTGTGGCGCGCTGGCACTCGGCCGGGCCCGCACTGCAGGATCCGCAACAATCAGCCGAGGGGCGGCTCGCTGGGATGCTCCAGCGCGGCGGCTGCCCTGGCGATGCCTGCCTGAGACAGCGCGTGTGGCAGCAGTGAGTGCCCCTGTTGTCCTGGTGTGCGCCCGCATCACAGCCGCCAGGGTCTTGACGGCATCAGCCAGCATGCGGCCACTCGCGGAAGTTGATGCCCCGAACTCGCGCACACTGGTCGCCAGCGAGTCGATGGCCTCAGGCATGCGCCCCACCACGCTCATGAGCTCCGTGTTGCGCCGGTCCGAATCCTCGGCCATCTTATCCAGCTTCCGCACCTCCTCCGAGGTGAAGGTGTCCGGACTGGATTCGCGACTCTCCCGCTGGGGAGGAGGGGACCGAAGTAGGGGAACCTTGCCACGTTGGTGGCGGCGAGTGTGCCGATCAACAGCACTCCCCTCTGATCCTTCCCCCTTGGGGGGAAGGCCGCGGGCCACGCGCACGGCTCCTGGGTGGCTGGACGCCACTGGTCCCAGAAGCTGCATTCCCCTGCGACAGCTCGTCCAGGCACTCGTCCAGTGAGGACGTGTCAAGCATTTCATCCTCTCCTCCGGGACCTGAGTGTTCCCCCGATGGTCCAGCTTGCTGTTGCTCCTCCTCCTCCTCCTCCTCCTCCTGCTCGGAGGGGCTGTCACTGGCAGCTTCAGGGTCCTGGTCGTCACCAGCTGAAAGCAGGAATGCACAAGAGTAGCTTCAGAGTGAGGAGACGGCGTCAGCGAGGGAGTTAGGACTGGTGGCATTCAGCGCATTGGTGGGACAGTGGCAAAGGAGGTAGCTCGGATGCGCAAGTGCGACGCGAGAGGGCCAAAAGGCGAGGTCCTTACCATTGCCGGGCAGTGGAGGCTCGGCTACTCCGCACGCTGTGGGGACGATCAGCCGGGCTCCCATGAGCACACACACGCGCTCCTCCAGCCGAGTGAGCTTCTGCAGCTTGGCGCGTCCTCCCCTGGCCCTGGCACGGGCCTGGCGATTATAGGCAACTTTAGCCTGCAAGAGAAAGGACGGGCTGTAAGTGCACAGTGTAGCCCTGATGTAGTGTGCACTGCCTCCCATGGTGGAATAGCTTGGCCAGAGTGTAGCCCTTGATGTAGTGTGCACTGCCTCCCATGGTGGAATAGCTTGGCCAGAGTGTAGCCCTGATGTAGTGTGCACTGCCTCCCATGGTGGAATAGCTTGGCCAGAGTGTAGCCCTGATGTAGTGTGCACTGCCTCCCATGGTGGAATAGCTTGGCCAGAGTGTAGCCCTGATGTAGTGTGCGCTGCCTCCCATGGTGGAATAGCTTGGCCTGAGTGTAGCCCTGATGTAGTGTGCACTGCCTCCCATGGTGGAGTAGCTTGGCCAGAGTGTAGCCCTGATGTCCTGTGCACTGCCTCCCATGGTGGAATAGCTTGGCCAGAGTGTAGAGTGCAGAATGGCCAATTGATGCTCATGCCTGTCCCAATGCTGCTGGCTGAGGGCTGGCCATTAGGACTTTGAGCTCCCTTTGCCCATCATGTCAGGTGTACATGCAAGAATGAGGAGGAGACTGGAAAGGGTACTCACCCTGACAATCCTGGTCAGGTCGTTGTATTTTTTACGACATTGTTTGTGGGTCCTGGGGGCATCGCCGGTGAACGTCACCCTGTGGGCGATCTGCTTCCAGGCTCTGGTGTAATCGTGGTGGTTCGGATTCCTCCCACTCTCTGGGAACAAGATCCTGCGCCTCTGCTCCAGAGCTGTGACCATTATTTCCAGATCACCCTCTGAGAAGCGCAGGGCACGCTCACGGGCCTTCTCTGGCGTTGCCATGACTCCCTGGGGCTGAGCAGCAGTGTTGAGGCCTCTTTGCAAAGCTGCAGTGTGCAGGGCGTGGCAGCAGACCAATTCGTCCCTTCCCCCTTTAAGAGCTGGTCGGCGCCACGGGGTCTGCTGTCAATCAAAAAATGACCGCACCCGCGCTGCGCCCCGCCTGGGCGCTATCCCTCTGGACCGCCGGCTTAGCGCCTAAAGATAGTAGTGGAACGCCTCTTTTAGCACTCCAACAACCTCTTAGGGCGAAGCCACTGAATTTCCGGCAACGGGGCGCAACTTACGGGCGGGCGCTAACTTCGGGCGGGCGCTAAGGTTAGCGCCCCAAAACTGGCTATACTGAAATTCTAGGCCAAAGTCTCTCTTCACAGAAGCCTGCAGCTTGGTTTCGATTTCTCCAAGCTGTCTGCGTTGCAGAGTCCATTTTAAAATCTCACAGGCTTTCTGCCACGAGGCACGGACACCATTTTGGGTACTCTTTTTGATTTTAAGCAGTCCACGCAGGGTCCTGTTTATTAATAACAGCCTTCAGGGAAATGCAGAAATTTTGCAAATCTTACATAGATTTTATATAAACACATTTATGCTTTTGTTACTGATATAACACTGAGTAAATTCACCCCTGTAGTGTCTTCAAATGTTTAGATTCAGATTCTGGCTGACAGTTTCAGTGTAAGTGACGTTTAAGTTAAAACTGAAGAACACGGTTTTGTTTTTGTGTGCTTATATAAAGACTTTTCAATATCTTCTTTCTCTTATGTTGCAAGTTAAATATGTATAATAGATTCCTAAAGCCACCCACCTTCTCATTAGTTTTGTTAAAAAGGTAGAACACACTGGTGGTCTAGATCATTTACTACCTCTCCACTGGAATATTTCGATTGCCTGGTAATTAGTTCAGGATGAGGCACAGACATCGTGCTGTGGATTCTGAACCTACTACTGTGCAACTGTTCTGCCTCAGCAAAGTTCTGCTTGTTGGCAGTGGGACCAAAGTATATTTGGTTTACAATGGCAGTTTAATGTTTGCTGAGTGGCCAAGGATGAATACCTTGCAACCCTGCCTGTCTCTCGCTTTCAAAGAAAGCAGCTGACAATTCCATGGCAGGAACGGGAAAATTGGAAATGGGCCATTATGTTGGTGTGAGCAATATGCTTGAACTCTTAGCCCACATTACCTCCAAGTTAAGAACCTGCAAACTATCACTTCTGGCAGTGTGCAACGTACAGTCAAGAACTTCATGAATGTTTCTGTTTGACCAATATTCCTTGCTCCTCAACACACAGTACAAATGCAGAGGAGAAAATCGCATGAGTGATGGCCTCTTGCTTCTATAGAAATGTTCTTGGAGCCTACACTAATTTTGATTGAAGTATCTCAAACCGGCATTTTCTGTACTGAATTAAACACAGCTATAGTGGATTAGTGCAGGGTGTTTAAAACATCAATTAAATCAATTATCACTCAGCAGATCTGATTGAATTGAGCCAAGGTTTGTTGTGCTACAAGATTGCCGCAGCGTTTGTTATTTACTTCAGTTGGCACCAAACTAGAAAAGACTTCGCTTACAGACATGCTTTTTATTGATCAACCATTTCACGGAACTTCCTGTACTTGACTGTGGACATGCAGGTTACAACAGTATTGATATATATGCATTTACATTTCAAGCTGAACACTGGTGTAAGGTGATTCCTGAAGGTGATACTCATCCACTGCTTTTAGTTTAAATCCAGTGTGGTGTCAAATCTGTCTTAAAAAGTTCTCAGGGAGTCTGTTGGACTTTTTAAAATCTAGCTGACTTCAATTAAGATAGTTAGAGAGCTCTGTATTCAGGCATGAGCAGAGCTCTCTTCTGGCCGTAACAGTTACAGGTCTAGCCAGGCAGGGGCCCAGCAATATAATCTTGAACAGTGTTTACATTGCTTGGTTCTCGCTTGGCTGGAACCAAAACTGCATCTCAGAGCCGTAACTGCTATGAAAATGCACCCAAAGGTACGTGTAATGTTACCTCTAGCTCAAATGCTTTGTCACACATCTGTGACATTTATTCTGCTACACATGAAACTTGTCTGATGGACTCATAGAATTTTGCAGCACAGAAGGAAGACATTCGACCCTTTGCACTTGTGCCAGCTCGCTGAAAGAGCTATCCACTTAGTCCCATATCTCTTCCCTTTTCCCATCCCCTTTTAATTATGTGTTTCTCCTTTTTCAAGAATTTTATCTACTTGCCTTTTAAAACCATCTGCTACCACTGTTGCTTCTGGTAAAGCATTTTATGTCAGAACAACCATTTGCATTAAATAAAAATCCTAACCTCCCCTATTGTTGTTTTGCTGATCCTCTTAAGTGTATAACCTCCACTTACTGACTCCCCAAGCAGTCCAAATAGTTTTCCCTATTTAATTTGTCAAAACCCCCTCAGCAGATTTTGATATGGGTGTCCCCTAAACCCAATTATGTACAGAACTATTGGAATTCTTGTAACATTTTTCTTCAGAATCAAAAGCTTTACAAAATAGTTTGCCTTAAACTGATTACAAATTAAGCAAAAAAAAAAGTCAGGTCTCCTTGTAACTCAGAGTGATCGCATGGGCTGGATTTTGTCAATGGGGAGCTTTTGGAGTCGGGACTCCCACTTGTCGGTTTTCAGTCCCGCCTCCATCAACTCCTGGCCAACCTACGTTTTTTCCCTTGATTTACCTTGTTAAGCCCGCCCAGCGGGCATAGCAGGCCAATTAAGGGGAAGCTGGTTACAGAGAACGTCAACGTATGACGTTTCATTTGTCAAAACTTTTTGACAAATGAATTGTCATCGTTTGACAGCTCTGTCAAGCTGTCAAACACTGACATTCTCTGTAGTTTGATGAGTCCTTTAATTCAAGACCTCATCAAACCTCTTTCTTTTGCAGAAATTAGATGGTTGTTGTATTGGAGAATGCAATGGCCATCTGTCATCTCTGCCGCGGAGGTGCGAGACTCTCCACATAGCCACCGATTGAAGCCTGCAGGAAGAAAAAAAGGCAAGTACACTTTTTCTAACACTTTCCACTCACCTCAAATACTTACCTCTCCACACTTGCACCCATCACTCACCTCCACAGCGCACCTTTGGACCCCGCAGACCCCCGCAGACCCACTACTCACCTCGGTGACCCTGGCAGGTTTCAGAGCCTTCGGGAAGCCCGCACTTGTGTGGGTGAAATGGGGATAATCGTTTTATCTGCCTGTTAAGTACCAAGGAGATGGGACCCGGTGCGGGACAGCTACCTGCCTCCTGGCAAGATGGCATGGAGGCGAATTGGGGGTGGGTTGGGCACCCGCCCCCAAACTCTGCCATTTTCCCAGCAGTCCCGCCTCCAAACCCGCCTCCCCATGGCTGGCAAAATCCAGTCCTATATAGATTTCCTTCAAATGATGTGTCAAATATGTTAAGAACATCAGAACATAAGAAATAGGAGCAGGAATAGGCCACTTGGCCCCTTGAGACTGCTCTGCCTTTCAATAAGATCATGGCTGATCTAGGGCTCAAAGTCACTTTCCAGCCCGCTCCCCATAACCCTTCACTCCCTTATCTTGCAAAAAATTGTCTATCTCCACTTCAAATGTATTTAGTGACCCAGCCTCCACAGCTCTCTGGGGCAGAGAATTCCACAAATTTACGACCCTCTGAGAGAAGAAGTTTCTCCTCATCTCAGTTCTAAAAGGGCGACCCTTTATTCTGAGACTGTGCTCCTGAGTTCTAGATTCCCCATGAGGGGAAACAGCCTCTCTGCATCTACCTTGTTGAGGCCCCTCAGTATCTTATATGGTTCAATAAGATCACCTCTCATTCTTCTAAATTCCAATGAGTATAGGCCCAGCCTGCTCAACCTTTCCTCATAAGTCAAACCCCTCATCTCTGGAATTAACCTAGTGAATCATCTCTGAACTGCCTCCAATGCAAGTATATCCTTCCTTAAATAAGGAGACCAAAACTGTACGCAGTACTCAAGGTGTGGTCTCACCAATACCTTGTACAGTTGTAGCAGGACTTCCCTACTTTTATACCCCAACCCCCTTGAAATAAAGGCCAAAATTCCATTTGCCTTTTTGATTACTTGCTGTACCTGCATGCTAACGTTTTGTGTTTCATACACAAGGACCCCCAGGTCCCTCTGAATTGTAGCATTTGGTAATCTCTCTCCATTTAAATAATATTTTATTTTTTATTTTTCCTGCCAAAGTGGATAACCTCGCACTTTCCCACATTATACTCCATCTGCCAAATGTTTGCCCACTCACCTAGCCTGTCTATATCCCTTTGCAGATTCTTTGAGTCCTCTGCACAACTTGCTTTCCCACTCATCTTTGTATCATCCGCAAACTTGGCTACATTATACTTGATCCCTTCATCCAAGTCATTAATGTAGATTGTAAATAGTTGGGGCCCCAGCACCAATCCTTGTGGCACCCCACTAGTTACTGTTTGCTAACCAGAAAATGACCCATTTATCCTGACTCACTGTTTTCTGTTAGTTAGCCAATTCTCTATCCAAATACACCACATCCACTGGCTCACCCTGGTCAACCCTACTTGTTACATCCTCAAAGAACTCCAGCAAATTTGTTAAACATGATTTCCCTTTCCTAAAACCATACTGACACTGTTTGACTGCAGTATGTTTTTCTAAATGCCCTGCTACTGCTTCCTTAATGAAGGACTCCAGCATTTTCCCAACAACAGATGTTAGGCTAACTGGTCTATAGTTTCCTGCTTTCTGACTTCCTCATTTCTTAAATAGGGGTGTTACATTAGCGGTTTTCCAATTCGCTGGGACCTCTCCAGAGTCCAGGGAATATTGGTATATTGCAACCAATGTATCCGCTATCTCTGCAGCCACTTCTTTTAAGACCCTGGGATGCAAGCCATCTGGCCCAGGGGACTTGTCGTCTTTTAGTCCCATTATTTTACCGAGTACTATTTCCTTAGTGATAGTGATTGTCTTTATTTCCCCACTCCCTGTGGCCCCTTGATTATCCATTATTGGGATGTTGTTAGTGTCTTCTACAGTGAACACAGATGCAAAATATGTTTTCAGAGTCTCTGCCATTTCCCCGTTCCCCATTATTAATTCCCCAGGGACTTTTTCCTCTTATTATTTTTTATCTCCACCCAAACCGATTCTACATCTTGATCTTCTGAGCCAATATCACTTCTCACCACTGCACTGATCCCATCTTTTACCAACAAAGCCACCCCATCTCCCTTTCCTTTCTTTCTATCCTTCTGAATTATCATATGCCCTGGAATATTCAGTTCCCAGCACTGGTCACCTTGCAACCACATCTGTATAATGGCGATTAAATCATACCCATTTGTATCTATTTGTGCCGTCAACTCATTTATCCTGTTATGAATGCTGCGTGCATTCAGTTATAGAGCTTTTAACTTTGTCTTTTTACCATTTTTCCTTGTTTTGGCCTTTTTTTCTGTTACACTCTTATTTTTAAACATTCTGGGGAGAAATTCAGTATCACCCCATTTGGGGCACAATTATCGGCTGGGTGCAAAGATTAGCGCCTGGTGCAGACTTGGCTTTTATCGCCCCTGGAGGTGATTGGAGCGCTAAATCAGGTGCTTCTCACCTGTCTTAAGGCGCAAAGGCCGAGGAGCGAGGCGCTACCTCAGAGTGCTGGCAAAGCTCATGTGATGTCAGTCAGCAATGGAACACAGACACAATGGCGCCGACTAGTTCTTAAAGGGGAGGGTTGATCTTGCTCTCCATCCACATCCTGCTCATTGCAGCCTTGAATCTTGGCCTGGAGAGACCTGTACATCAAATTTGCTGGAAAGAACAATGGAGAGACCCAGGGAAAAATCTCAGAGTGCAGCCCCCAAAGTCTCTTCTAAATCGATACAAGGAAGGGTAAGTCAAAATGAACCTGCAAAGTGCTGCTCAGTATCCAAAACTCCTTCGCACAGCGTTGAATCTCTCCAGAAGTCTCTCTCTCTCTCAGAATGTGTGGTGCAAAAATGTCACCAACAAAAAAGGCAGGATGTGGTCGCCATTAAATAGCGCTCCCCCACTCCCTTCCTGACTGCAAAACGCTCTCCTCAACCTGTCGTTGCTAGCGGCAGGCAGTAAGGCAGGGGGCGCCACTCAATATCCAGTCCGGGGCGCTACTGGGGCATTGCACACTTGACTGACGTCACGACCTGCCGGCGCAGGAGATCGTGGCAGTAGTGTTTAGCGCTGCCGCAAAATGTCTAGTTAATTTCGCCAGTGGCGCAATCATCGCCGCGCCCGGGCGCTAGTTGCTTTGTGCCCTATTAGCTCCCTCTTAAGGTGCTAACTGGAGGTGCAAACCAAATGAATTTTTCCCACTCTGTCCCTTCCTGTCACACTCTGGTTATTATTTTGCCCATCTCTAACCTGCTCTATTGCTTTCTCATTTCTCATTGACTTATTATTTTCCCACTCACCTGGATCCTCCCTCCCACTGTTTATTTTAAAGCCCTCTCTACAGCCCTAGTTATTTGTTTAGGGGGTGGCGTGCGCCCAGTCAGCTTCGCCTCTGACTGTCTTTGAGCGGTTTGAATCGCTCCCACACCCCTGGGTTCTAGACACCGGACTTAGGTACAGGAGGCGGCGATACAGAAAATTGAGTAGACAAGTGGTTTGGTGCAAGAAAACCAAAATTTTATTCAAAGCAGAATAAAACAATTTTATGAAAATTACTGGTATGAAATACAGGCATGAACAATTACACTCATATGGGAATGGGGAACACACGGCACATTGAGGGAAAACAACTATATTAACAATCACCTTATCCTTATCCCACCCCCTATATCTAACTAGATTAAACAATGAGGGGCCAGGAATTCATGCTCACCAATCCAAAACCTGTTGCTTTAATTGGGTTGGTTTTGAGGTCCGCTCTTGCTCTCCTTTGGGGTATCCCGTCGCCACGTGGTCTCAGGGCGCAGTGCTGAAGTTGTTTGTGCAAGGGCACCCTCCTTTTCTTCAGTTAATGTCGTCGTCGAATCGCGTCTTCGTCTTCTTCTTCTTCCTCGGGCGGTTTTAGTCGCTGACGGTGTTGCTGCAGTTGGGGGCTGGTTGGCGGTCTTTACCATTTAAATGATTTTGCTAGCCACGCTTCGAACACCAGCTTATTCTTCGACTGGGCTATTACTCTCCATGTGACAGACGCCAGCTTATAACTAGGCTGTTTGTCTCGATTTTGATGCCCATTCTTCGAACGCCAGCATATTCTTAAAAATGGGGTTTTACTGTCCGTGCATGTAACACCAACTTATTCACCAAACACCAGCTTATAACTGGGTGTTTGCACCCAAATGCGTCTTTCCGCTGCCCTTCTCTACCTTTACCGTTTTACTTTCTTCTTCGTCTCGTCTCGTCTTGTCTGCCCGTTTGTGGCCTGTGTGTCCTGTGTGGTTTTGAACTCGGGTCTCATTCTCCTCCCGCGTTTGGCCCCGGTGTAATGGGTATCCTTGGTTGATGAGCAGAGCGGGGAGCGAGAAGAGAGCCCGCCACGAAGCCAGGGCAAGAGAACGAGCAGCAGCAGGCCAAGGCCACACGATAAGAGGCCAGAGCAAGATTCAAGAGAGTGATTGCCACTGATGGGCCTACAATTATACCCGTTCTTCAACTCCTTATCTGCACGCCAAATCAGGTCAGTCCTTTTGTCTAACTTTTGGCAGGCTCGTTTATATGATTACAGCCATTTACTTTAACGACTTGTGGAGTGGTTGTCTCCGGGTCTAATGGCCCCGATGTCCTGGTTGTTTTTCATGGATGAAACTTAATTGTCCCCATCCTGACTTGATGGCTTCTGTGAGCAGTTACAGATTAAAAATGCAGAAACCTAATGGCCTCGATTTTAGGCCCATTCTAGCTTGATCTGTTTCAAGTCGAATGAATGCATATTCTATGTTTACTTTGGCTGTCTGTCTCCACAGAATCCTTTTCACAGATTCCTGCATTTTAAGTTTTGTCTCCGGGCCTGCCTGTCTGCAGAGCCCTGCTTTAAAAATCCTGTTGGTTTTGGTCATGAGGTTACAGAAGCCATTTTGGGTAAACTGTTTTTAATAACTTGTCCAGACAGGGTCCCTTGGTCCATAATTTGGGGAGTGCGGGAAATTTGAGAAACTTGCACTTACACTTCCCCCTGTCGATACTAAACTCGCTTTAAGTATCCTCCTGATGAGGTGAGCAAAATTTCCGACCCTCCATAGTAAACCTCCCCCTGTAATTACCTATCTAAGATACCCACGACACATGCATTTTCCATTCTGTAAAAATGTAGTGTACATAAGCATACATAGAATAATTACAGTCATTTACACACATCCAAGCATTGAAGGGTTCCAACACCGCTGCACCACTTGGTACACATCATCTTTATTAAAACAACACTTCAAAAATCTTTATTCAAAACAACAAAACACAAAAAAAACCGACCATCTTTAATCAGAAATACACAAAAAATTCAAACAGGTGTACCTCCCTCCACCTTAACATAATGTTCCTTCCAGGTCCTCTGGTTTTGGAATTCTAGTGTTTGACCTTTTCCCTTGCACTGGGTGAAGACTAGGTACAATACTATTCCCAGCTGGCGCACCACGAGGAAGTGGGAAGCCAGCCTAATCCATGAAGGGACCTCTATATTATTGAAAATGTCCCACCAGGGTGGGATCACAATGTCCAATATCTTAGCCCCTATCTCTACCGTTTTCTGCTCTAACGTGTAGAAATGTTTCTGCGAGACTATTACGGCTTTGAGTATTTTGGTAAGGTGTCCTGGGAGAGGGGAAATTTCATAGCCGAAATGCCCTACGTACTCTTCAGGAATGGGGACAATTCATTCCTGGGCCACTTGAACTTCTGCCTTGGGTTTAAAGCAGAAACTGCTGTCACTTACCGGACACCAGCTATGCTGTCCATGCTGGTAGTGGGGTGCACCTGTGGTGACACAATATGTCCCACCTCCTATATATGCTACCTGTGGGGGAACATGGCCTTGTGCCATTGCCTCCATGGTACAATTTATAGGTTTTGCGCCAACAGCTTTAAACCCGCACTGTGGTTTTGAATAGGCGTTCAAGTGCTGGGGACACAGTATTATGTGTGCTCCCCGGCTCCGGCACCCTGAGAGGTCAATACCTGTCATAGCGTGCTCCCACTTTATGACGTAAGGTGACACCGCTGTGAAACGAATGTGTGCATCCCCTTGAATGACTCCAATGTTCTCTACCCTGTATACCGGTGCGGGTCGGGCTGTCCTACCCATGACCGGCATTCTCACTACTACCCCCGTGATGGTGCGGTTGGACCGCCCACAATCCACTGGGACTGGGTAGGCCTCAGAAGCTAGCCGGAGTTGACACGGGCTTAATGCATTCTCAAATGGATGGAGGGCTGCGAGGTGTTTGTTGCTGATCCAGGAGGGGACTAAACCTTATTTTAAATCCTCCAGATTACTGCGGCCCTCGCACAGCAACCACGCCCCATACAGCACGCACACCTCGTTCTGCGCAGCCTGGTCAGAAGCATTTCTGTCCTCACTTATGAGGGCATTTACAGTCCTTGCGTGCTTCTCCAGCTCCGCTATGATCTCTTTTAAATGGACCGTCATGGCCTGGTCCTCATGTAACTCCGAGCCTACTACCTTGTTCTCATCCATTAATATCTTCCTTAACTGTGTTTTTAGACCGTTTAACTGGGTCTGCAACTCTATATCATCCAGATTGTTGATGACAGAGGACCCTGTGTTAAATGCAGTAAAATCATCATTCCATACTCCCCTTCTTTGTCTCCCCGTTGTACCAAAGTATTCGCAGTGTGTGGTGTACAGTTCGGTTATGCCTACATTAGCGAAATCGAACTCGTAAAACTTCTTGAACATGTCCTTTAACAGGGCCTGGTACAGCTGCTCTTTGGGACACCACTCTGGTAAGTGTACCTCGGTGAGATTTAAAATCACGGAGGCTACCGCGTAGTGTACCCCCTGGTATAGTACCTGATCCATAGGTACTAGTACCAGCCCATTCCCTGGTCCCTTGGTGATGGTAGGGCACCCCTCTCTGTGTGTCCTTGCTGCCGGAGTTGTGGGCAGGGGCTTCCGGGTGCATGCCACTAGCTCGGTGGCTTTAACTGGGGCTGGGTAACGTGGGACTATGCATGTGTGTAGGTGGGGATCCCATATGCCCATGGGGCAGGCCCTTTTTGACCCCCACATAGCGACATAGATACCCTGTTCCGACACCCACCCCTTGTCCCAACATACGCTAGTCCCTTCTTGGGTCCCAGTGACCGTCCGGTGGGTGTCGTTCCCCATCCGTTCCCAGTCAGCTGTACGGTCCTCCATGTCCGTGCTCAGCATTCTGAGCCACCACCACCTTCCCAGAGGAATCTGTCCTTTGCAGATGTGTCCCACATATACCTTCCATTTGTGGGGGTCAGGGTTATTAGCAGCGCACACCAGACAGCCGGCGCAGAACTCGCGGACATCTTCCCTGAGTCCTGGCCACCATCCCGCCTGTTCCACCCGTTGCCGTAAGGACCCTCGACCCTTTTTCCCTCAGTCACTGCACTGAGGACCGCCTTGAGGATGGGGTCTTGGGCTTGGACCGTCTTAAGGTCCGGGCCTAAAGCTACCCCTGTACTCCCTTGTATCCCGTCCCTACCCCTGACTGCTGCCATGGGTCTGGACCCATATGGGTCCCAGAAAGTGCCTGTGCGGGCACCCTCCTTAGTGAGCATGTCAGCTGGCTGGTTGCCTTGGCTGCGGGGTTCTGTGGAGGAATGGGCTTTCACCTTATGGATGACAACCTCCCCTTCCTCCCCCACTGCTGCTAGGATCTTTTCCAGCAGGGCTTTCACTGTGAGAGGTCTCCCGTCGGTGGAGGTGTATCCGCGGCGGGACCAGATGGCCAGGTACTCCACACACGAATGTAAGATTGCAAAATTTCTACATCTCCCAGAAGGCAATTATTAATAAAAAGGGACCCTGTAATGGACATTTTAAATTAAAGGGTACCCAAGATGGCTTCTGAGCCTCGTGGCAGAAAGCCTGTGGGATTCAAATGTGGATAGTGCAGAGCAGACAGCTTGGGCGTAATCGAAGCTAAGGCTGCAGGTTTTCTGTGAAGAGAACTCTACCAGACAGAACTTTGAATAATGTATCAGACCGAATTGGAGTCAGATCTAAATTCAGTGAGGCCCATTGTTACAACCATCAAACAGTCTGCATACATAATCGAGAACAGATTAAACACAGTAATCGAGGCTGGATAAGCCCATCAAGAACTTTCAGAACAATACAAGTCAATTATCGGGCCGGTAAATGCAATTACCGGCCATCTAAAAACAGTTAACATGGATTGCTACCATTATTGGAAGCTAGCCCGCCAAAATTAAGACAAAAGAACTAACCAGATTGACGCGAAGATAAGGCCTTTCGAAAATGTATAACCGAAGGCCCCGGGTAGCAGTCCCAGGTTGGTTGGTTCGCTCTCTCATGCTCCTTGCCCTCGACCCTGCTCTCGTGGCTCTGGCCTCTTAGGCTGCCGCTCGTACTCGTGCCCTGGCCTTGTGGCGGGTTCTCTCCCCGGAGCAGATTTTCAGTAGCCAGAGACACCATACCAACTGCTGGGAAGGGGAGAGAGGCCCAGGTCCACAGCCATCTAGGACGCCCAGGCCGCAGAAAGGGGTGAGATGAAGTCGAGCAGGTAGCCCAGGACTTGTAGTGTAGTCAGACAGGCGAGACGAGACGAGGAAGACGATAACACCTCGATAAGGGCAGAGCAGAGCAGCGAGAACCGTATCGGTAATTTAAACCCCCAAGCGCCTAGTTATAAGCTGATGCCTGAGGGGAGGGAGGAAGTCCCTCAGGAGGATAACAGCAAGCATCTTGTTGAAAGAAAGTGAGGATAACAGCAAGCATCTTGAACTCAGTGTTAACGTAGGTCTCCACGCCACAACGAATACACAGGCATTCGGTGCCTGGCCAATAAGGCCTAAACGGTAACGAATGGTGACTGTCCGATACATATAACGTTACTGCCGATGACCACCAGAGGGACAAGAAGAGGAGAACCCATCGGGACGAGACGATGACGATAGCTGAGGAGAAGAGGGTGTATCACGGCAGCAGCTCCAGTACCGCACTTCTGAAGACCACGTGGCGACGGGGTACCTAAGAGGACAGAGTGCAAAACCTCAAAACTTGTTTTCTTTTCCAACAGTTGACTTTGAACTTGGATTGGTGAGCATAAATTCTGGCCCCTCATAGCTTAATCTAGTTAGGTATAGGGGTGGGTTAAGAATAACGGGATTGTTAAGATTGTTGTTTCCCTTCGATGTGCTGTGTATTCCCCATTCCCTGTATAAGTGTATTTGCCTACAATATTGTAGTGGTAATTTCTTTTTAAGACTGTATTAAAATTTTCCTGTTCAATAAAATCTTGGTTTTGTTTGCATCCAAACCAGCTCTCTACCCGAGTTTTATATATCGCTGCCTGTACCTAAGTCTGGTGTCTAGAACCCAGAGGCGTGGGAGCAATTTGAACCACTCACAAACAGTCAGGGGTATAAATGACTGGGCGCACGTGCCACACACACCACCCCCTACAGAACTGGCGACCGCGGCAGGACACCAGCATCAGGGTTGCGAAATGGTAGACAATGGTTCTGATGAGTGAACCATCATGGAGAAAAGGATTTCGGATTATGTGTTTAGCAAGGTGAATATCACTAAGAAGTGGATCACCACTCTGTTAAAGGCTGGGCGTCCGGTAGATGCAGCGGCCAAATGGACAGAGGGCAAGGAACACAAGAAGTCCTTAGAGAAGGCAGTTTGGCTGATGTGCTTTAAAAAGCAGATCCAGCTTCTAGACGGGCTCGTTGCCGCACAGGCAATCGAGTTAAGGGAGTCAGCCTAGAAATCCAGGATAAGGCTCTCGCAGGGGAAATGTTGTTGAACCAAGAAAGGGTGCATCTAGTGAGAGAACACAAGGCTCAGCTGGAATACCTACGGTGCCAAGTCACGGAGGCCAAGGGAAATGAGCCAAGGTTGCGGGAGAAAACCGCCCGCATGGCAAGGCAGGTTAGGGAACAGGAAGAGAAAGTGCAGGAGGTAAAAGCCGCTTACAAGCTAGCGAATAAACAGGGATTTGAGGAGTCAGACCACGGCCCCTGTAAAGATAGGATAGAAAATCTGAGCCGGGCCCTCCGAAGGCAAAAGGCATGGTATGCCTCATAAGCCCAAAGGCAGGTCAGGCAGATTTTATGGGGAACGAGGGGAGAACAGTTCCCATGTCACCGGTAGTGCCCAGGGACGACCCAGTTGAGAGAGAGGAGACCTCACGGCCACCACCCGTAGCGCCAAGTTTCAGCGAGGTTTGGCAGCAAGGGGGGGTGGAACCGGGGGTGGAACCCGAAGTGGAGCCAGAGGTGGAGGAGGAGGTAGAGCAACCCCCACCCGAAAAGCCGGAACCAGAACCGATGTGCCCAGCACGGCATTGGAGGTTCGGCCCACCCGCCAATGGCAACGATGAGGGACCCCTCCAAAATCAGTTCGTGTTACCCTTTAACACCCAACAGCTTAGGATTATGGTCAACCATATCATGAAGCTTTCGGCCAAGGGAGACCCCTCGATCCAATTCAGGGAAATAGAACAGGCCGCCAGCGTCAACAACTGCGACGACGCTGAGAAGGCCAAGATGTTGCTATTCTCCCTGGAGAGTAGTCTCCTCCAATCTCTCTCTGAAGGGTGTAAGAGGGGACAGAGCGGTTACGAGGAGCTTAGAGACGCGGTTCTGGAGGCCATGGGGATGGATGAGGGGAGTCCTTTCTCCCGCGTGGAGAGGACAGTATAGCTCTCAGGGGAGACCCCGCAGGCTTTTGCGGACCAGCTGTGGCCGGTGTACCGGAAGGCTTGCCTGGGAATGCCCGGCCGGGCGTTCCTGAACGGGGATTCCCTGACGCACTGGCTCTGGTGCCTGGTGGTGAACAGCTTGCCACAGGTCCGGGCCGAGGCAGAAGCCCGGTTCGACCCCAAAGATCCCCAGACGTCAGAACTCACGGTAATTAGGCAGCTCACTCTGGCCTTTAAAAACGGTAGGGGAGCCGATGCACGCCCACCTGCATGAGGTAAAACCCGGACCGGGTAGGAAAGAGTGGCACCAGGAGGGGAGTAACCCCACCAACACAAAGACCAATTGTTAAGGATGTGGGAAGGATGGTCACTGGCGGAAGGAGTGTAAGAACCCTTGGAAGGATAACAAGGGAAAGCATCCCACAGCCCCAGCCCAAAAGGCGGGGGTAGGGACCTTTTCCGCAGAGGTCGAGTCACTTTTGGATGCCATGAGGTACTTACTGACTGCCCAGGGGAGAGTAGCAGCCGCCAACCGTGCTCTCACCCCGTCAGCCCCATCCAACCCACAACAGTGACTAGAGCTGGCGCAGCCTGTGTATCTTTGTTCGCTCTGATATGATGAGTCGAGGAGACACATGATGGAGATGGAGGTGGAATAGGTAGCGGGGACCTATCTGTTGGACACAGGGGCATCGCGCACCATGATCTACTCAGCTAACCCCACCACCTCACCTCTCTCTAGTGGGGTCCCATACAGTCTATCGGGGTTCACGGGTAAGGAGCAGGCTGGTTCGGTCTCGATCCCGCTCGCCATTCGGATAGGACTGCTCCGCTCCAAGTGGACGTGCATCCTGATGAATTGGGAAGTGGAGGGTGGAAGAGGGGTCCTGAGGGCCGACTTTATCGTAGGTCACGGGATCCTGGTGGATTTGAGGAATCACTGCCTCTGGGGGGGCAGGAAAAGTAAAGAACGGTGAGACCGTAGTTATCCCAGGTAAGGAAGGGAAGGGGACCCTTTGCACCATGAAGCCCAAAGAGGATTATAACCTTGGGCTCATAGTCAGCAACACCCCACCAGAGTTCCAGGCATTTGTGCAGGCCCACCTGGCCGCATTTGCCACTCACAAACACGACTGCGGGAGGGTCACAGGGTTTGAGGTCAGAGTAGACGGGGACCCCATGGCTCGACCACAGAAACAGCATAACTTCCCCAGGTAAGCAGCCATGTCCTCGTTAGTACAGCAGGGATTTCTGAGGCCGATAGCCACCCATGTAAACTCTCCATTGTGGCAGGTTAGAAAACCGGGCAATTCCTGGAGGGCCACGGTGGACTTTTGGGTGCTCAGTAGTAACATCCCAGCCTGTGCACCTACAGTGGCAGCAGTTGCCGACATGACAGGGAGTATTCCAGCATCCGCGACCACTTTCATGGTGCTGGATATGTCCAGTGGGTTTTGGTCCATCCCTGTAAGGAGGGAGGATCAGTACAAGTTTGCCTTTACGTTTAAAGGGCAGCAGTACACGTGGAACTGTTTGCTTCAGGTTTTCCATAATAGCCCCAGCATCTTCCATCAGTGCATGGCGGACAGTTTGAAGGACTTTAGTCAGCCCGGACAGTTGGTACAATATGTGGATGACCTGCTCCTGTTCACTGATTCGAAAGAGGAGCATGGCCCACTATTGGCCGAACTACTGGAGCTGTTAGGACAGAAGGGTTTCAAAGTGAATCCCAAGAAGGCGCAGATCGGCCAGCAGGAGGTGAAATTCCTCGGTCTGACCATGCGCGCCGGAGAAAGGGCCGGAGGTAAGACCATCCCGGTGAGAAAGGAGAAAAGACAGCCCCTAGAAGGTCTGCTCGGGGCAGCGAGCGGGCCCTCAACACAGGTTCTAAAACAGGTCGCGGGTTACATCAACCAGTGCAAATTGTTTCAGCCTGAAAGGGGAGAACAGCCAGTTGGGGTAAGGCCTGAGGATAAAGATCCTCAGCCTGCAGCACGAGTGGTTTCACAGACCACACAATCAGGCGCTGTGGCTTGCTTGAAGGGAGGGGCCATCCAGCCTGTCGATTGGGACACGCCCCCACTCTTCTGGGATCCAGACGAGGGGGGGGACTTGAGGGCGAAAACCCCGCCCCTAACCCAGGTGTAGAGAGGGAGGGACCTGAGGTCGAAAACCCCACCCCGGACCCAGCCATGGGACCCGGGGCCGGAGACTCTCAGCTCGCAGCAGCAGGCTGCGAAAAGTTACCTACCCCCAGCCCAGGTTCGGGAGGAGTCAAGCCCGGGGGAGCAGCGGCTCGGGTAAAAGGCCCAGCGGCCAAGAAAGCCCCACCCGTCAAAGCCCCCAGAAAGTCCCCACGGACGCCCCAGCCGAGAAAGCCATGGTCACCAGCCCTCCAGTTACCAAGGGCCACCTCTCGAGTCAGGGAGGGGTCCAAGGACACAGGTGCTCAACCAGCAGCCTCGGGCTGTGAGGGGCCAACAGTGAAGGACGGTGCGGTCATGCCGGGGGTAGCGGTGAGCCGCAGTCCAACCAGGGATTAGCCTGGCCGCCCGGAGACGGGCGGCAGATGTGTATAGTTTTGTTTTAAGTTTAAGTAAAGTATAATTATTTAGCTTAAATTTGGGTGTTTATAATTTGGGTTAAATAAGATGATGGGTAGTTTATGTAAGAAGTCTGCCGAGAGTGTGTATATTTGGGTCGAGGTCGTGGGACCCGACCATGCCTCACCAAGCCAAGGAATCTCATCGGGACCTGGCTGCATGTTTTTACATCTTTTTCAGAAAGATTTTCGGGATGGAATGGATCGTGATCCTATTCGCCCTGATCGGAATGAGTGCAGAGAGGAGGGGTGACGTCCAGGACTCCCACATCTTTGGGTGTTCGGGAGACACGGCGCCCCTGGCGGTCGACGGCAGTGGCGAACGGGATGCGGAGGAGACCGCCATCTACTTCCAGGAGGGAAGGTGGCCCGGATGGTTGGGGTCCAATTCGTCTCAGTACTCCAGCCAAACCGGATTCACGTATGGGGAAGCCTCCCTCCTGTGCCCCCGGGTGCGAGTTGTTTCAACGAGGGTCAGTGTCACCGTTGGAAAGCGAATATGTTTAATTTGCAAAGGACACATTCCACTGGATCATTGGTGGTGGCTCAGGAAGTTGAGCAAGGACATGAGGAACACCGGAGTCGAATTGGAGCGCCTGGGGAATAACACCCATCGGACAATTACCGGGACTCATGGAGGACTGAGTGTGTGCTGGGACAAGTGGTAGGAACCGGACCAAGGGATTTACATCTGTATGTCGGGGTCAGAGATGGTCTGCCCCGCAGGCATATCCATTATGTTCCACCGGCAGTGGCACAACACCGGGAAGGGGATAAGGTGGGATGCCAGCCGGAAGGTGTGCGCGGTCCCGTATTCCCAGATCCCAGTCAATGCCACTGAGCTAGTAACCCGCCCCCGTAAGCCCCCACCCACGGCGCAGGCAGCGAGGTTATCCAGAGAAGGTTGCCCCACCACCACCAAGGGACCAGGGAATGGGTTGGTATTAGTCCCCACCGATCAGATGCTGTACCAGGGGGTACACTACGCGGTAGCCTCCGTGATTTTGAATCTCACAGAGTTAAATTTACCGGAGTGGTGCCCCAAAGAAACAGAGCAGTTATACCAGGCCCTATTGAGGGACATATTCAAGAAGTTTTATGAGTTCGATTTTGCCCATATGGACAAGACCGAACTCTACACCACACACCGAGAATTTTTGGGTAACCCAGGGAGACAAAGAAGGGGTGCATGGAATCATGTTTTTACTGCGTTTAATACTGGGTCCTCTGTCATCAACAGTTTGGATGACATAGAGCTGCAGACCCAGATAAACGGTTTAAAAACACAGTTAAGAAGGATATTGCTGGATGAGAACAAGGTAGTGGGCTCGGAGTTGAACGAGGAACAGGCCAAGACGGCCCATTTAAAAGAGATCATAGCCGAGTTGGAAAAACACGCAAAGACGGTAAATGCTTTCATTAGGGAGGACAGAAATGCTTCTGACCAAGCTGCGTAGAATGAGGTGTGCGTGTTATACAGGGCGTGGTTACTGGGCGAGGGCCGCAGTAAACTGGAGGATTTAAAACAAGGTTTGGTCCGCTCCTGGATTAGCAACAAGCACCTCGCAGCCCTCCACCCTTTCGAGAATGCATTGAGCCCATGCCAACTCCGGCTAGCCTCTGAAGCCTACCCAGTCCCAGTGGATTGTGGGCAGTCCAACCACACAATCATGGGAGTAGTAGTTAGGATATCGGTCATGGGTAGGGCAGCCCGACCCGCACCAGTATACAGGGTTGAGAACATTGTGGTCATTCAAGGGGGTGCACACATTCGTTTCACAGCGGTCCCGCCTTACGTCATTAAGTGGGAGCACGTTATGACAGGTATCGACCTCTCAGGGTGCCGGAGCCAGGGAGCACACATAATCCTGTGTCCCCAGCACTTGAATGCCATTTCAAAACCGTAGTGTGGGTTCAGAGCTGCTGACGCGAAGCCTATAAATTGTACCATGGAGGCAATGGCACAAGGCCATGTTCCCCTGCAGGTAGCATATATAGGGGGTGGGACATATTGTGTCACCACCGGTGCGTCCCACTACCAGCACGGACAGCATAGCCGGTGCCCGGTCAGTGACGGCAGTTTCTGTTTTAAACCCGAGGCAGAAGTTCAAGTGGCCCAGGAGTGAATTGTCCCCATTGCTGAACCCTCCACTTTTCACCTCACTGTGAAGGAGAATTTTACGAAATTGCAGAAGTACGTAGCGCACTTTGGCTACGAAATTCCCCCTCTCCCTGAACACTTGACCAAAATTCTCAAAGCCGTTATAGTTTCACAGAAACATTTTTACACTCTCAAGCAGAAAACAATAGAGATAGGCACTAAGATTGTGACTCCATCCTGGTGGGATCTTTTCAATAATATAGAGGTCCCTTCATGGATCAGACTGGCTTCTCACATTCTCGTGGTTTGCCAGTTAGGAATAGTGCTGTATTTAGTTTGCATCCAGTGTAAGGGAAAAGGACGGTGGTCAGAATTCCGAAACCAAAGCTTTTGGAGGGAACATTATGTAGAGGTGGAGGAAGATACGCCGGTTTAAGTCTTTTTCCCTGTATTTGATTAAAGAATTGTTGTTTCTTTGTGTTTGTTATTTTTAATCAAACGTTTTCTTTTTTTGGTTTGTGTTGCGACGCGGTTTAATAAAGATATGTGTACCAAGTGGTGTAGGGGTGTTAGACCACCTCCATGCTTGGATGTGTGCGTGTAAAGCCTGTAATTTTCCTCTCTGTATGCTGACGTACACTACATTTTCGCGGAATGGGAATGCATGTGTCGTGGGTATATTAGATAGATAATTGCAGGGGAAGGTTGACTATGGAGGGTCAGAAAAAAAATTTGCTCACTTTAAGAATATGATATTTCAAGTAACTTTTAGTATCACAGGGGGGAATGTAAGATTGCAAAATTTCTACATCTCCCAGAAGGTTATTATTAATAAAAAGAGACCCTGCCATGGACATTTTAAATTAAAGGGTATCCAAGATGGCTTCCGAGCCTCGTGGCAGAAAGCCTGTGGGATTCAAATGTGGATTCTGCAGAGCAGACAGCTTGGGCGTAATCGAAACTAAGGCTGCAGGTTTTCTGTGAAGAGAACTCTACCAGACAGAACTTTGAATAATGTATCAGACCGAATTGGAGTCAGATCTAAATTCAGTGAGGCCCATAGTTACAACCATCAAACAGTCTGCATACATAATCAAGAACAGATTAAACATAGCTATCGAGGCTGGACAAGCCCATCAAGAACTTTCAGAACAATACAAGTCAATTATCGGGCTGGTAAATGCAATTACTGGCCATCTAAAAACAGTTAACATGGATTGCTACCATTATTGGAAGCTAGCCCACCAAAAGTAAGACAAAAGAACTAACCAGATTTGGCGCGAAGATAAGGCCTTTCGAAAAGTTATAACCGAAGGCCCCGGGTAGCAGTCCCAGGTTGGTTCATTCGCTCTCTCATGCTCGTTGCCCTCGACCCTGCTCTCATGGCTCCGGCTTCTTGGGCTGCCGCTCATACTCGTGCCCTGGACTTGTGGCGGGTTCTCTCCCCGGAGCAGATTTTCAGTTGCCAGAGACACCATACCAACTGCTGGGAAGGGGAGCGAGGCCCAGGTCCACAGCCATCTAGGGTGCCCAGGCCGCAGAAAGGGGCGGGACAAAGTCGAGCAGGTAGCCCAGGACTTGTAGTGTAGTCAGTCAGGCGAGATGAGATGAGGAAGACGATAATACCTCGAAAAGGGCAGAGCAGAGCAGCGAGAACCGTATCAGTAATTTAAACCCCCAAGCGCCTAGTTATAAGCTGACGCCTGAGGGGAGGGAGGAAGTCCCTGAGGAGGATAACAGCAAGCATCTTGTTGAAAGAAAGTGAGGATAACAGCAAGCATCTTGAACACAGTGTTAACGTAGGTCTCCACGCCACAACGAATACACAGGCATTCGGTGCCTGGCCAATAAGGCCTAAACGGTAATGACTGGTGACTGTCCGATAAATATAACGTTACTGCCGACGACCGCCCGAGGGAGAAGAAGAGGAGAACCCATCGGGACGAGACGACGTTGATAGCTGAGGAGAAGAGGGTGTATCACGGCAGCAGCTCCAGTACCGCGCTTCTGAAGACCACGTGGCGACGGGGTACCTAAGAGGACAGAGTGCAAAACCTCAAAACCCGTTTTCTTTTCCAACAGTTGACTTTGAACTTGGATTGGTGAGCATAAATTCTGGCCCCTCATAGCTCAATCTAGTTAGGTATAGGGGTGGTATAAGGATAAGGGGATTGTTAAAATTGTTGTTTTCCTTCGATGTGCCATGTGTTCCCCATTCCCTGTATAAGTGTATTTGCCTATAATATTGTAGTGGTAATTTCTTTTTAAGACTGTATTAAAATTTTCCTGTTCAATAAAATCTTGGTTTTGTTTGCATCCAACCCACCTGTCTACCCGAGTTTTCTATATCGCTGCCTGTACCTAATCCGGTGTCTAGAACCCAGGGGCGTGGGAGCGATTCGAACTGCTCACAAACAGTCAGGGGCATAACTGACTGGGCGCATGTGCCACACCCGCCACCCCCTACATGAATTACACGTAAACATGCTGTCCGAGCAAAAGTTGTATGGGGTAGGGAAGATTTCAGGGTGTGTAATGACGTACACTACCGTGGACAGTTCAGCCTGCTGGGCGCTCATGGTGCTGAGGAGCTTAATTGCCAGGGCAATGTTTGCTGCTGGGTCATAAACTCCACACCCTGTGAGTCGCTCACCAGCTGATACCGTGCTGGAGCCATCCACATAGATCTCGCGGCCTGTGGGGTGTATCCCGGCCCATAAACCTATGTCCACTTCCCAAACGCCTTCAATGGAACACCGGTGGGCTGTTCCAGGATATACCAGGTTGGCTGCGAGCTTTGGCTCGCACAGACGCTTCACCTTGAGGTCCATCTGTGAGAGGAGCAGTGTCCAGTGGGCAATGCGGGCACTGCTCACTGTCCCATCCTTGATCCTCCCATCCAGGAGCATCCAAGTGGGTGTGTGATGGGTGCATAGGGTGATGGGAGAGGTACCTGTGAAGATCAGTGATCTTTTCACAGCCCAATGTGTGGCCAAGAGGTGCCTCTCACAGTTGGAGTAGCTCCTCTCCACATCCGTGAGTATCCTGGAGGAGTAGACCACCGGCCTCAGCCTGCCATGCCGCTCTTGGAGCAGCACAGCACTCAGGCTGTCCCCGCTGGCTGCTACCTCCAGGAAAAACTCTTTCCCCCCATCTATGGCCCCTAGAGCTGGTGCGGTCTGCAAGTCCTTCTTGAGCCTGACCCACTCCAGTCCCTTGTGTAGGAGTCGGAGCAGAGGGGCTGCTGTGGCTGCATAGTCTTCAATTAAGTCCCTGCAGTGCCCAGTTATCCCTAGAAACGACCTCACACCCGTGACTATGTTGGGGACTGGTAATTCTTGTGCCGCTTCTCTCCTAGCCTTATCTATGGTCCTTTCTCCAGCGCATACGGTCAGGCCTAGGAATTTCACCTCCTGCTGGCCGATCTGCGCTTTCTTGGGGTTTACGGAAGACCTCTCCTGGTCCCTCAATAACTCCTCTCTGGTGAAGAAGGCCCAGCAGCGCCTATATTTCCTAAGGAGGCTGAAGGGATGTAACCTGTCACCCCTGATCCTCTCTAACTTTTACCGCTGCACAATAGAGAGCATCCTGACGAACTGTATCACAGTATGGTATGGCAGCTGTAGCCACTATGACCGGAAAGCCCTGCAGCGGGTAGTCAAAACTGCCCAACGCATTACCGGCACCCGGCTGCCGACCATAGAGCACATATACCAGAAACGCTGTTTACGGAGGTCACGGTCCATCATCAAAGACCCTACCCACCCCAGCCACAGTCTGTTCACCCTCCTGCCATCTGGGAGATGTTCCAGATGCATTCGCACCCGTACGACCAGATTTCGGAACAGCTTCTTTCCCAGGGCTGTCATCCTACTGAACTCCACAAATAAACTCTAAAGCCTGCACATCTGCCAATGCACTTTATTATGGTTAGGTTTATGTTAATGTATTACAAGCCAAAGGTATGTTGAATGTTTAAATGTCTTAATCTAAATGTACACTCTCGGGAGCCGCAAGCCTACATTTCGTTGTACTGCACTTGTGCACTAACAATGACAATAAAAGTTGATTTGATTTGATTTGATTTGATTCGAACCCTTTTGCCCGAGCAGCTCCAGCAGTTCGGCCAGTAGTGGGCCATGCTCCTCTCTCGAATCGGTGAAGAGAAGCAGGTCATCCACATAATGGGGCAGTAATTCCTCCCCAAACGCGTGAGTACGGAAGGGGTACTCACGCGTCTGGCCGGAGGAAATGCCGGTTTTCAGCATGCACAGCGCATGCGCTGAAAACCGGCATTTCCTCTCCTCTAACCCAAGAGTTGAAGAGGCTAGCATGTGCGCTGTAGGGGGCAGCGTGTGCGTCTTGGATTTCCTCTGTTTTGGGGGATTTGCGCATGTGTAAAGGCCTCCGGTCTTTACGCTTGTAAAAAGCACACGTAAGTATTTATTTTTACAGGTAAGTGGTGTTTTAGTGCAATTTAGAATTTTTTTTTCCACAGGTTTATTATTTTAAAGAATCTACAATAAGGTAAGTTTAGTTTTAGAACCTTTTTATTAAAAATTTATTTTTTTCAAAAAAAAAATTATTGTTTAAATTATTTTTTAAAACTTATTTACACTTAATTTAATGATTGGGATGTTTTTTAAAATTTTATTTAAAGTTTAAGTAGTGTTTTGGGGTACAGTACTTCTCATGAGTTTGACAGTTCTTACTCTCAAACTTATGAATGAAGTTTCCCCTCCCCTGATTGGCTGAACAGTGCTCACCTGATCCCAGCCGGCACATCGCACTAACTACGCCGTTGGGTCAGGTTAGCACTGCGTGCCGACATCAGAACCGGGCCACTGACAGGAAATCCACTGTGGGCCAGGTTTCAGATGTTGGCGCGCAGGGTGAGTGCACATCGGGGGCTTGCACGCGTGGCAAGCCCCCGACACCAAGTTCTGGGCCATTGTACCAACTGTCTGGGCTGACTGAAAGCCCTTAAACTGTTTGCCATGCACTGATGGAAAATGCTGGGTCTGTTATGGAAGCCCTGAAGCAAGCAGTTCCACGTGTACTGTTGCCCTTTAAATGTAAAGGCAAACTTGTACTGATCCTCCCTCCTTAAAGGGATGGACCAAAACCCATTGGAAATATCCAGCACCGTGAAAGTGGTCACGGATGCTGGGACACTTCCTATCAGGTCGGTAACTGCTGCTACTGTGGGTGCACAGGCTGGGATGTTACTGTTGAGCACTCGATAGTCCACCGTGGCCCTCCAGGAATTGTCCGGCTTTCTAGCCAGCCACAGTGGAGAGTTTACGTTGGTGGCTATCGTTCTCAGAACCCCCTGCTGTACTAAGGAGGACATGGCTGCTTCTATGTCTGGCCCCGCTTCCCTGGGGAAGTTATAGCGTTTCTGTGGTCGGGCCATGGGGTCCCCGTCTACGCTGACCACAAACCCGTTGACCCTCCCGCAGTCGTGTTTGTGTGTGGCAAATGTGGCTAGCTGGGCATGCACAAACGCCTGGAACTCTTTTGGGGTGTTACTGACCATGAGCTTGAGGTTATAACCCTCCTTAGGCTTCATGGTGCACAGGGTCCCCTTCCTTTCTTTCCTTGGGATTAATATTACCTCGCCGTCCTTTCCTGTACTTGCCCCCCATAGGCAATGATTTCTTAAATCGACCAGGATCCCGTGACCTACAATAAAGTCGTCTCCCAGGAACCCCCTTCCACCCTCCACTTCCCATTTCATCAGGTCACAGGTTGTAGGGGGGCATCTATTACCTGGTTTATGGTAACATACCTGGCCAGCAGCCTTTTGCCTGCTGCACTGTAAACCAATTTTAACAGCGGTTCCGAATCACTACCCCACCTTTCAGTTCTGACTGGAGGACTTACAATTAATGATGTTAAAGCGGACAATTGGTTTGGATATGAGCAAAGTCAAAATTTATTAAACTAAAGAACCATAATCAAATATAAACTATACCACACGAACATAGTAAATGCAACAAAAGTATATAACAAGGGGGTACAGACGGCAAAAACGAGGGATAGAATGGCTACAATGTTATTTAAACAATCTTAGCAATTCCCTTAAATCACCACCCCAAACTCCTTGCTAGGTTGTCTTGTTTGAGGAGTCAGAGCACTCTGCTCACCTGTGATCCAGCGAAGTAAAAAGAGACCCGATAGCTTCTCAGTAGCTATCTTTTATACCTGTTGCTGCTGCCGCTCTGTCTGGAAAAATTCCCGCCTAAAGTTCCAGTACACAAACAAAAGGACTGTGATTGGTTGCTGAATTGCTTGTTTAAACATAGCCAGCCATAATCGGCCTTGGGTCAAGTGGGCAACTCCTGACCTCCCTGGTTTGATTGACAGGTCTTTCATTCTCCTGCCGTTCTGTCTGGCCAGCACACAAAAAAAGGACTGTGATTGGCTGCTGAATCATAGCCAGCCATAATCGACCTTGGGTCAAGTAGGCAACTCCTGACCTCCCTGGTTTGATTGACAGGTCTTTCATGCTCCTGCCGTTCTGTCTGGCCAGTACACAAAAAAGGGACTGTGATTGGTTGCTGAATCATAGCCAGCCACAACAACCTGTCTCTGTGGCCTCGGGTCAAGTGGGCAACTCCTGACCTCCCTGGTTTGATTGACAGGTCTTTCACACAAACACATTACAAGCTGTAAACCTCTGTGTTTGACCGGGCTCAAAAGCACAAGCCTTAAAAGATGTTCCTTCTCAATGTGTGTGAATACTTCCACGAATTTCCTCGACTCCGTTGTAGGCCAGTCCAGCAGTCTTTCGTGGCTCTGAGCATGCTTCAAGACATTGATCTGACCCAGAGGCAATTCAAAAACACATAAATCTTCATCCACGATGTGGCCCAATGTTTCTCTTGTTTTCAGGGAAATTTTGCGAAACTCTTACACAGGTCCACTTAGAGTGCAGCAGTCCTAAACGAATGGCGAGCGGGATGGAAAACAAGCCGGCCTGTTCTTTGCCTGTGAATCCCGACAGACTGTGTGGGACCCCATTAGATAGAGGTGAGGTGGTGGGGTTAGGTGAATGGACCACGGTGCATGATGCCCCCGTGTCCAACAGATAGGTCCCCTTCACCTTTTCTACCTCCATCTCCATGAGGGGTCTTTTCCATTCATCGTACCGAAGGGTACGCAGGTAAACAGGCTGCGCTGGCTCTAGTCAGGGCTGTGGGTTGGATGGGGCTGATGGGGCCAGAGCGCCGGTAGCGGCTGCTACTCTCCCGTGGCCAGTCAATAAGGACCTCATGGTGTCCAAAAATGACTCGACCACTGCGGGAGGGATTCCCGCCTCCGCCTTTTGGGCTTGGGCTCTGGAATTCTTTCCCTTGTTGACTCTCTAAGGGTTTTTGCACTCCTTCCGCCAGTGACCATCCTTCCCACACCCATAACAATTTGTCTTTGTGTTGGGGGGGTTATTCCTTTCCTGATGCCACTCTTTCCTACCCGGTCTGGATTTTACCTCATGCACCTTCCCCTTGGGTGGGTGTGCATCGGTTCCCCTACCATTCTTATAGGCTGGGGTCAACTGTCTGATCACCATACATTCGGTGGTCTGGGGATTCTTGGGGTCGAACCAAGCTGTTTGCCACCAGGCAACGGAGCCAGTGGGCCAGTGGATACCCGTTCAGGAACATCCGGTTAGGTGCCCCCGGACAGGCAGTCCGGTACACTGGCCATAACCTGTCCACGAAGGCTTGCGGGGTTTCCCCTGCGAGCTGCACCGTCTTCTCTACACGGGAGAAAGGACTTCCCCCATTCATCCCCATGGCCTCCAGAACTTCATCCCTGAGCTCCTCATACCTGCACTGCCCCTTCTTACACTCGTCATAGAGGGATTGGAGAAGCTTACTCTCCAGGGAGAATAGCAGCATTTTGGTCTGCTCAGCGCCATCGCAGTCGTTGACACTGGCTGCCTGCTCTACTTCCCTGAAGTGGATCGAGGGGTCTCCCTTTTCGGAGAGCTTTGGGATATGGCTCACCATAGCCCTAAGCTGTTGGGTGCTATAGGGTAATACAAACTGGTTTTGGAGGGGTCGCTCATCATCGCCATTGATGGGTGGGCCGAACCTCCGATGCCGGGCTGGGCACATCGGTCCCGGCTCCGGCCTCTCCGGCGGGGGCTGCTCCACTTCCGCTCCCACCTCTGACTTCATCCCCCCCTCGCTGCCAGACCTCACTGAAACCTGGCGCTACGGGTGGTGGTCGTGAGACTTCCTGTTCCTCAACCGGGTCGTCCCTGGGCACTACCAGTGATGTTTGAACTGTCCTCTCCCCTCGTTCCCCATAAAATCCGCCTGGCCTGCCTTCAGTCTTATGAGGCACACCATGACTTTTGCCTTCCTCAAGGCCAGGCTCAGATTTTCTATCTTCTCCTTGCATGGGCCATGGTCTGCATCTTCAAACCCCTGTTCGCTCGCTAACTTGAAAGCTGCCTTTACCTCTTTTACTTTCTCCTCCTGTTCTCTCACTTGCCTTGCTAGACGGGCGTTCTTTTCCCGCAACCTTAACTCATTACCCTTGGCTTCGGTGATTTGGCACTGTAGGTATTCCAACTTGGCCTTATGTTCTCCCATTAAATGCAACCTCTCCTGATTCAGGGCCTGCAGTGCTACCAGTAACTTCTCCCCTGCTAGAGCCTTGTCCTGGATCTCCAGGGCTGACTCCTTTAACTCGGCTGCCTGTGCTGCAACGAGCCTGTCCAAAAGCTGGACCTGCTTTTTGAAACACATCAGGCAGACTGCCTCCTCTAAGGACTTCTTGTGTTCCCTCCCCTCTCTCCACTTAGCTGCTGCATCTACTGGATGCCCAGCCTTTAACAGAGTGGTGATCCTCTTCTTTGTGATATTCACCTTGCTAAACACATAACCAGAAATCCTTTCCTCCATCACGGTTTGCTCATCCGAAACATTATCTATTGTATCGCACCCCTGTTGCCGGAGTCCTGTCGAGGTCGCCATTCCTGTAGGGGGTGGCGTGCGCCCAGTCAGCTTCACCTCTGACTGTCTTTGAGCGATTCGAATCGCTCCCACACCCCTGGGTTCTAGACACCAGATTAAGGTACAGGAGGCGGCGATACAGAAAATCGAGTAGACAAGTGGTTTGGTGCAAGAAAACCAACATTTTATTAAAAGCAGAATAAAACAATCTTATGAAAATTACTGGTATGAAATACAGGCATGAACAATTACACTCATATGGGAATGGGGAACACACGGCACATCGAGGGAAAACAACTACATTAACAATCCCCTTATCCTTAGCCCACCGCCTATACCTAACTAGATTACGATATGAGGGGCCAGGAATTCATGCTCACCAATCCAAAACCTGTTGCTTTAATTGGGTTGGTTTGGAGGTCCGCTCTTGCTGTCCTTTGGGGTATCCCATCGCCAAGTGGTCTCAGGGCGCGGTGCTGAAGTTGTTTGTGTAAGGGCACCCTCCTTTTCCTCAGCTAATGTCGTCGTCGAATTGCGTCTTCATCTTCTTCTTCTTCCTCGGGCGGTTTTAGTCGCTGACGATATTGCTGCAGTTGGGGGTCGGTTGGCGGTCTTTACCGTTGAAATGATTTTGCTAGCCACGCTTCGAACACCAGCTTATTCTTCGACTGGGCCATTACTGTCCATGTGACAGACGCCAGCTTATATCTAGGCCGTTTGTCTCGATTTTGATACCCATTCTTCGAACGCCAGCATATTCTTAAAAATGGGGTTTTACTGTCCATGCATGTAACACCAACTTATTCACCAAACACCAGCTTATAACTGGGTGTTTGCACCCAAATGCGTCTTTCCGCTGCCCTTCTCTGCCTTTACCGGTTTACCTTCTTCTTCGTCTCATCTCGTCTTGTCTGCCCATTTGTGGCCTGTGTGTCCTGTGTGGTTTTGAACTCGGGTCTCATTCTCCTCCCGCGTTTGGCCCCGGTGTAATGGGCGTCCTTTGTTGTTGAGCGGCGCGGGAGCGAGAAGAGAGCCCGCCACGAAGCCAGGGCAAGAGAACGAGCAGCAGCAGGCCAAGGCCACACGTTAAGAGGCCAGAGCAAGAGTCAAGAGAGCGATTGCCACTGATGGGCTTACAATTATATCCGTTCTTCAACTCCTTATCTGCACGCCAAATCAGGTCAGTCCTTTTGTCTAACTTTTGGCAGGCTCGTTTATATGATTACAGCCATTTACTTTAACGACTTGTGGAGTGGTTGTCTCCGGGACTAATGGCCCTGATGTTCTGGTTGTTTGTCATGGATGAAACTTAATTGTCCCCATCCTGACTTGATGGCTACTGTGCACTGTTACCGATTAAATATGCAGAAACCTAATGGCCTCGATTTTAAGCCCATTCTAGCTTGATCTGTTTCAAGTCGATTGAATGCATATTCTGTGTTTACTTTGGCTGTCTGTCTCCACAGAGTCCTTTTCACAGATTCCTGCATTTTAAGTTTTGTCTCCGGGCCTGCCTGTCTGCAGAGCCCTGCTTTAAAAATTCTGTCGGTTTTGGTCACGAGGTTACAGAAGCCATTTTGGGTACCCTGTTTTTAATAAGTTGTCCAAACAAGGTCCCTTGATCCATAATTTGGGGAGTGCGGGAATTTTGAGAACCCTGCACTTACAAACCCCAGCATGGTTCAAGTGAAGCCCATCCAAACGGAACAGCTCCCTCTTATCCCAGTACTGGTGCCAGTGCCCCACAAATCGAAATCCCTTTCTCCCACACTAGTCTTTGAACCACTCGTTAATTTATCTGATTAAATTACCCTATGCAAATTCGCTCGTGGCTCAGCTAGTAATCCAAAGGTTATTACCTTTCTGGTTCTGCTTTTTAATTAAGCCCCTAGCTGCTCATACTCTCTCAGCAGAACCTCTTTCTTTGTCCTACCTATGTCATTGGTACCTACGTGGACCATGACAACTGGATCTTCCCCCTCCCACTCCAAGTTTCTCTCCAGTCCAGAGGAGATGTCCTTAACCCTGGCACCGGGCAGTCAACACAGCCTTCGGGACTCACGCTCTCGGCTGCAGAGAACAGTATCTATCCCCCTCACTATACTGTCCCCAATAACTACAACATTACTTTTTGCTCACCCCACTTGAATGGCTCCCTGTACCACAGTGCTGTGGTCAGTTTGCTCATCCTCCCTGCAGTCCCTGGCCTCGTCCGCACAGGGAGCAAGAATCTCATACCTGTTGGACAAGGCCAAGGGCTGAGCATCCTCCGCCACTACCTCCTGGATCCCAGTACCTGCCTCGCTTGTAGTCACACCATCCTGTCCCTGACCATGGGCCAAATTGGAAGTAATTATTCTAGTGGGTGCAACGGCCTCCTGGAACATAGTGTCCAGGTAACGATCCCCCTCCCTAATGTGTCGCAGTGTCTAAGGCTCGGACTCCAGCTCATCAACTCTGAGCCGAAGTTCCTCGAGCAGCCAACATTTGCTGCAGATGTGGTCGCTGTGGACCTCAATGGTGTCCACGAGCTCCCACATGTAACAACAACAACACATTGCCTTGTCTCCCATCTCAATTAATTAATTAGTTAAAAAATTTGGAACACTTATATCTTTTAATCCACACCAAGGCACTTAAATTTAGATGCTCAAGTTTGGAAAAAAGCGAGAAATAGATAAATACTCACCAAGCAATCATTTACCTGCTTTCTGGTGATGTCACACATCGATTACTTTTTACTTCTTTACACTCACCGGTCCTTTGTATCTCAGCATCTCCCGTTGCTTTTCAACTCTCCCGGGCTTTGGCGCTCCCGCTCTGCTCAAGCTGCTTTTGAACTCTCCCGGGTTTTGGTGCTCTCACTCTGCTCCCATTGCTTTTGAACTCTCCCGGGTTTTGGCGCTCTCGCTCTGCTCCCATTGCTTTTGAACTCTCCCGGGTTTTGGCGCTCTCGCTCTGCTCCCGCTGCTTTTGAACTCTCCCGGGTTTTGACGCTCTCGCTCTGCTCCCGCTGCTTTTGAACTCTCCCGGGTTTTGGCGCTCTCGCTCTGCTCCCATTGCTTTTGAACTCTCCCGGGTTTTGACGCTCTCGCTCTGCTCCCGCTGCTTTTGAACTCTCCCGGGTTTTTGCGCTCTCGCTCTGCTCCCGCTGCTTTTGAACTCTCCCGGGTTTTGGCGCTCTCGCTCTGCTCCCATTGCTTTTGAACTCTCCCGGGTTTTGGCGCTCCCGCTCTGCTCCCGCTGCTTTTGAACTCTCCCGGGTTTTGGCGCTCTCGCTCTGCTCCCGATGCTTTTGAACTCTCCTGGGTTTTGGTGCTCCCGCTCTGCTCCCGCTGCTTTTGAACTCTCCCGGGTTTTGGCGATCCCTCTCTGCTCCCGCTGCTTTCAAACTCTCCCGGGTTTTGGCGCTCCCACTCTGTTCCGCTGCTTTTGAACTCTCCCGGGTTTTGGCGCTCCTGCTCTGCTCCCGCTGCTTTTGAACTCTCCCGGGTTTTGGCGCTCCCGCTCTGTTCCGCTGCTTTTGAACTCTCCCGGGTTTTGGCGCTCCTGCTCTGCTCCCGCTGCTTTTGAACTCTCCCGGGATTTGGCGCTCCCGCACTGCTCTCGCTGCTTTTGAACTCTCCCGGGTTTTGGCGCTCTCGCTCTGCTCCCGCTGCTTTTGAACTCTCCCGGGTTTTGGCGTTCCTGCTCTGTTCCGCTGCTTTTGAACTCTCCCTGGTTTTGGCGCTCTCGCTCTGTTCCCGCTGCTTTTGAACTCTCCCGGGTTTTGGCGCTCCCGCTCTGTTCCGCTGCTTTTGAACTCTCCCTGGTTTTGACGCTCTCGCTCTGCTCCCGCTGCTTTTGAACTCTCCCGGGTTTTGGTGATCCCACTCTGCTCCCGCTGCTTTCAAACTCTCCCGGGTTTTGGCGCTCCCGCTCTGCTCCCGCTGCTTTTGAACTCTCCCGGGTTTTGGTGATCCCACTCTGCTCCCGCTGCTTTCAAACTCTCCCGGGTTTTGGCGCTCTCGCTCTGCTCCCGCTGCTTTCAAACTCTCCCGGGTTTTGGGGCTCCCGCTCTGTTCCCGCTGCTTTTGAATTCTCCCGTGTTTTGGCGCTCCCGCTCTGCTCTCGCTGCTTTTGAACTCTCCCGGGTTTTAGTGCTCTCGCTCTGCTCTCGCTGCTTTTGAACTCTCCCTGGTTTTGGCGCTCTCGCTCTGTTCCCGCTGCTTTTGAACTCTCCCGGGTTTTAGTGCTCTCGCTCTGTTCCCGCTGCTTTTGAACTCTCCCGGGTTTTAGTGCTCTCGCTCTGTTCCCACTGCTTTTGAACTCTCCCGGGTTCTGGTGCTCCCGCTCTGTTCCCGCTGCTTTTGAACACTCCCGGGTTTTGGTGCTCTCGCTCTGTTCCCGCTGCTTTTGAACTCTCCTGGGTTTTGGCACTCTCGCTCTGTTCCCGCTGCTTTTGAACTCTCCCGGGTTTTAGTGCTCTCGCTCTGTTCCCACTGCTTTTGAACTCTCCCGGGTTCTGGTGCTCCCGCTCTGTTCCCGCTGCTTTTGAACTCTCCTGGGTTTTGGTGCTCTCGCTCCGTTCCTGCTGCTTTTGAACTCTCCCGGGATTTGGTGCTCTCGCTCTGCTCTCGCTGCTTTTGTACTCTCCCGGGATTTGGTGCTCTCGCTCTGTTCCCACTGCTTTTGAACTCTCCCGGGTTCTGGTGCTCCCGCTCTGTTCCCGCTGCTTTTGAACACTCCCGGGTTTTGGTGCTCTCGCTCTGTTCCTGCTGCTTTTGAACTCTCCCAGGTTTTGGCGCTCTCGCTCTGCGCCCGCTGCTTTTGAACTCTCCCGGGATTTGGTGCTCTCGCTCTGCTCCCGCTGCTTTTGAATTCTCCCGGGTTTTGGCGCTCTCGCTCTGCTCCCGCTGCTTTTGAATTCTCCCGGGTTTTGGTGCTCTCGCTCTGCTCTCGCTGCTTTTGAACTCTCCCGGGTTTTGGTGCTCCCGCTCTGCTCCTGCTGCTTTTGAACACTCCCGGGTTTTGGTGCTCTCGCTCTGCTCCCGCTGCTTTTGAACTCTCCCGGGTTTTGGCGCTCCCGCTCTGTTCCCGCTGCTTTTGAACTCTCCCGGGTTTTGGTGCTCCCGCTCTGCTCCCGCTGCTTTTGAACACTCCCGGGTTTTGGTGCTCCCGCTCTGCTCCCGCTGCTTTTGAACACTCCCGGGTTTTGGTGCTCCCGCTCTGCTCCCGCTGCTTTTGAACACTCCCGGGTTTTGGTGCTCCCGCTCTGCTCTCGCTGCTTTTGAACTCTCCCGGGTTTTGGTGCTCTCGCTCTGCTCCCACTGCTTTTGAACACTCCCGGGATTTGGTGCTCTCACTCTGCTCTCGCTGCTTTTGAACTCTCCTGGGTTTTGGTGCTCCCACTCTGCTCCCGCTGCTTTTGAACTCTCCCGGGATTTGGTGCTCCCGCTCTGCTCCCGCTGCTTTTGAACTCTCCTGGGTTTTGGTGCTCTCGCTCTGCTCCCGCTGCTTTTGAACTCTCCCGGGTTTTGGTGCTCTCGCTCTGCTCCCGCTGCTTTTGAACTCTCCCGGGTTTTGGCGCTCTCGCTCTGCTCCCACTGCTTTTGAACTCTCCCGGGTTTTGGCGCTCTCGCTCTGCTCCCGCTGCTTTTGAACTCTCCCGGGTTTTGGCGCTCTCACTCTGCTCCTGCTGCTTTTGAACTCTCCCGGGTTTTGGCGCTCTCGCTCTGCTCCCGCTGCTTTTGAACTCTCCCGGGTTTTGGCGCTCTCACTCTGCTCCTGCTGCTTTTGAACTCTCCCGGGTTTTGGCGCTCTCGCTCTGCTCCCGCTGCTTTTGAACACTCCTGGGTTTTGGCGCTCTCGCTCTGTTCCCGCTGCTTTTGAACACTCCTGGGTTTTGGTGCTCTCGCTCTGCTCCCGCTGCTTTTGAACTCTCCCGGGTTTTGGCGCTCTCGCTCTGCTCTCGCTGCTTTTGAACTCTCCCGGATTCTGGCGCCCTCACTCTGCTCCCGCACTGCTCCCGCTGCTTTTGAACTCTCCCGGGATTTGGCGCTCCCGCACTGCTCTCGCTGCTTTTGAACTCTCCCGGGTTTTGGCGCTCTCGCTCTGTTCCCGCTGCTTTTGAACTCTCCCGGGATTTGGTGCTCTCGCTCTGCTCCCGCTGCTTTTGAACTCTCCCGGGTTTTGGTGCTCTCGCTCTGTTCCCGCTGCTTTTGAACTCTCCCGGGTTTTGGCGCTCTCGCTCTGCTCCCGCTGCTTTTGAACTCTCCCGGGTTTTGGCGCTCTCGCTCTGCTCCCGCTGCTTTTGTAATCTCCCGGGTTTTGGCGCTCTCACTCTGCTCCCGCTGCTTTTGAACTCTCCTGGGTTTTGGTGCTCTCGCTCTGCTCCCGCTGCTTTTGTAATCTCCCGGGTTTTGCCGCTCTCACTCTGCTCCCGCTGCTTTTGTAATCTCCCGGGTTTTGGCGCTCTCGCTCTGTTCTCGCTGCTTTTGTAATCTCCCGGGTTTTGGTGCTCTCGCTCTGCTCCCGCTGCTTTTGTAATCTCCCGGGTTTTGGCGCTCTCACTCTGCTCCCGCTGCTTTTGTAATCTCCCGGGTTTTGGCGCTCTCGCTCTGCTCCCACTGCTTTTGTAATCTCCCGGGTTTTGGCGCTCTCGCTCTGTTCTCGCTGCTTTTGAACTCTCCTGGGTTTTGTCGCTCTCGCTCTGCTCCCGCTGCTTTTGTAATCTCCCGGGTTTTGGCGCTCTCACTCTGCTCCCGCTGCTTTTGAACTCTCCCGGGTTTTGGTGCTCTCGCTCTGCTCCCACTGCTTTTGTAATCTCCCGGGTTTTGGCGCTCTCGCTCTGCTCCCACTGCTTTTGTAATCTCCCGGGTTTTGGCGCTCTCACTCTGTTCTCGCTGCTTTTGAACTCTCCTGGGTTTTGGCGCTCTCGCTCTGCTCCCGCTGCTTTTGTAATCTCCCGGGTTTTGGCGCTCTCACTCTGCTCCCGCTGCTTTTGAACTCTCCCGGGTTTTGGCGCTCTCGCTCTGCTCCCGCTGCTTTTGAACTCTCCTGGGTTTTGGCGCTCTCGCTCTGCTCCCGCTGCTTTTGTAATCTCCCGGGTTTTGGCGCTCTCGCTCTGCTCCCGCTGCTTTTGTAATCTCCCGGGTTTTGGCGCTCTCGCTCTGCTCCCGCTGCTTTTGAACTCTCCTGGGTTTTGGCGCTCTCGCTCTGCTCCCGCTGCTTTTGTAATCTCCCGGGTTTTGGCGCTCCCGCTCTGCTCCCGCTGCTTTTGTAATCTCCCGGGTTTTGGTGCTCTCACTCTGCTCCCGCTGCTTTTGAACTCTCCCGGGTTTTGGCGCTCTCGCTCTGCTCCCGCTGCTTTTGTAATCTCCCGGGTTTTGGTGCTCTCACTCTGCTCCCGCTGCTTTTGAACTCTCCTGGGTTTTGGCGCTCTCGCTCTGCTCCCGCTGCTTTTGAACTCTCCCGGGTTTTGGTGCTCTCGCTCTGCTCTCGCTGCTTTAGAACTCTCCTGGGTTTTGGCGCTCTCGCTCTGCTCCCGCTGCTTTTGTACTCTCCCGGGATTTGGTGCTCTCGCTCTGCTCCCGCTGCTTTTGAACTCTCCTGGGTTTTGGCGCTCTCGCTCTGCTCCCGCTGCTTTTGTAATCTCCCGGGTTTTGGCGCTCTCACTCTGCCCCCGCTGCTTTTGAACTCTCCCGGGTTCTGGTGCCCCCGCTCTGCTCCCGCTCTGCTCCCGCTGCTTTTGAACTCTCCCGGGTTTTGGCGCTCTCGCTCTGCTCCCGCTGCTTTTGAACTCTCCCGGGTTAAATGATTTGGATACTTATATTTTCTGTTATTGTGCGGATATCATGCAATATATGAATATACTGTTTGGTCTCCTTATACCTTACAAATAGAATGTAAACCAATAGAATTCAAATACAGGGTGCAATGTGTTAAATGGAAAATCTGATATAATATTCAAGGATCTTTTCCAATCTTTTGATTAATTAAGTCTCCCAAGCTCGTAACATTGCCATTAATTTTAAATATCTTGTATAATCAAGTTAAATCATTACTTCCTATTCTTTTCTAATTGAATATGCAACAATTCATTTTGGATGGAAGATTTCAATATAAATTAATTTCTGAAAATATGCAAAACTGAGAGAATCTTCTAATTAGGAGTCTTAAATTTTGAGAAAATGATTTCAATTGTGCTATTCATTAACAGAACTGGAGAAGTACTTAGCGAAGGGCTTAAAAATGACATTATCTGATAAATTTTAAAATAAGTGTTGCCTTCTTGAAAGCGATTGGTTCAGCAATGAACAATTCTTATTTAATTGGTTCTTGTGTTATTGTCTCATTAAGATAGTTATTAAATGTACGTACTCCTCAGGGAAAGGGAAAACTGTTTGAACTTTTCCACTGTAAAGGAATTAAATCTCCTGACGTGGAAAAATCAAGTGTGCAAATCATACAATAGTAGGTCAACGTGAATGCAGCAAAGGGCCTTGGAGAAGGACATCTACCAGGTAACAACTCAGTTGCATGATAGCAATTGAAAAGCTTTTCTGATATTTTTGGGTTGCAGGCTGTAACTAGTGGGGTACTACAAGGGTCAGTGCGTGGGCCTCCGCTATTTAAAATATATATCAATGACTTAGATGAGCGGACCAAGTGTAATGTATCCAAGTTTGCTGATGATACAAAGCTAGGTAGGGAAGTAAGCTGTGAGTAGGATGCAAAGAGGCTGCAAAGGGATATAGATAGGTTAAGTAAGTGAACAAGAACGTGCCAGATGGAATATAATGTGGAGAAATGTGAAGTTATCCACTTTGGCAGGAAAAATAGAAAAGCAGAGTATTTTTTAAAAGGTGAGAGACGAGGAAATGTTGGGATTCAGAGGGATTTGGGTGTCCTTATATACAAATCACAGAAAGTTAACATGCAGGTACAGCAAGCAATTAGGAAAGCAAATGGTATATCAGGCTTTTATACTCCAATCCTATTGTAATAGAGTAAAGAAGTCTTACTGCAATTACACAGGGCCTTAGTGAGACCACACATGGAGTAGTGTGTGCAGTTTTGGTCTCCTTACCTAAGGAAGGATATATTTGCCTTAGAGGGAGTACAACAAAGATTCACTAGACTGATTCCTGGGATCAGGGGATTGCCCTATGGGATGAGATTGAAGAGACTGGGGCGAGAAATTTGTGGGCATTGCGCCACTCTGTAGCGCCATTAAATGATGCTAAAAAGGCTGCTGCCACTCTTTCACCACCTGCTAGATGTTCCCGCGGTGGCACCGTTTTCATCCTTACCTTTGCACTGCTGGTAACTGGCAGCATCATCCTGAAAAAAATGGTGGCATTGACGTAAAGTTGGCATGCAAAGCCGACTTTACAACACAAGCGTGAACTTCGACCCTAGAGCTGAATTCAGCACTGGGTCCTAAGCATGCCAGGTTAACCTTTGGGACTTCATTTTAAGGTTAAATATTTTTTAAAAGGCAGTAAGGGCTGAAAACTATTGTTTCACTTCATTTTAATTTGTATTGCTTCAGTGTGCATGGCCCCTTTAATTCTCAGACCTCTTCCTTGCTCACAATTCGTTGCGAGCTCCACAGCCTAGCTTCCAGATGCTGTGGGAAGCTGCAGTGCCATACCTGCACACAAACTTTGCCTCGAATGCCTCCAGCAACATCACCAGAATGGTGTTTCATGGTAGGCAAGTGCTGTGCCAACAATCTCCATCCCACCCGATAAATTTTGCTCCTTTAGCATTGCGGCCATTAGCTCCAGTTGTCGGTAACTTTACTTTACTGGCTCAAACTAATTTCTCCTCCTAGGTCTATATTCCCTAGAATTTAGAAGAATGAGAAGTGATCTCATTGGAACATATAAAATTATTAAGGGGCTTGACTGTGTAGATGTTGGGAGGATGTTTCCTCTGGCTGGGGAGATGAGAACTAGATCTCAGAATAAATGGCACAAAATAAAGTTTACTTTTTTTTTAATGCTACCCAGTACAGTGATTGACATTTTAAAATACATTTCCCAAGTACCAGAATATTTCAAGGCTTTGGTGATTTTTAATTTGAAAGTGCTATTGTTTTTATAAGTTATGACCCACTAGATGGCTGAACATACCATCAGCAGTAAATTATCAGGTCAAACAGCAAGAAATTACATTATTAAAAGAAAGGAATAAAATGTCTATAATACCTGATGTCCTTGGGAACAATTCGGGCAGGATTTTCATTGGGCCGTGGAGGCGGGATTGGAAGCGTGCGGGTGGTTAAAATTGCAAAAACTGGCGGGTGGGCCCCGACCGCGCCTCCATCCCGCCGCCAAGCAATTTTCAAAAATTCGTGTCTGATGGTCACATCACCGTCCCGCCTCCAAGAGGTGGGATAGGCCGTTAAGGCCCTTAACAAGCACTACATTGCCTCTATAATGCCATTTTAAATGGCCATTGTGACTTTAACCCTTTTCCCACGTGAAACACACCTGTTCTGAAACACGACGGTGAAACCTGGCGGGAGCACAATTGGATTGCTGACTATCAGCTGCAGGTCAACCATTAAAGAGGAGATGTGATCAGCCATCATTTGCAGGTGGCAGGACTTTGTAGTCTCAGGTCTGGGGGAAGTTATAGCAGGCATAACCACAGCTGTGGAAGTTTGGAGCCTGACACCCATCTCCAGTGTGACCTCCTGGGAAACCCCTCTCGCCACCTTCACTGAGCGCTTCCTCAACTGAGGCATCTACCAGAAGCATGGGAGCCATTTATTTCCTTCCCTTCTGGATATTAGATGAGGCCAAACAACAGCAGCAACAATAACAGCAGCCCCAACAGCAGCAGCAGCAACAACAGCAGCCCCAACAGCAACAGCAACAACAGGTGCGCCAAGATGCTGCTCACCTGAAGATGCACAGGCCAGAAGGGACCAGCACATGGAAGCCCGACGGCGCAGGAGATACCCCCCAAACAGGGTCTACAGACACAGGGATGGCTATCTCAACATGTCTGAGCAGAAGTGCCAAAGGCAGCTCTGACTTTCGCGAGAGGTAGTGGGTGACATCTGTGCAATGCTGCAACAACACCTGCAGGCCAGAGGACCAGGTGGACAACCCTTGCCAGCGGCCATCAAAGTCACGACCGCACTCAAATTTTTTGCCTTAGGCTCATTCCAGGGATCAGCAGCAGACATCAGCGGCATCTCCCAGGCGGCTGCACACACTTGCATCACGCAGGTAACTGGTGCCCTCTTTGCCCTCGCGCACAACCACATCCATTTCACCAAGGATCGAGCAAGTGTCACGGTGCATGCGGTTGGATTAGCTCATCTGGCAGGCTTTCCAAGGGTGCAGGGCATCGTTGACTGCACACATGTGGCCCTTAAGGCACCCCATCGCAATCCAGGTATTTTTGTCAATCGCAAGGGCTTCCACTCTCTTAACGTTCAGCTGGTGTGTGACCACAAGAAGGAAATTTTGCATGTTTGTGCCAAGAACCCTGGCAGTTGCCATGGTTCATACTGCGCCAGTCTAGTGTGCCTCCGCTATTCAGTCCGCCAGCCCAACTTAACGGATGGTGACTTGGAGACAAGGGCTATCCCCTGAGGACGTGGCTAATGACGCTGTTGAGGAGACCATCCAAAGAAGCTGAGCAGAGTTACAACTTCAGCCACATGTCCACCAGAGCCATAAATGAGATTCAGATGCCTGGATAGATCAGGTGGAGCCCTGCAGTACTCAGCAGCCAGGGTCTCCAGAATCGCCGTGGTTTGCTGTGCACTTCACAACACGGCACAGCGTCATGGCTTGCAGGTTCCTGAGGAGCAAGTGGCTCCTCACATATCCTCCTCAGATGAGGAGGAGGAGGAGGAGAAGGAGGAGGAGAGTGAAAATGAACATCCTGCAGAGGCCCATCAACCAGCGGCAGCAGTACACGAGAACATAGCTGCCCCAGATGCAAGGAACGCATTCATCTTGGCCAGATTTGCTTAGCCTAGCCACTCGAGCACTTTTGCCTCACATCTTCTTACCTGAGCACCGACAATGGCCACGAACCAGCTGATTCCTAGCAATTTGACCACCATACTGACAATTGCAAGTAATCCTAAGCCCTCAACGTTGAAGTCCCATTCGCGAAATGACGCACGCCACAACTACAGCAGTAGCCATCAGATTTTTTATATACATGATTCATATGATGGCTTTTACACATAAAACATCAAATTTCACCCAAGTGACTACCCTTGTGACTATTTGTGCAGTATCTTTCTCTTACGCGTGCTCCTACGTGGTGCTTGCCCTGTGGCTTCAGCATATGCGGAGGCCCCTTGCTCAGTTTCTTGCTGCTCCTGTCTCAACACCTTTGGCGGGTGTCCTCTGGGGTTGCGAACCTGTCAACAGTCTGCTGCTCCTGCGGCTGTGCAAGGGTTGAGACGCCGATATCAGTTGGGTGTGGATTCTCGTGTGGCTCTGACGAGGGCTCTGCAGTGGCATGGAAGTGTGAGCGCTTGGAGAGGAGCCCCCACTTTCTTGATGTCTGCCACCAACTTCCCTCTCATGGGTCAGGTCCCCCTCAGCGCTTGCAAGTGGCTTGAGAGCACCTTGCTGTACATCAGGGGGGCCATGGGGACCCATATCTGCACTGGCAGTCTTCTCAGAGGGACTGCCATGAAGGTCTGGTTTCTCTGTTCAATAGTTGACCATCGCTCCTTCAGAGATGTCAATCTATTCTGAACACTCACCATGTTTTCAACACTCTGGCGACTTAGCTCCTCCATGGCCATAGCCATTCTCTCGTCTACTGTAGCCATCCTTTCCACAGTGGTTGCCGTCCTTTCTGTGGTGATGCGTTCATGTGCCATTGACTCCGCAAAGGCTCTGCTCATGTTTGCTATGGACTCCTCCATTCGCTCCACACTCGCAGCGACCCTGGAGACAAAACCTGCCAGAGACTCCTGCATCTGTTCCTGGAGTTCCAGCACCACTGATCTTCTGGATGGACCCAGAGGCAGAGGATCAACATGCAGCTGAGCCGAGCTGGCACTGTCCTGCGCCCTCCGACTAGGACTCTCCACTGCTGTCCCTGACTCCACAATCTGCTGATGCTCACTTGTGAGCTGTGATACACCAGGTGACAACACTACTCTATCTCGCGATGGTTCCACTGAGGTGTGATTGTCTGCGCTGGTGCTGGGTGCGCTGAATTCTGCTGACGCTGTGCCCTCAGAGGCTGCAGCTTCCTCTGAGGAGTCTGGAGGCTCAGCCTGTTCCTCCTGGCTAGTGGGGATGGGTGCTTGCGATGGTCCTTTGGGGGAGTAAATGAAAGAGTCAGAGATGTGATGCCAAGGTTACATGCACATTGCATATTGCAGATGATAATTAGTCCATCTGGTAGAGCTTCCGAAACTTTATCAGTGACTCATGCAATGTCAATGAGAGAGATGAAAAACTATGCTGTCACCAGCTTGGTGTGATGCACCTATCAGTGCGCTGAAGGTCATGAAATCTCTTCCTGCACTGTATCCAGGTTCTGCAACCGGAAGCTCAGGGTCACCCTTACAGACTGAACGGAGGCGTTCCGCAAAGCGGTCGCCCAATCTGCGTTTGGTCTCCCCAATGTAGAGGAGACCGCATCATGAGCAGCGAATACAGTATATTAAATTGCAAGAAGTACAAGTAAATCACTGTTTCACCTGGAAGGGGTGTTTGGGGCCCTGGACAGTGGGAAGGGAGGAGGTAAAAGGGCATGTGTTGCATCTCTTGTGCTTGCACGGGAAGGTGCCAGGGGAAGGAGAAGGGCTGTTGGGGGTGATTGAGGAGTGGACCAGGGTGTCGTGGAGGGAGCAGTCCCTTCGGAATGCTGAAAGGGGAGGTGAGGGGAAGATGTGTTTGGTGGTGGGATCACGTTGGAGGCGGTGGAAATGGCGGAGGATGATCCGTTGAATGTGGAGGCTGGTGGGGTGGAAGGTGAGGACAAGGGGAACTCTATCGTGGTTCTGGGAGGGAGGGGAATGGGTGAGAGCAGAAGTGCGGGAAATAGAACAGACACGGTCAAGGGCCGTGTCAATCACAGTAGAGGGGAATCCTCAGTTGAGGAAAAAGGAAGACATGTCGGAAGCACTGGTATGGAAGCACTGGTATGGTCTCCTCTACATTGGGGAGACCAAACGCAGATTGGGCGACCGCTTTGCGGAACACCTCCTTTCAGTCCGTAAGGGTGACCCTGAGCTTCTGGTCACCTGTCACTTTAATTCACCGCTTCACTCCTGCTCTGATCTCTCTGTCCTCGGCCTATTACATTGTTCCAATGAAGCTCAATGTAAGCTCGAGGAACAGCACCTCATCTTTCGATTAGGCACTTTACAGCCTGCCGGACTCAACATTGAGTTCAGCAATTTCAGATAATTATCCCTGCCCCCATTTTTCATGCAATATGATTTTTGCCACTTCCATTTGCAACATTTTATCTTTCCTGCCTCTTACAAAAGTACAGGATGTTCTTTCAATTCCTTCCTCCCCTCCTAATGCCCCCCCCACCCCCGTCTCTGCACCTGCTTAATATCTGTTACATCTCCAGCTTTTTCCAGTTCTGATGAAGGGTCCCAGACCTGAAACGTTAACTCTGTTTCTCTCTCCACGGATGCTGCCTGGCCTGCTGAGTATTTCCAGCATTTTCTGTTGTTATTTCAGATTTCCAGCATCCGCGGTATTTTGCTATTATATTAGGGTTTTGTTTGAGTTGTGTCATTGAAAGGTTACCTAGATCTCAAGGCAAGGAAAGACACTCAAAAAGTATAGGAAGTTGAGACTCACCTATGAGAGGTAGGAGAACCAATATAATGTAGGATCTGAAGCTTAGAAAAGACCCAAAGTGCAATTTGAATACTACATCATTGAAAATGAAGAGGAACAACCCTGGCTGACTTTGTTCCCTCCTTATTGGCAAATTGACAGGAAACAGAGAGTACTGGTGAACAGTTGTTTTTTGGACTGGGGGAAGGTCTACAGTGGTGTTCCCCAGGGGTCGGTACTAGGACCACTGCTTTTCTTGATATATATTAATGACTTAGACGTGGGTGCACAGGGCACAATTTCAAAATTTTTAGATGACACAAAACTTGGAAGTACAGTGAACAGTGAGGAGGAGAGTGCTAGACTTCAGGAAGACCTAGACAGGCTGGTGAAATGGGCAGACACATGGCAGATGAAATTGAATGCAGAAAAGTGTGAAGTGATGCGTTTTGGTAGAAAGAATGAGGACATATAAACTAAACGGTACAATCCTAAAGGGGGCGCACGAACAGAGAGACCTGGGGGTATGTGTGCAGAAATTGTTGAAGGTGGCAGGTCAGATTGAGAAAGCGGTTGAAAAGGCTTACGGGATCCTGGACTTCATAAATAGAGGTATAGCGTACAAAAGTGTGGAAATTATGATGAACCTGTATAAAACACTGGTTTGGCCCCATCTGGAGTACTGTGTCCAATTCTGGTCACCACACTTTAGGAAGGATATGAGGGCCTTAGAGAGGGTGCAGAAAAGATTCACGAGAATGATTCCAGGAATGAGGGACTTCAGTTATGTTGGTAGACTGGAGAAACTGGGGTTGTTCTCCATGGAGCAGAGAAGAGTGAGAGGAGATTTGATAGAGGTGTTCAAAATCATGAGGGGTCTGGACAGGGTAGATAGAGAGAAGCTGTTCCCATTGGCAGAAGGGTCGAGAACCAAAGGACACAGAATTAAGGTGATTGGCAAAAGAACCAAAGGCAACGTAAGAAATAACTTTTTTACACAGCGAGTGGTTATGATCTGGAATGCACTGCCTGAAAGGGTAGTGAAGGCAGACTGAATCTTATCTTTCAAAAGGGAGTTGGATAAGTATCTGAAGGAAAAAGAAATTGCAGGGCTACGGGGAAAATTGCGGGGGAGTGGGACCAGCTGAGAGTCGGCGTGGGCTCGATGGGCCGAAAGGTCTTCTTCCGCTCTGTAACCATTCTATGATTCTATGATTCTTAGATCAAGAAAGCTGAGTCCAATTATAACACTTTTATAATCACAATTAGGTAGTTTAGGATTGAATCTGGGACTGGGGTTTAAACTCGGTCAGTATGGCTCACTTGCTCAGTTGGAAGTATACTTACCAACCGTGCCATCTGGGGGATTCCAGCTGTTTTTTTGTGCCATCTGGTGGACCTCAACTGTTGTACTGTCTGCAAGTTCAACAATAATGGCCCATGATTTTATGGGGCGTATGACGGCGTACGCTGCAAGTTCCGGGTTTCTGCATGCGATGTGCATTTGCAAAAGATCGATCTGTCAAGTTTCTCCTTGACGGATTGCACCCATACACTACAAATTCACTTTTGCGGGCTATTTGCCCAACTACTGCCCAGCGAATACCCACCAAACTCTTACACCTGATAAAAGCAGGCGTAAAACCTTCTTTTACCAGCATAAGGGTTAAAATAAATGTTAAAATAAAATTTAAATGATTTAAACATTCGCTTACATTTAAAATTAGTTTAGGTTATTTTTGTCCCATTTAAAAATGTTTAAAGTTATTTTTCAAAAAATTACATTTTTATTTTAAACATTTAATTAAAGGTATATTAATTAATTTTGAACCTGTGATTATTTATTTTTATTTCTGTGCTGTGAAATTGTATTTATTAGGTGATTTCTATTATGCTTATGGCGATTCTGTACATAAATGGAAACGTCAGGGGTGATTTTGCCAATGGGGAGCATTTGGAGGCGGGACTCACACTTGTCGTGTTTCAGTCCCGCCTCCAACAACTTCTGGTCAACCCACGCTATTTTCCCTTGATTGACCTTGTTAAGCCTGCCCACCGGGCTTAGCAGGCCAATTATGGGAAAGCCAGCTGCAGAGCACATCAACATATGACGTTTCATCTGTCAAAAAGTTTTGACAGATGAATTGTCATCATTTGACAGCTCTGTGAAGCTGTTGTAAGGGGACAAAAAGGACTTCTTAGAATTAAATGTTAGAAGAAACTATATCTTCTTAGAATTAAAAGTTAGAAGTAACTATAACTTCTTAGAATTAAAATTAGTGGAAAATAATTTTGTCTCACACAGAAGTCACAGAAACCCCACAGTGCAGATAGAGGCCATTTCGGCCCACCGAGCCTGCACCGACACATATCCCACCCGAACCCCGTAACCCCTACACCAACACATATCCCACCCTATCCCCGTAACCCCACATATTTAATGCCCCTGACACTAAGGGTCAATTTATCATAGCCAATCAACCTAACCTGCACATCCTATCCTTGTTTAGGAATGTAGAACCCTGATAAGACAGGAAGTGTAAAACTAATAAGCTGGTCTTTTGTCCTTGCTTAAGATAAGGCAGGACATACAGATGGGATGAGGTGAGCATTCCTGTCCAGAGCAGGAACAGATCGAATGCTGTAAAGATGAGTTTCGGTGAACCAATCAGCAACCTCCCTGATAAGGGGCATCGAATGGACACAGCCCTTTGCCTATTCTGTAGACCAATCAATGATTGTAGAAGGAGGGTGCACGAGAGGTGCACACCTCAAGTTAGGGTATAATTGCTGTACGTATTTGATACTCAGTGGAAGAATCCTTTTACTGGGATGAGACTGAGATTTTCCCCATGCATATGCATGAATAAAGGTCGTGAAACTTATCCAAGGTGTCCGTCTGGTGAATTTGTGGTTGCTATAGGGCAAGTGTCGACCCCTTATCTCAGGGGGTCGGCTTGAGAGGAGGGAAGACGTCTATTTTACCCCAACACTGTCAAACAGTGACATTCTTTGCAGATTGATGAGGTCTTAAATATAAGACCCCATCAAGCTTCTTTCTTTTACAGAAATGAGATGGTTGTTGCATCTGTGAATGCAACGGCCACCTGTCATTCCCAACACGGACGTGCGAGACTCTCCGCATACAAACCGACTGAAGCCTGCAGGAAGAAACAAAGGTAAGTACACTTTTAATAACACTTTGCACTTACCTCAGATACTCACCTCTACACTCTTGCATCCATCACTTACCTTCACACCACACTTTTGCACCCCCCCAACCCCCGCAGACCCACTACTCGCCTCGCTAAGCTGACGGGCTATGGAGCCTTCGGGAAGCCCGCACTTGTGAGGGCAAAAAGGGGATAATCCTATTTTCTGCCTGTTAACTACCTGTTAACAGGCAGTTGATAGGCTTTAATCCCTCCCTGCCTCCAAGGAGACGGGACCCAGCGCGGGGCGGCTAACCGCCTCCTAGGAATATGGCATGGAGGTGGGTTGGGGCAGCATTTTCCCAGCAGACCTGCCTCCATACCCGCCTCCCCAGGGCTGGCAAAATCGCCACCGTCAACTCTGTTTTCTCTTTCCACAGAAAAGCAATTCTTCACATTGAGATCTATGAAGCCAAGACCAAGTGTAGTCTTCAGGTGAAGCAGTGTTAGAGGTCAGGGGACAATTGGACCAGGATGTACAGATGTAATTCAGTCCCCATTTTAAAGTTATACATTTTTAAAATGTTTGTGTTTTCGTTATCATATCGGGAGCTTAAATTAACAGCATATGCACAAATTAGCGGTCCTTATACTGCTGTATGCAGAGTTTTGTTATCAGTTACTTCTAACTTCACCAATTCTGCTTATAAATGAGGTGTACCTGTGGAAGTCAACCGAATGCAAGAGGCTCCTCTAAAAAGTCTTCATCCCCCCCACCCCACCATCCCATCCTCAGGAACATCCAGACTGGTCTTGGGAAGGGAAATGCAAACCAGCATGTAGAAGGGAAACAACTAAACAGCAACATTCAGCTCAAAAGCTTCCAAAGGGCGACGACTCATTGAGCACAATGGATTGTCCACAGGAATTTTTAAAAAACATTGGCCCGTATTTTCCGATGCCTACGGGTGTGTACGTGCTGTGTACACACCCGTAGGGACCTTGCAAGTGCCAGTTTCAGGCATGCGAAGTGCATGCGCTGAAAACCGGCATTTCCGATCTGTCAGGAATCCTCTTGACAGATCGGACGCCTGCCCTGGAGAAGGGCCTCTGCGGGTGGAGAGTTCCGCTTTCTGCAGAACCTCCGCCCGCAGAAATCCCTTAAAAATCTTATGCCTGGTAAAAGCAGGCGTAAGGCGTAAGACCTGCTTTTACCAGCATAGGAGTTCAAAAAAGTTGAAAAAAAAATGTTTTTCACTCATTTATAATTTTAAAATACTTTTAAAAATGTAAGTTTATTTTTAGCCCTGTAAAAAACTTTAATTATTTTTTTCAAAAAATTAAATTTTTGTTTAAAATATTTAATTTAATGTAATTTTAACTCATTTTAAAAATGTGTTTAAAAAAAAAAATTATTTCATGTTTTGGTGTGTTTTTGGGGCGATCTCCATTCATATATTTGACAGGTCTATCTGTCAAAAGTATGAAGGGAGATTCCCTTCTCCTATTGGCTCACCTGGCCCACGTGATCCCAGGGACATTTACGCAATGCATGCATACGTGGGCCCTGCGCATTTCAACTGTGGAGATGCCCAGGATCGGAAGTGTCTGGACCTCGGAAGCTCAGGTAAGAGAGTAGATTTTTTTCCGATAGGAGGCATCCGCACGCAGGAAGCTTCCTATCGGAAATTACGGGCCATTAATGTTCGTCCCCTCAGCTTAACTGAACCCCAGGCACCATAATTAAATTGCCTCAACTCTTACAAATAAATTCTCCTTTCTTCCTCCCGAGTGTGCCAGTAATCCTAGGAGTACAACACAATGAAACTTTGAAGACTTTCTAAAATTTCATTATGTAACTTTTCAAGTTAAAGACATGGATCATCTCCCTTTTCCCAGTTGTTAATCACCCAAATATATTAATTTAAAACCAAATCAAATCAATCAACTTAACAACATTAGCTATTCACCCCCTTCCAAAAGAAGATTGTTTAGTCATTTATAGTTTCATATTCCTTGCATTATTTCATCCAAACGAAGGGAAAGACAAAATAAAGTCTCAATTGACGTTGCATCAGTCAGTGAGATTTCTCCACCAGCTATAAGTTAAGTTAAATTACAAATTTTGGCAACAGACATAAATAATAGATTGGAGGAGATCAAAAATATATGGATTCATATTGTTATAAATCTGCTGTCCAGGAAAGATGATCTGATCCAGATTTATACTACACATCTGTGACAAAACACCTTTTATGGCAGTTTGCTATGGTCTATAAATTTCACTGGCAACTTGAGCATGATGAAGAGAGGGTTCCACTGTGTGCTTTCAAATTAGATTCATCAGCAGCATTAAATACAGCTATAGTATTACATTTTACAGCATATGAGCTAATTCACTTGAATATTTAGATCATAAGTGCTGACAATATTCCCACAGCATTTCAAATAGTTTTATGCAAAAGATTAATGTGGACCCAAGTTTACAACAAATGCATCACAATGGCAGTGCTGGCCTCATACTGCACAGTATCAGGTAGGATTTGCTGTTCATTTCCTTGGGTTGTGTTACTGAAAGGTTACCTAGATCTCAAGGCAAGGAAAGACACTCAAAAGTATAGGAAATTGTGACTCAACTACAAGAGGTATGAGAACCAAAATAATACAGGTATAAGATCTGAAGGTTAGAAAAGACCCAAAATACAGTGTGGATACTATGGGGGGAATTTCCCAGGGGTCAGTGAGTATGTGTGGTGGCAGGTCGGGAGGGAATTTTATTTTTCGGCTGTGGGTAGGGATCCCGCCATCAACCCACCTCCACGCTAGTCTCCCAGATGCCGGGTCTGTCACCGCTGAACAGACATGTCACCAAGCAGCGAGGGAGGCAATTTAGATTAAGAGCTTGTTAACAGGCACTTAAAAACTATTTTAAGCTCACCTTTAGATTTTAAGAATTCGCCTACAGCTTCCCCGTTGCTTGGGGATCACGTCAGGTAAGGAGGTCGGGAGTTGTGTCAACATGGGATGATTTCTTAACTTTACAGCTGCAAGTGTTCTATAAATGCTTCCATTTCATAGCTGTTCACTTTCCGAGGTCAATTTGCAAGACTGTTGCTTACTGCATTTGGAAGACAGATTGAACTTTATGCAGCTAGCAAGTGTTTGCAGCAAACTCTCTATCCAGTGTCACCTCATTGGAACAATCACTCTCACCATTGAAAGATTGCTTCTGTCATCTCAACTTTACCTGCCATCTATTCCATCAGCATCGGTGCCCTTGAAACTATTTCACCTTGGTCCTCAGAATCCCACCATGATCAGCCCCAACACCAGCAGCACCAGGCACACCAGCAGCACCAACTACAACACCAACCTTCTTCGCAATCAACTGATGCTGCACAGGACACAGGGCATTAGCACCTGACCACATTGCTGCCCGGGACACCAGGGATGGCCTCACCATAGCCAGATTTACTTCACTGGGCACTGTACACATTGGCTGCGACATGATACGCCAGGTTGGCATCACCCCACACTAACACCACTTCCAAAGGTGCACACAAATCTGTTCAGAACACAAAGTGTTGAAAGTAAAGATATCAATGCTTGACAGCACATTAACAGAAACTTCACATGAAAATTGGCTAAAACACCCAAGTGTCTACAATTGTGTGTTGTTACTTGGTATGATTAGACTAGGATGAGGGTGAGTGTGAGTGGTGGCTAGTGAGATGGGGAAGTGATAATGTAGATAGAGGGGAATGAGTGAAGGTGCAAGGTAAGTTGGAGTGAGTAAGAATGTGCAGGAGTAGGGTAGGGAAGGCAGAGTGATGGGGATGTGATGAGTGGCTGCAGGATGAGGTTGAGTGTGGCTTTGCAGTAACATTTTGTGATCTGCTGAGATCATTCAAAGGTTTGCGCCACTGCAGCCTGGTCCTGCTGACCACATCCCTGCTTGAGTCCTCCAGTACAATGTGCAACAAGGCTGCGTTGATCTCCTGGGGAGGTCTCTTCCACCCATGGGAAGGGAACAAGAGCTCCCTGCTTGCTGTGACTCCCTTCATAAGCATATGGAGGGAGTCATGGGAGAGCCTGGGTGCAGCCGTGAACCGTTGTGCAGTGCTTGTCAGTGTTTGCAGCACCTCAATGCTGTAGAACACTGACAGCACAACTGTCAAAATCAATTGGCGCATGGTCCCTTTAATTAAATCGGCTGATGACCCGTCATCAAGTGATGTCATCAGACCCGCTTCCTTTAATTGGCTGGTAAATGCGCTGGATGGGCTTACCAAGCCCAATCAGCGTAAAATCATTTCACAGAGTGGGATGGAGCCTACAGCAGAGCCGCACCCCGCCACCGACCCCGGCTGCACCGGACCCGGTGAGGTAGGCGAAATCGCAGCCTATATCATTTAAAATCACGAGTAGGAACCTGTAATTTGCTTGCAAATATCAATGACATTAATATTGAGTTCAATCTGCAAGAGGTTGTGAAAAAACACACCTCAAGCCAGGGAGTAATCTCTACGAAATCCATGAAAAACAATCTAATGTAATTTTATAGTATTGGAGCAGTCAAGGGAGAAGAGTGTAATAATTTAATTAAAGATTTAAAATAAGCTGCTAAGTGGGAAGGTGAGTGGGGGAGGTTGGGGGGCAATAGGCTAAAAGTACTTTTAGGTTGTGATAAAGTAAACTGGGTGATCTGCTACAATTCTGGTTAGTTCAGTGAGGCAGCACTCTGGAAGCAGTGTGAACCCATATATTAGCCCAGAGATTCAGGTCTCCATGGGTGAGTACGCACGGGGTACTCACCCGTAAGCCCAATGGAAGTGCCGGTTTCGTGCATGCACGACGCATGCGCGGGAAACCGGCACTTCCGTTCCCCTGAAAGAAGGGGTTCAGGAGTCGAACGCGTGCGCAGGAGAGGCAGCGCGTGCGCATCGACTTCTGTTTTATTTGCAGGTTTTCCCGGGAGGGTAAGTCTCCAGAAGTTAGACATGTAAAAAGCAGTCGCAAGGCCTGCTTTTTACAAGGTAAGTGGTGAATTAATTAAAATTAAAACATTTTTTTCACAGGCTTATTATTTTTAAATACTTTAAAGAAAGGTAAGTTTATTTTTAGCCCCGTTAGAAAAAAGTAATTAATTTTTTCAAAAATTTAAATTATTGTTTAAAATAGTTATTTCATGTAAGTTATAGTTTATTTTAAAAATGTGATGTTTCTTTTTAATTTATTTGAAGATTTAGTGATGTTTTGGGGCTTATAGTATTTATAGGTTTGACAGGTCTTCCTGTCAAACTTATGAATGAAGCATTCCCTGCTACCATTGACTCTCCATGGCCCATGTGATCCCAGGGGACGCATCGAACTAACCGTGCCCCTGGGATACGCAAGCACTGCGCGCCGGCAGTTGGAGGAGACCCAGGATCGGAATGCCATGCGGGTCCACAACTCAATGGCCGGCACGGTAGGTAAGTGCAGGTCGGGGGCTTGCACCTGCGGGAAGCCCCCGACCTGAATTTCTGGGCCAATGTGGTAATTAGAGGCACAGGCTCTATGAACATCTCCGTCCTCAACTGTGGAAGAGCCCAGCACATGAATGCAAGACAGAAGGCGCAAATGTTTGCAAGCCAAAGCCAAATGGATGATCCTACTAGGCCATTAAGCGCCACCTACACATCTGCACATTGATGCTCAGTTGGGGTTCTACCAGAACTACACATCTCCAGGCCTCATCACAGCCTTGATCCAGGCATGGATGCAAGAGCTGAATCTCTGCAGATAGAGCAGAGTAGACAATAAGGAAACATTCAACCAAATATGGCATCAAGGTTCCCTAGCAAAACTGGGTAAGAGAGTTTGGAGTCCTTGGTCTTCGTCAGCTGCTTGATCAATGACCTTCTCTCTGTCATAAGGTCAGAAGCGAGACTGTTCGGTGCTCATTCTAGAGTGTTCAGCTCCATCCCAACTCCTCCGATAATAAGTAAGCCCATGCCAGCCTACTGCAGGGCTTGGTTAACAGCTAGGCTTGGGCTCACAAGTGGCAAGTAACATTCACACCATATTTGTACCAAGCAATGACCATCCCTAACAAGTGAAGGCCCAAAAACTTCCCCTGATTTTCAAAGGAAATACTATGGTGAGTCTCAACCATAAACGTCCTAGCGTTCGCCATTGACATATCATCACTGGGGCTACAAGAGAAGGACAGAGATTGGGTATTTTGATGGGTGGCAGAGCTTCTGACCCCTCAATGTCTCTCCGGTATCTACAAGGCTCAAATTAGGCACGTGATGGAATACTTGGATGCATGCAGCTGCAATATCGTTCAAGACGTTCTACACTATCCAGGACAAAGCAATCCGTTTGATCAGTGCCCCAGTCACTGAACTAAATAGCCACCCTTTGCACCACCGATGAGCTGTGACTGCAGTATGTGCTATATACACAAGATAAGTTGCAGCAACTCACCAAGACTACTTCGACAGAACCTTCTAGCCTTGTGACCTCTACCACCAAGATAGACAAGAGCAGCAATGTCATGAGGACACCGTCACCTGCAAGTTCCTCTGCAAATCACACACCATCCTGATTTAGACATTGTCCTTCATTGTCTGCATGTCAAAGTCCTGGAGTACCGCAATACCATTGTGTAAGCACCACCACTACATGAACTGCAGCAAGGCAAAGACCCACCTCCACCACCTCAGCTGAGAACTATGCAATTTATATAGGGGCTGATTGATGGTATTTTGGTGGGATTGTACAGACATGACTGCATTGAATGGTACGCAATGAATGTGCAGAATCTGATGTTGTTTGGGTTTGCATTTCAGCTCATCTAAATACTTTGAACATACTCCATGTGCACATTAGCCATTCTACAGAGATGGAGAATGACAAGGGCAAGACAAGGATTGTGACAGTAGTGTTTAAAGGGTTGCTTGGAAAATTAGAAAGAGCAAGGTCCAAATGCGATAGAGCCCAATAAGAGACTTAAATGATCAACACGCTGCACTTGCTTGCCAGCTGAGAGGCTTGTTCTAAATTCATCCTTGGGTCCAATTGAAATAAATATGGTGAGCTGTGGTTCCAAATCGGTCTGGGCCCTTCAAATCTTGGACAGCTCAGGTGCCAAGCTGGCCCACAAGCAAGTCTGGGGTGGAGCAAATGAGAGTGGGGTGAGCATGGGCCGGCAGCAACCTGCAGTCTTAACAGAGAGACAGGAGGTGTACTCCTGCTTTTCCTAGCTCCACAGTAAGATAAGTTTAAGAAAAACTTCCCTACCTGGTTCTTCAGTGGCCTCCAGCAGTCCATTTAAGGGCCAGTAGTTATACCACTGTGGAGCCAGAAAAACAAGTTGGATTTTGCAAAGCACAAGCTCCGACTACTCTTGACAAAAAGGGATTCCACTCCAAGACTAGTCTTGACAAGGGGTCACAGTCTCAGGATATGGGCTGGGACATTTAGGACTGAGATGAGGAGAAATTTCTTCATTCAGAGGGTGGTGAACCTGTGGAATTCTCTACCACAGAAGGCTGTGGAGGCCAAGTCACTGAATATATTTAAGAAGGAAATAGATAGATTTCTAGATGCAAAAGACATCAAGGGGTATGGGGAGAGAGCGGGAATATGGTATTGAGATAGAGGATCAGCCATGACCTTATTGAATGGTGGAACAGGCTTGAAGGGCCAAATGGTCTACCCCTGCTCCTATTTTTCTATGTTCTATGTTTCTAAGAATGTCTGGTCTGTGGCCTCGGTAGTTAATCACGTGCATTAATGCCTGCTATCCAGCCAGTTGCCATGATTCTTTCATCTTACATCCATAGTGCTGCCATCATTCCAAGGGTCAGGAAGACATCAAGGCTTTTTACTCCAGTCCGGCCCCTTACCCCAATGAGAGACCCAACGACAAGTTCTGAAGAGAATTGTAATGAGGCATATGCAGTTCTTGATGTAGCAGACTACCAGCATCCTTAAACAAATATTCAGATACCTGAAACATTTGGGAGACTGTTACAGCACAGCCAAGCCAGAAATATTTGTTCCTGTTGTACCTTTCACAACTTTGTCCTGCAAAAGGACATTTTCATACAGCATGCAAGAGTAAACAAGCAGCATCACTCAGTAGTAGAAGACAATCCTGACCAAGAGCCAAAATACATTTCTGCACAACGGAACAGTCATCAAGAATCTCGACGCCAATTCTAAAAGATGAAAGTCCACTCAAGTGCCTTAAAGAGCCAATGCACACCAGTCAGCTGCACATATACCCAATATCCTGGCCAAACAAAACATCTCAACATTTCTCCCTAACTATTTTATCCTGCTTCATCACAAAGGGGTTTTTACAACACATTGGAATAGCAATTGAGCTCAATTTTACTTATTCCAGTGGTGTGTGGTGCAGTCTTTTCAGTGCAATTTAACTTGAGAGTTTGGCCACAGGTGAGACTGCATTTGCATCACCTCCATCCATACCGCTCTACTGTACTGTTCATAACAGAATGTCTCTTTTTTCTCCATATAGGATTAATGTTAACTGCCAGACCTCCCATGCCCAATGCAGAATGGTTGGTTCTGTCCCCGACATTTTTGATTCAACGAAGAAACAAATCTTTGAGGGCAGCCAGAAGCACTTTAAGAGCTGCTTGTATCGGAAATCCCACCTGGACCTTTGAGCACTCTCAGTGTATCTTGCACCAAGTGCTGGGAATGCCATCAAAATATTTAAATCAACTGACCTTGACTTTTGGTGCAAGATCAGACACCCATGCCAAACATGCACACAGCGCCCAATGTGCAGCAGCTCTGGGGTCACAGTACGGGGGCTGCATTATCAGCCCCGTTGTGTTGGATTCACCCCTTTAAAGTTCAGTTAAGTGAGGTTTGAAAGCTATCAGAACTGAGCTGGCTCATCTACCAGTTTCTCTCTCATTCTATCTGTAGAAATTTCCCATAACTTGCTTATTGAGTACGAATAGAAAAAGAACCAGAGGGAAATTAGTTTTTTTTATAAACAGTGCATTATGGTGATCTGGAATGCATGGCTTAAAACATTATTAGAAAAAGATTCAATAGTAACTTTTCAAAAGGTTATATATGTCCCATGGTGCCCCATGGCTGCAAGTCCAGGAAACAGAGACTGGAGGCTGGGAACGACTCCTGCACCTCATTTACATCCCTGAAGTAGATGCAGGCACAGCACCAACTCAGCCCCAACCTCCCACCATGGAAACCCTGGGAACTCTGGGGTAATGTAAAAATGTACCTGGGAAATGGGCGTTTTCTGGGAGCAAAGATCGAAATAGAATGGGCGCCAAAAGGGGAGACCTTAGTACAAACTGTAATTACCTAGACACGCATATTCAAAGCCAATTTTACCATATGTCAAGTGTCAGTGATAATGTTCTACAGCTACAAGAACTAATAAAGCAGCTTTGCAAGCACCACCTTAGGTCCAGTGACTGGTCTCCATCAAAAACAGCTACACTGAAGAACTCAAACTCCAAAAGTCTCTTCAAGGCAAACAAGATTTTCTTCTTCATCATGGATTCCCCAATGCTCAATAATATACAAAATCCTCACTTTAGCTCAGCCTTTTTTCCTTTTGCCGGATGCCCACACGGAATGGCAGAATCATAGACATACAGCACGGAAGGAGGCCACTCGGTCCATCATGCCTGTGCTGGCTCTTTGAATGAGCTATCCAATTAGTCCCACTTCCTTGATCTTTCCCCATTCTGCTGCAAATGTTTCCTTTTCATGTATTTATCCAATTCCCTTTTGAAAGTTACTATTGAATCTGCTTCCACCACCCTTTCAGGCAGTGCCTTCCAGATCATAACTCGCTGCGTAAAAAAAAATTCTCCTCATCGCCGCTCTGGTTCTTTTGCCCATGATCATAAATCTGAGTCCTCTGGTTACCAAACCCTCTGCCAGTGGAAAAAGTTTATTCTCATTTACTTTATCAAAACTTTTCATTATTTTGAACAGCTCTGTTAAATCTCCCTTAACCTTCTCTGCTCTAAGGAGAACAATTCCAGCTTTCCAGTCACTCCACTTAACTGAAGTCCCTCATCTCTAGTACCATTCTAGTAAATTTCCTCTCCAAGGCCTTGACATTCCCATAGTTGACCACAATAATCCAGCTGAGGCCTATCAAGTGATTCATAAAGGTTTAGAATAACTTCCTTGCTTTTGTACTCTATGGGTTGGATTTTCATTGAAGAGGCAGGTAGGAGACGGGACTACAACATTTGAGGTTGTAGTCCCGCCTGCATCGAGTTCTAGTCAACCCACGCGATTTAGACTTGTTTGACCTTGTTGAGCCCGCCCAGCGGGCACAGCAGGCCAGTTAAGGGCCACCCGGCAACAGGTGACATCACAGATTGAAATTTCATCTGTCAAGACCTTTTGACAGATGAAATATCAGCGTTTCACAGCTGTTTGAAGTTAGTAGAACTTCTTTAAACACTTTACACAGATCAAACATACTTACCTCTGCACGCATGCACCCATCACTCAACTGAACACCGGACATCTCGAACCCTCCAAGCCCTTCGTCCCGACGGCCCACCTCGCTAACTTGGTGCGGTTTGGAGCCATGGGGAATCCCACAGTTCAACAATGAAAATAAGAATTAGGTTAAAAACTGACTGTTAACTATCTGTTAACAGGCAGTTAATTGGCACTAATCCCCTTCCCATCTCAGGGAGGCGGGTCCCAGTGCGGGGCGGGTATCCACCTCCTTTGAAACTGGCATAGAGGCATGTTGGGGGGCGGCTTGGGGTCGAGACCTGCAATTTTGGGATTTTAAACCCCCACACGCCTCCAATCCTGACTCCACGGTGTAGGGGGGCATCCTTTACCTGGTTTACGGTAATTTACCTGGTCAGGCAGCCTTGCCACTGCACTGTGACCAATTCCAATCAGCAGTTTCGAATCGCTAAACCCTCCTTCCAGTTCTGACTGGAGGAACTTATAATTAATGATATATTAAAAATGGACAAATGGTCTGGATGCAAGAAAGTCAAATTTTATTAAAACTAAAGAAACTACACCACACGATCGAAGTAATCACGGTAAAGTTGCTTAACAGGGGAAGAAAACGGACACAACAAGGGAAAACGACTAAAATCACAATTCTAACAAAATTCCCACTTTACTCCCACCCTTATGCCTATCATAAGTTGCCTTGTGGAAGGCCAGAAAAATGTATGCTCAACACTGCAATGCCAGCTCCGTGCCCTGTGAACTTAGATCTTCACTGCCTTGAAGTAAAGAAAAACCCCAGTGTTTTAAAAGTAGACAGACTCCCATGCTGTAGAGGCACATGGAGGCAAGGCCAGAGAGAGAGAGAGAGATGCTTCTGGGAAGCTATCTCTTATACCCCAATTTGGGGCTGAAATGTTCCCGCCCAGATCCAGGTTCATCTGGGCTGAACAAAAGGAATCCAACTGCCCCATTGTCAAAGTAATGGGTTCGAATGTGTTCTCCCATTCATCTAAATGGTTTCTCCTCAGTTTGGATGTGTCCACTTGATATACAAATAAATGCTAATAGCATTCAATTGCTTTGTAAACAAAGCATTGTCCTGTGGTCATCTGGAACCACAATTGATTGACAGTCTTGAGTGCTTAGCAAACACAGTCCCTTTGTTCATGCTGGCAGTTTCAAGCACTTGATCTTAGAGTCAACATTGTAGAACATTCTGTAAACAGGTATCGATTTTCCTGCTGCAGGGCGGGGGAAACTCCCCTTTGACAGATTTGACTGCCATTGAACCTTCCTTCACAGACGCAACACACAAGCTGTTTTCCAAGTCCTTTGTCTTCGGCCATGTGGTCTGATGGCCATTTTTATTCCTGGGCAAATTAAACAGTCCAAAACTCAAGAGTGCATCTTTCAATAAAATGTACAATCTTAAAGTGTGCGATTTTCACAAAGTTCTTTGATTCCAGGGTTCAAGTGCTGCCTAGCTTATGAGCTTTTTAACGCAGCCTTTTGCGGTTCTGGGTATGTTTTAAAACATTGTCCAACCCAGAGACAATTTAAATCACACAAGTCTTTGTTCACAATGAGGATTAATAGTTCCCGATCTTCGGGGGCTGAGGGGATTTTGCGACACCTACATTCCTCCCTTGGATACTTCCAACTTGCTTGTAGTATCCTCTTGAAGAAGTGAGCAAAATTTTCTGACCCCCCCACAAACAATCATCCCCTGTATTTACCTATAGCTATCTATCACTGATACCCTGACCCATCTATTCCCCTCAAATCCGAGAAAAACCATGGTATGGTAGGCATCTACAGGTACATCAGTTACAAAATGTTACAATAAGGGGTCTCCTACCCCTGCACCGCTTGTTACATTATAACATGTTACAAAATGTTGCAATCTTGGTTATACAATGTAATAGAAACATAGAAACATAGAAGATAGGAGCAGGAGTAGGCCATTCGGCCCTTCAAGCCTGCTCCGCCATTCAACGAGATCATGGCTGACCATCCAAACCCTAGCACCCGGTCCCTACACCGACAGCCATCCCACCCAAGCCCTATCCCCGTAACCCCATAACCCCACGTATTTAATCCCCGTAACACTAAGGGTCAATTTTTATCATGGCCAATCAACCTAACCCGCACATCTTTGGACTGTGGGAGGAAACTGGAGCACCCGGAGAAAACCCACGCAAACACGGGGAGAATGTGCAAACTCCACACAGACAGTCACCCGAGGCTGGATTTGAACCCGGGTTCCTGGCGCTGTGAGGCAACAGTGCTAACCACTATGCCACCGTGATCGCAAGCACGGAGAGTGTCCTACGCCTCTGCACCGCTTGGAACTGTAAAATAAAATACAAAAAATCTTCATTAAACATTTGCAACAAAATGCTGAAATAAACCCCGACCATCACTTGCAATGATTGGTCGTGAAATTCGAGTGGGTTTTGCACCTCCCACCTGGGCAGTAAATGTTCCTTCCACCCTCCCCCTTTAATGGTCTTAAACCTTTATAACATACAGAATGGATTTTACAGAACAGTCTGATCCGCCAGCCCCGAGCCATTCCCTTGTCCCTTTGTGGAGGTGGGGTACCCCTCATGTTTCACAGACCAAGACTGGGGAGTATGGGATCACGACTCCCAGTCCCTCCCCCTCCTGTCTTCCCTCGGCTGGCTGCAGAAAATGATGGGTGCCTGTGTGGCGGCTCTCACTGGCCCCACACTCAAACTTGGATCCCAGATCCGGACACCCACTCATCCTTCCCAGCCACACTTACACTCTAACTTTGCCCGTGGGCCCCGGGTGAGTTCCTCCCTTCCCCGAACGCACCCACGTGACTCTTGGGTCTCCCCCTCCCCTTTACAATCATTCCCAGGCCATCACCACCCACTCCCGGGGAACGCGTCCCTATCTGACAAGGCGCCCGCACTTCCCCACCATGATACCACAATAGCGAGGTCTCCCGCAAGTGAAATTTGGTCAGGATAGTGCTGGGTTGGGGCCGTGTCCCACCCAGCTGGGGCCATCTCTTCCATGTAGGATTAGTAGGCAGGTTCCTCCGGACCCTGTCCGGTTTCTCCCGAAGGTCGTTGCGGGGTCTCCTCCTGGATTTGTCCAGTGGCGAGGTGATCCCCAACATTCTGTATAACCATATCTTCATTCGATGCCCAGCTTAGGCTGGGCAAACAGGGCTGCTCCTTTGTCCACACTCCTGTAAAAGAACTTAAAAGGACATGCAGCCAGGTCTCTCACTGACCTGCTGCCTTAGGTGGAGACGTGGTCGGATCCCTCGACCTCGGACCAAAATACAAGCATTTGGCACACTTATAAACTTAAACTTTAAACTTAAACTCAAAACTACTAGTTACATTCTAAACTTAAAATTTAAACACCTTAAAAGCAAGCTATAAACATTGGTAACTTAACACAAAGCTATAATACAAATACCGCCCATCTCCGGACAGCCAGGCTAATCTCTGGTGTCACTGTCGCAGATTACTGCTGCCTGCAGCGAAGCTGGACTGCCTCCTGCTTCTGGTCCCTGGCAACTTATGGCTGCTAGTTGGGGACCTATGGGATCTGTTTCCTCCTGGGCTCGGGAGATTGCTCTTTGTGGCGGGTACTCTGGTGACCATCTTATCTTGGGCTTGCAGACCCGCTGAGACCTTCTGAGGGGCATCTCTGTGGGGGAAACTTTGGCTGATGGACCCAGGGCCTGGGTCACAGCCCTAGCTGGCCGGGAACCTTCTCCTCCTGATGCAAACAGCCCGCACTGTTTAATATACCTGGCAGTCTGCCAATAATCTGGGTTTGTCTCCTTTTCCCTACCCACTCCTGTATTGGGGGCAGGTATCCCCTCACAACCCGCTGCTGGTGGCTGAAAATCTTCCTCTCCAATTCCAAAACCTGGTACCGGCTCCTTCCATATGTCCCCTGCAAGAGGAATTGCGATCCCTTCCTCCCCAGAGTCCCACACCATTGGGGGAACCACTCTAGAAGCGGGCTGGGAAGCTTGTCCCTTTAAACAGGCGACTGCGCCTGCGCGAACCTCCTCCCCGGAGTCCCACGGCAGAGGCTGTGAAACCTCTGTATTCAAACAGGCGACTGTGCCTGTGCGGGAAAACTGAAGAGGAGCCGCTGTGGTCATGGGCTGGGGAACTGCGCCTGCGCGAACAGACCATTCAAAAGACTGGGGAATTCCTGTCTCCAGACCAGCGACTACGCATGCACGGGCAGTCTCTTCACAGGGCGGCTCCTCCCTGGGGCCCCCCAAGCAATTTTCTGTGAATGAACTCGCAGCAGCCTGCAGATTTCTACTCTCAGGCTGCGGTTTCTCTGTTTTTGAACTAAATAACTGGTTCAAATTTAAACTTTGGCCAAAACTTAGGTCCCACTGGGCCTGGAAGTGTCCCAATTGGTGGGCCAGACAACTTTTCCCTTGAAACAAGCCACAGTGCCTGTCTTTACAGCCTGTGAACTTGAGCTTGTATGGTCAGATTTATACAATTTACATTGGTTGGCGTGGAACCACTTTGTGCACCGGGGTGGTTTTACTGCATAGACCATGGGGCTGGCCCTATCAACTATACTATAGGGTCCCATGTAGAGTGGCTCTAAACTTCCCACCCGGGCATAGTTTCTTACCATCACTAGATCTCCTATCTCCCACTGGTGGCTCTTGCTAGGCTTGAGCAGCAGCCGGTTATTCCGATGCTGCTTCCCCATGCTGTCTACTGCCTGCCCATAAATTCGTTTGAGATGTTCTAGGAGGGTTCGGGCAAATTTATCCCATTTTATTTCCTGCAGTTGTCCTTCGGTGAGGACTGGGGCAAGGACATGAGTGGGGGTCCTCATAACTCTGCCGGTCATGAGCTCATGGGGTGAATGCCCTGTACTTTTGGACTGGCTGGCCCGGATCCCCATGAGGATCAGAGGTAGGGTCTCTGCCCATTTTTGGGGCGACCCCACGGCCTCTTTCCTCAATCTTTCTTAAAGGGTACAGTTCATACACTCCACAATCCCTGAGGACCGCGGGTTGTAGGCTACGTGCCACTTCCCTTTGATACCGAGCAGCATGAGGGTGTTCTGCATGACTTGGCCAGTGAAATGGCTTCCCTGGTCGGACTCCACGAACTGGGTCAGTCCCCACCGCGAGAACACCTCCTTCACCAAGATCTTTGCAGTCCCCATTGCTGTGGCCATCCTGCAGGGGAAGGCTTCCACCCACTTGGAAAACACATCCACCAGGACGAGGCAGTATTTGTAGCCTTCCTGGGTGGTGGGCAAGGGCCCTATACAGTCGATCTGGATCGACTGCCATGGTCCCTCCACCCTCCTAATGTGTCCCATGGGCACTTTCCTTTTGTGGGGATCGGGATTATTTGCTGCACACACAAGACAGCTAGCACAGAACTCGCGGACATCATCCCAAATTCCTGGCCACCATCCTGCCTGTTCCACCCGTTGCCAGGTGGTCTCAGGCCCGGGGTGTCCCGCTCCCGGCCCCTCATGCGCCAGCTGAAGGAACTCCCTCCGGTGTTGCTGGGGTACTACCCACTGTTCTGCCTTGAACAGCATGCCCTCCCTTATGGTGAGAAGGGCTGTGCTGTAGGGGCCCTCTAACCTTTTGCCATCCATCACTGCGCTAATTATTGCCTTTAGGACGGGGTCTTGTGCCTGGACCATTTTAAGGTCCGGGGCCAACTCTATTCCTGATTTTCCCTGTGTCCCATTCCTGCTTGTAATCGCTGCCACTGGCCCGGACTCATATGGGTCCCAGAAAGTGCCTGTGTGTGCACCCTCCTTGGCCAACATATTGGCTTACTGGTTGCCCTGGCTGCGGGGTTCTGTGGAGGAATGGGCTTTCACCTTATGGATGAAACCTGCACCTTCCTCCCCCACAGCTGCTAGGATTTTCTCCAGCAGGGGCTTTACTGTCAAGGGCTTCCCGTCGGTGGAGGTATACCCACAGCGGGACCAGATGGCCAGGTACTCCGTACACGAGTTGCAAGTGACCATACTGTCAGAGCAAATCGTATACGGGGTAGGGAAGATGTCGGGGTGTGTAACCACGTACATCATCGTGGACAGTTCAGCCTGCTGGGCACTCATGGTGTTAGGGAGCTTGATTGCCAAGGCAATGTCTGTCATTGGGTCAAAGATCCCGCAACCCGTGAGTCGTACTCCAGCGGATACCATGCTGGAACCATCTACATAGATCTCGCGGCCCGTGGGATGTATCCCGGCCCGTAAACCTATGTTCACTTCCCATACCCCATCTATGGAACATCGATGGGCTGTTCCAGGGTATACCATATTGGCCGCAAGCTTTGGCTCGCAAAGGCCCTTTACCTTCAGATCCATCTTTGAGAGGAGAAGGGTCCAGCGTGCAATGCGGAAGCTGCTGACTGTCCCATCTTTAATCCTCCCATCCAAAAGCATCAGAGTGGGTGTGTGGTGTGTGAGGATGGTGATGGGAGAGGTGCCTGCGAAGACCCGGGATTTGTTCACAGCCCGATATGTGGCTGAACGGTGCCTTTCACATATTGAGTAGCTCCTCTCTACATCGGTGAGTATTCTGGAGGAATAGACCACGGGTCTCAGCCTACCGTGCCGCTCTTGGAGCAGCACAGCACTCAGGCTATCCCCACTGGCTGCTACCTCCAGAAAAAACTCCCTTTTCCCATCTATCGCTCCTAGGGCTGGTGCGGTCTGCAGGTCTCCCTTTAACTTAACAAATGCCGCATGGCATCCCTCATCCCAGGACCACTCCACTCCCTTGTGTAGGAGATGGAGCAGAGGGGCCGCTGTGGCTGCATAGTCCTCTATAAAATCCCTGCAGTACACCGTCAATCCCAGGAACGACCTCACCTCTCTTACTGAATTGGGAATCGGTAACTCCTGGACCGCTTCCCTCCTTGCCTTATCTATGGCCCTCTCTCGTGTGCGGATAGTCAGGCCCAGGAATTTAACCTCTTGCTGACCGATCTGCGCCTTCTTGGGGTTGACTTTAAACCCCTTTCTCTGCAGCAGCTCCAGCAGCTCAGCCAGTTGTGGGCCATGCTCCCCGACCGAGTCGGTAAATAAGAGCAGATCATCCACATACTGCAGTAACTGATTGGGCTGACTGAACTCTTTTAAACTATCCTTCATGCATTGGTGGAAGATGCTGGGGCTGTTGTGGAAACCCTGTGGCAGACAGTTCCAGGTATACTGCTGTCCCTTAAAGGTGAAGGCAAACATATATTGGTCCTCCCGTTTTAAAGGGATGAACCAGAACCCATTCGAAATGTCCAGCACTGTGAATGTGTTTGCGGATGCTGGAATACTGTTAATAAGATTAGCCACTGCTTCTACTGTGGGGGCACACTCGGGGATATTGCTGTTAAGCACCCGATAGTCCACCGTGGCTCTCCATGAATTGTCCGGTTTCCTTACCGGCCAAAGTGGAGAATTAACATGAGTGGCTATGGGCCTCAACACTCCCTGTTTAACTAAGAAGGTGATGGCTGACTCCATGTCGGGTTCTGCCTCCGTGGGGAAATTGTATTGCTTCTGTGGTCAGGCCATGGGGTCCCCGTCTATTTTAACCTCAAACCCTGTGACCCTCCCGCAGTCGTGTTTATGGGTGGCAAACGCTGTGAGGTTTGCCTGCACGACTGCCTGCAGTGACTCCGGGACACCATTTACCATGAGCCCGAGGTCGTAACCTTCTTTGGGCTTCACAGTACACAAGGTCCCTTTACCCTCCTTGCCCGGGATGACCACTACACCTTCTTCCCTGTCTGTGCCAGCCCCCCAAAGGCAATGGTTGCGGAGATCCACGAGGATCCCATGGCTCACCATTAAGTCGGCCCCTAGGATCCCCTTTGTAATGATATCAGCAAATAGTGATGATATTTGTCTGTGTTTGATTACTTATGCCTTACAGCATATTTGTCTGTGTTTTTGATTGCTTGTGCCTGAGCAGCAGAGGTCATGTGACACAGACAAGCAGGCTGAGAGTTTTACTTCCTGTTTCATTCTAGATGCATCACAGCATGCTGTGTCCTGTAAAGGCTGTTAAAAGAGTTGAACAGACTTTAGATTAAACAACATTCTCTTTCATAAATGAGTCATTATTGAACCCACAAGGAAATCAATACATGGTGTCAGAAGTGGCTGAAAGAGAAAAAATCTGAAGTTAGCAACTCGATGGGACAGTGAAAGGAGTTGTGGCAAGTAAGCGAAATCAGCTCTCCACATATTAGCAAGCCAGAAGAGAACATAGTTGCTTACCATTAGAGAATAGCTAACGAATTGAAAAATGGAAGGTTTACTCCCACCGGCGACGCTTCAGTTGTCAGGTAATGTGGCTGAAAATTGGAGAAGGTTCAAACAACGTTTAGAGTTGTATTTAGCGGCAATTGGAGCTGACGAGAAAAGTGATAAACAGAAATCGTCCGTGTTCTTACATGTAGTGGGTGATGCAGCGCTGGAGGTGTATAATAATTTCATATTTGCTGTTGATGGAGACAAAATGAAGCTAGATAAAATAATGGAACAGTTTGAGGCCTACTGCATACCTAAACGCAATGTTATGTTTGAGAGGCACAAATTTTTCACATGTGTACAGAAAACGGGCGAGACTATTGATCAGTTTGTGACTGAACTGAGAAATCGAAGCAAATCGTGTGAATTTGAGGACTGACAGACTCGCTGATAAAAGACAGACTGGTGTGTGGTATTCCAGATAATGGTCTAAGGGAAAGACTGCTAAGAGAGCAAGATCTAGACCTGGGAAAAGCCATAACACTGTGTAGGGCTACAGAGACTGTGAAGTTGCAGGCAAAGGAGCTGTTCAGTGAAAGTAGCTGCAACGTGGATGCAGTGAGTAAGAATGGACACAAACCGCTTAACAAAGAGAGCGCCAATGTGAAAAAAGAGGCGTGGCCAGCAAACAAAAATGAAAGGGACAATCGGAAGTCATGTAGTCGATGCGGTATACAGCATCCACCAAGAAAGTGTCCAGCATATGGTAAAACATGCAATAGATGCAACAAAAACAACCATTATGCCCGTTGCTGTAAGAACCAAGCGCAACAAAGCAAGGTCCATACAGTAGATGAAAGCGAGATAGAGGAATTCTATGTAGATGTTGTGTCTGAAAACAAAAAAGAAGAAAGAGACTGGATGTTGACACTAAAAGTGAACGACATATACATTCCATTTAAATTGGATACTGGAGCACAAGTTAATGTGATATCAGAGACCGATTGTAAGAGAATTAGACCCAGACCAAAGTTACATGGAATACAAGTGAAAGTGACCGGATACTCAGGTACTGATATACCAGTGAAAGGAAAATGCATTGTCAAAGTAACACACAAGGACAGAGAGCACACGTTAGCATTAATCATGGTGCCAAAGGATGTGCAAGCCATACTAGGTTTAAAAGCCTGTGAGAGACTGAACCTGGTAAAGAGAGTCCTCGTTGTGGAAAGCGAAGGAGAGACAGTCTATGATGAACTCATGAAAGAGTACAAAGACCTATTTAAGGGTCTAGGCTGCATTCCAGGAGAACACACGATCAGAATAGATAAAAGTATGACACCGGTCATACATCCATGCAGAAAAGTTCCGTTTGATCTTCAAAAGCAACTGAAGGCAGAGTTGGACAGGATGGAAAGCCTGAACGTGATCCAGAAGATAGATGAGCCAACTGAGTGGGTGAGTTCCCTCATCGTAGTGGACAAAAAGAATGGAAAGCTCAGAATTTGCCTGGATCCAAGAGATCTAAACAGAGCAATAAAGAGAGAGCACTTCAAGCTTCCTACACGTGAGGAAATCATGGCACAGTTTGCAAATGCAAAATATTTCAGCAAGTTAGATGCATCCTCAGGATTTTGGCAGATGAAGCTGGACGAAGCAAGTTCAAGACTGTGCACGTTCAACACTCCATTTGGCAGATACAGATTCCTAAGGTTACCATTTGGCATTGCCTCAGCTCCTGAAGTGCATCACAAGACTATCCATATGATCTATGAGCACCTGGAGGGAGTTGATACATCAATGGATGACATCATAGTATGGGGAACCACGAGAACTGAGCATGACGAGAGACTGAAAAAAGTGCTGGAAGCAACAAGGAAAACAAACCTGAAGCTGAATAGAGAGAAATGCCAGCTCGGGATGACAGAACTGACATTCGTGGGAGATATCCTTAGCAGTGAGGGCATCAGACCAGATCCCAGAAAGGTGTCCGCCATTGAGAATATGCCAAAGCCACAATGCAAAAAGGACATGCAGAGGTTTAATGGAATGATCAACTACATGGGGAAATTCATATCCAACTTCTCAGAAAAGATGGCGCCACTGAGAAGACTAACTGAAAAGAACATAGAATGGGAATGGAATCATGAGCATGAGAAGTCATGGAGCAATCTAAAGAAACTGCTCACAGAGGAACCAGTTCTGAGGTTTTATGACCCAGCGAGACCCATCAAGATATCATCAGATGCATCACAGAGTGGGCTCGGTGCCGTTCTTCTGCAACAATATGACTACTGGCAACCTATTGCATATACATCGCGCTCAATGACAGACGCGGAGACGCGATATGCTCAAATAGAAAAGGAGCTGCTCAGCATCACATACGCCTGTGAAAGATTTCACCAGTTTGTGGCAGGACAAGCAATCAGTGTAGAGACTGACCATAAGCCCTTGATTGCATTGTTCCAAAAGCCACTAAATAGCTGTCCGCTTAGAATACAAAGAATGATGATCAGGCTGCAACGCTATACACTGAATGTTGCGTACACACCGGGTAAGCTGATGTATACAGCAGACACGTTGTCCAGAGCTGTAGACCCAAGTGAGCCCGCAAACACCACAATGGATGAAAAAGTGAACGCCTACGTGGACATGATCACAAGTGCACTGCCCATAGCAGATGCAAAAATGGAGCTCATAAAGAATGAGACAAACAAAGATGAAACAATGAGACGACGGAGGAAAAGCATCTTGGATGGATGGCCCAACATGAAGCAAGACTGCTCACCTGACATAGCAGAGTACTGGAACTGCAGGGCGGAACTATCAGTGGTCGAAGACATCATCTACAAAGGAAGTAAAATAGTTATCCCAAAGAGTCTGAGAAGAGAGATGCTAAAAAAGATCCATGGAGGACATCTGGGAATCGAAAAGTGTAAGAAAAGAGCACGAGAGGTGATGTACTGGCCACGAATCAACCAAGATGTGACCAATGAGGTGTCAAACTGCACAATATGCCTGAAATATCGAGCAAGCAATCCGGTAGAACCACTAAAGCCACACCCAGCACCAGACAGACCTTACCAGAAGGTAGGCGCTGACCTATTCGTATGTCAAGGGAAGGACTATCTTGTCGTCACAGACTATTACTCCCTGTATCCAGAGGTTTGTAGACTGTACACCACCACTGCAGAAGCTGTGATAAGAAGTATGAAAGCCATATTCTCCAGACATGGCATGGCAAGCGAGGTCTTCACAGACAACGGACCCCAGTTTAACAATGCAAATTTCCAACAATTTGCCAAAGAGTGGGACTTTGTCCACACAATGTCAAGTCCTCACTATCCACAGTCCAATGGACTTGTGGAAAAATCAGTCCAGACAGTGAAAAGACTGATGTACAAGGCAAAAGACAGTGGAACTGACTTCTACCAAAGCATGCTTGTATACCGCACAACGCCGCTCGAGTGTGGTATGTCACCAGCCCAACTCCTGATGGGACGTCGGCTAACGTCAAACCTACCCATCCCGGAGAACCTCCTGAAAACAAAAGAGGGGGAGAAGTGAGGAAGTTCAAAGAACAACAGAAAGAAAAGCAAAAGTACTATTATGACAGAGGAACACAAAACCTACCTGAACTCCACACTGGTGACCAAGTAAGGTTCAAAGACAAAACAAACACATGGACGGAGAAGGGAACTGTCCTGAGTGAAGTTCAACCAAGATCATACACCATTCAAACAGATGAGGGTGCTGTTCTGAGAAGAAATCGTCGAGATCTTCTCATGGAACCAGCCACAGCAGGTCAAAAGACTGATACTGTTGAACAACCTGATCACACAGCAGGTCAAGAGACTGATACTGTTGAACAACCTGATCACACAGCTGAGAACCAATCATCTGAGGCAACAACTCAGATTCAAGGACAATCAATCAGAAAATCCTCAAGACACGTGAAGCCTCCTGAGAGACTCATTGAGCAAATTTAAGGACTATTGTTATAGAAGGAAGTAATGTTATCTTATTCTTTCTTCAAGTTATAGTGTATTGACATATTTCATGTGAACACACAAAGCAAGGGTAAAAAACCTTGATCATGATAATGATAATGTAAGTTCATTAAATGTTGTTAGTTAAAAGTAAAATACTTTTGTTTTAAGAAAGGGAGATGTAATGATATCAGCAAATAGTGATGATATTTGTCTGTGTTTGATTACTTATGCCTTACAGCATATTTGTCTGTGTTTTTGATTGCTTGTGCCTGAGCAGCAGAGGTCATGTGACACAGACAAGCAGGCTGAGAGTTTTACTTTCTGTTTCATTCTAGATGCATCACAGCATGGTGTGTCCTGTAAAGGCTGTTAAAAAGAGTTGAACAGACTTTAGATTAAACAACATTCTCTTTCATAAATGAGTCATTATTGAACCCACAAGGAAATCAATACACCCTTTCCTTCCTCCTTATTCCACTTTGCCAGGATGCACGTCCACTTAGTTTGCAGCGTGCCCAGATGGTCTGAGAGGGGTCTGGAGTATACCCCCGCCTGCTCCTGACCGGTGAAATCCCAACAGTATGTATGGAACCCCGTTAGACAGAGGTGAGGTGGTGGGATTATCCGTATGGATCATCGTGCATGATGCCCCCGTATCCAATAGATAAGTCCCTGTAACCTTCTCTACCTCCATCTGTACGAGCGGTCTCTTCCATTCATCATACCGGAGATTACACAGATGGACAGGCTGCGTGGGCTCCAGTCATTGTGGGGAGGCAGAGGTGGGTGAGGGGGCTGCAGCACCACTAATGGCTGCTACCTTTCCCTGATTGGCCCTGAGGAAAGATTTTATCGACTCCATGACGGACTTGACTGTATCGGGAGGAGTTTCTGTCTCTGCCTTCTGAGTTGGGGCTGCAGGGGTCCTGGCTTTATCGTCTCTCCCAGGCTTTTTACAATCCCTGCGGCAGTGGCCATCCTCCCCTCACCTGTAACAAGTGACCTTGTTCTGGGAGGGAAGGCTCCCCTCCTGGCGCCACTCTTTCTTGTATTGAGCCCCAGGTTTAACCTCGTGGATCTTACCCTTTTGCTGGGGGGTCCCACTATTCCTACCATTCCTATATGCTACCATGAGCTGTCGGGTTACAGTCTCTTCGGTTGCTAGGGGGTCTCGGTGGTCAAACCAAGTATCAGCCTTTGCTTTTATCTGGGGCAGGCAATTGGACCCAAGGCAACAAAGCCATTGGGTCCACTGCCGCTGGTTCAGGTGTGCCCTATCTTGTCCCCCTATACACGCGCTGTTGTAGACTGGCCACAGCCTGTCTGCAAATGCCTGTGGGGTCTCCCCTTCCTTCTGCAGTGTTTTCCCTATGCGATCGAACGGACTGCCGTCATTCAGACCCATGGTTTCCAGTATTTCCTCCTTTAGGTCCTCAAAACCCTTCTGCCCTCTCTTAGCCTCATCTGAAAGGATCTGATAGAGCTTACTATCTACAGAGAAAAGCAACATTTTGGCTTTCTCTTCGTCATCACAACCGTTAACACAGGCTTCCTGTTCTATCTCTTGGAAGTGCATTGATGGGCCTCCCTTTTCGGAGAGCAGGGGAATATGTTTCACCAGGCCTCTGAGCTGTTGGGTATCATAGGGTATCAGATAGGTATGCTGAACAGCCCCTGGGTCATTATCATTCACGGGCAGAACGTACCTCCATTGTCGGAGGGGGTACACTGGTCCTGGTCCCTGCCTGCCTAGCGGGACCTGCTGGCATTCTCCTACCACCCCATTGTCCACCCCTTCTTCCTGCCAGAGCTCCTCAAAACTCAGAGCTGTGGGCTGCGGTCTTGGGATCTCTAATTCCCTAGCCAGCTCTGTCTGGGTGCTGCCTGTGGGGTGGTTTGATTTGGGCTGCTGGTACTGTCCGACGGACTTCCCTTCGGACTTATGAGACATACCATCCCTTTAGTCCTTAATAACTCCACACCCAAACTCTCTATCTTTCTATTACATGGGGTATGATCTGCTCCACCAAACCTTTGGTCACAGGCCAGCTTATAAGCTGCCTTTACCTCCCTAACCATTTCCTCCTGCTCTGTTACTTCTGAGGTGAGGCGGGAATTCTCTTCCCGCAGTCTCATCTCGTTACTCTTTGCTTCTGTAATTTGGCACTTTAGGAACTCTATCTTGTGCCTCGCGTGACTTTTGCCCTTGCTAGCTTCTCGGGTGAGGTGTGCGTTTTCCTCCTGAAGCCTCATCTCACTGTCCCTATCCTCTGTGACTTCCTGCACAAGGCGCTCTATCTCTGCCTGGCATTTTGTGACCTCTTGTGTGAGGCATGCATTTTCTTCCCGCACCCTCATCCCACTATCTCTGGCCTCATTCACCTCTCTTATGAGGCATTCTACCTCCGCCTGGCACTTTTCAAACTCTGACTCCCAATTCTTGGCCTCTGTAACCTCCTCCCGCACCCTCATCTCACCCATCTTAACCCAGCCACCTATACTATAATAGGTCAGCTTACATGCTGCCGCTAACTTCTGCAGGGCTAACCACAGACTGAAAGCAAGAAAAGCAAGAGCTGATGCTTTCTTCAGATGCAGGCCACTTACCATATCAAAAACTGCCTCCAGTCCTGCCGCGGTCGCCAATTTGTTGGGGGGCATCCTTTACCTGGTTTACGGTAATTTACCTGGTCAGGCAGCCTTGCAACTGCACTGTGACCAATTCCAATCAGCAGTTTCGAATCGCTAAACCCTCCTTCCAGTTCTGACTGGAGGAACTTATAATTAATGATATTGTAGCGATTCGTGTGCATCGCCACTTAATAATCGAGTTCGACTTCGACGAACTATAAATAAGTTGTTTATTTACAGGAACAGGTTAAATACAACAGATAAGGTAGCAGGTAAGATGGCTGACTGTAGGAGCACCGTGGTGTAGGTCTTTCCCCAGCGGGGACGCCACGAGGACTAACTAGATGTTTCCGAGCTCAACTGCTAGCAGGTTCCGAGCTCAACTGCCAGCAGGTTCCAAACTCAACTGCCAGCAGGTTCCGAGCTCAACTGCCAGAGGGTTCGAGCTCTGACATCATGACGTCATCACGCAGAGTCCAGGAATGAAGCCTGAGTGCAGTAACAGATACATTTAAAGGTAAGTTAAAGGGAATTATATATCTCAATGTAAGTGACAACCGGTGGTACCGCCACATAGGCCCCCCCAGAATTCGCTTTAACGAAAGTCCAAGGATGAGATGGTCTGACGAGCTGGTGGTCACGGCGGTCGTGCTGTCTCGACTTGGTAGGCATGGTCTGAAGATGCTGCTCGTGAGCGGATCCTTACGCGTGTCATGGCCAATAAAGTGTATCCGTCAGGCGAAGGAACATGGAAACATGCAAAACAGCAGGCCTTGTCAGAGTGACGGTCAGGTTGGGCGGATGCGGATGATCGCTCTGTTGATGTTGGAACAAGTCGTTGTTCTGAAGAACCCTGCCGGAAATCCAAACGAGCGATCCAGAAGGACTTGACAGGCGAGGTCGATGAACTCGCCGACAGGTGAGCGAAACCTTCAGGAGGCTGGAACACGCGGAACGGTGCGTGCCATAGTGCTACGACGTTAACACAACAGAGGGTGAAGAGTTACTGCGTTGATCAGTGATCAATGAGGCCAGCAACTGTCACGTGGCTGATCACGGCCGCAGGATGCCCGTTGGACCCGTCCTCGATGTGTGCAGCGTCAGTAGAGGTTTGCGTTTGTTAAAGGGTAAACTGGAGAAAGGGCGGCAACGGTCCGGGTTGTTGTTGCTTTCAGGAGGGGTCAACTCTGCCTGGAGGGCGGCAACACTTGTAACTGTTGTAGATTTAGGAGAACACAGCCAGTAGGGCGGCACGCTTTTTGTTCACGCCGAATCGTGTAGTAGGTAACACAACCAGCAGGCTGAAGGGCTGGTGCATCGTCGGCGGAGGAGTCGTCGTTTTTCACGAGGGATAGGTCCTCGTGGTTCGCGAGGGATGGGTCCTCGTGCGCTAGGAGAGTGTCCTCATGTTTCATGGGGGTGAGTCCTCATGGTATTCCCGCAGGGCGCGCTCCGATTTTGTGGGCCCGAACAAGCTGTACCCCGCGCTTGGAGGGATGTATACTTGCTGTTGCTTTGGACATAGAGGCGGACGATCCGTGTGGCGGTAGGAAAGATGAGCACGGGGACCGTAAGCAAGTGCGTGGTCGGCGCCGCATCGATGTTCTCATCGAACGGGGCTTCTACCTTTATAAAGCACGAGGGAGACTGTGGCTCCCTGGATTGCGGTAGCGTCAGCAAAATGGCTGGTGCTTCCATGGCATGCTTCTTTTGTGAAAATTGCTCACAAAAAAACAGGGTCCGGTTGAGTTTTGTCCATGTCAAACGGGATCTGCTCCAGACTGTGCTTACCTTGCGAATACGTTCGCAAGGACAAGGTCGCCTTTGGAGGAATCGGTGTTAGGCGGTTGCTGTTCCGTGGTTGTTTGTCGGTTGTGCGTCGGTCGTCTTGTGGGAAGACGAGGTTCAGGCGCGCGTTACTACCGTGGAAATCGTTCACGGATACGGGTTCACCAATTGCAGTTTTGGAATTGATGAGCTCCCGTACTCACGTTGTTGGGTCACCAATGTAGCGATTCATGTGCATCGGCACTAAATAATCGAGTTTGACTTCGACGAACTATAAATATGTTGTTTATTTACAGGAACAGGTTAAATACAACAGGTAAGGCAGCAGGTAAGATGGCTGACTGTAGGAACACCGTGGTGTAGGTCTTTCCCCAGCGGGGACACCACGAGGACTAACTAGAAGTTTCAGAGCTCAACTGCTAGCAGGTTCCGAGCTCAACTGCCAGCAGGTTCTGAACTCAACTGCCAGCAGGTTCCGAGCTCAACTGCCAGAGGGTTCCGAGCTCTGACGTCATGACGTCATCACGCAGAGTACAGGAATGAAGCCTGAATGCAGTAACAGATACATTTAAAGGTAAGTTAAAGGGAATTATGTATCCCAATGTAAGGGACAACCGGTGGTACCACCACAATATATTAAAAACAGACAAATGGTCTGGATGCAAGAAAGTCAAATTTTATTAAAACTAAAGAAACTACACCACATGATCGAAGTAATCACAGTAAAATTGCTTAACAGGGGAAGAAAAATGACACGAGGGAAAACGACTAAAATCAAAATTCTAACGAAATTCCCACTTTACTCCCACTCTTATGCCTATCCTAAGTTGCCTTGTGGAAGGCCAGAAAAATATATGCTCACCACTGCAATGCCAGCTCCATGCCCTGCAAACTTAGATCTTCACTGCCCTGAAGTAAAGAAACTCCCCAGTGTTTTAAAAGTAAACTGCTGGTGTTTTACCTCTTCAGACAGACTCCCACGCTGCAGAGGCACACGGAGGCAAGGCCAGAGAGAGAGAGATGCTTCAGGGAAGCTATCTGTTATACCCCAATTTGGGGCCAAAATGTTCCCGCCCAGATCCAGGTTCATCTGGACTGAACAAAAGGAATCCAACTGCCCCATTGTCAAAGTAATGGGTTTGAATGTGTTCTCCCATTCATCTAAATGGTTTCTCCTCAGTTTGGATGTGTCCACTTGATATACAAACAACTGCTAATAGCATTCAATTGCTTTGTAAACAAAGCATTGTCCTGTGGTCATCTGGAACCACAATTGATTGACAGTCTTGAGTGCTTGGCAAACAAAGTCCCTTTGTTCATGCTGGCAGTTTCAAGCACTTGATCTTAGAGTCAACATTGTAGAACGTTCTGTAAACAGCTATCGCTTGTCCTGCTGCAGGGCAAGGGAAACTCCCCTTTGATTGACAGATTTCACTGCCATTGAACCTTCCTTCACAGACGCAACACACAAGCTGTTTTCCAAGTCTTTTGTCTTCGGCCATGTGGTCTGATGGCCATTTTTATCCCTGGGCAATTTAAACAGTCCAAAATTCAAGAGTGCATCTTTTAATAAAATGTACAATCTTAAAGTGTGCGATTTTCACAAAGTTCTTTGATTCCAGTGTCCAAGTGCTGCCTAGCTTACGAGCTTTTTAACGCAGCCTTTTGCGGTTCTGGGTATGTTTTAAAACATTGTCCAACCCAGAGACAATTTAAATCACACAAGTCTTCATTCATGATGTGGATTAATATTTCCCGATCTTCGGGGGCTGAGGGGATTTTGCGACCCCTACAACGGCCCAATGAAAATCCAGCCCTATGCCTCTATTTATCAAGCCAAGGATCCCTTATGCCTTTTAACAGCCTAATTAACTTGTCCTTCCACCTTCAAAGATTTGTATATATGAACCCCAGCTCTCTCTATTCCTGCACCCCTTTTAAAATTGTACCATTTTGTTTATATTACCTCTCCACATGTTTCCTTCCAAAATACATTACTTCGGACTTCTCTACATTAATTTCATCTGTCATGTGTCTGCACATTTCACCAGTCTGTCTATGTCCTCCTGAAGTCTGCTACTAAAATCCTCACTGTTTACTACATTTCAAGCTTTGTTTCGTCTGCAAACTTTAAAATTATGCCCTGTACACCCAAGTCCAGGTCATTAATATATATCAAAAACGGCAGCGGTCCTAATACCGATCCCTGGGGGACAGCACTGTATACGGCTCTCTAGTCTGAAAAACAATGATTCACCACTACTTTCTGCTTTCTGTTTCTTTGCCAGTTTTGTATCCATGCTGTACTGCCCCGTTAACCCCATGCACTTCAATTTTGCTAACAAGTCTATTATGTGGCACTTTACCAAATGCCTTTTGAGAGTAAAACAAAATCGTAACACTTTAGCCCAGGTTTTCCAATCATACTACCAATGACAACTCTTTTAAAATGATTAGACTCATCAGCATTACCTTCACTTTATTTTCAATCTCTCATTCAGACCATATCATGTGATGTCTCGAGGTACGATTTATTCTGGTCTGCAAGTAACAGTAGTTGCACTGCATGTTTTGTCATTCCTGTATGAAACATAAAATATAAATTGAACATTAAAAAGACATGGCTGAAAGCCATTTGAACAAGATCATTTTCAGTAAGTGCTTTCCTTATTTTCTCCAAACTGATGTTTCCGTCATATCCACTTAGTCCCGCCCAAATAGTTCACAGGCTGGCAATGTGATCTATAAAAACAGATGTTTGTTTTGATCCCCTGATGCAAAGTGCAATAACTTCATGGTTGACAAGATGGAGTTTGAAGATGGAGTTTGGCAAGATGGAGTCAGAAGTGGCTACTTGAAAATTCAGTTCAGCAAAATAATCTGGTCTGGGGCTCAATTCGCACAGAGATATGTTTATCGACTAGGCAGCTAACCATGTTCAAATTGCTGAGTTGTCCACCCAATTCTCATACTTCTGAACAAAATAACTCCAAAATAGTAAATGGCTTTAAGTTGGAATTGTACATTGCTACTTATTTTGGCAAGTGCTATTGATTGTAGCACAAATTATTGTAAGGAAATGTAGCCTTTACTGACATTCGTGTGGGACACATGGGGAGAAGTGACGTGAGGGCCGGCTGGTTTGCTCTTAATTGTCTCAGCTCAGGGCAAAGTTCACAGCAATTTAAAATTAACTGGATGTGCGTGGGGGGGGTGGTGGGGGGGAGATCAAAAAAGCAGATTTTTTTTAATGATTCTATCATGAAGTTCCTTTCAAGTGATGGCAATAGGTTGAAGTGACCTGATTACATTGTTAAGGCAAGGCATCATCATTTGATGTTGAATACAAGTTTCCTGAGAAAAAGCTGCAGCAGACATCCTCCAGGTTCACTGTGGAGGATGGTTTCAAAAGTATTGAGAGAAAATAATCTTCTCCTTAATAATTAGTATATTTCCTTATCTTTACATATTCACTCTCTACCCTCCTTTTGCCCTCTCTGCAGTTTCATGCACTGTTCCTTACTCCAGATTGGTCACAGTGTCAATCTGTACAGAAAGAAGTGAAACTTGACTTGTCCTTGAGTTCTCCAATCTTCCCTCCCTCCGCCAAATGGATTAACTCAGATAGCAAGCTCACGATATGTGGAACCATACACATGACCTTATTTCTTGTCATTCCACGGTTAGAATATAATGGTACATCAATGCACTGCACCACCAACATTTCAGTTACTAGCTTTTCATAAATAGTATACATTTTACAGAAGAGGGCAGACAACTTTGTTTTCCTACGTGCATCTATTTATCTCTGTTTATTATGGATGCTAACTGGGGATTGATCAAGGTCATCTTACCATGTTGATGCAGACAAACTTTTTTGAATTCTTGGTGCAACCGTGCACAACTGTCTGAGCACGAGGGACCAATCTGTTGCAATAGTTTATGACTGGAGAAATGTACTGTAAGTAGAGTTTCCACTTTGAGCACAATTGACGAATCTGGTGCAAATTGCGCCCAAAATTGTGTCCGTTTTGGAAAGTGGCTTTTTTCCCTTGAGTTTCCACGGAAACTTATTTGCACATCGCTGATCGCAAAATCTGCCATGAACCAGCGCAATCGGGCAGCATTTTTTTTAAATTTTGCTTTAAAAAATAGTTATATTTAAGAGTGGTAACTTGGTAAAGTTTGATTAATACAGCTGAAAATGGTTTATCACAAAAAATAAGCATTGTAAATCAGTGTTGATCCACCACCTGTGAGTAACCCAATTTTAAAATACTGAAAATGATTTTTTTTAAATATACAAAATTGTTTTCTAGTTAGATTGGGGTGTAGTAGTCAGTTCCTTAGTAAATTTTTAGAAGATTTCATTCAAAACCTTTTAAAACATATATGTTCGTGTCCTTGTGCCCAAAAGATCCAGCTTAATTTTTGGAGCCTCCTAAAGGCCTGCAAACGAGCGTAATTAGCGGAAACTCCCAATGGCGATTATTTCACCCTGGGGGCGTGGCCTGTTTTATGGGCTGGGGCTGCTTCTAGGGCAATTTTTAAAGACTAGCGCAAAAGACCGGGGGAACTCTAGTTGCGCTGAACGCAATTTACACTTAAAATTCCATGATATTTTGCACCGGTTACGCCGGGGGAATTGCACAGAAGAAACCGATGCAATTGAGCGGAAACTCCAGGCCTTATATGTATGTCGTTAAGAAACCAATAATAGGTATTTTAGTAGATTCACACATAAGATGAGGATGCGAGAGAGTGTCAATTTTTAACATTTTGTACCTTCTCTTTAACAACTGTCTAAAGAAAAGATGAGAGGAAGTCTGTTAATCACTGGTCCATACCCAACATACTGGCAGAAGTGAGCATCGTCTCAGGACTTCAAAATCATTATCAAAATTTGCTTCTGGCCTTGCTCAGATTGCAGATCTCTTGGAACTCCTACAGGAATGGTGAATTTTCAAATGGGAAGAAACTGACCTAAAGATACTTTGTACGTTGAAATAAATTTTGACTATGGCTTTTGTCTTATTCAGTTATCCAGATTTGTCATTTTACAGTTACAACACTGCTCCTGATAAAGCAATTGGAGCTATTCTAGGTGAAGCTACGAGAGCCAATCACTATGCAGTTTCAAGGCCTCACCTTTTGAACAAATGTATGTTCTATATTAAAAAAAGAACTCTTAACTATTACACATGACCTGAATATATATGATATGTATTTATAGGCATAAGATTTACCATTACGCTTCAACCACAGGTGGCTGGCAGAAGGAGATGAATATAAGGCTGACATTCTCAAAACCTCATGCATTATCTGTCCAATAAATGGTGGTTTCCGCTCACTCTCGCCACCATCATTATAGAAACATAGAAGATAGGTGCAGGAGTAAGCCATTCGGCCCCTCGAGCCTGCTCCACCATTTAATGAGATCATGGCTGATCATCCAAATTCAGTACCCTGTCCCTGCTTTCTCCCCATATCCCTTGATCCCTTTAGCCTTAAGAAATATATCTAACTCCTTCTTGAATATATTTAATTAATTAGCCTCAACTGCCTTTTGTGGTAGAGAATGCCACAAGTTCACCACTCTCTGGGTAAAGAAATTCCTCCTCATCTCAGTCTTAAATGGCTTACCCCTTATCTTTAGACTGTGACCCCTGGTTCTGGACTCCCCTGCTATCGGGAACATCCTTCCTGCATCTAGTCTGTCTAGTCCTGTTAGAATTTTATAAGTTTCAATGAGATCCTCTCTCATTCTTCCAAACTCTAACGAATATAAGCCCAATCGACCCAATCTCTCCTCATACGTCATTCCTGCCATCCCAGGTATCAGTCTGGTGAATCTCCGCTGCACTCCCTCCATGGCAAGAACATCCTTCCTCAGATAAGGTGAGCAAAACTGCACACAATACTAAAGGTGTGGTCTCACCAAGGCCCTGTACAACTGCAGCAAGACATCCTTGCTCCTGCACTTGAATCCTCTTGCTATGAAGGCCAACATACCATTTGCCTTCTTAACCGCCTGCTGCACCTGCATGCTTACCTTCAGCGACTGGTGCACAACGATACCCAGGTCTCGTTGCACTTCCCCTTCTCCCAATCTATTGCCGTTCAGATAATAATCTGCCTTCCTGTTTTTGCCACCAAAGTGGATAACCTCGCATTTATCCACATTATACTGCATCTGCCATGCATCTGCCCAATCACCCAACCTGTCCAACTCATACTGGAGTTTCTCGGCATCCTCCTCACAGCACACACACCCACCCAGCTTTGTGCTGTCTGCAAACTTGGAAATGGAATTAGCCCTGAGCCCTCAATCTTGAATTTCCATAGGCCAGAACCTCAACTCTTTGCCATCATTTCTGTGCAGGGGCTGAGACGGACATCTCAGTTGGGTGAGGAACCGGAGCTCTGACCGACAGCTCGGCAGTGGCATGGTCATGTCTGCACTTGGAGAGGAGCCCACACTTCCAAGTTGTCTGCCACCAACATCCCTCTCATGGGTCACCCGCACTTCACTGCCAGCAAGTGGCTGGAGAGCACCTTTTGCTGCACATCAGTGGGGCCATGAGGACCCGTCTCTGTACTGACACTCCTCATAACAAGGACCAATTGTCCACACATCTTTGAATTATTTAGACACACAAGTTGTTTCGTAGCAAAGATAAGATGGGTGGTTCTAGTCTTACAGATACATGACCTTGAAATACATTGTGACACCTTATGCCCTCATTAGGAAAGCAAAAGTGAGAGATGGTATTCCAAACACTCAAGATGCTCTTCAAATGGTTTGTGGTCTATTGTCAGCCTCCAAAGACCACAGGTTGGTTGCTGATATGGATTGTATTGACAGTGATTAGGAATTGTGGATTACTTCAAGAAATTATATTAGCTTGGTGTCCAAAGTTCAGTAGTTGATTCTGGAAAACCCTTCATGTTAAGTTGGGAAGCAAACGTTCAATGTCTGCAGTATTTCACCCCCAATCAGAGGATTTTGAACAAACCGATTGATCCATACATAATGCATTGGGCGGAATTTTCAACTCCAGCAACGGCATAAACTGGAGGCATCAGATTGGCTGTCTGTTATACACCTTGCCTTTCCATTGGAAAAGAACATTTTGGGGGTGGGTGTATAATGGGCAGCCAATCAGATACTGCCAGTTTCACACCCCTACCAAAGTTCAAAGTTCAGCCCATTACAATGAATTTAATCAGAGTTATAATGGTTGGACTGAATGGCTATCATCTACTGAATTTGATCGCAGCAATTCTGTTCAGATGTCAATTATGTGTTTGCCATTTTATTTGAACACAGACAGATATAATTTTCTGCCAACCCCATTAAGTAGTTTGACAGCCTTGAATTCAGTGACTGCTGTAACAGATTTTGTGAAGGACTTGGCTGCTACTCTCTGTATCACTAAAGATTTCATTACTCTATCCCAGACAGACATATTTCCTGTTAGCATAATGAATCTGGCACCTAATATTAAGTGGAACAGGTGTTACTACTTACATATCACTTCCATTCTCTAGTTCAAACTGGTCAAGTTTCCAAGAAACTTCCACTGAAGTAACTGGGGTCATACAGTGCTTTACACCATATTCCCAATGACGTATAAGATCTCTCATTCTAAGGGAACTAATTGATTCTTTCATGCATCAGTTTCAATAGGGTGTGTCTGCTACCTCCAAATCTGATGTCTAACTCATGCCTTTACTCTCCCCACAGGACCATCGAGAGCCCCCTCCTCACTGTCCAGGAGGAAGAGCCAGACGAATCCTCAGAGGAGCCCACAGCCTCTGAGGGAGCAGCGTCACCAGGACTCAGCGCACCCAGCACCAGCGCAAATATGCACACCTCGGGGGGTCCTTCGCAACATAGAGCAGTGTTGTCACCTGGTGTATCACAGCTCACAAGTGAGCATCAGCAGATGGTGGAGACAACGACAGCAGTGGAGAGTCCTTGTCGAAGGTTGCAGGACTCTCCTAGCTATGCTCAGCTGCATGTAGACGCTGTGCCTCTGGGGCCATATAGAAAGAGAGCAGCGCTGGAACTCCAGGAACAAGTGCAGGAGTCTCTGACAGAGTTTGCCTCCAGGGTAACTGCGACTGTGGACAGAATGGAGGAGTCCACCTCAAACATGAGCACTGCCTTTGTGGAGGCAATGATGCATGAACGTGCCTCCATGAAGAGGGTGGCAACCTCCTTGGAGGACATAAGTCACCACACTCAGCAGAGCATGGTGACTCTTCTAAATAGATGGTCTGCTATGGAGGATGGATGGGCAACTATTGAGGAGAGATGCCAGAGGTACATGGACATCCCATTATGCGGATTGTCCATACAGAGACGGGTCCTCATGGCCCCATTGATGTGCAGCAAGGTGCTCTCCAGCCACTTGCTAGCAGTGAAGTGTGGATGACCCATTAGAGAGATGTTGGTGGCAGACAACACAGAAGTGTGGGCTCCTCTCCAAGCGCTCACACGACCATGCCACTGCGGAGCCCTCAGTCAGAGCCCCAGGTTCCTCACCCAACTGAGATGACTGGCTCAGCCCCTGCACAGCCCTCCCAGGCTCCCAAACCCAGAGGACACTCGCCAAAGGCGTCTAAGCAGGCACAGCACCAAAGTGAGCAAGGTGCCTCTACATCTGCTGAAACCACATGCAAGAGGAAGTTAAAGCACTAATAGTCACGTGGGTGTTTTATAATGTTGTTAAATATCGAGTGTCTTCCTTTTGTGATGTAATTAAACAGAAATGATGGCAAAGAGTTGAGGTTCTGGCCTATGGAAGTTCAAGAGTGAGGGCTCAGGGCTAATTCCATTTATAATGATGGTGATAAGAGTGAGTGGAAACTATCGTTTATTGGACAGATGATGCATGAAGTATTGAGAATGTCGGCCTTATATTCATCTCCATCTGCCAGCCACCTGTGGTTGAAGTGTAAGCTTATGCGAATCTGACATGGATGAATGCTTCCCTTGCCAGATGGCCAGCAATGTGGTCACGTGTGGCTGCATTGGCCACATCCGGCTCCGCAATGCATGGCTCCCCATCCTCCTCCTCATCCTCCTCCTCATTTTCCTTTTCCTCTTTTTCCGAGGAGTGTGTGTGCTGAGCCACTTGTTCGTCCGGCAGCACTAAGCTGCTCTGCTGTGTGATGTTGTGCAGGGCACAGCAGACCACGATGATTCTGGGCACCCTGGCTGGTGCATACTGCAGGGCTCCACCAGATTTGTCCAGGCATCGGAAATGCATTTTGAGCTAGTCGATGGTTTGCTCAATTATGTTTCTGGTAGATAAGTGACTCAGATTGTACCGCTCCTCAGCCTCGTTTGTTGGCCTCCTCATCAGTGTCATAAGACACTTTTTCAGGGGATAGCCCTTGTCACCAAGTAGCCATCCAGAAAGTTGGGTTGGTGGATGTGTAGGGTGTGGTGTGTGCCCAGTCAGCTCTGCCCCTGACTGTCTCTGAGCGGTTCGAATCGTTCCCACACCCCTGGGTTCTAAACACCGGACTTAGGTACAGGCGGCGATACAGAAAATCGAGTAGACAAGTGGCTTGGTGCAAGAAAACCGTAATTTTATTAAAAGGCTGAATAAAACACAATACTGAGAATAACTGGAATAATTGCAGGCATATAAAGTTACACTTATTTGGGAATGGGGAACACACGGCACATTGAGGGAACAAACACATTAAAAATCCCCTTATCTTTATCCCACCCCCAATACCTAACTAGATTAAGCTATGAGGGGCCAGGAATTCATGCTCACCAATTTGAAACCTGTTGATTTAACTGGTTGTGGTTTTGGGGTTCACGCTTGTTGTCCTTTGGGATTTGTCATCGTCACATGGTCACAGGGCGCGGCGATGGAGTTGTTTGTGCGAAGCACCCTCCTTTTTCTCTGTTAACGCCTTCGTTGGGTACTTTGTCGCGATGGGTCTTCTTCTTCTTCTGGCGGTTTGGTCGCCGACGGTTTTGTTGCAGTTGGGGCTTGGTTGGCGGTCTTTACCGTTACTCTGATTTTTCGACCCAAGCTTCCAACGCCAGCTTATTCATCAAACGCCAGCTTATAACTAGGCCGTTTGTTCCCCAATGCGTCTTTCCGCTGCCCTTCTCTGCCTTTACCGGTTTTACCATTTTTCTCGTCTCGTCTCATCTCATCTACCCATTCGTGGCCCCGTGTGTCCTGCGCGTGCTCGATTCAGTTTCGTTCCTTTTCCCCGTTTGGCCCCCGGTGTTGTAATGGTTGTCCTCGGCAAGAGGCAAGGGAGCAAGCAAGGGGCCGAGCAAGAGGCAAGAAAGAAGAGAGACCTTGGCTACCGGTGGACCTAAAATGATACCCGGTTCTTCATCCCTTATCGGCGTGCCAAATCAGGTCAGTTCCTTGTCTTACTTTTGGCGGGCTCGTCTAAAATGATTACAGTCATTTACTTTAACAACTTCTGGGGCAGTTGTATCCTGGCTTAATGCCTTCGATATCCTGGCTGTTTGTTATATATGAAGTTTAATCGGGTTTTCCTGGCTCAGTGGCCACGTTGATCTGTTACTGATTATGCGTGCAAAAAGTTGATGGCCTCAAGATTAGGCCCATCCTGACTTGATCTGTTCTGAGATGAAGAATGCATATTCTGTGTTTACCTAGCTGTCTGGCTTTACAAAGTCTTTCACAGATTCATGCATGTTAGGTTTCGTTTCAGGTTGTGAAAGGCCTGCCTTTTGCAGGGCCTTGCTTTTAAAATCCTGTCGGTTTTGGTCACGAGGTTTCAGGAGCCATTTTGGGTACCCTTTTTAATAACTTATCCATACAGGATCCCTTTATCCATAACTTTGGGGAATATGGGAATTTTGAGAACGCTACAGATGGAAGAGCTGAGGCACAGTAGACTGGCGCAGGACGAAGGAGTCATAGCAACTGCCAGGGTACTTAACGCAAACCTGCATGATGATCTTCCTGTGGTTACACATCAGTTGGACGTTCAAGGAGTGGAATCGCTTGTGGCTGACAAATACAGCTGGGATGTGATAGGGGGCCCTAATGGCTACATGTGTGTAGTCTATGATGCCCTGCACCATTAGCAAGCCTGCCATTTTGGCAAAGCCAAACGCACGCGAGGTCACACTTGGGCCATCCGTGGACACGGGACCCCATAAAGTCTCATGGCTTCAGGTCAAGCATGGGCAAGGAAACTTCCTGCTGATTATCACCTACCGCCCTCCCTCAGCTGATGAATCAGTACTCCTCCATGTTGAACACCACTTGGAAGAAGCACTGAGAGTAGCAAGGGCACGGAATGTACTCTGGGTGGGGGACTTCAATGTCCATCACCAAGGCTCAATAGCACCACTACTGACCGAGCTGGCCAAGTCCTGAAGGACATAACTGTCAGTCTGGGCCTGCGACAGGTGGTGAGTGAGCCAACAAGAGGGGAAAACCTACTTGACCTCATCTGTGGGTTTCGCAAAATTGAACTTTACATTAATAAGGGTCAAATGACAGAAGAGGCCATGATTTTAAAGACTGTTTTAAAAGAAGCCCAGAAAAAGGGGCATACAAAATGGCTGCCATACCACGTGACCGGCTTATTGGAACATTTTAAAATGGTTCCTGCGAATCCTCAGACAGCTTTGTGGATTCAACCCACAGTAAGTTCTGGAAGCCGTTTCTGAGAGAACGAAACCAGACCCACACATATACATATGGATTAGATGCAGATCCAGTCAAGATCGGCCTGGAGACAGAGGCCATCTAAATGTTGACCCAGACAAAAGGGGACAATTTCATATTCATGAGAACAGCACCAAGGACTAGATAACGAGATCAGCAGGACATTAAAAACAATGAAGGTCATTCCAGACCAGAGATGGGCCTTTACCGGCCATCGAAAACATTTTAAAATGTAATAACTACCCCGCTGTGCTCCCAGCCCGTCAAAAGTTAAACAAAGACTAACCTGATTTTGGGCGGGAATGGGAAGCCTCTGAAGAAAAGGTATAATTGGAGGAGTCGGAGTTGGACAGTTACACGGTTGGAGACACGGTTGGAGACCAGTGGCAGAGACAGTTGGAGACACGGTTGGAGACCAGTTGGAGACACAGTTACGGTGGCAGAGACACACGACCGAGTGGCAGTGGGTGAACAGGAGTCACTTCGGGAGAAGATCAGCAAACTCCTCTCCACCATCGGAGGAGGAAGAAGAATTAAGCCAACATCAAGAAGGTCATTGGAAGCCGGCGTCCCGCCCCGGGGAAAACCATCGGGAGATCATCGACCATCCCCGGGCCGTTGCCGAAATGAGAGGCCATCGACCCAACTTGAGAGAAGAAACAAAAAATAAATAAAACCCCGAGAGAAGAAACCTTCCAGCCACTCCAGCTCGGGAAGAGACGAAAATTAAACTGAAGGAACCTATATGAAGACCAGCCCAAGGCTCCTCTGAGCAGGGTCGAGCTGACGATCCCCGACCACGCCGACATCCAGAACCAGCCGGTGTCCAGCCGCCCCCGATCCCCACCTCAGGAGAGAGGTGTGGCGCAGCTCGCTGGGGCTCCACGATCCACGTGGAGACAGAACGCCTGAAAGGATCAAACGCAGACTGGTTCAAAACCTTGCACTTCCTAGTTGGATTGGTGAGCATGTTTCTGGCCCTTCACAATCAGATCTAGATAGGTTTAAGGGGGTGGATTTAAGGGTACAATTAACATGAGTTGTTGTCCCTCGATGTTCCGTGTGTTTCCTTATTTCATGATGATCTTTGTAGAGTATAAGATGCCTGTATTTGCCTTAGTTAGTATTGTGTCGCTATGATTTGTTTGTGTTTTTCCCTCCCATGTACTCTCTTACCTGCTTGCATTTGATTTATTTTTCCATATGCAATAAAATTTCATTTTGTTTCATCAAACTTGGTCTACAAGAGTTTTCTCTACATTGTAGTTCCTGCCCCAAAGTCCAGATTATAGAATCTAAGGGGCGAGTGGGTCAAAGCACACAAGGTTTTACTGTGCAAGAGAGAGAGGCCTCTAGAGAGAGAAACCTCTGCGATGTAAAACCCCTTACAGAAAATGGCGACCGCGGCAGGACTCTGGCAGCAGGATTGCAATGTAGTAGATCCAAGTTTGAATGGTCGAAATGCAATGGATGAGAGGATAGCGGATTTTGTCTTTGGCAAGGTAAATCTCACTAAGCAGTGGATTTCTGATCTCTTACTGGATGGGCGTCCAGTGGACGCAGCCATCAGGTGGACAGAGCGCAAAGAGCATAAGAAGTCAGTAGAGAAGGCAGTGTGGCTGATGTGTTACAAGAAGCAGGTCCAGATTTTGGACTGGGTCATTGCAGCACAGGCAGCCAAGATCACAACCCAGGCAGCAGAGATAGAGGAAAAGGCCGTGGGAGGGGAAAAACTCATCACAGCACTTCACGCGCTGAATCAGGAATGCCAAGTGGTAGCTAGTCAACATTAGGCTAGGATAGAGTACCTGGAGTGCCAGGTTACTGAGGCAAAGATTAATGAAACGAGGATATGGGAGAAAAACGCCCTCCTCGCACAACAGCTAAGAGTGCAGGAGGAGAGAGTAGTGGAGGTTAAGGCAGCTTACAAGCTAGCCCTCGAGCACAGGTTTGAGAGCACTGCCAAATGACCATAGAGGACCTAAGAACGGCCCTGGTAAAGGCAAAAGGCATGGTGTGTCTCGTCAGCCCGAAAGCTAGTCACATGGACTTTTTAAAGGAATCAAAACAGCCGATTCCAGCTGAGTTAAATGTGTTACCAGGCACCGAGCCCTCAGCACCGCCGAGCTATAGTGAGACTTGGCCGGAAAAAGAGGGGGTAGTGAAAGAGGAGGTAGCCGAGGTGGAATGTGAGGAAGAACCACTGGTAGCAAAGCCGGGACCGGCACCAATGTGTCCCGCTCGGCACCAGAGTTTCGGTCCTAACGCTGCCGATGGCGGGATCGGACCCCACCAGAACCAGCTTGTGGTGCCCTACGCTGGCCCGCAATTAAGGTCCATGGTGAGCCACCTCGCACGACTCACCGTAAAGGGAGATCCCTCGATTCATTTCAGGGAGATAGAGGAAACAGCAGCCATTCATGACTGTGATGATCAGGAACAGGTGAAACTGTTGCTTTTCTCGCTGGATTGCACAATCCTTCAGTGCCTCTGAGAGGATAGTAAGAGGGGACGGAAAGGGTATACGGATCTCAGGGAGGAAGTTTTAGAAGTAATGGAAGTGGACGACGGTAGTCTGCTCAACCGTGTAGAAGGGACCATGCAGCTATCTGGAGAACACCCATGGGTTTTCGCAGAAAGGCTGTGGCCAGTGTGTCGACGCAGCTGCCCGGGTATGCCTGAACGGGCTGCAATGAGCGACGAACAGCGGGTTCATTGGCTCAGTTGCTTGGTTACCAACAGCTTGCCAGAGATACTGGCCCTAGGCAGCTCCTGGTTTGATCCCCAAGGTCCCGGCGTCACAGAGGAGACGGTACTCTGTCAGCTAAATGTTGCGTAGAAGAATTGTAGAGGTCAGGAGACACCTCCCCAGAAGGGAAAGGTGCGTGCCCGCAGCCCCAAGCAAGAAGGAGTGGCGTCAGGAGGGGAATCGCCCTGTCCAAGCCAAGCTCAATTGCTACGGGTGTGGGAAGGATGGACATTGGCGCAAGGACTGTGGAAATCCGTGGAAGGATAGTAAAGGGAGATTTCCCGCAGCCCAAGCCCAAGCCCAGACCACCGCCCCAGCACCAGCCAAAACCCAAGCCGTAGCTCCTGCCCCAGCACAAGGAGCTGGTGCAGTTATGGATCCCGCTACGATTGAATCGATCATAGAGACAATGCGGTCTCTGATGATTTCGCAGGGGAAAATAGCCGTCACCACTGGTCTTGTCGCTCCCAAAACCCCGACCGCTGTGCCCAAGTGACTAGAGTCGGCGCAGTCCGTCTACCTGTGTGCGCTGCGATATGATGTATGGAGACGACCCCTCGTGGAGATGGAAGTGGAGGAGGTGAAAGGGACCTATCTGTTGGATACGGGAGCATCGTGCACCGTAATCCACGCAGATAACCCCACCGCCTCGCCTCTGTCCACCGGGGTCCCATACCTTCTGTCGGGCTTCACGGGCGAAGAACAGGCTGGCACACATTCCCTTCCCCTCTCCATTCGTTTAGGATCACTCCGCACCACGTGGAAGTGTACACTAATGAAGGGGGAGGTGGGAGGTGGAACGGGAGTCCTGGGGTCTGATTTCTTGGTGGCCCACGGGATCCACGTGCACCTGAGAAATCATTGTCTCTGGGGAGCGGGTACGAGTGTGAAGGAGATAGAGAGTGTTAAGGAAAACCCTACGAAGGCGCGGGTTGGCCGGCGTGAAGTAAAATTCTTGGGTCTAACCCTATGCGTTGGCGAGAGAGCCGTAGACTAGGAGGATAGACCGGAATCAGTGGAAAATCCACCGGTCTACGCCACTCGCATAGTTGAGGTGCCCCGACGCAACAAGTGGTTTTGCATGAAGCAGTGCAAACTGTTTAAACCGGGTGCAAGAGCATCAGCAACCGAAGCCAGGTCTGAGGGTAAAGATCCTCAGCCTACGGCGCACGATGAGTCACAGACCACACAAGCTGGCATTGTAGTCTGCTTGGAAGGAGAAGCTGTCCCGCCCACCTGGGGGGATGCTTCGCCTATGGCGTGGGACTCGGACGAGGAGGGGCCCGAACAACAAGGTCCCGCCCTCGACACGATTCTGGAGGAGTTGGAATCGGAGGACGGAGGTCCCGCCCTCGACTCGAGCGTGGGGGAGGTAGAAATTGGGGGCAGAGATCCTCCACCTGTAGGGACAGGTGAGGAGGAGCCATCTGCCACTGACCCAAATCCGGAAGGGGTGGAGCTTGAGGGGAGGGAGCCGAAGCCCACAGTTGTGGAAGAGCCACGGGCTGTGAGAGCTAAAGTCCCACCCGAAGGTCCACTCGCCAAGGGAGCCTACAAGAATCCCGAAGGGGCGGAGCCTGAGGGGAGGGAGCCGAAGCCCACAGTCGTGGAAGAGCCACGGGCTGTGAGAGCTAAAGTCCCACCCGAAGGTCCACTCGCCAAGGGAGACTGCCCGAATCCCAAAGGGGTGGAGCCTGAGGGAAGGGGGCCGAAGCCCACAGTCGTGGAAGAGCCACGGACTGTGAGAGCTAAGGTCCCCCCCGAAGGTCCACTCGCTAAGGGAGCCACGCCTAAAGTACCTTTTCGCAGGTCGACTCAAACGCCTCAGCCAGTAAAACCTTGGCCCGAGTCCCCTGCTCCCAGTAAACGCCGACCTGAGAAATCCTTGACAAAACGCAGTCCCCGATTAACAGCAAAAGGCTGCGGGGAACCCAAGCCACAGGTCACTGCAGCCCCGCCACAGGGAGCAGCGAGCTGCAGTCCAATCAGGGATGAGGCAAGCCGCCCGGGGATGGGCGGCGCTGTACATAAGTTAAGTTTAAGTTTAAGTTTAAGGTGTGTAAATATTAAAATGATTAGAGTTTATGTAGTTTTAAATCTGCCCAGTATGTGTGTAGTTTTGGATCGAGGTCGAAAGACCCGATCATGCCGTCACCTAAGCCAGAATCTCTCGGGAGCCTGGCTATATTGTGTGATTTGTTGCAGGAACCAGGAGAAAGATGAGAAGGATCCTCGTCGCGTTCATGACGATCGGGTGGAGCTGGGCCTATCGGGGCCACACTAAGGACTCCACCACTTACGGGTGCTCTGGGGACAGAGGCCCCATCGCGACTGACTGAAACGGCCCACGGGACGCTGAAGAGACTGCTGCCTACTTCCATGAAGGAAGATGGCCAGGCTGGCTGGGGTCGAACTCTACTGAATACTCCAGCCAGACGGGGTTTGCGTACAGAGAGACATCTCTGATGTGCCCCAGGGTGCGAATCATTGCACCCAGGATCAGCGTCACCGTGGGAAAGAAGATTCGCTTGAACTGTCTGGGACATGTACCTTTGGATCGTTGGTGGTGGCTGCGCAAATTGAGCAGCACCATGAAGAACTCCACTGTGGGGTGGGAGAGACTGGGTAACAACACCCATTGGACGATTACAGGAACTCATGGGAGGTTGAGTGTCTGTTGGGACAAATGGTGGGAACCAGATGCGGGGATCTACATCTGTATGTGGGGTTCAGAACGCGCTTGCCCCACAGGCATCTCCATCTTTTTCCAAAGACAGTGGCAGGATGCTGGACAAGGAATGAGGTGGGACGTCAGCACACGGGCGTGCGGAGTCCCATACTCTCAGATCCCAGTAAACGCCACTGAGCTCATCACCCGACCCCGCAAGCCGCTGCCCACAATTCCAGTAGCTGAAGCCCTCAAGGAAGGGTGCCCCACCACGACAAAGGGACCCGGGAACGGATTGGTATTGGTACCCACAGGTCAGTTACTGTACCAAGGGGTTCACTACGTGGTGGCTTCGGTGATTTTAAACCTCACTGAGGTACGATTGCCAGAGTGGTGCCCCAGGGAAATGGAGCAATTATACCAGGTCCTGTTAACAAACATGTTTAAACAGTTTTACGAATTCGACTTTGCCGATGTCGACAGAGCCGAATGGTACACCACACCACATGAAGTCTTGGACAGAGTAGGGAGACAAAGAAGGGGTGCAGTAAATGATATGTTCACAGCTTTTAATACAGGAACTTCCGTCATCAACACACTGGAAGACGTGGAGCTGCAAACCCAGATCAATGGTTTAAAAACACAGTTAAGAAAGATACTGACTGATGAGAATAAGGTAGTGGGTTCTGAGTTACATGAGGACCAGGCCATGACACTACACTTAAAAGAGATAATAGCAGAGCTGGAGAAACACGCTGTTGTGTCTGTGTATAATAAGACACAGACTGCAGGAGAACGGTACAACAGGTGTTTACTCAACGTGACTCACACTGGAACAGATCTGCACAGATTACGACTCAGTCCTATGTACAGGTGTGGTCACTGCCGGTACTGCAGTATACATGAGCTGTAAAAGATAGTTCCCCCCTTAAAGGTATATACATTACAATTCCTCCCCTTTTAGATTAACAGTACCATAACACTCATTTAACAATTAAATAATAATAATAATCAACTTTATTGTCATTGTTAGTGCACAAGTGCAGTACAACAAAATGTAGGCTTGCGGCTCCCGAGAGTGTACATTTAGATTAAGACATTTAAACATTCAACATACATTTGGCTTGTAATACATTAACATAAACATAACCATAATAAAGTGCATTGGCAGATGTGCAGGCTTTAGAGTTTATTTGTGGAGTTCAGTAGGATGACAGCCCTGGGAAAGAAGCCGTTCCTAAATCTGGTCGTACTAATCAAACTAATTAAAATTAACACTTTTAACATGCAACATTAGCTGAAAATAGTCTATTTATATATTCAGTCTTTGGGGAGGCTTCCTGATCCTTTCAGGATAACGCCTTTCCCGAGTGTCTTGCTCTTGGTGCGGAGGCGATTCTGGCCCCCTGTCGTCGGTTGGTTCATCAGCTTCCGATGCTACTGTTTCTGGGGTAGATGTGACCTGTACGTCGGGTTCATCACCAGGTACGTATGGGCGAGGCATGGGGTTGATTTGTTCCTGTGACTCTAGGATCTGGTCAGCATGGCGTCTCACGATGCTCTCCCCAACATCCACTGTGTACATTAATGGGCCCTGCCGTGTGCATATCGTTCCTGGCTGCCATTTTTCTGTTTGGTAGTCGCGGGCCAAGACTGGTTGCCCTACATTGAAGCTCCTTGTTGGCTTCTCATGGATGTGCTGGGATTGCTTCCTCTCAACATCTCTTCGTACGTTTGGTCTGAGCAAATCCAGGCGAGATCTTAACCTTTGGTTCAAGAACATCATGGCTGGGGCCTGGTTGGTGACTGCATGTGTCGCATTCCGGTAGGCGAACAGGAAATTGTCCACCTTGTGCTGCAGCGGAATGTTGTCATTGTACATAGCCTTTATTGCCTTCTTAAAGGTTTGTACAAACCTCTCAGCCAATCCATTTGTGGCTGGATGATGCAGGGCGGATGTGTAATGCCTTACCCCATTCTTTTTCAAGAACCTCTGGAACTCTTCGGACACAAACTGAGGACTGTTGTCGGAGCAAATCTGTTCTGGCAAGCCATTCCTGGCAAAAATGGTCCGTAGGACTGCAATAGTTTTCTCCGTGGTGGTGGAGGACATTTTGATGACCTCAGGCCATTTCCAGTGCGCATCCACGGCTATTGAAAACATTGAGTCCATGAATGGATCAGCAAAATCAATATGCACCCATTGCCATGGAGATGAGGGCCACTCCCATGGGTGTAGAGGGGCCTGTGGTGGTGCATTTTGGACTTTCTGGCTTCCTGAGCAGCTCTTGGTCAGGACCTCAATTTGTTTATCGATTCCCGGCCACCACACATAAGCCCTGGCTAGGCTTTTCATTTTTACCCCTCCCAGATGACCCTCATGAAGCTCATTGAGCACTCTATCCCTTAACTTGGGTGGAATCACCACTCGGGACCCACGCATCAAGGTCCCCCAGCACACTGACAGCTGTTCTCTCCTTGTCGAGAATGCTGGCAACAGTGAGTCGCCATGTGCTGGCCATCCCTTCACCATCAAATCATATACCCGAGACAGTGTCGGGTCATTTTGGGTTTCCTTTTCGATACAAGCGTTAGTTACCGGTAGGTATTCAACTATAGTCAAATGGAATATTTCGACAGGATCCACTGCTGGTGCTTCCTCCGCAGTAGGCAGTGGCAGGCGAGGTAACCCATCAGCATTTCCATGCTGTTTCGTACCCTGATATTCAATCTCATAGTGGTGCGCCCCTAGAAAAAGTGACCATCTTTGTAGTCGTTGCGCAGTCATCACCGGAACGCCCTTCTTCGGATTAAAAATGGAGACAAGAGGCTGGTGATCAGTCAGCAAGGTGAATTTCTGCCCGTGCAGATAGTGATTGAACTTTTTCACTCCCCACACTAGGCTGAGGGCCTCCCTGTCAATCTGGGCATAGTTAAGCTTGGCTGAGGTTAGTGATCGTGACGCAAAGGCTATTGGCCTCTCTGAGCCGTCCGAGAATTTGTGCGACAGCACCACTCCAATGCCGTAGGGTGACGCATCACATGCCAACCGACTTGGTAATGCTGGGTTGTAATGGGCCAATACCTCATTCGATGTGATTAGTGTTTTGCTCTTCTGGAAAGCTCGTCTACATTCGTCACTCCACTTCCATGGCACCCCAGTTTGCAGTAGGGTGTTCAGTGGGTGTAGTATTGTAGACAAATTTGGCAAGAACTTATGGTAGTAGTTTACCAGCCCGAGGAACGACCTCAGTTGTGACACATTTTCCGGTGCTGGAGCCTTGACTACTGCCTCAAACTTCTCTGGGGACTTATGTAACCCCTCTTTATCGATAACGTGGCCACAATATGAGATCTGTTTTCCAAAAAACTCGCTTTTGGGGCGGTTAGCTCGGAGCCCATATTCCTGCAATCTACTGAGCACCTGCTCCAGGTTGGCAAGATGATCACTGTCATTTTTGCCCGTGACCAGGATGTCGTCCAAATAACACTAGGTCCCTGGGATCCCTTGCAGGACTTGTTCCATTGCCCTCTGCCAAATAGCCGGAGCTGCTGCTACCCCGAATACCAGCCGGTTGTATTGGTAGAGACCTTTATGGGTGTTGATTGTGAGGTATTTTTTTGATGTTTCTTCTACCTCCATTTGCAGATACGCCTGGGCCAGATCAATCTTAGTGAAGCGTTTCCCTCCAGATAGCGAGGCAAAAATATCTTCAATCCGCGGAAGTGGATATTGTACGGTGTGAAGGACCGGGTTCACTGTTACCTTAAAGTCCCCACAGATGCGAACCTTCCATGGTTCCCCAGGCGTGCTGCTCAACGACTTATTCATCACTGGGATGATGGGTGTAGCCCACTCGCTCCAGTCTACCTTGGACAGTGCACCTGAACGATCCAGACTCTCCAGCTCTGCTTCGACGGCTGGGCGGATCACCTTAAAAAACTTTGGGCTTGCCTTTTCTTCAATTTTAATCATTGCTGTCATGCCTTTTAGTGTTCCGAGTCCTTGCTGAAACACTTCTTTCACATCAGTTAGGATCTTTGACAGTCGCCCAGGTGTGACGTCATCATCCTTTTTGTCAGCCACAGTCAGTGCCTGTATGGAAGGCCAATCCAGTTGTATTTTCCGGATCCATTCACGTCCCAGTAATGGTTGTCCTCCATCTTGCAATACATACAGGTCTAGTTTTGTTGTTTCCTTACTGTTATATATAACGGTCACCCTTATTTTTCCTTTGGGGTAGACTTTTAGCCCCGTGTACATCTTCAAAATAATTTTTGTGTCTCTCAAGGGTATGTGTGAGAATAGCCGCTTGTAGTCCCATCGGTTTATGACTGTTAGGGCTGATCCTGTGTCCAATTCCATCTTTACCTGGACTCCTGCTATCTTGAGAGTGACCCAAATGGTTCGGTGATCCTCCGTTGTGATCACATTATGTAGTTTCAGACAACTCAGTTCCCTGCTTTCGGAGACGTTATCACTCTTTTGTTCATCTGAACTATTCTCCGTCATCTTATGTACCTTCTTGTACTTTCCTTTGGTAGGTTTCTTATTGCTGGTTTTCTTTCCCGACCTGCAGACTCGTGCTATGTGTCCTACTTTTCCACACTGTCTGCACACTTTGTCTTTGAACCAGCAATCATTCTGGTCGTGTGTTGTTCTGCCGCAGCGATAGCACTTCTCTGTTCCATATGACATTTCGTTTGTGCCATATTCTTGCGGTCTCTGTTGTATCTCTGCAGCGCCCCGTGCTGCTGCTTCATATGATACCGCAATGCTGAAAGCCTTTTCCAGCGTAAGGTCCTTTTCAGGTAAAAGCCGTTTCTGGGTTCCTTCACTTTGAAGCCCACACACAAACTTGTCCCTTAAGGTATCTGCCAGTCCCGCTCCAAACTGGCAGTGTTTCGATAGTTTGCGCAGTTCTGTAAAATAATCAGCATTGCTTTCATCCTTATGCTGGTTCCGTTTGTGAAACTTGAATCTTTCTGCTATCAGCAGCGTTGTGGGGTTTAAAAGTTCCTGTAGTATCGTTACTTGTCTTCAAAACTCTTTTCCATTGGCTTCGTTGGGGTTACTAGATTTCGTAATAAACCATACGTCTTTGCACCCATTAAATTTAACAATACCGACGCTTTCTTGTCATCTGACACCTAATTTGCCTTGCAGTATACCTCTATTCGTTCGACATATGTAGTCCAATCTTCGACTTCATTGTCAAATGCGGTGATACTGCCACTCTTCAGCATTTTGGGTGTGGTATAAAATGGCGTCTCCCAATGGCTTAAAATGGCATCTCCCGCGCTTTCCTTCCTCCCCCGCTGCTGCCAACGCCGCTCCCAGCAGTTCTCGTGGCAATGGTGGCGCCCTGTAGGTTTCGCGCGCTTCTCCTGCGCTGCTGCCAACGCCGCTCTCGGCGGTCCTTGTGGCAATGGCGGCACCTCACGGGTTTCTGCGTGTCTCTCTCTCCCTCTCTTCGACGCTGCTCGGCCCCTGAACACCGGCTGTGCCCTGTGCACTCTGCCCTCTCTCTCTCTCCCCCGTCGACGCTGCTCGGCCCTTTGCTGTGCCACTCGGTCGGGCTCTAGCCCGCCGCTGTCCGGGAAGGGTCTGCGCACTACCTGTTGCCAGCCCGTTTCGCTGGACCACCTCGACTGGAAAGCCAAGCCTGGCTCTCCACAGCCTCCCCCGCAATTCTCGCGTCTCTGCTGGATGACTGGGCGGTTGCGCGTGGTCGACGCCCGAGTCTCTGGCCTTGACCTCCAATCCACTGATCTCCAGGAATGAATCACCGGGAGGTGATGCAGAGTTGCAGGTAGGTTCGAACTTGCCTTGTCGCCAATGTTGTGTCTGTGTATAATAAGAAACAGACTGCAGGAGAATGGTACAACAGGTGTTTACTCAACGTGGCTCACACTGGAACTGATCTGTACAGATTACTACTCAGTGCTATATACATGTTTGGTCACTGCCGGTACTGCAGTATACATGAGCTGTAAAAGATAGTTCCCCCTTAAAGGTATATACATTACACATGCCATAACGGTAAATGCTCTCATCAGGGAGGATCGGAACGCATCTGATCAGGCTGCGCAGAACGAAGCTTGTGTGCTATATGGTGCGTGGTTACTGGGTGAGGGCCGCAGTAACCTGGAGGATTTAAAACAAGGTTTAGTCCCCTCCTGGATCAGCAACAAGCACCTCGCAGCACTCCACCCTTTTGGGAATACATTGAGTCCGTGCCAGCTCAGACTAGCTTCAGAGGCCTACGCAGTCCCAGTGGACTGTGGATGGTCTAATCACACCATTATGGGTATAGTGGTAAGAATGCCGGTGATGGGAAAGGCAGCTAAACCCGCCCCGGTATACTGGGTGGAGAACATTGGAATCATTCAGGGGTTGCACACATTCACTACACAGGGTTCCCACCTTACATTATTCGATGGGAGCATGCAATGATGGGTACTGACCTCTCGGGGTGCTGGAGCCGGGGAGCACACATCATCCTGTGTTCCCAGCACTTGAATGCCCATTCAAAGCCACAGTGCAGGTTCAGAACTGCTGGCGCGAAGCCTATAAATTGCACCATGGAAGCAATGGCACAAGGCCATGTGCCCCCGCAGGTGGCATATATAGGAGGTGGGACATACTGTGTCACCACTGCAGTGCCCCACTACCAGCATGGACAGCATGGTTGGTGTCCGGTTAGTGACAGCAGCTTCTGTTTCAAGCCCAGGGCAGAAGTTCAAGTGGCCCAAGAGTGAATTGTCCCCATTCCTGAACCTTCCACTGTTCACATCACTGTGAAAGAAAATTTCACCGATCTGCAGCAATTCATTGCACATTTTGGATATATCATTCCCCCTCTCCCTGAACACCTCACCAAGATATTAAAAGCCGTTGTTGCTTCACAGAAACACTTCTACACACTGTAGCAGAAGATTTTAGAGATAGGGGCAGACATATTGGACATAGTGACCCCACCGTGGTGGGACCTGTTCACTAATATAGAAGTCCCTTCTTGGATTAAGATAGCCTCGCACATTCTTGTAGTGTGCCAGGTTGTCATTGTAATTTATTTACTGTTTGTACACTGTAAAAAGGTCAAGCATTTGCAAAAGTATGAGAATAGAGGAGAATGGAGGGAGCATTATGTGCGGGTAGAAGAAGAGACACCCATTTAGACTTTTGCTGCTGTGTATAAAGTTAAAGTTTTCCCTCCCTCCGCTGTATTATTTTGATATGTATTCATGTGCATTTTGATTTTCGTGTGTATTTCAGTTTATTATTGAAGTCTTATTAGATGTGATGTTATTATTAAAAGGGTAATGTGTATGCACTAGGTGACATAGGGGTATAAGGACACCTTCCATGCCTGGAAGTAAGTTGTTAGATTTTTAACTCCAAGGTATTGTCATCTATAGATGCTTAATGTACACTAGATTTTTCTGAAATGGGAAATGTATGTGTTGTGGGGTCATAGATAGGTAAATACTGAGGATGATTAGATTGTGGAAAGTCAGAAAATTTTGCTCAACCAGAATTATGATACTACAAGCAAGTTACAGTATCATCAGGGGGGAGTGTAGGATTCGCAAAATTGAACTTTACATTAATAAGGGTCAAATGGCAGAAGAGGCCATGATTTTAAAGACTGTTTTAAAAGAAGCCCAGAAAAAGGGGCATACAAAATGGCTGCCATACCACGTGACCGGCTTATTGGAACATTTTTAAATGGTTCCTGTGAATCCTCAGGCAGCTTTGTGGATTCAACCCACAGTAAGTTCTGGAAGCCGTTTCTGAGAGAACGAAACCAGACCTACACATATACATATGGATTAGATGCAGATCCAGTCAAGATCGGCCTGGAGACAGAGGCCATCTAAATGTTGACCCAGACAAAAGGGGACAATTTCATATTCATGAGAACAGCACCAAGGACTAGATAACGAGATCAGCAGGATATTAAAAACAATGAAGGTCATTCCAGACCAGAGATGGGCCTTTATCGGCCATCTAAAGCATTTTAAAATATAATAACTACCCCGCTGTGCTCCCAGCCCGCTAAAAGTTAAACAAAGAATAACCTGATTTTGGGCGGGAAGGGGAAGCCTCTGAAGAAAAGGTATAATTGGAGGAGTCGGAGTTGGACAGTTACACGGTTGGAGACACGGTTGGAGATCAGTGGCGGAGAAACAGTTGGAGACACAGTTGGAGACACAGTTGGAGACCAGTTGGAGACACAGTTACGGTGGCAGAGACACACGACCGAGTGGCAGTGGGTGAAGAGGAGTCACTTCGGGAGAAGATCAGCAAACTCCTCTCCACCATCGGAGGAGGAAGAAGAATTAAGCCAACATCAAGAAGGTCGTTGGAAGCCGACGTCCCGCCCCGGGGAAAACCATCGGGAGATCATCGACCAACTCCGGGCCATTGCCGAAACGAGAGGCCTTCGACCCAACTTGGGAGAAGAAACAAAAAATAAATAAAACCCGAGAGCAGAAACCTTCCAGCCACTCCGGCTCGGGAAGAGATGAAAATTAAACTGAATATGAAGACCAGCCCAAGGCTCCTCTGACCAGGGTCGAGCCAACGATCCCCGACTCTGACGACATCCAGAACCAGCCGGTGTCCAGCCGCCCCCGACCCCCACCTCAGGAGAGAGGTGTGGCGCAGCTCGCTGCGGCTCCACGATCCACGTGGAGATGGAACGTCTGAAAGGATCAAAACAGACTGGTTCAAAACCTTGCACTTCCTAGTTGGATTGGTGAGCATGTTTCTGGCCCTTCACAATCAGATCTAGATAGGTTTAAGGGGGTGGATTTAAGGGTACAATTAACATGAGTTGTCCCTCGATGTTCCGTGTGTTTCCTTATTTCATGATGATCTTTGTAGAGTATAAGATGCCTGTATTTGCCTTAGTTAGTATTGTGTCATTATGATTTGTTTGTGTTTTTCCCTCCCATGTACTCTCTTATCTGCTTGCATTTGATTTATTTTTCCATATGCAATAAAATTTCATTTCGTTTCATCAAACTTGGTCTACAAGAGTTTTCTCTACATTGTAGTTCCTGCCCCATATCCAGAGTATGGAATCTAAAGGGCGAGTGGGTCGAACCACTCAAGGTTTTACTGTGCAAGAGAGAGAGGCCTCTAGAGAGAGAAACCTCGGCGATCTAAAACCCCTTACAGATCCTAACCAATCCACCTGTCGTAGATGCATCTGTCCATGACAGTATTGGTAGCAGTGACCACCGCACAGTCCTGTGGAGATGAAGTCCCGTCTTCACACTGAAGACACCCTCCATTGTGTTGTGTGACACTACTATGGAGCAAAATGGGATAGATTCAGAACAGATCTAGCAGCTCAAAACTGGGCATCCATGAGGCGCTGTGGGCCATCAGCAGCAGCAGAATTGTATTCCACCACAATCTGTAACCTCATGGCCTGGCATATTCCATGCTCTACCATTACCAAAAAGCCAGGGGACCAACCCTGGTTCAGTAAGGAGTGTAGAAGAGCATGCCAGGAGCAACACCTGGTGTAACTAAAAATGAGGTGGCAACCTGGGGAAGCTGCAATACAGGACTATATGCAGGCTAAAAAGTGAAAGCAGCATGCTATAGACAGGGCTAAGCAATCCCACAATCAACGGATCAGGCCGAAGCTCTGCAGTCCTTCCACATCCAGTCGTGAATGGTGGTGGACCATTAAACAACTAACGGGAGGAGGAGGCTTCATGAATATCCCCATCCTCAATGATGGTGGAGCCCAGCACGTGAATGCAAAAGACAAGGCTGAAGTGCTTGCAACCATCTTCAGCCAGAAGTGCCAAGTGGATGATCCATATCGGTCTACTCCTGAGGTCCCCACCATCACAGAAGCCAGCTTTCAGCCAATTTGATTCACTCCACGTGATATCAAGAAACAGCTAAGCACACTGGATACAGCAAAGGCTATGGGCCCTGAAAACATTCCGGCTATCGTGATGAAGACTTGTGCTCCAGAACTAGCCGCGCCTCTAGCCAAGCTGTTCCAGTACAGCTACAATACTGGCATCTATCTGACAATGTGGAAAACTGCCCAGGTATGTCCTGTCTTCGAAAAGCAGGACAAATCCAACCCGGCCAATTACCGCCCCATCAGTCTACCCTCGATCATCAGCAAAGTGCTGGAAGGTGTCATTGACAGTGCTATCAAGCAGCACTTACTCACCAATAACCTGCTCACTGATGCCCAGTTTGGTTTCCACCAAGACTACTTGGCTCCCGACCTCATTACAGCCTTGGTCCAAACATGGACAAAGGAGCTGAATTCCAGAGGTGAGGTGAGAGTGACTGCCCTGACATCAAGGCAGCATTTGACTGAGTGTGGCATCAAGGAGCCCTAGTAAAACTGAAGCCATTGGGAATCGGGGGGAAAATTCTCCAGAGGCTGAAGTCATACTTAGCATAAAGGAAGATGGTTGTGTTGATCAATCATCACAGCCCCAGGACATCACTGCAGGAGTTCCTCAGGGCAGTGTCCTTGGTCCAACCATCTTCAGCTGCTTCATCAATGGCCGTTCCTCCATCATAAGGTCATAAATGGGGATGTTCGCTGATGACTGCACAGTGTTCAGCGCCATTCACAACTCCTCAGATAATGAAGCAGTCCATGCCCGCATGCAACAAGACCTGGACGATGCTCAGGCTTGGGCTGATAAGTGGCAGGTAACATTCACGCCACAGAAGTGCCAGGATGACTATTTCCAACAAGCGAGAGTCTAACCACCTCCCCTTGACATTCAACAGCATTGCCATCGCCAAATCCCCCACCATCAACATCCTGGTGGTCACCATTGACCAGAAACATAACTGGACCAGCCACATAAATACTGTGGCAACAAGAGCAGGTCAGAGGCTAGATATTCTGTGGCGAGTGTCTCACCTCCTGACTCTCCAAAGCCTCTCCACTTGCCTGGATGAGTGCAGCTCCAACAACACTCAAGAAGCTCGACACCATCCAGGACAAAGCAACCAGCATGATTGGCATCCACCACCTTAAACATTCACTCCCTCCACCACCGGCGTACCATGGCTGCAGTATGTACCATCTACAAGATGCACTGCAGCAGCAACTCGCCAAGGCAGCACCTCCCAAACCCGCGACCTCTTTCACCTAGAAGGACAAGGGCAGCAGGCGCATGGGAACACCACCACCTCCAATTTCCCCTCCAAGTCACACACCATCCTGACTTAGAAGTATATCGCCGATCCTTCATCGTCGCTGGGTCAAAATCCTGGAACTCCCGACCTAACAACACTGTGGGAGTACCATCACCACACGGACTGCAGCAGTTCAAGGTGGCAGCTCACCACCACCTTCTCAAGGGCAATTAAGGATGGGCAATAAATGCTGGCCTTGCAAGCAATGCCCACAGCCCATAAACAAATTTTTAAAAAGTGGATATAATTGTGCGCCTTTGCAAAGAGGGCATTGGTGACCTGCATGATGCAGGTGTGTGAGGCCGACTGGGAGATGCCGCTGATGTCTGCTGCTGATCCCTGGAAGGAGCCCGAAGGAAAGAAGTTGAGTGCGGTGGTGACTTTGACAGCAACTGGTAATGGGTGTCCACACACTCTTCTGGGCTCCAGGTGTTGGTGCAGCATTGCACAGATGTCAGCGACTACCTCTCTCGAAAGTCCCAGCCTCCTTTGGCACTGCTGCTCAGTCATGCTGAGGAAGCCGATCCTCTGCCTGTAAACCCTGTATTGGGTATATCTCCTGCGGCGAGGTGCAGCCCTGTGCTGCCGCCCTCCGCCCTGTGCATCATTAGGTAAGTGAGGAGGAGGTTGGCACTCCTGGTGCTCGTGCTGCTGTTGTGGCTGCTCGTGGTGCTGCTGCGACTGCTCTTCCTCTGAATCGAATGACCAGGATGAGAGGATGTAAATGGTTCCCATCCCATTGCTATAAATTTCAGTTGAGGCAAGAAGCTTGCAAGCGCACAGTCAAAGTGGACTGAGATTATTCCATTCAGGTCACACTGCAGATGGGTGTCAGCCTGAACAGTCACAAGGTCAGCAGATGTGCATAATCTTATCCCAAACCTCCAACAACAAAGTTGTTGCATTTGAATGTCAGCCATGTTGCAGGAGCGCTTTTAAAGTGGTTCACCAATGACTACAAATCATGTCCTCGAAAAACTCGTCTCCTTGCAGCTGGCATGTTTCTGACAAGATGGGAAACAGGAGTCAGAAGCACGAAAATCAGAAACTACTATAAAAATAGGATTAGCAAGGCAGTTAACAGGCTGTTAACTACCTTAACAACCTGTCCCACCTTTTCCCGTCGGGTCAGTTCGGGAGTGGCTGACCCAACACTCACTCACGGGGGTGGGATGGAGGCAGGTTCGCAGTCCAACGCCATTTTTTCCGACTCTCACTGCTGACTCGCCTCCTCAGGGCTATTAAAATCAAGCCCATGGAGCAATTATGGCACAGAAGGAGGCCATTCGGTCCATCGAGTCCATGACTTGTACTTTAGTTCTAAGCAAGTAGACATTACAAAACCTTTGGCAAGAGATTAAATTGGACAGATAGAGGGGAGTATTGTAGAAAGAATAGGCTTAATGGACAAAATAGCCTATTTTTGTTCCCTAATTGTATCTTGTGGGTAAGGTTAGACAATAATCCAAAACACACCCAGTATATAAGAATTTTTTTAATTCATTCTGAGGATGTAGGAGTCACTGGCAAGGCTGGCATGTATTGCCCATCCCTAGTTATCCTGAGAAGGTGGTGGTGAGCCCTCTTCTTAAACTGCTGCAGTTCGTGTGTGTAGTGTATGTGCCTTTAAGTCAGAACTACTTTTACAGCTCCTGTATACTGTAGTACCGGCAGTGACCACACCAGTATATAAGCTTTGCGCATGCCTCTGTACCCCCAGTCTAGAGACTACCCTCCTCCAGTAAAGGCCTGTTTATTGTTAATGCACAGCCTCCGTGTGATTATTTAATAATAGCATATCCACGGAACCACGGATCCAACAGTGTGGATTATTTATAATGGTCTGACTCAACTGAATGGCTGCTGGGCCACTTCAGAGGGCAATTGAAAGTCAACCACATTGGTGTAGGATTTGAGTCACCTATAGGCCAGGTAAGGACAGGATGCTTCCTTCCCTAGAGGTAAAGTCATGAACCAGTTGGGTTTTTACAACCATGTGACAGCTTCATGATCACTTTTACTGACACCAGCATTTTATTTCCAATTTTTTTTTAATTGAATTCAAATTCTCAAGCTGCCATGGTAGAACTTGAACTTGCAGACTCTGGATTCATGATTACTAGTTCAGTAACATAACCACTATACATACTACTGTACACTTACTGAATTTAAAGAAATTGCTACAAGCTGAAATAAGACAAAACTGTCACACTGGGGCAGGAAAAGCCTGCTTCCACCTCCAATATTAAATATGCAGTAGACTGTATGGTGAGTGGAAGATGCTCTACTTAGTAAATTGGCATGGAAACTAGTCAAGAGCCTTTAGAGAATCTGATAATTATTATAGATATTGTAACACAGTGAGGAATAGGATGATGCTGAGGTTGATACCATTTGGGTGGAAAGGGTTAGATGTAACAATGCTGTGGGTAATGTAAGGTATTAATGACAACATGTTTTACATTTAACAAAGTCCTGAAATGGAGCAGGTGTAGATTATTACGTGGCACAACACACAAGTTGACAAGGGAGCTTGGTTTCACAGTCTGTCATCGTGATACTCTCGAGAATTATTTGCTTTACTCCAGAACTGTTTGGTGCTGACTGAGTTAATGTCAGGATCTGCAATAGAAAAACCTGTAATCTTTGTAACTCTTCTTAACTTCTGGAGTATTATTTTAAATATCAATTTCAATATGATGAAAATACAGCTGTTATAACAGTTTTTACTCTTGATTAGAATTTCGAGTTTGTTTTAAATAAATACTCCATAATCCATTTGGGAGCCATTCCAATAAAATACTTCCGGAAAATTAGTATATCTCAACATTTTTTTGTTCAATAGTAATTGTGGGGAAATAAAATCAATGATTCCTTTGCTAATCAGCAGTAAAATAATTTCAGTGCAGAAAGAGATTTTTATATTAACAACTCTTAACTATTCTTCCTATTGTATGAAACTACCAACTGTACTATCATGATAGCAAAATACTGCGGATGCTGGAAATCCGAAATAACAACAGAAAATGCTGGAAAAACTCAGCAGGCCAGGCAACATCCGTGGAGAGAGAAATAGGGTCAACGTTTTGGGTCAAAACCCTTCGTCAGAACTGAGAGAAAAGGCAGGAAATGAAACAAAAGGCAGTTTGGGGGGCTGGGAAATGGGGGAGGGGATGAAAGAAGAGACATTAAGAGATATTCAAGGTGAGATGAGATAGTGAAAGACAGAAAAAATATTTTATATTTTTTATCCACTATTTGGTTTGTGACTTTTCCTTTTTTCTCTCTCTCTCCCACATGGCAGCTGTCTCTCACTCTGTCGGCACATTTCACACTTCATTTAGAGCCATTGTCTGTTTCTTTACCTGTCCTATTACTATCTCGACTCACCTTGATTATCTCTTAATGTCTCTTCTTTCATCCCCTCCCCCATTTCCCAGCCCCCAAACTGCCTTTTGTTTCATTTCCTGCCTTTTCTCTCAGTTCTGTGGAAGGGTTCTGTGGAGGGTCTCTCTCCACGGATGTTGCCTGGCCTGCTGAGTTTTTCCAGCATTTTCTGTTGTTATATCAACTGTACTATCATAGCAGAGCAAGCAATTTAGCACCTTAACAACATCCATAAAGGATTATGTGTAACCATCTTTATTTTTCAAATAAAGAAATAACTTGCATTTATATAGCGGCGTTCATGACCTTAGGACAGCCCAAGGCGCTTAGCAGTCATAAAATATTGATGAAGTATCGTCACTATTGTAGGGAAATGAAGTGTAGTGTCCGTGTGTTGATAAAGACACTGAAGACAGGAGTTGGTTCATAGGTATTTACTAAGCAAAGTCTGGGGGGGGGGATTCTAATGGATATACAGAATATACAGGCTTATATAGCCCGAGTGGCAATTACCGGCATTACAGCACACCTGGGGCTCTTAAAGGCACATACACCACAATTCCTCCCCTTTTAGCTAACCAGTACATCATATTTTAAGTAATTATTAATTACATGTTATAAGCAAAATAATATACATTGCTGTAGTAAATTAATTATAAGTTAGTCTCTCAGGAGGCTTCCTGACTCGGTCCGGATAACTCCTCGGGGGTGTAGTAGTTTCTGGTGGTTCTTCTGGCAAGGCTGATTCGGCTTGAATGCCAGTGTCGGGTTCATCGGGTTCCAGTATCACCGGATCGGAGGTAGATATGGGTATCTCTACTTCATCGTTAGATGTATAGAGTTGTGGTGTAGGTTGTCCCTTTTCGGATGACTTTATGATTTGGTCAGCATGGCGCCTTATTATGCTTTCTCCGATGTCCACGGTATACATCAGTGGTCCTAGTCGTGTGCAAATAGTTCCAGGCTGCCATTTCTCGGTACGGTAGTCCCGGGCCAAAACTTGTTGACCTATCTGGAAGCTTCTAGTTGGCCTTTCATTCATGCCTTGAAACTGCCGGTTCTCCACGTCCCTTCTGATGTTGGGCTTGACCAAATCCAGTCGGCATCTTAGGTTTCTATTGAAGAACATCATGGTGGGAGTTTGGTTGGTAACCATATGTGTTGCATTCCTGTATGCGAATAAGAAGTTATCCACCTTGTGCTGAAGTTTTATGTCTTCATTTCCCATGGCCTTTATGGCCTTCTTGAAGGTCTGGACAAACCTTTCAGCCAATCCATTGGTGGCGGGATGGTATGGGGCGGACGTGTAGTGCTTAACCCCATTGATTTTTAAGAACTTTCTGAATTCTTCGGACACAAATTGCGGTCCATTATCAGAACATATCTGTTCCGGCAGCCCATTCCTGGCAAATATGGTCCTTAATACTGTGATGGTTTTTTCCGTGGTGGTGGAGGACATCTTTATTACCTCTGGCCACTTGGAGTGTGCATCAACCGCGATTAAGAACATTGAGTCTATAAATGGACCAGCAAAGTCGATGTGCACCCTTTGCCAGGGAGATGAGGGCCACTCCCATGGATGTAGAGGGGCTTGTGGTGGAGTGTTTTGGACCTTCTGGCATCCTAGGCAGCTCTTGGTCATTTCTTCGATGTCTCCGTCGATACCTGGCCACCATACAAACGCCCTAGCTAGGTTCTTCATTTTCACTCCACCCAGATGCCCCTCGTGAAGCTCCTTTAGCACTTTATCCTGGAGTTTGGGTGGAATCACCACTCTGGATCCACACATCGGTTCCTCGGCACACTGACAGCTGTTCTCTTCTTTGCGAGAATGCTGGCAACAGTGGTTCGCCATGTGCTGGCCATCCCTTCACTGTTAAATCGTAGACCCGTGAGAGAGTCGGGTCATTTCTCGTCTCCCTTTCAATGGCAGAATTTGTCACTGGTAGACATTCCACTATGGTAGAGTGGAACATCTATACTGGGTCTACTGTAGGTGCCTCTTCTACCGTTGGCAACGGTAGGCGCGATAAACCATCAGCATTCCCATGCTGTTTTGACCCCTTGTATTCTATGTTGTATTGGTGTGCCCCTAGAAAAAGGGACCACCTCTGTAGCCTTTGTGCTGTCATAATGGGAACACCTTTTTTAGGGTTGAATATGGAGATGAGGTGTTGATGGTCAGTCAACAAGGTAAATTTTTGTCCGTGTAGGTAATGGTTGAATTTCTTTACTCCCCATACCAAGCTGAGTGCTTCCCTGTCGATTTGGGCATAGTTACACTCAGCTGAGTTTAATGAGTGTGACGCAAAAGCTATCGGCCGTTCTGAGCCATCAGGGAATTTATGGGATAATACTGCTCCTATGCTGTAAGGGGATGCATCACACGCCAGTCTGATTGGCAGTGATGGGTTGTAATGAGCCAAAACTTCCTTGGACGTGATTAAGTCTTTGCATTTATGGAAGGCACGTTTACAGTCTTCATTCCATTTCCAAATCACTCCTGTTTGTAGAAGTTCATTAAGAGGGTGTAGAAGAGTTGATAAGTTCGGTAAAAATTTATGATAGTAATTTATTAATCCCAGGAACGACCTTAATTGTGAAACATTTTCAGGTGCTGGGGCTTTTATAACCGCTTCAATTTTTTCAAGTGACTTATGTAACCCTTCATTATTAATTATGTGGCCACAATATGATATCTGATTTTGGAAAAATTCGCACTTGGGGCGATTAGCTCGTAGGCCCCGTTCTTTCAGCCTAGTGAGCACCTGCTCCAAATTGGCAAGGTGCTTGTTGTCATTTTCTCCTGTTACAAGGATGTCGTCTAGGTAGCATTGAGTCCCCGGAATCCCTTGCAGGACTTGCTCCATAGCTCTTTGCCAGATAGCTGGAGCTGATGCTACTCCAAAAACCAGTCGATTGTACTGGTACAGGCCTTTGTGTGTGTTTATCGTGAGATACTTTTTAGAGGCCTCCTCAACCTCCATCTGTAGATATGCCTGTGCCAAGTCAATTTTGGTGAAACGTTTCCCTCCGGATAGTGAGGCGAAAATATCTTCTATCCTCGGAAGAGGATACTGTACTGTGTGAAGGACCGGGTTTACAGTCACCTTGAAGTCACCACAGATGCGAATTTTTCTCTGTTCTTCAGATTTATCTTTATTCAATGCTTTTTTCATGACTGGAACGATGGGTGTTGCCCATTCGCTCCAATCTATTTTGGATAATACGCCTGCTTTTTCCAAATTCTCCAGCTCTGCCTCGACTGCTGGACGTATTGCGTATGGCACCGGTCTTGCCTTAAAAAATTTGGGAATTGCTGTATCTTCCAGTTTTATTGAGGCGGTGATGCCTTTCAAGGTTCCTAGTTTCTCTTGAAACACATCTTTGGCGTTGGCCAAGATGTATTTTAATCGTTCAGGTATGATGTCATCATTGTTTTTTTCCTTACTGGTCACCGTCAGTGCCTGAATGGAGTGCCAGTCTAAACGTATCTTCCTGATCCATTCACGTCCCAACAACGGTGGACCACCATCTTGTAGAATGTATAAATACAACTTTTGTATTTCTTTGCCGTTGTATACAACAGGCACCCTTATTTTTCCTTTGGGGTACACTTTCTGCCCCGTATATGTTTTTAAGATAATGGATGTGTCTTTTAGAGGTATATGCGAAAATAGCCTCTCGTAATCCCGTCGATTTATTACGGTTAGAGCTGATCCTGTATCTAGCTCCATTTTAACTGGGGACCCTGCTATTGTGAGGGTAACCCAAATGGTTTGGTAATCATCTTTGGCAAGTACATTATGTAATTTGAGACAGCTTAGTCTCTTGTTTTCGAAGTCGCTATCGCTCTTCTGGTCTTCGGAGCTACTGTCCATCATCATTTGTACCTTCCTGTACTTTTCTTTATTGATTTTTTTTTTCTGTCAGTGGATTAATTTTGTCCAGATCGGCATACCCATGCAATGTGTCCAATCTTTCCGCATTGCCTGCATGCTTTGTCCTTGAACCAGCAGTCCCTCTGGTTATGGGTGGATCTGCCACAGCGATAACATCTTTCGAAACCCTATGTCATTTCATGGGTGCCGAAGTCCTGTGTCTTTTGTTGTATCTCTGCAGCTCCTTTTGCTGCTGCTTCGTATGATACAGCCATACTGAAAGCTTTGTCCAATGTTAAATCTTTTTCAGAAAGCAGTCTTTTTTGTGTTCCTTCACTTAAGAGACCGCAAACGAATTTGTCTCAAAGATAATCTGATAGTCCTGCCCCGAATTGGCAGTACTTTGATAGCTTTCTTAATTCGGTTAGGTAATCAGCGTTACTTTCATTCTTGTGTTGTTTTCTCTTGAAGAACTTGAATCGTTCCGCTATCAGCAGCGGTGTTGGGTTTAAGTGCTCCTGCAGGGTATCAACAATTTCTTTAAAATTCTTGTCCTTTGGTTTGGCTGGAGTGATTAAATTTCGTAACAGCCCGTATGTCTTTGCGCCCATTAAGTTCAGAAGTACTGAAGCTTTTTTTTCATCTTCTATACCATTTGCAGTGCAATATACCTCTACTCTTTCCACGTATGTGGTCCAATCCTCTATTTCGCTATCAAAAACATCAATATTGCCAGACTTAGGCATTTCAGAAAAGATATGGCTCTTCCCGCGCTTTTTTTTCTTTTCTGTAGCAAAGATATGGCGCTTCCCGTGCTTTCCCGCCGCTGCTGCCGATAACACCGCTGTTTACTGTGGTTTCCGTTCTCTTTTTTTTTTAAATTTACTGTTGGAGACTCGTTCCCGCTGGAGGTCTGAACACTGACCTGCTTGCCGCGCCGGCCGTCTCCCGAGTGCTCCCTCCCAGTCAGTTATTGCTTGCCTCCGATTTCGCTGCCTGTCTCAGCTGTAGAGCCAGCCGCTGGAGCCCCAGCTTGACGCCCAGGAAGGATTAGCGCAGTACCTGCCACCAGCTTGGCCAGCTGGTGAAACCACAGCTTCTCTCACTTCCTTGAGTCTTCTGGACGCCCGAGGAATCGATGTCCTTGAGGTGCTGCCGAATTGCAGGTAAGTCCGTTTCCACTTCGTCGCCACTGTAGTGTCCGTGTGTTGATAAAGACACTGAAGACAGGAGTTGGTTCATAGGTATTTACTAAGCAAAGTCTGGGGGGGGCTTATATAGCCCGAGTGGCAATTACCGGCATTACAGCACACCTGGGGCTCTTAAAGGCACATACACCACATGAAGCATCCAATTTGCCCACAGCAAGAATCCACAAACTGAGCTAAATGTTTGATCATTTGGTTTTAGCTTCAGGGTTAATTATTGGCCAGCACACTGGGAGAACACCAAGCAAATGGTGGACGGGATCTTGGTGTGACAAAAGCAAAATCTTGCTGGAAATCTGAAATAAAAACAGAAAATGCCGGAAATACTCAGCAGGTCAGGCAGCATCTGTGGAGAGAGAAACAGAGTTAACGTTTCATTTTGATGACCTTTTGTCAGAACTGGGTAAAGTTAACCTTGGTTTGATATCTCATCCGATAGTGCAGCACTCCCTCAGTACCGCAATGAAGTGTCACCATGGATAAGGTGCTGGAGCCTTTGGCATGGAGCTTGCATCCATGACCTTCCAACTCAGGGGTGAGAGTGCTACCACCGTGCTAACTCTAACTATGTATTAAACATAGTGAATTAGATTATTGCAGTTTCACTTATTAACATTGAACAATAGGCTGTAGAACTTGGAACATATAGGGGGAGAAATTCAGTATCGCCCCATTCGGCGCACAATTATCGGCCGGGCGCAAAGATTAGTGCCTGGCGCTAATTATCGCCTCCGACTGCAAACTTGGCTTTTATCGCCCCCTGGAGGTGATGGGAGCACTAAATCAGACGCTTCACACCTGTCTTAAGGTGCAAAGGTCGAGGAACGAGGTGCTACCTCAGAGCGCTGGCGAAGCTCATGTGATGTCAGTCAACAATGGAACACAGACACAATGGCGTCGGCCAGTTCTTAAAGGGGAGGGTTGATCTTACTTCCATCCACATCCTCCTCATTGGTGCTGTAAGGGGTTCTTAGATCGCAGAGGTCTCTCTCTCTCTCCAGAGGCCTCTCTCTCTTGCACAGTAAACTTTCGAGTGGTTCGGCCGACACCCCCTTAGATTCTATAAACTGGACTTTGAGGCAGGAACTACAATGCAGAGAATACTCTATAGACCACGTTTAATGAAAATGAAATGAAACTTTATTGCATAAAGGAACAAATTGAATGTGAATAATACAGTACTAACCAACATATATACAGGCATATTATACTTTACAAAAGTCATCACGAAATGGGGAAACACACGGAACATCGAGGGACAACAACTCATTGTTAAAATTATACCCAAAATGCCCACCCCCTAAGCCTAGCTAGATCAGATTATGAGGGGCCAGAAACATGCTCACCAATCCAATGAGAAAGTATAAGATTTTGAAAAGTCTGTGTTTTGATCCTCTCAGGCGTCCTGTCTCCACGTGGTCAACGCTGCGGGCTGCGACACTCTCTCTTCTTCCTCGAGGTGAAGGTCACGGACAGGCTGGATGTCAGCAGGCCTGGACGTCGGTGCGGGGAGAAACCAACTGCTTTACCATTTTCGCATGGATGTCGTCGCACAGCCCAGTTGGTTTACTGTTTTCATATAGGTTTCTACCTATCTTTGTCAGCGTCCCGGGGTTGGTTGATGATCTCCCGACAGTTACCCCGGGGCTAGATGCTGACTTGATCTCCCATCTCGAACCTCGATCCTCCGTCGCCTCCACTTGAACTCTGCACCAATACCAAAAAGGGCTGCGTTTTTCGATGGCTGGTGATGTAAAGAAGATGTCGATAGCTACCCTGGGTCCCCAGATATACTTCTCAAAAGAGGCCCTTATCTCCCGCCAGATCAAGGTTAGTCTTTGTTTAACTTTTGGCGGGCTTGTAGCACAGCGGGGTAGTTATTATGTTTTAAACTACTTTGGGATGGCCGGTAACGTGGTTCTGTCTGGTTTCGTTTTCTCCGAAACGGCCTTCCAGAACTTACTGTGGGCTGAATCCACAAAGGCTGTCTGGGGACTGCAGGAACCATTTTAAAGTGTCCCAAAAGCTGGTCATGGGGCCTGGTGGCCATTTTGTGTGCCCTTTTTTCTGGGCTTCTTTTAAAACAGTCTTTAAAAGTTAAGGCCTTTTCTGCCAATAGACCCTTATAGGACAATGTTCAATTTTGCGAATCTTACACCCTTTCTGTTTGCAAAATGTTCCCCTCAACATGTCGTTGCTAGCGGCAGGTGGTAAGGCAGGGGGTGCCACTCAATATCCAGTCCGGGGCGCTACCGGGGCATTGCACACTCGACTGACGTCATGAACTGCCGGCGCAGGAGATCGTGGCGGTAGTGTTTAGTGCCACCGCAAAATGTCTAGTTAATTTCGTGAACGGCGCAAACATCACCGTGCACGGGCGCTAGTTGCTTTGCGCCCCATTAGCGCCCTCTTAAGGCGCTAATGGGAGGCGCAAACCAACTGAATTTTTCCCCCATAAAGTTTAATATGATTTACCCCTTTTTCAAGAAGTATCATGACATTTATGAGCATCATTATTTCACAAAGTACTGAGTTGAGACCAGAGCATACTGAAAGTAGCAGTGGCAAGCCTAAGTTAACTGGACATTGACTGCTGTATTATTGGTCATTAAAGTTAAGATCCAATAATGCAATTGATGAACATTTTACTCCACAATAAATAACATAGGCGGCGGGGGGGTGGGGGGGCCTAATTAATATATATCTATAAAATAAGAACATAAGAAATAGGAACAGGAGTAGGATATATGGCCCCTTGAGCCTGCCCCGTCATTCAATAAGATCATGACTGATCTTCGACCTCAACTCCACATTCCCGCCTGATCCCCATATTCCGTGATTCCCTTAGAGTCCAAAAATGTATCGATTTCAGCCTTGAATATACTCAACGACTGAGCACTCACAGCCCTGTGGGTTAGAGAATTCCAAAGATTCACAACCATCTGAGTGAAGAAATTAGGGTCCTGTATCTGATTAAGGACCCTTCTGACAAAATTCAACTTCCTCACGTTTGAATTTGCCACAAATCCTGGGTAGAAACAGTCAGGATTGAGGTTAAAGCGGCATTATTTAAAGGGATCCTCAGCTGCATATAGAAATAACCTGCTAGTGGGCTTTCTTGCCTATGTTTCTGGCTGTGTTGACTGCTGTCGTTGACCACAGGAAATGTTGCAAGATATTTTTTGGAGCTGCAGGACAATCTTTGCCCAGGGCTTCTGCACAAACTACCTCTGACAACATTGAGAGTGCTGCTTAGTCCCTGGGCCGGCTCCCTGGCATGCAGTTCCAATGAATCGAGCATTTGTTGGTGCACATTCTTCTTCTGTAGACTGGGCCTTGAAGGTATTCTTCTGTGCCCTCTGCAGCGGGGCTAGGATGTGAACCGCTCCTCCAGTGAGTTGTTTCCTGGGTTGTCCTATCCCCCTGCCCTTGCTCCTGCTCACGTATGCTCTGTGAATCTCCCAGTGTAAACCCCTCTAATTGACTCACTGAACTACCCGCAGTGCTGATGGTTGCACTGGTGCTTGCAATGGTAAGGTTATGTGATGGAATATCTTCAAAAAATAGTGGACAAACTGACCATGAAATTTGAGTTTTATTAATAAACCCACATAGACATTTGAACTATCAAGGACTGTCTATGAACACTTTGATCAACATCAAAGTTCACCAAATTTCTGGTCACCGGTTGAGGATAGGGTTTTGGTTTCTTTTACATCTACTTGCGCAATTTGTAATGGCCAAAGAAGAGATTCATCTTTTTTCAGGTTAGGCTTTACTGTAGCTCATTAGGTATGAGATGAGTATAACTCAGTTGCTTTGTGATTTCAAATGTCTTCATCTGTAGACAAACTCTCAATAATCCCAAAACCACGTAACATCGGTTGAATTGATTTTTGTTGAAGTTATTGGAATGCAGACTTTCAATTAGCTCGAAGGTCACTGTCTCTCTGGAAGATGATGAAATTTTTAAGAGCTACTTTTACAATGCCATGAATATAACATTTATATTTCCCCTTTCAAGGGCAGAAAATACATTTGATCTGAGATCTCCATTAATTAAAATGGATTTTGCTCTCTGTCTACAATATGGAATCATATCATGACATTTAGATTTCTTATTATGAAAAGTGTTTAAACTATGACTTCGGTAGGTAGTGATGCTAATTAATTTTCTACAGAATGACACAGCAGCCATGGGCAGTATTATCCATGGAAAACCACATTGGACCAGAAAATTCTGAAGTGATTTAGAAGCATGAAGTATCTTTTCTTCATAAACTGCAAGGACACTTTTATTAAAGCAATTTCTTTCTCCTGAAGGGTCACTCTTTCATGTCTCTATAAATTATTTTATCAATATAATCAGTCCTCCTTGATTTGCTAGATAAATGTTTTCTGGATTCTTGCAATGATTTTCTACAAAGCAGGAAAGTGTTGTGGCCTGTGCTGCTTGTGGCTTGCGACTGAGTAATTAAACACAGGAACAACTCTATTTGTGACTCCACTACAAAACAATGGGCCATAATTTGCAGCCACTACGGGTGCGTACGAGGTGCATAGGTATCTGTAAGGGCCGCTGAAGTTCTGGGTGAGCTGCGCATGCGGTATAACCCGGAACTTGCGATCTGTCAAGAATTTTCTTGACCGATCCACCGCATCCCCGGGAAAAGGGCATCCCCGGGCGGAGAGTTGGGCTATTTTGCCCAGCGAATGCCCGTGAAATTCTTACGCCTGGTAAAAGCATAAGACCTGTTTTTACCAGCGTAAGAGTTATAAAAAACAGAAAAATAAAATTTTATCGATAATTTATACATTTAAAAACCTGTACAATAAGGTAAGGTTATTAGCTCCTTTAAAACATGTACATTTATTTTTCAAAAAATTAAAATTTTGTTTTAAATATTTAATGAAATGCCATTTTAATTAATTTTAAATGTGGTTTTACTTTTATTTATTTGAAGTGTAGAGGTATTTCTTTGGGTTTTCCCATTCATGATTATGGGGTTTCCGTACATATGGAATCTCCATAAGGATGAATGGGGATTCCCTTCTATAATTCGTTGGGCTGGCCCACATGATCCCAGGGGTGATTGCGAACCGCCTGTGCCCCGAGATACCTGGGCCTCTTCCCGCGGGTACCCAGTGAGGCCCAGGACCAGGAGTCTCCGTACGTCCCAGACCACCAGGTAGGCGTGGATTTAATTTGCGGATCGGAGGCATTTCCCCCCGGGAAGCCTCCGACCGCCAATTCAGTGCCATTATTTTCAGCACTAAATCAATATGGTCATTCACTTGTCACCTCTCCTTTAGCTTTCTTGCTGTCAAATCTATAGTAATTCAATGGAAATACTATGGTATAAAGTCCTTAAGAATAAAGAAGAAAATAAGAGTCTAGAAATTAATGTCTTTTAACAGGCTAACACTGTTAAGATAGTGGATAGAGGCATGGCATGACCATGATAATTATGCATCTGTAGGTATTCGTGTTGACCTCTGAGGGCGAATGCCTACTAAATAATTAAGTTCGACTTCAGATGAACGATAAATAAGTTGTTTAATCACTTGAACAGACGAAATACAACAGGTAAGCTGGCTGGATGCAGGAACACCGCGATGTAGGTCTTGCCCCGACGGGGACTCCACGAGTACTGAGTCTGTAGTCCTCGGGAGAGCATGATGACGTCATCATGCTCAGTCACGTTTTCCCGCTCTTCGGGTGTCACGTGACCGCGTCCTGACGTTAGCGCGTTGGCCCGCGCTTGGGGCGGTCACGTGACCCGCGCCGATACGTCGGCGCGTTCACCCGGTGTGGAGGCTGGCTGTTGAGGCCAAAGTCGCGACCGTGGGAGCAGGAGCTGGAGGCCGAGCTGAGCCGGCGCTTGCCGCGGGGGATCGCGTCGCTCATGTCTGCCGGCCGATGCGGCCGAAGTCGCGGTAGGCCGGGCTGTGCCGGCGGCCGTCATGGAAGGCCGAGTCGGGCCAGCACCCACCGCGCGTACGTCACTTAATGCGTGACGTGACGTCAGTGCGCTAGGGCGCGTCTTAAAGGGGCAATGGCCCCCACAGGTAAGTTAAAGGGGCAACGGCCCAAACACGTAAGTAATACACGTACAGTTAGGTTAAAGTGAATTATATACATTATATGTGTAAGGGACACCCGGTGGAACCGCCACACATCTGCTGATACTGGCAACAATAATTTCTAGCTGAAGGTTTATGAAGAAATGAAAGGCTTAATTTTCAACTGGGTGCAAACAATGTTGCTGACATAAATCAGTCATTCATGAAAGAAAGACTTATGAAATAACATTGCGCGGCCTACGGGTGGCGCTGTCCAGGGAGAGTAAAAATACTCGGACACGGGCCCAGCTTGCGCAGAACATTCTTAACAGGAACTAGTGAAGGACACAACTAGACCTCCATGTTGCAAAACAGTTGATTAAAGCTTTGTTTAATGCTTAGACCAAGTGCCTAGTAGTTTTCTTACGTCAGTTACTTAAGCAATATGCATTTATTTATTTACCAGCTATATTTGAAGGAAAAAGAAATGGTACCAACATCATTTAGCAACATCAAAGGAAGATGTCTATACAGTTTGTCTTTAAGCTTTGGAATTCCCTCCCTAAATACCTCGCCGCCTCTCTACCTCTCTTTCCTCCTTTAAGACACTCGTTAAAACCTACCTCTTTGACCAAGCTTTTAGTCACCTGTCTTAATATCTTCTTTTGTGGCTTGGTGTCAAATTTTGTTCGATAACGCTCCTGTGAAGTGTCTTGAGACATTTTACTACGTTAAAGGCGCAATATAAATACACATTTTTGTTGTTGTTGTTTTAGTGGGCTGGATCTGGAGATTTAATTCCAGTTAATGGTTTGCCATTGGGGACCATATGGAACAATATAATGATGATGCTTGCCACATATTAACAGCTATCCCTGCTATTTTATTCAGTAATAGGCATTACATGGACTTTACATTGGCTGGTCTGTAATTTTTTTTTAAACACATCCGTTAGAAAGGAGCGGTAAATGCTGAGAGGCTGTTTCCTCTTGCTGGAGAGTCTAGAACTAGGGGGCAGGCATTGTCTCAGAGTAAGGGATCGGCTATTTAAGACTGAGATGAAACATAGAAACATAGAAGATAGGAGCAGGAGTAGGCCACTTGGCCCCTTGAGCCTGCTCCGCCATTCAATGAGATCATGGCTGATCATCCAAATTCAGTACCCTGTTCCTGCCTTCTCTCCATATCCCTTGATCCCTTTAGCCTTAAGAAATATATCTAACTCCTTCTTGAAGATGAGGAGGAATTTCTTCACTCAGAGGGTTGTGAATCTTTGGAATTCGCTACCCCAAAGGGCTGTGGATGCTAAATCATTGAGGATATTCAAGGCTGTGATAGATAGATTTTTTGGACTCTAGGGGAATCAAGGGATATGGAGATCAGGCGGGAAAGTGGAGTTAAGGTCAAAGATCAACCATGATCATATTGAATGGTAGAGCAGGCTCAAGGGGCCAAGTGGCCTACTCCTGCTCCTAATTCTTATATTCTTATGGTTGGTGCATTGAGTTAGATCCTTTACCTTTGGAATGAAAAGTGTTTAAACTGTGACTTCTGTAGATCGTGATGCTAATTAATTCTCTACATAACGATACAGCAGTCATGGACAGTATTATCCATGGAAACCTCATTACGCCAGAAAATCCTGAAGTGATTTAGAAGCATGAAGTATCTTTTCTTCATAAACTACAAGGGCACTTTTATAAAAGCAATTTCTCTCTGCTGAAGGGTGAGCTTTTCATAACTATGTTTATTTAATATGTATAATAATGTGTTTTGTACATAGGTATAATCCATGATTTGTAGATAAATGTTTTCTGTTGACTGATTTTTATAAGGAAGTGTTGTAGCCAATTCAGATTGCATATTAAACAGAGACATAACTCTTATATTTCATTAAATATATTCAAGAAGGAGTTAGATATATTTCTTAAGGCTAAAGGGATCAAGGGATATGGGGAGAAAGCAGGGACAGGGTACTGAGTTCGGATAATCAGCCATGATCTCATTTAATGGCGGAGTAGGCTCGAGGGGCCGAATGGCCTACTCCTGCTCCTATCTTCTATGTTTCTATTTTTATTTGCTACTCCATGTTCAAATCCAGCCCCGACTGAGGAGATATGAGTCTGGTGATTGTAAAGTTTCCCATATGAAATGAGCTTGGCCAGTTCCTAGTTTTGAAAACTGTCCATAATTAGGCGCTAAATTGGCAATCTCAATCTGATTGCTTAGGACACCTGTGAGGAATGAAAAAACGTTTCATTGATGGATTTGAGTGTCCGTCTGAGGTTGGGACTGAGCTGAGGCACACCATTGGAACAGAGTACGGGGACCTTTACTCTGATTCTCACAATGCTGTACTTCAAGTGAGAGTGCCTCATGCTTACACTGGGTGCGAAGATGGAAAATTCTCCAACACCCTCACCTCAATTAGCATAAACTTCTCATCAAAAAAAGACAGGAACTCAGCTTAATTTAAAACAACTGCATTTATTATAGACTTTTAGTGATACTGTGGCGGAGCCACCAAAGGACTCAGAGCGGTTGTACATAATTCCTTTAACAGCAATGTAGTTACTGTCTGTGCCTGTACCTTTAATTACACTGTTTGACTGTACAATGTCTAGTTACCTTTACAGCACGGTTTCAACGTGATGACATCATGCCGTTAGTCACGTGATGCCCCAATGGCGGGAAGAAGGTGATGACATCATGACGTCAGTCTTCTGACCAGAGGATCAGTCCTCGTGGAGCCTTCAAGGAGAGTAGACCTGTTATTGATGTGTTTTAGCAGTTTCCAGTTTAAACTCGTTTGGTTTCATTAAAGTTCATTATTTTAATTGCCTGAGTCAAACTCAGTCTTTTTGATAGGAACCTCCGTTCCTACATTGGTGACCCCGACTTCTACGAACGATTTTCGTGGAAGATTCGACATGGACACGAATGCCGTCACGCTGAAACTGCCACAGTTCTGGGAGCAACAACCAGACGCGTGGTTCATCCAGGCTGAAGCCCAGTTCACCATTCGGAACATCATCGCGGATCAGACCCGTTATTATTATGTGGTCTCCGCCCTTGATATGGATCATCAGCCTCATTGGTAGTCCTCCTACTGACAGCAAGTATGATGCAATTAAGGCGCGGTTGCTTCAGGTTTTCGGGCTATCAAAGTCAGAGCGTGCTCGCCGGCTCATCACGCTGCCCGGCCTCAGGGACTCCAAACTGCCTGAGCTCATGAGCCAAATGCTCACGCTCTTGGGTGCTGAACCGGAATGTTTCCTCTTCCGGGAGCTTTTCCTCTATCAACTGCCTGAACAGGTTCAGGCTGCCCTAGCCAGATCCGACATTACAGACTGCGCCAAGCTTGCGGCCGAAGCCGATAAGATTTTCACGGTTACCCAGCAGTGCTGCGTGGCCACGAGGTGCCCACCCCCCACAGATGCGGTCCCGGCTTCTCCTACAGCGGGCTGGTGCTCCTACCACACCCGTTTTGGCGCGAAAGCACGATGCTGCTATTCCCCCTGCAGTTTTTCGCCCAAAAAAACCCAAGAAGGCGCAGGCGGCGTCCCTGGCGACAGATGACCAAGTCTAATGGGCGTTCCATGGTGGCGATGGCCGTTGGTTCTATGGGGAAACTCTTCCATATCACCGATTCCCTCTCGGGCTGCCGTTTTCTTTGTGACACCGGGGCGCAGTGTAGCATTCTACCTGCGTCGAAGCTCAACATGCAGACTGGGAACCTCGGTTTTTCCCTCGTAGCATCTAATGGCGCAGCTATTCGAACGTCCCGAATGCGGCGGGTCAAAATCTGTTTCGGCGGTCAGCGCTTCTTTTGGGAATTCGTCACGGCCGCAGTCTCACAGGCTATCCTAGGGGCAGATTTTCTGTGTGCCAACAGCCTATTAGTTGATGTCCGGCACCGCCGGCTGATCAATGCGGCCACCTTCCACTCGATTCCGTGCTTCCATGGTACCTCCGTGGCGCGCTCCATTGCCTGTGCTTTCCCTCCTCCAGATGACTTCACGCGGCTCCTTGGGGAGTTTCCAGAGCTGACAAGGCCCACCTTCTCCTCTTCGGCGACGAAACATGGTGTTGAACATCACATCACCACTACTGGCTCCTTGGTTTATGCACGGGCTAGAAGGCTCGAACCCGGCAAGCTTGCAGCGGTGAAGGCGCAGTTCACCACAATGGAGCGGCTCGGGATCATTAGGCGATCGAAGAGTCCCTGGTCCTCGCCTCTCCACATCGTGCCGAAACCAGGCGGCGGCTGGCGGCCATGCGGTGACTACCGATGCCTCAACGAAGCCACCACTCCAGATCGGTACCCGATGCCGCATATCCAGGACTTCTCGGCCCACTTGGTGGGAAATTCTATCTTCTCTAAAGTCGACCTCATCCGTGGATATCACCAGGTTCCAGTGCACCCACAAGACGTCCCGAAAACCGCAGTCATCACCCCTTTTGGCCTCTTTGAGTTCCTGCGGATGCCATTTGGCTTAAAGAACGCAGCACAGGCATTCCGGCGTTTAATGGACTCCGTTCTCCGAGACCTGCGTTTCATTTTCGTCTACCTTGACGACATACTCATCGCCAGTGCCAGCAAGGAGGAGCACATCTCCCATTTGCGTTCCCTCTTTACGCGCCTCAGCCAACACGGTTTAATCATCAACCCGGCCAAGTGCCAGTTCGGCCTACAACAAATCGACTTCCTGGGACATCGCATAACATTGGATGGCGCTGTCCCTTTGGTGACGAAGGTTGAGGCAGTTACTTCTTTCCCGCGGCCGTCGACAGTCAAGGCCTTGCAGGAGTTCCTGGGGATGGTTAACTTCTACCACCGTTTCGTCCCCAAGGCGGCTCAACTCATGCAACCTTTGTTCGGACCCTCAAGGGCAAGTCCAGTAAAGATCCAATCAGCTGGACAGCTGAAATGGTCCAGGCATTCGGCGACACCAAGAATGCTTTGGCCAACGCAACCATGCTGGTGCACCCAATTCCAGGTACTACTATCGCCCTTACCACCGACGCGTCAGACTACGCCATCAGTGCAGTGCAAGAACAGTGGGTCAACGGCATGTTGCAACCGCTGGCGTTTTTTAGCCGTCAATTACGAAAGAATGAAAAAAAGTACAGCACCTTCGATAGGGAGCTACTGGCCCTTTTCCTCGCCATTCACCATTTCCGGTTTTTATGGGAGGGGCACCCCTTCACGGCTTTTGCGACCACAAACCCCTTACGTTCGCCATGGCCAAGACCGCCGAACCATGGTCCACTCATCAACAACGTCACTTGACGTTCATTTCCGAATTTACCACAGACATTCAACATGTGTCTGGTAAGGACAACCTGGTGGCAGATTGCCTCTCCCATGCTACGGTCCACGCGATGCACCTGGGAATCGACTACGCCCTCATGGCGGCAGATCAGGCTTCCGACTCAGAGGTCCAATCATATAGAACCGTTCCCTCTAGCTTCCAAGCGACCGACGTCATCTTCCAGGCCGCAGATGCCACGCTCCTTTGCGGCGTTTCTATGGGAGTTCCTCGACCTATCGTGCCAGTCGCATGGCGCCGGAAGTTTTTTGACACCATACACGTGTTGTCAGATCCAGGGATGAAGGCTTCGCAACGGCTAATGTCGGCCAAGTTCGTCTGGAAAGGTATGCACATCGATGTCCGTGACTGGGCTAATACCTGCGTCGTATGTCAGAAGGCCAAAGTCCAGCGTCATGTCAAGACTCCAGTGGCTGCGTTCACTGTTCCAAAGCGTCGTTTCGACCACGTGCATGTGGACCTCGTGGGGCCGCTTCCGCCTTCTCAGGGTTATACTCATCTCCTCACCATAGTGGACCGCACCACTAGGCGGCCAGAGGCAATTCCTTTGGTTTCCAGCACATTGGCAGACGTCGCGAGAGCTTTCATCTCCTGTTGGGTTGCCCGTTTCGGGGTACCGGCGGACATCTCTTCTGACCACGGGCCACAATTTTCCTCGGATCTTTGGTACGCTGTGGCTCAGGGGCTCAGTACCAAACTTCATCGCACCACCGCCTATCATCCACAGGCAAACGGCCTTTGCGAGTGATTCCACAGGTTGCTTAAAGCCTCTCTTCGGGCCAGTCTTCAAGGCGCAGGATGGGTGGACAGACTCCCATGTCTTCGTACGGCGCCAAAGAGGACCTACAATCGTCTTCGGCTGAACTCGTCTATGGCCAGCTGTTCCGTGTACCAGGAGATTTCCTCCCTTCTCCCACAGAGCCATGGTCCGCCTCCTGGCAACTCGTTCGCCACCAAGAAGCGGCCAGATGCTTTGCTCCGATACCTACGTCCAATCACAGTTTGCAGACCTCCTACGTACCACCGGGACTGAAGAATGCAGAGTATGTCTTCATCCGCCACGACGCTCACCGCGATCCGCTCAAGCTCCCTTACACTGGTCCTTTCCGCGTCATCGAACCAGGAGACAAATCCTTTTCGGTCGACGTCGGAGGGAAGCCGGATCACATCTCGGTGGACCGCTTGAAGCCGGCTCACCTGGACCTGGACCACCCTGTCGTAGTCGCTCAACCACCCAAACGTGGCCGACCGCCCGTTGCCGCCGCACCAGATCAACCAAAGCCGCCTGCCAACTCAACCGCGCTCGCCGCGCCTGCTCAGCCGCAACCGACTGCCAACTCGACCACCGGTCGTCAACTTCCTCTACCAGGGTATCGAAGTTGATCAGACAGGCTCATCAGGCCTCCTCCTCGCCTCACCTTTTCTGTTAATGACAATTCTGGGGGGCGGGGGCGCATGTGGCGGAGCCACCAAAGGACTCAGAGCAGTTGTACATAATTCCTTTAACAGCAATGTAGTTACTGTCTGTGCCTGTACCTTTAATTACACTGTTTGACTGTACAATGTCTAGTTACCTTTACAGCATGGTTTCAACGTGATGACGTCATGCCGTTAGTCACGTGATACCCCAATGACGGGAAGAACGTGATGATGTCATGACGTCAGTCTTCTGACCAGAGGATCAGTCCTCGTGGAGCCTTCAAGGAGAGTAGACCTGTTATTGAAGTGTTTTAGCAGTTTCCAGTTTAAACTCGTTTGGTTTCATTAAAGTTCATTATTTTAATGGCCTGAGTCAAACTCAGTCTTTTTGATAGGAACCTCCGTTCCTACAATACTGCCTTTTTTATGATGCAAGGGTTTCTTTCCACTTAGAGCTAGGTTATTAATAAGTCTGATGGTATTGGTGTGCTTTAATGCAGTACTAGCATTAGAACATGGCATTTTGGTACAATGGAAATGTCCTGTGCTCTCTCTCTCTCTTAGGCAGTACCTCAGAACCGAGGATGACCTGCTTCCACACTAAAAATTAGTTCTCATGTGACTGATGAGTCCAATGCGGGACCTACAGTCTCTGTCGCAGGCGGGGCAGACAGTGGTTGAAGGGGCGGGTGGGTGGGGTGCTTGGGTTGACGTGCACTCCTTCCGCTGTTTGCGCTTGGCTTCCGCTTGCTCCCAGCGAAGAGGCTCGAGGTATTCGGCGCCTTCCTGGATGCTTCTCCTCCATTTTGTGTGGTCTTGGGCCAGGGATTCCCAGGTGTCGGTGGGGATGTTGCACTTTTTCAAGGAGGCTTTGAGGTTGTCCTTGAAGCGTTTCCTCTGCCCACCTGGGGCTCTCTTGCCATGTCGGAGCTCTGAGTAGAGCGCTTGTTTTGGGAGTCTCTTATCGGGCATGCGGACGATGTGGCCCATCCATTGGAGCTGATCGATGCTGGGGATGTTGGCCTGAGCGAGAACACTGATGTTGGTGCGCCTATCCTGTCCTGTGCTATTTCAGAATAAAATGTGTTACATATGGTGCTTAAAATAGCATAACCGATGTATCTTTGGACAAGTTTTTATTGCAGTGTACTGTATGTGTGAGGTGTGAGCAATGGGTTTTGTGATGTTAACTATTTTAATTGAAGTCATAGCCTGCAAATTGTATGTTGATGCTCTAAAGTGCAAGTACTAATAAATCTTAATTTTGAAGGCAGTCAAAGGTGCAGCTGATCTCAATTGAAAATGGATGCTGGGATAATTTGACAGAAACTATGAAGTTACACTTTAAAAATTATTTTATTTTTATCGTATTTGAAATTGCTTACCTTATTTTCATTCAATGTGAGCCAGCAGTGAGGTGAGCAGACAAGCAGAACTGAAAAGTGCTCCTTGGGGCCACTGGAACACTGATCCACAAATGGGGGTCAACATTCTGAAAACCTCAGCTCACATTCCAAGCCCAGGAAGAAAAAAAGGTTTATCCAAATAGAACTATTATGATAAATGCTGGTACACAAGCAGGGCAATCAGACATTACAGACACAGTGGACCATCTGACACTTTAGACTTCCACAGGATTCAAAAGCTACTGAAAAATAGACCCTAGACCATCAGGGAAATCAAAACCATCAGAAACTGGAGACTGGAACAATGGAGAAATCAGACACATCATAACAGAAGTGCATTCTTTTAAATTACCAGCACTCCAAATGGTTCACAAAACATGGCACTGTATTACCTTCAAAAGCACTGGCCATCCAACTGTTCATCCACAGAATTGGATCACTTGGAGTTACTATTCTAATTTAGAGTTGGCACGTAGAGAAAGTACGAGAAGCACATCTGTCTGAAAGTTGATGGAGGGGATTAGATTTTTAACAATTTTTTTTTCCTGGTTGTAAAGGCTATCAGAAACCATTGAGCAGTGAATTACTAAAAGTTTGCCATGTAGGGAGAGCAGCGGAGTCAGTTCCAGGGAACCTAGCTGCAATTTAAAACCATCCAAAAACTAGACATCATGGAGCAGAAATTCAGCCCCTGGCTGCCTATTTTGCACCCATAAATTAGGCATTACTGCTCCGAATTTTGTGTGGCGATCTTGCATGCCTGTTGTGCACTGGAAGTGTGCCTGATGCTCTGTTGAGTCAAGTGTGTTTTAGTTGTCCAGGGACCCTGCCTGAAACCAGCGGGGGGTGGGCCTAATGAATGCCAAAATTCAACTTCCTCACTGTTGAACTTGCCACAAATCCTGGGCAGAAACAGTCAGGATTGAGGCTATTCCAGCATTATTTAAAGGGATCCTCAGCTGCATTTAGGTAAGAACCTGGTTGAATGGTTCAGACTGCTAGTGGGCTTTCTTGCCTATTTCTGGCTGTGTAGCCTGCTGTAGCTGACTACAAAAATTGTTGCTAGTAATTTTTTTGGAACTGCAGAACAATCTCTGCCCAGAAGCTTCTGCACAAACTACCTCTGGCAACATTGGGAGTGCTGCTCAGTCCCTGCGCCAACTTCCTGGCAGGCAGTCCAATGAATCGAGCATTCGGTGGTGCACAGCCATCATTATTCTTCCATAGACTGGGCCATGAAGGTATTCTTCTGTGCCCTCCGCAGCAGGACTAGGATGTGAACCTGTCCTCCAGTGAGTTGTTTCCTGGGCTGTCCTATCCCCCTGCCTTTGCTCCTGCACAATTGTGCTCTGTGAATCTCCCGGTGTAAACCCCTCTAATTGACCCTCTAAACTACACGCGGTGCCACTTTTTGAGCTAGTGCTTGCAATGGTAAGGTTGAGTGATGGTGAATCTTCAAGAGGACCATCCACCGCTTCCCCTGCTCCAACTGGGCTTGTGACTTCAGATGCACAAAAGAGAAAAGTGACTAGGGTTGGGGGAAAGAGATGAGTGGCAGTTTAAAGCAGCACCACTTTATTATGCAGAGTATGTGAGAGGGACAGTTCAATGAGAAGAGAAAAGGACAGTAAGGTGACCAAACACCCTACGGATGGTGTCCTTCAACTATGACGCCCTTGACCTGGCCTTTGCCCACTACATCAATGATGGCCTCTTCTATTAGGGGCAGCATTTGCAATAGTGCTGGCCTCCTCCTGAGTGCATGTTCCCCCTCTTATTGTGGGCTGGACTGTCCTTCAAGATGAAAGGGAGTGTATTAGTGCTTAGCCTGCTGAAGGGTTGCGAAGATGTGCCTGTCAGGGTGGAATAGTATGGACGGTATTTGAAGGACACCACAAGAGTGGGGAAGTGAGGGGAGTAATTGTGAGGACAGTAACAGGTGCAGAGAATGCCAGTAGCAGCAGAAGGAGGTTCAGATAAGTGTGCTACTGTGGTCAGAGGACAGTGCTGGGAAGTGGAGAGGGAAGCCTTGTGAGTGCAGGGGCTACAGGTGGTGCAGGCTAAGAAGGCTGTAAAAGAAACATGAGTAGGATGAGTAGGAGTCTTACTTTAGCAGTTCTGAATGTGAATCCTGTTAAATGTTAACCGCGCACTGTATTGATGCTTTACCTCACCTTGACATGTGTGATCCTCTTATTGGGAGAAAACTGTGCATATAGTTGTAACTGAAACTGTGCATAAAGTTGGGCTTTGACAACCAGTGAAGAACTTTAATTTGCAGTAACAAATGAAAATGTAGAAGATTTTGCTGCAGGGCCACTGTTTTTTTGAAAAATATACACAGGACTAATTGGATTTTAAGCAAGCATATTTAACATAATTTGTATCACATCTGCTTTTGAGGGGATTTATATTGCAGCTGTAGATGTTTCTGCTTGTATTCCTTCATAAATACATCTGACTTCTGATTTGCTCATTACGTCAAAAATCAAAGAGCACAGAAGCAAAACTGATAAACCCGACTCATTTATGAGCTGCGGGGGTCTTTTGGATTTGGCAGAAGGGATTTATTTTTATTCAGCAAAAGATGTGATTAAAGGCAATGCATGCAGCAAGGAAAGTGAGATGCTGTCAAAAGCAATGGATCTTGTTTTTATCAAGATATCAACTTTTTTTTAATTAGAGTTCTATACTACTAAAAGTTAAATTTTTCACTTTTTGCCATTTCCATAGAAAGACATTCATGCACTGCACATCTAGCACATTCCTTTTCTATTTTATTGGCATGCTGAGTGTATTTACTGCTTGGAAAATCTGTGTTATATGTGTCAGGCAATGAAATGTGATAATTCACTGGTATGAAATAACATTGACCACACTCCACTATGTAAAGACATCTTAATGGGAACACCATCACACCATCACTTCCAAGTTTTCCTTCAAGTCACACAACATCCTGACTTGGACATATATCGCCATTTCTTCATCGTCACTGGGTCACAATCGCAGAACCCTCTACCTAACAGCAACTGTGGAAGCTCCTTCACCACACAGACTGCAACGGTTCAAGAAGGTGGATCACCACCACCTTCTCAAGGGCAACTACGGATGGGCAATAAATGATGGCCTTGCTTGCGACACCCATATCCCAAGAATCAATAAAAAAAGAACTATCAAACACAAGCCGGCCACCCATAGAATAAGTAACTCAAAGGTGAGTTCCAGATGGATTTGTCTGTCATGTAGAAGGACACCTTATACAGGGGGCAGCCTGGTAACACTTTTTTTTACATGGTTGATCTGAATCACGTGATCAGATTTCACATTGCTCCTAATACTTCCTTGTAAAGTCAATTTTTGCTTTTTAAAAGAGAAAAGAGAGAGAAAATAAAACTCTTGTGCTGCTAGCATGTCCATGGAAACTAACTATAGCCTGACGTTTCGGTTTTGGACATGTTTTCAGCTTGCATACCATACAGTGATGATGAATCAAACACCGATAGTATGGTAACAATAACTTTCTATGTATTCTGTCATTATATTTAGTATAATATATCTAATGTTAGTTAATGCTTGTGAAAGATCTTTCCAATAATTCAAAAGTCACTTGCCTTTATTACTTTATACTCTTAACGTGATTCTACTTTATTTCCTCTTAAAGGAGAAGATAGATGTGGGAGAATATTTTCTAAATAAAATAAAAGGATCACCTAGGTAATAGCATTACTTAAGGACACAAATACCACTTCAGGCATTTAGTCAGCTTAAGGCCAGATTGAACAAAGTACATTGTCAGACTATCAAAAACTTTTCTGGAATCAAGAAAATAATTTGACTGAGAGAAAGTGGTTTCTGCATACACAAAACATTTGTGTTAACCTTCTTATCGGCATTTTAAAATTATTACATAGTTAATAAACCATAAAAATATTTCAAAAGTTTAAACACGGAGGTTATTAGGTAACATCTAAGTCATGCTGGCCTAAAGGGCCAGGTTAGAGCAAAAATCTGAGGTTGATGAGAAAGAAATAACATCTTGTGCTTTTATGACTACAGCCACTTCCAGGCTAAGCCTGAGGTAGGATCTTTATCTTTTTTTTTTGCTTGACATTTCGCTCATCAACTTAGAGAAGCAGAATATCCCAGGGGAAGATTTGTCTCTTGGTTAGCAAAGCCAGCACACTAAATATAAGAGATGATACAGTCTCCTTCTTACCCGCGCTACTTCAGGTAGGGGTCGCTGGCTACTTTAACTTAAAAGGAATCTAATTTTTCTTCTGTCAAGAGGATCAATCTGGAAGCTAAACTTACCGAAGAATTTTATAGCAGGATACCTCAAATTATGGCTTTTAATTAAAACTATCTTATAATAGGTTTGCAAGCTGGCTAATTAAACTGAATAGTTCAAAAAACATGGGGCCTGAAATTTCATTTTTTTGGGGGGTGCAAAAGTGGCACAGAAGAGCTAAATCTGGGGCGTAAATCAGATACATCACAGTTACACCATTTTAAAATATACACAAAATTTTGGTAGATTTGGCTTCTGGCAGGAAAAGCACCCACTCCCCAAATGACTGGGTATTGATGGTCAAAGCTGCTGTCCCAAAAATTCCACCACTTACACTAGAATTCTAACTGACTTAAATTTACCATACAGAAGAGGGACAAGTTACCTGTGTGGTGTATGTAACCTGTTCCACCTTAAGAGAACTACCTTAAGAGATGTACTACTTTCTCTTGGCTGCTGTATACTGTAACACCGGTGGTGACCACACCGGTATATAAGTGTTGTGTAAGGATTTGCTGGGCAGTTCAGCCCTGACCTCCGAATAGTAAAGACCTGTTAAAAGTTATTCTTGTTGTCTGTGTCCAGTGATTGATCCTAACATTAACTGGGACATACAGACTCAACAGTGGCGACGAGTCCGATCTTACCCTGCGGCAAATTTACATCCAAGGCAGCTTCGTCCTCAAAACGGGCGTCGAGAAGAGGCATCCGCCCTCATCATCCTGCTGAGCACCATCGCACAGGAGGCATCAAGAACCCGGGTTAAAAAGAAAAAGAATTCTGACCACGAAGCCCTCCATCAGCGACAGGCAGTGATCATTCCTTCTACCACGGTGGTGGGTAAGCCGATCAGCGACACGAGCAGAAAGTCGGCCGCGTTGACTGTGGAGTAGGGGAGGGAAAATGGAGGAATAAGGGCGGAGAGCTCGACCACGGCCGGTAGAAAGGACCGGGCTGCAATCGAGGCCGAGAGGCGCAGCGACTGGGGCAGCTTAAGGCTCGAGAGCCGCGGAGAACTCAAACGCAGCCGGTGTAAAGGACCGGGCTGCAAGCGGGGCTGCAAGGCAAAGCAGCGTCGGGGAGTGAGAACCGCTGGGGAGGCGAGAACGGCAGCAGCAAGGCAATCGCCATTGCAGCTAGCGGGGGAAGAAGGCAAACGTGGGAATCCGCCATTGTAGTCGGCGGGGGAAGAAGACGAGCACGGGAAAGACCGCCAAGCGTGGGAAGCCGCCATTTTAGTAGGCGGGGGAAGAAGACAAGCGCGGGAAGCCGCCATTTTGAGAAAAAGAAAAATTTAAAAACTTGCAAGGATGCCGAAACATGGGAGCATTAATACCTTTGATAGTGATATCGAAGATTGGACCACATATGTAGAACGCATGGAAGTTTATTGTAAAGCAAATAAGGTACCAGATGATGAGAAAGCATTAACCTTATTAAGCTCAATGGGGGCGAAGACATACGGGCTATTGAAGCACCTTCTATCACCAAATAAACCGGCGGATCAGACCTTCGCGAATATTGTTACTGTCCTGAAAAATCATTTAAACCCCACGACGCTGATGATAGCGGAGCGATTTAAATTTTACAGAAGAACGCAGTTGAAAGACGAAAGCAACGCTGAATTTTTAATTGAACTACGTAAGCTATCGAAGTACTGTCAGTTTGGAACAGGGCTAGCAGATGCGCTGAGAGATAAATTTGTGTGTGGATTGTTAAAAGAAGGAACACAAAAGCGACTGCTTGAAGAGAATGATCTTACGCTTGATAAAGCTGTCACTATTGCAGCATCGCAAGAAGCCGCAGCGAGAGGCACTGCGGAAATGCAGCTACGGTCACCGGAACTCTGCACCAATCAAATGGTCTTGAGTACAGTAAAATTTTATCGTTGTGGAAAGAAAACGCACGATCAGAACCAGTGCTGGTTCAAAAATCAGGAATGCAGAAAATGTGGCAGGCTTGGTCACATAGCTAAAGTATGCCGGTCAGGAAAGAAGACCAGCAACAAAAAGTCACCGCAGGAAAAGTACAAAAAGGTACACAAGGTGACAGAGAACAGTTCGAACGAACAGAAGTCAGATTCAGACTCCAGCAGTAATGAACTGGGTAGTCTAAGAGTACACAATGTTGGTAAGGAAGCAGACCTCCAAACAATTTGGGTCACATTTCAGATAGCAGGAGTCCAAGTGAAGATGGAATTGGACACTGGATCGGCATTGACGGTCATGAATAAGAAAGATTACAAAAGGTTATTCCCACATATTCCCCTACGGGATACGGAGATTGTATTGAAAACATACACGGGGCAAAGAGTATACCCCATCGGGAAGATAGAGGTAAAGGTGGTCCACAAGGGCAAAGAAAGCCGAGGAATGGACTTATATGTGCTACCTGAGGGAGGTCCACCACTACTGGGACGGGAGTGGATTAGGAAAATAAATATGGACTGGCATTCCTTAAAAGCACGAACGGTAGATTCCGGTACAAAAGATGTCAAACCTAAACGATTGTCCAGAATATTGGACGATGCTAAAGAGGTGTTCCAACAGGGACTGGGAACACTGAGAGGAATTACGGCAAACATCAAGGTTGAAGAACATGCAAACCTGAAATTTTTCAAAGCCAGACCTTATGCAATACGACCTGCTGTGGAAGCTGAGCTGGAAGGGCTAGAACGTTCAGGAGTACTGTCTAAGGTAGACTGGAGTGAGTGGGCCACGCCCATTGTCCCAGTCATGAAGCGTTCATCGAGCAACAAGCCGGGGGAACCAGGAAAGGTTCGCATCTGTGGAGATTTCAAGATTCACACGGTGCAGTATCCGCTTCCACGGATTGAGGATATCTTCGCTTCGTTGTCTGGTGGGAAACACTTCACCAAGATAGACCTGGCGCAGGCGTACTTACAGATGGAAGTTGAGGAAGAGTCACGCCAGTATCTCACGATCAACACACATAGAGGCTTGTACCGGTATAATAGACTGGTTTTTGGAGTGGCATCGGCTCCAGCAATTTGGCAGAGGGCCATGGAGCAGGTATTACAGGGAATTCCAGGTACATAATGTTACCTGGACGATATTCTGATTACAGGAGATGATGACGAGGAACACCTTGCAAACTTGGAACTGGTGCTCACCAGATTGAAAGAATATGGTCTTCGAGTTAATCGCCAGAAATGTGAATTCTTTCAGAAGCGGACCTCGTACTGTGGTCATGTCATTGACCAGGAGGGGCTTCATAAGTCTCCTGACAAGATCAAAGCTGTTGTGAAGGCTCCCGCTCCGGATAATGTATCCCAATTGAGGTCGTTTCTAGGGTTGATTAACTATTACCATAAGTTTCTGCCAAATTTATCCACGGTGCTGCACCCGCTGAACGCTCATTTGCAGAAGGGAGTACCATGGAAGTGGAGCGAGGACTGTAAGAGGGCCTTTCGCGAAAGCAAGGCATTGATCACCTCAGAGGAAGTGTTGGCTCACTTCAACCCAACGCTGCCTATTCGTTTGGCTTGTGATGCTTCTCCATATGGTATTGGGGCAGTACTCTCACACAAGTTGCCAAATGGCCAGGAGAGGCCAGTTGTGTTCGCATCCAGATCATTGACCTCCGTTGAGCGCAACTCTGCTCAGATAGATAGGGAGGCTCTCAGCCTTGTGTGGGGAGTAAAGAAGTTTAATCATTACCTGCAGGGCCAAAAGTTTATGCTTCTGACAGACCACCAGCCGTTGGTATCCATTTTTAACCCTAAGAAGGGTGTTTCGGTGCTGACAGCACAGAGACTCCAGAGATGGTCCCTTTTCCTAGGGGCACATCAATATCAGATAGAATTCAAAGGTACAAAGCAGCATGGTAATGCTGATGGGCTGTCGCGCCTGCCACTACCTACAGAGGAGGAGGCACCGACGGTTGACCCTGTTGAGTTACTTCACTCGAACATCATCGAATGTTTACCAGTCACCAATGCAAGTATTGAAAGAGTAACCAGGAACGACCCGACACTGTCCAGGGTCTACGAAGTGGCAGTGAAGGGATGGCAAGCACATGGTGATCCACTGTTACCGGCATTCTCAGCAAGACGAGAACAGCTGTCCGTCTGTCAAGGAACATTGATGTATGGAACAAGGGTGATTATTCCTCCTAAGTTAAGAGAGAGAGTTCTAAAGGAACTGCATGAAGGTCATCTGGGGGGAGTCAAGATGAAAAGCCTTGCTAGGGCTTATGTGTGGTGGCCGGGTATCGACCAACAGATAGAGGAGCTGACGAAAAGCTGCTCAGGGTGCCAAAAAGTGCAAAATGCACCTCCGATTGCACCGCTGCATCCATGGGAATTGGCCTTCAACCCCATGGCAACGTGTACATATTGATTTTGCTGGTCCTTTCATGGACTCCATGTTTTTAATTGCGGTGGACGCACATTCTAAATGGCCAGAAGTGATTAAGATGACTACCACTACCTCGGAAAAGACGATCGCGGTGTTAAGAACGATATTTGCGAGAAATGGATTGCCAGAACAAATATGTTCAGACAACGGACCGCAGTTCGTGTCAGAAGAATTCCAGAGATTCATGAAGAAGAATGGGGTGAAACATTATACCTCTGCCCCATATCATCCGGCTACAAACGGGTTGGCCGAGAGATTTGTACAAACGTTTAAAAAAGCAATAAAGGCCATGAGCGAAGATCAGATTCCACTACAACACAAGGTGGACAAATTCCTACTGGCATATCGAAACGCCACTCATGCAGTGACAAACCAAAGTCCTGCCATGATGTTCTATAACAGGAGGTTGCAGTCCAGGTTGGACTTGTTAAAACCAAATGTGCGGAGGGAAGTTGAAAACAAACAGTTCCAGCATATAAATAACAAGACCACTCGGAGTTTCGAAATAGGACAACCAGTGTTAGCCCGGGACTATAAAAACGAGAAATGGCAATCTGGAACAATTCGGGCCAGACAAGGACCCCTGATGTACACGGTAGATATTGGTGAAAATGTAATACGGCGTCATGCTGACCAACTGGTAGAATCGAGAACAAGGGTCGAACCCATGGTTACGGCAGAGACAACCGTGGAAGAAGTTAGTGAACCTGAAGCATCTACCTCAGAAGTGAATGTACCTAATGATGATGTCCAATCCATAAGAGACCAACTAGATGAGTCACCCCAACAACGAGAATCAGAGACCCCTGAAAGGCATTATCCAACTCGAATCAGGAGGCCTCCTCAGAGACTGAATCTTTGAACTGTTTTGCATGAAGTTGTATATATGTTATTATGTTATGTTAAATGGGGATATAACTGTTAAGCTAAAAAGGGAGGATTGTGGTGTATGTAACCTGTTCCACCTTAAGAGAACTACTTTAAGAGATGTGCTACTTTCTCTTGGCTGCTGTATACTGTAATACCGGTGGTGACCACACCGGTATATAAGTGTTGTGTAAGGAAATGCTGGGCAGTTCAGCCCTGACCTCCGAATAGTAAAGACCTGTTAAAAGTTATTCTTGTTGTCTGTGTCCAGTGATTGATCCTAACATTAACTGGGACATACAGACTCAACAACCTGCATGACTTTCCAAACCAGGAATTCGTTTTGAATGTCCACTAACTGTGTCTGAAACATCAGCTTTGACTGAACTGGTTACAAAAATCTTTTCTCAACTAAGAAAGGTTGCTGCAAGCTGCCTTTCAGCAGTTTCAGGGAGGGAAACCTTATGCTTGTCACCATTTTGTGTTGGAGATCTTAACGCAGAGTTCATAATTGACATTTTCATCTATATCCTTTATAATAGAGGCAGAGCATGAGCATGAGACAGAGATACACTATAAGGCTACACCAAAGGAAAAGAAGACCAACCTTGAGATATCATTCTCTTCTTCTTAGGCAGTACCTCAGAACCAAAGATGACTTGCTTCCATATTAAAAATGAGTTCTCAGGTGACTGATGAGTCCATTGCGGGACCTACAGTCTCTGTCACAGGTGGGGCAGACTGTGGTTGAAGGGGCGGGTGGGTGGGGTGCTTGGGTTGACGTGCGCTCCTTCTGGTGTTTGTGCTTGGCTTCCGCTTGCTCCCAGCGAAGAGACTCGAAGTATTCGGCACATTCCCGGATGCTTCTCCTCCACTTTGTACCGTCTTGGGACAAGGATTCCCAGGTGTCGGTGGGGCTGTTGCACTTTTTCAAGGAGGCTTTGAGGGTGTCCTTGAAGCATTTCCCCTGCCCACCTGGGGTTCTCTTGCCATGTCGGAGCTCCGAGTAGAGCGCTTGTTTTGGGAGTCTCGTATCGGGCATGCGGACAATGTGACCCATCCATCGGATCTGATCGAGCGCGGTCAAAGCTTCGATGCTGGGGATGATGGCCTGAGCAAGAACACTGATGTTGGTGTGCGTATCCTGCCAATGGATTTGCAGGGTCTTGCGGAGGCAGCGTTGGTTTTACCTCTCCAGTGCTTTGAGGTGCCTGCTGTAAATGGTTCATGTCTCTGAGGCATACAGGAGGGCGGGTATCACTACTGCTCTGTAGACCATGAGCTTGGTGCCGAGTTTGAGGGCCTGGTCTTCAAACACTCTCTTCCTCAGGCAACCGAAGGCTGCACTGGCACACTGAAGGCGGTGTTGGACATCGTCATTGACGTCTGCCCTTGTTGACAGTAGGCTCCCGAGGTATAGAAAGTGGTCCACATTGTCCAAGGCCTTGTCATGGATTTTGATAATCGGGGGGCAGTACTGTGTGGCGGGGGCAGGTTGGTAGAGGACCTTTGTCTTACGGATGTTTAGTGTAAGGCCCATGCTCTGGTATGCTTCGGTGAAGGTGTTAACGATGGTTTGGAGTTCAACCTCCGAGTGTGCGCAGACGCAATCATCGTCTGCTTACTGTAATTCAACGACAGAGGAAGGGACGACCTTGGATCTGGACTGGAGGCGACGGAGGTTGAACAGTTTCCCGTTTGTTCTGTAAATTAGCTCCACTCCAATGGGGAGCTTACTGAGGGTGAGATGGAACATTGCCCCAAGGAAGATCGAGAAGAACGTTGGTGCGATGACACAGCCCTGCTTGACCCTGGTCCATACATGAATTGGATCTGTAGTGGAACCGCTGGTCAGGATCACGACTTGCATGTCGTCGTGAAGCAGACGGAGAATGGTGACAAACTTTTGAGGGCAGGCGAATTTGAGGGGGCACTCCGTAATCCCTCATGGTTGACAGTGTCAAAGGCCATTGTGAGGTCAAAGAAGACCATGTACAGCGGTTGGCTGTATAGTGGGTATCAGTCTACAGATCATGCTACACCCTTGATATTTCAGAAGAGGTCTGATTAAGGAGGCAATATTTATAAAGAGGCATTGAAGGAACTCTGACCCCTGCTCCAAACAGACCTTCAAACATCCTCACAAACACAAGAAACAAAGACTAATTCAGAAGACTGGACATCATGGGGGCAATTTTGCCAGCCGTGGGGCGGAGGGTTTGGAGGCGGGACTGCTGGGAAAATGGCAGAATCTGGGGGCAGGTATCCATCCCGCCCCAACCCACCTCCGTGCCATCTTCCCAGGAGGCAGGTACCCGACCTGCGCCGGGTCCTGTCTCCTCGAGGCGGGAAGGGGATTAATGCCAATTAACTGCTTGTTAACAGGTAGTTAACAGGCAGTTTTTTTGAGAATCCCCATTTTGAGCCCTGAAGTGTGTGCTTCCCAAAGGTTCCTAACTTCGTCAAGGTCAGCGAGGCGGGTCGTTGGTCTGCGGGGGTCGGAGGGGCCGAAACGTCCGGTGTGCAGGTGAGTGATGGGTGCATGTGTGCTGAGGTAAGTGCGTGAGGTGTGTGTAAAGTGTTTTAATAAGTTTTACTTACCTTTACTTCTTCCTGCAGGCTTCTGAGTAGAAGGACTCAAGTTAGAGGACAGATTGTCAGTGTTTGACAGCTTCACAGAGCCATTAAACACTGACATTTCATCTGTCAAAAGCTCTTGACAGATGAAACATCAATCGCTGACGTCACCTATAACTGGCTTTCCCTTAATTGGCCTGCTAAGCCCGCTGGGCGGGCTTTACAAGGTCAATCAAGGGAAAATAGCGTCGGTTGGCCACAAGACGATGGAGGCGGGACTAAAACCCGACAAGTAGGAGTCCTGCCTCCAAAAGTTCCCCATTGACAAAATCCAGCCCCATATCACAAAGTAGTTTGATGGTGCAAATACATATTTACAGCATGTGCTTCTTATTACAACCATCCCTACTTCTGGTGCTTCTCTGTAATGTTCTTCAACTTATACTGGAGCTGCGCTAAGGTGATACCTGAGGGCTATGGATGCCAGCAGTGCTTAACTGCAGTATGTGAGGTAGCTTCATCTGAGGGCTTTGAAAAGCTGAGAAGATTCTTCAGAAAGCTGCCTTGCCTCTTCAAGTGTGTGAGTGGCCCGACCCTGTATCCTGCCACTGAGGTGAGTCGGCATCTGAGGAAACTGGCTGGAAAAGTAACATGAGCTAGAAGGGGTCTTGACTGAGGGGCCATAGATTAAATAGAAGATGAGAACAAGAGAAACTTCTTTGCAGAGAGAGTTGTGAGACTGTGGAATTCATTTTCAGGGTTAGTGGTGAGGGCAGCCCAATTTTGCAAAGAGGGCCACAAACAGGCATTAGATCCTTTGCATATACAAATAGGGAGCCTAACACCTGTTTCAAGCATGGGTGCTGGGTGCCTCTTTCTTTGCCTTTACCAATATGTCATGGTCGCACTTTCAGTGCAGACTGTACACGTGTACTCGTGTACGTCACCTGCCATGTTGGCCGCATGGTGCTCATTTTACAACAATTTCTAGGCCACCATTTCCTCCAACTAGCCATGAGCAATGCCACAGAAGGCTGATTAGGGGCTTTAAAATAGCTCTACCACAAAAATGGTGCTGGTTACAATATTTAAAAAAAATTACGATAGGATCTCACTGAATGGATGAATCAAGATCGGCTGAACAAACTTCCTCAGCAATAACTTTCTTGTGATTTTTGTAAATTACTTCCAGTATTCAAAGGGGTCTAATGGTGTCTAAATTATGAAAGAAGATTTTTCTAAAGTAATTGAATAACTGAAACAGGTTGCCAAATTATAATCAATTAAGTTTAATTAACTGTATAATTCTGGGTTTCTCATGATTCAAGTACTCCAGAAATGTTTGATGTATTAATTTATATAATTCTCATTTTAAGCCAGCATTTTAACTGTACAGAATGTAATTCCAGAAGAAATGAGAAAATATGTGCTTTGAAAATTGTTGCATTAATACAGTTAATTCTTGGCTTAAATTTAAAGCTAAACTGTTAACAGAATCGTGTCCCTCTTAATCTGACAGTTGTGTGAAGAATCTGCCGAGTATGTTTTATTCTTTCATTTTGGTGGGAAACCCTTTGATATAATAGTGCAGAAATTTTGCTATTAGCAAACAACAACAACATCAACTCGCATTTATATAGCGCCTTTAACATAGTGAAACATCCCAAGGTGCTTCACAGGAGCCTTATGGAACAAATTTTGACACCTAGGCACATAAGGAGATATTAGAACAGGTGACCAAAAGCTTGGACAAAGAGGTAGGTTTTAAGGAGCGTCTTAAAGGAGGAGAGAGGGGAAAAAGGCTGAGAGGTTTAGGAAGGGAATTCCAGAGCTTGGGGCCTAGGCAGCTGAAGGCATGGCCACCAATGTTGGATTAAAATCAGGCATGTGAAAGAGGCCAGAATTGGACGAGTGCAGGTATCTCGGAGGCTTGTAGGTTCGGAGGAGGGCACGGCCACGGAGGGACATTGAAAACAAGGATGAGAATTTTAAAAGCAACGTGTTGACGGACCGGGAGCCAATGTAGGCCAGCGAGCATAGGAGTGAAGGGTGAAGGGGGCTTTGTGCGAGCTAGGACACAGGTAGCAGAGTTTTGGAAGACCTCAAGTTTATGTCGGGTAAAAGATGGCAGGCCAGCCAGGAGAGCTTTGGAAGAGTCAAGTCTAGAGGTAACAAAGCCATGGAGGAGGGTTTCAGCAGCAGCTAAGCTGAGGCGGGGGTGGAGTCGGGCGATGTTATGAAGGTGGGAGTAGGTGGTCTTGGTGATGGAGTGGATATGTGGTCGGAAGCTCATCTCAGTATCAAATATGACACCAAGGTTGCGAACAGTCTGCTTCGGCCACAAATAGTCGCCAGGGAGTATGATGGAGTCAACGGCTAGGAAACGGAGTTTGTGGTGGGGACCGAAGATAATGGCTTCGGTCTTCCCAATATTTAGTCGAGGAAGTTTCCAGTACTGGATGTCAGACAAGCAGTGAAACAAATCAGAGACAGTGGAGGGGTCAAGAAAAGTGGCGGTGAGGTAGAGCTGGGTGTTGTCAGCGTACATGTGGAAACTGATGTTGTGTTTTCGGATGATGCCGTCGAGGGGTAGCATGTAGATGAGAAATAGGAGGGGGCTGAGGATAGCTGGATATTGTGGGAGTGGAAAGAGAAGCCATTGCAGGTGATTCTCTAGCTACGATTAGATCGATAAGAATGGACCCAGGCGAGTGCAGTCCCACCCAACTGGTCGCCGAAGGAGAGGCCTTGGAGGAGAATGGAGTGGTCAACCATGTCAAAGGCTGCAGGCAGGTCTAGCAGGATGAGGAAGGATAGCTTACCATGGTCACAGTCACATAGGATGTCATTTGTGACTTTGATAAGGGCTGTTTCAATATTGTGGCAGGGGCGGAATCAGGATTGGAGGGATTCAAATATAGAATTGCAGGAAAGGTGGGCAAGGATTTGGGAAGCGACATCACCCTGAAGAACGTTGGAGAGGAAAGTTACTATAGTTACTATAGCTGAAATATAATAGAAAATACATATTTCTGTATAATAGAAAATACATATTTCTCAACTTTTCCAGCTATATAGTGATTTTTGAAAATCTAATTTCAATCCATATAATATCACATGGAATTTTCTCCACCGATCTTGCTGATGGGAAGTTGAGCCCAAATTTCCTATGGAGCTCATTTGCCTATGTCAGGATGTAAAAACCGGCATAAAGCAAATTTAGCGATACTATCTTGCATTCTAATTTCTACATTCTAAATGGCTGGACAGAGGCTTAAATTAATGGTTTTTTTAGTCATGTCCTTATAAATATGATCAAAACTATACAGCTGTATGCTAACATTTTGACTTCTTCATACGTGTCTTTAAATAATCAAACTTGCTATTTAATTAAACTTAGTTCTTCACTATTTTTTGTCCTTGCTAAGTGTGACTATTTCAGGAAGCCTAAATGTGAAATCCAATGGTGCCCCACATGTCCCGTTACAGAGCAACGTTATGTAGCGTACAACAAACCACCATCCTACAGGTCACTCTTTCTGGGCTGCATTGCAGGAAGCCAGGCAATGTAATTGTTGCTTGAGGACTCCAATGGTCTGCTCGATGAGGGCTCTGGTTGACCCATGGATCTGATTCTAGTGCAATTCGTCTGCCGAGTGCAAGATTGTGAGAGGAGTCAAGAGGCAAGTGTGCAGGAGATAGCCCTCTTTCGAATTTTGCCAACATCTCACTTGCTGTGCAGGGACAAAAAGAGGGGCGTGGGGGGGTTGATAGAGGATTGACGCTATATAAAATCATCATGGCAGCTTCCAAGTAAGCAGGCACAGACCTGCATGATGCGCTGCAGGTCATCAGACACCAGTTGCACATTAATAGTCTGGAAGCCCTTGTGACATGTGAAGGCAGAAGAGCATGCAGTGTGACATGTGTACAGTCAATGAGGCCCTGGACTTGAGAGAAGCCTGAAATATGTGCGAGCCCTACAGTCCAAAGCTGCTGCTTCCAGCTGTCCTTGGGGAGAGTAATGATTGTGTTCGCTCTGGCAAACATGGCATCAGTCACCTTCTTAATGCAAGCATGAACTACAGACTGACTGATGTTTCTGATATCCCCTGTGGCAGTCTGGAAGGAGCCAGGGGCAAAGAAATTTATGGCTGCAGTCACCTTGACTCCAACAGGCAATTGCTGTGCTAGCTTTGGCAGCGGGTTGCACGTCTTGTTGCAGGAGGTGACACAACACAGTCACACCCTCCCTGGAGAAGTGAAGCCTCCTTACGGACTGCTGCGCAGAGAACTACAGGTATGTTGTCCTGGGTTCATTAACTTTGTTGACTTCAGGAATAATCTCATGACTGGAGCCATGTGCTTTACTGATATGTATTGGCATTATTATGACTTATACAACACTCCAAGCTCCAGTAAAGCAGGAGGGGTTTTAACTGTTTAGATTTTTTAATAATTGTTTTTGTTTACAAGATATATTTATAGTAATGTATAATCAGTGAAGGATGTGCTTCACAGAATCTATAATTTCACAAAGTATTTCATAGTGATAACAAAGGCTATTTAAAGGAGCAAAATTCTGTAGTGTATTTTACCATGTTTATAACAGAGAAGGCTGCAGTTGTAGTGTGGTTATTAATTTGTATTGGTTAGTATGCTACAAAAACATTGATCCCAATCTTGACAGAGGAAAGCTGCGTAGGCAGTTTGGGGGTGGGGGCGGTGGGTGGGACAGCTTGGTGGAGCTTTGGTCGGGAAACCCGGAATTTTGCCTCAACAGCGTGCGTGGTTTTTCTTTAACTAGATCCCTGCCCGGAAGTCAGCCTGATTAACAGGTTTGGCTTCCATTCGGGCGGGGAACACCTGCTGCGATCTCCGCCTCCAGGGCATCCTCTATAACTTTGTAGTGCACATATTGCTTCCTCAGGTTTGTTTCATTTCGTCATGTTTAACATGGTTATTTTAGAATGGATTTGATCAAACTGGATGTGTTAAATACCATTCAGTCAAGTCTTTGGCCCCGATTTTCTGCCAGCCGTTTGGCGGCTTTTCAGGCAGCCGGGGGCTGAAAATCGACGAAATAGGGGGTCGCGACCCGCCCCTGCCTGATTCCCCGCCCTGTCCGACTTTCGGACCGACGTTTCTCCGTGAGCCGCTCCAGTCTCGCCCGCCGCTGGCGGGACTGGCCATCGGGACTGGACGTCAGCAATTATTGGCATGTTTAATGCCATTTTAGGGTGCCCTTGCGATTTTCAGGGGTTACCCACGCTAAACACATCTGCGGGGAACCCCGCTGATGAAACCTGGCGTGAAGCTTGCCGGCTTGCTTGCTGTCAGCTGCAGGTCATTCGGGAAAGCTGCGATTTAAAGGGACAGCATTTGTATGTTGAAGGACCTTGTTGTTGCAGGTTTGGGGCTACTTCTTCAAGGCTTAGGCACAGCTGTGGAAGGTTGGAGCCTCACACACTTCTCCAATGTGATCTCCTGGGAAGCCCCTCTCGCCACCCTCACTCAGCGCTTCCTCAGCGGAGGCATCTACGAGAAGCATGGGATGCCTTTTTTTCCTTCCCTTCTTGCCATTAGAGGATCTCCAGCAGCAGAGGCGGCAGCAGCAGAACCAGGAACAGCAGGATGCGCACCAGGAGCACCAGGCTGCTGCTCACTCACCTGAAGCTGCACAGGCCAGAAGGGGCCAGCGCTTGGAAGTGGCTTGAGAGCACCTTGCTGCGCTTGAGGGGGCCATGGGGACCCGTATCTGCACTGGCAGTCCTACTCAGAAGGACTTCCATGAAGGTCTGGTTTCTCTGTTCAATAGATGGCCAACGCTCCTCAAGAGATGTCATTCTCTTGTGAGCACTCACCATGTTTTCCGTACCCTGGCGAGTTATCTCCTCCATGGAGGTTGCCAACCTTTCCATGGTGATGCGTTCATGCGCCAATGACTCCACAAAGGCTCTGCTCATGGTCGCTATGGACTCCTCCATTCACTCCACACTCGCAGCGACCCTGGAGACAAAACCTGCCAGAGACTCCTGCATCTGTGCATGGAGATCCATCACCTCTTCTCTTGCGGGTGGACCCAGAGGCAGAGGGTCGACACGCAGCGCAGCTGAGCTGAGCTTGCAGAGTCCTGCACCCTCTGACGAGGACTCTCCACTGCTGTTCCTGTCTCCAGAATCTGCTGAGGCTCACTTGTGAGCTGTGAAACACCAGGTGACAACACAACTCTATGTCCCGAAGGTCCCCCCGTAGTGTGAGTGTCTGCAATGGTGCTGGGTGCGCTTACTTCTGCTGACGCTGCGCCCTCAGAGGTTGGAGCTTCCTCTGAGGAGTCTGGCTGCACAGCCTCTTCCTCCTCCACAGTGGAGACGGGGGCTCTGGATGGTCCTGTGGGGGAGTAGAGGAAGGAGTTAGAGATGTGATGCCAAGGTTACATGTACATTTGAGTTGACATCTGCTGACACTTGCATCCATGCAGCCTTGGTCTCAGTGGGAGGCCTCTTCCTGCTTGATCTAGGGAAGAGGACCTCCCTGTGGGCCCTAACCCCATCCAATAATGCCTACAGTGAAGCTTCATCGAATTTGGAAGCAGTTCGCTGTCTGGCACTGGCCACAGCTGCTGAAGGCTCCTCTGCCATCCTGCATGGTTCACTTGGAAGCCAACAGAGGAAGCAATGCTTGCTGTGGACCTTGAAAGCACCACAAATGATGACATCATACTGTGGGCTTCCTGACTGGAAATGGACAATTAGCAAGGCTGCCCACATGCTGGAAATTAATTGGCCACTTGAGGGAAAATTGCATGCAGCTGGCTGACCCATTTTTTGTGTGTCAGAATCCCACATTCGGGGGAATCCGACCATTTCCCACACAATCCACAAAATCAGGCCCTTTGATTCTGTAGATCAGTTCAGAGGAAGAAGCTCATCATTTTAGAATACCATCCCTATCCTCTTCCCATTACAGTATCTAACTATTTGTTAAGTGTCTCTTAAATGAGTTCAGTAGCCTGGTTCCTATCATTCTTCCTGGCAACCCTTTCCCAACTGATGTAAAGAAATGCTGCCCCCTATTTACTCATAATTAATCACCATGCCACTTAATTAAACAATTAATTGCAATTTGGACCTCCTATTGGTTCCCTTTGCTAGCTATCAGCACGCAATTAGCTTATCAGTAATTATGGAGATAATCCATATATCATTATGGCCACACTTGCTGTTGCAAACTATACTGTCATTGGAACTGATAATTAACAGTTATTAATAATTGAAGAGATCGCTAGTAACAATGACAGAAACACTATAGATTTGCAACCAAGCTTGTATCTGATGATCCTGTACTGGATGTGGCTCATTAATTAGAAGGATCTGCAAAAAAAGACAATTTTTTAACCAGTTTTTCAAATAATAATTGGCTTTCCTCCCTTGTGTTTGTGAACAAAAGATCTAGTTACTGTTAATTAGGTAACTAAAGAAACAGGAGGCGGCATTCAGTACTTGCCAGTGAACATAGCCTGAACTTATTCTGATACACAAAGTAATTTGGATTAAATAGACTGTGACATCTGTGACCATCTCATTTCCCTTCATGAACTACTGAAAAGGTCATTCAGAAACATGAGAACATGTATTTGCTTGAATCATTGAATGAATTCAGACAAATTCCACAACACTGAAGTATTCCAAAATGCTCGACAGTGAGAAGCACACTAAAAGCCTGAGAAATCAAACCAAGCTACTTTTTTTGCCAAAGTCTGCCGAGTTTTCCCAGAGACAATGAACCACAATTTACAGTTTTCCCGGATGTGTTTTGTTTCTGTTCAGTCCCCTGTGACATTTTGTCTGCCTCTGATGAAGTACTCAACACTTCCACTCACCTAACTCTATAAATAACGTATATTGTACCAGGAATATTTGTGATTTACACAAAAACATATTCCATTTAAAAGTACAGTATTTGATATCTCATAAACATTGTGTGAGATTTACTGGTGTGTACAATTTTTCAAACATTTCCACTTATTATTCAAAGTGGGCTTGTATACAATTGTCCATTTCCTGTCTTCTAATTCCATTTGGTGGGTAGTGACTGGAAAATGGACAAATTAAGTAGAATTCCACTTCAATTTCCCCCTCATGAATGTGAGTAAATACCTTGATTGTACTGATCTCCTTTATATGGCCTAACTAGCATTGAGAACATGCTAGGAATTAAAAGCATGAACCCTTAACCTATTGCTCTATAACGCAGCACCTCAGTAAAGCAACTTTACTCTGAACCTTTTCAATATTTCTTTACTTGCAATCTCTTGTTTTCTGTCATTTCCAATGATTCTGTACCAAAACTGAATGATGCCATTGTATTCCTTTTACATAGAAACACAGAAGATAGGAGCAGGAGTAGGCCATTTGGTCCTTCGAGCCAGCTCCGCCATTTAATGAGATCATGGCTGATTTAACTCTTGGTTCTTGTGATATCCGAGTGGTAAGGTCCGAAACTAAGAGAAGCGAGTTCTTAGGCAGAAAACCCAACTGTTTAATTCTACGGTGTGGCAGAGAAACATCTCTTACAGGCTGCAAGCAAAACACAGTATTTCTAACTGCACAATGCAAGATGGAGGATTCACCTCTGAGTCATACCCATAATGCAATGCCACATTACCATACTAACTGGTGTACCAGGATATTACCTTAAACACTGGTGAATATGAGCCCTTAATCTTTGGCTCCATCTGGTAGATAACTTAAACATTGCATCCCAGATTACTATAGTTCTTATACAATTCATGAAATATTTTGACTGCATACACACACATAATGGATACTTGTGTACTTGCTTATTCTCCAAGTAAGATAATTATCATACCTGTAAATGGTAATGTCACATTTGAGTTAGCAAGATCTTAATTAAGTAATTTCTCCATATTGCAGCCAAAAATGCAGATACATATATGGGCCAGATTTTCCTGGGGAATTGTGCCATTGTAATGCTGCATCTGTGTCACAGGAAACCTTGAACACCGCAAAAGAAAGGAAATTATGGAGTAAGTGACTTAATCCATTAATTATGCTATTCCCTATTTTCCACCGTTACCCTCACCAAAAACAGTTAGAAGGTCATTATCATAACTCCGCCACCAGTAAAATCAATGATGATTGCGATTTTCCTGCTTTTAGGCCAGTTATCACACTGCCAACACATTACAAGCATAATATGGTGAAAAAATGGCAGCTGCCACTCTTCCACCAGCTGATGGCGGGTCCCATGGCAGCCGCCATTTTGAGAGGGCCGGCAGTGCTGTTAATAAAATCACTGGCCCTGGAAATGTAAATAACGGGGAGCAGGGACGTAAATCGGCGTGCAACGCTAACAACGTCACATCAGCAAACTTGGACCTTAGTGCAGATTTCAGCGCTGGATCCTAAGCTCGCCATGAAAACCCAGCATTCAGCAGACTGACAGAGGTGCTGTCAGCACATCTTAAAGGAACGCACACATCTTTCAGGTAAGTTTGCCTTTAAGTTTTTGAACTGCATTTTTTAATTTTATTGAAGTAGTGGCTTGCTACAATACATGTTAAAAGTTTTTTAAGTGTGCAGGAAGTGCTGCTGGATGATTGCAAGGCCTCGGATGGTAAAGGAAGGTCTCTGCAATGCTTCAAATACTCAGTAGGTCAGGCAACATCCATGGAGAGAGAAACAAAGGTCACATCTCAGGTTGAGATGCTGCCTGACCTGCTGAGTATTTCCAGTATTTTATGCTTTTATTTCAGATTTACAGCATCCACTCGCAGAGGGAAGAGGAAGATGCAAAAGAGGAGGAAGCAGGAGAGGAGGAAGCAGAAGGAAGGATGCAACCCAAACAGCCCCTTTCTGGTCAGGATATCTGGGATCACAACCCCAATTCCCCTTTGTTGAGAATAACTTATCTCTAGTACTTTCAAATTATCAGAAAGAAGAAAGAAAGAAAGACTTGCATTTATATCGCACCTTTCATGACCACCGGACATCTCAAAGCACTTTATAGCCAATGAAGTACTTTTGGAGAGTAGTCACTGTTGTAATGTGGGAAACGTGGCAGCCAATTCTGCACACAGCAAGCTCGCAAAAACAGCAATGTAATAATGACCAGATAATCTGTTTTTGTTATGTTGATTGAGGGATAAATATTGGCCAGGACTCAAGGAATAACTTCCCTGCTCTTCTTCAAAATAGTGCCATAGGATCTTTTGCTTCCACCTGAGAGCAGACGGGGCCTCAGTTTAACGTCTCATCTGAAAGACGGCACCTCCAACAGTGCAGCTCTCCCTCAGCACTGCACTGGAGTGTCAGCCTAAATTTATGTGCTCAAGTCCCTGGAGTGGGACTTAAACCCACAACCTTCTGACTCAGAGGCGAGAGTGCTACCCACTGAGCCACAGCTGACAGGATTGAGTGCAAACCAATATGGTGGTGATATTGTGTTTAATAGGTGTTTAAGATGGAATATAAGACACTAGTTATAAGCAAAAACATATGACCGTGACAAGTAGCTGGTACCAGTCCCGATTGGACAGACGGCTGGCTTGCATGAACAGCTCCTCTTCCTCTCTCTTCCTGAATTGCCCAAGAGTGTTAGACCGAAGTCAACATTAACTCCGCACTCAGGATTCCTTTCTGCACCGTCTGTCCTAGGGGCTTTCCAGGGCTCTCTTTATTCTTTTCTTAGGGGTGGACCTGGGATAGAATATTGACAAGACCATTTAATCTATAAGGGTTCCTCTTAAAACAAGGTGCCCAATGGTTTGTCGAGTTCTTTGTCTAAACCATGCAAAAAGGTCAACCCTCCTGTTACCTTCCACCTGTCAGGGGTCCTTTTTAGCCATTACACATAGTTTCTGTACCTAGCCAATCATGGCCTTACAGCATTTTGAGGACTGTTTTTCCCTTAACTCATCCGGCCCTTTCCTTCCAAAGCTAGAGTCTCTTATCTCATCCTGTCTTGTCCTCCCCAGCCTGGAGTCAGCAACCAGACATACCAAGTTCGGCCTTCAGACTCCTTCAGTCAGAGGCCCCATTGTTGGTACTGCTTGTTATCAATTATTTATGTTCATGCAGCTAGCCGTGCAAACTAACTATTTCATTTCATTATCAGACTATTGTACCATGAAATGAATCATTAAATTCCCAAAGATATCCTCTATTCTATGCCCTTATACTAATTAACTTCTATATATCTTCGCAAGCAGTTCTGTTAAACAAACTCCAATTCCTAACTTAGCATTATAAAATGGTTATTAGTAATAATGGGAGAAACATAGGTTGGGCCTTAGATGGCCAAATTAAAGATACATTAAACAAAGTCAAAATCCTAACTTACAAACAGCAGACAGCTAGCCTGGGATGCAAGGCCATATGGAACTGCCCCTGTGTGGGATGTCATGCATGTATCCATCTAATCTAATACCAGTCTGAAGACACTGGCCTGGATTTTGCCAACGGGGGCAGGCTGGGTAAGTGTCAGGTGGTCGGTGGTTCTCGACCCCACCTCTGATGTGATTCGTGACAATTGGCCGATTTTCCCCTAATTGAGCACTTGATTTCCAGCGTGTGGAAACCCCTGGCCCAATGGGTCTTTTCTTACAGAAACTTGCCTCCGATTATGTCATCTATGCAGCTGGATTTAATGCCTGCAAGCAGCCTTGCTTCTTTTTCAACCTTACAAATTTATGACCATTCTTCTGAGGGATACCTTCTGCAAGTATATTCAGCACTAGACCAAAGTGTGCACCAAGATTCGATGAGGCCTCCCTCCAAGCTCTGGTGGAGGGAGCAAAAGCAAATAAGGAGGTGCTCTTTCCTTCCTCAGGGAGGAAAAAGCCTCCACAACAGACTAAAGCTGTGAGGCTGCAAGTGGCACAGGAGGTCAATGCTATTTCTATGTGCAGCAGAACCTGGTTGCAGTGCAGAAAGAGGTTTCATGACCTTTTCCGCACAGGAAAAGTGAGTATTACATTCCCATTACCCTCAATCTGATCCCCATCGCCTCTCATCACCAGCACTCTGCTTTGCAAACCTCCTCCTGCACATCCCACTTCACCCTTACATCCCTGCACCCTTACCCATTCCCTCTCTCTCAATGTTCACATTCACTTAACTATTCGACTATGCAGCCCGCACACACCCCATCACTGTGATGCAATGACAACAACTTACAACACACAGGGAGGGCCCTTGGTTTTGGCACCTCACTCCATCTTTGTCTCCTTCTAAGCACCTATGCTATGGATTCTCTACACTCACTCCTTCATTCTCACTCAAACTCCACTTGTGTCCCTCATTGCAAGAAAAGAGAGCCCACAATAAGAGGGAAAGGGCGAGGACAGGAGGAGGGTCACCCTCAATAGCCCAGCTCACCAATGCAGAGCAGGCAGTCCTGAAGATCGTGGGAGTGGAGGAGGATGCGCAAGTGGGAGACGGACAGATGGGCGCATCACAGCAAGCTGGTAACAGAATAGTTTTGCATCTCTCTCATTGACATTGCATGAGTGACTGATAATGATTCTGATGCTCTAACAGATTGACTTATGATCATCGGCACAATTCAATGTGCATGCTGTAATGTATGTACCTTTAAGGGGAGAACTACTTTTTACAGCTCCTGTATACTGTAGTACTGGGAGTGGCCACACCTGTATATAAACCCTGAGTAGTGATCTGTACAGTTAGTTCTAGAGTAACCCTCATTCAGTAAACACCTGTTTAATCATTCCCTGCAGTCTGTTGTCTGATTATTGAAGGACACAACATTAAGATACACGGATCTAACATTGGCGACGAGCAGATTCGAACCTACCTGCAACTCTGCATCACCTCCCAGGGATTCGCTCCTGGAGAACAGTGGAAGAAGGTCGAGTCCAGAAGCACGGGCGTCGACCACGGGCAACCACCCAGTCATCCAGCGGAGATTTGAGCATCGCAGGGGAGGCTGTCGAGAGCCAGGCTTGGCTTTCCAGTCACGGTGGTCCAGCGAAACGGGCTGGCAACAGGTACTGCGCAGACCATTCCCGGACAGTGACGGGCTAGAGCACGACCGAGTGGCACAGAAAAAGGCCGAGCAGCGTCGACGGGGGAGAGAGAGAGGGCAGAGCGCACAGGGTGCAGCTGGTGTTCAGGACCAAGCGGCGTCAACGGGGGAGATAGACAAGAGAGAGCAGGGCACAGCCGGTGTTCAAGGGCCGAGCAGCGTCAACGGGGGAGAGAGGCGCGCAGGAAAACGCGCAGAGTGCAGCCGGTGTTCAAGGGCCGAGCAGCGTCAACGGGGGAGAGAGGTGCGCAGGAAAACGCGAGGCGCTGCCATTGCCACGAGGACCGCAGAGAGCGGCATTAGCAGCAGCGCAGGAGCAGCGCACGAAACCCACAGGGCGTCGCCATTTGCCACGAGGACCGCCGAGAGCGGCGTTGGCAGCAGCACGGGAGATGCCACTTTAAGCCACAGCGGGGAAGAAAAGAAAGCGCGGGAGGCGGCATTTTAAGCCAGTCTAACCACACCCAAAAATGCCGAAGAGTGGCAGTATCACAGCGTTCGACAATGAAGTCGAAGATTGGATGACACATGTTGAATGCATAGAAGTATACTGCAAGGCGAATGAAGTGCCAGATGACAAGAAAGCGCTGGTATTGTTGAATTCAATGGGTGCCAAAATGTATGGCTTACTACGAAACTTAGTAACCCCAGAGAGGCCAGTAGAAAAGGATTTAGAAAACATAGTGTCAATCCTACAGGACCACTAAAACCCCACACCGCTGCTGATAGCAGAAAGATTTAAGTTTCACAAAAGGAACCAGCATAAAAATGAAAGTAATGCTGAGTATTTAACGGAACTGCGCAAGCTATCGAAACACTGCCAGTTTGGAACGGGACTAGCAGATACTTTAAGGGACAAGTTTGTGTGTAGGCTTCAAAGTGAAGGAACCCAGAAACAGCTTCTATCAGAAAAGGATCTTACGCTGGACAAGGCTTTCAGCATTGCAGTATCACACGAAGCAGCAGCACGGGGCGCTGCAGAGATACAACGGAGACCGCAAGAATATGGCACAAATGAAATGCCATACGGAACAGTGAAGTGCTATCGCTGCAGCAGAATAACACATGACCATAATGATTGCTGGTTCAAGGACAAAGTGTGCAGACAGTGTGGAAAAGTAGGACACATAGCAAGAGTCTGCTGGTCAGCAAAGAAAACCAGCAGCAAGAAATCTCCACAGGAGAAGTACAAGAAGGTACATAAGGTGATGGAGAGTAGTTCAGACAAACAGAAGAGCGATACAGACTCCGGAAGCAAGGAGCTGGGTTGTCTGAAACTACATAATGTGATCAAAACGGATGATCACCAAACTATCTGGGTCATGCTCAAGATAGCAGGAGTCCAAGTGAAAATGGAATTGGACACAGGATCAGCCCTAACAGTCATAAACCGAAGGGACTACAAGCGGCTATTCTCACATAAACCCTTGAGAGATACAAAGATTGTCTTGAAGATGTACACGGGGCAAAAAGTCTACTCCAAAGGAAAAATAAGGGTGACCGTTATATATAATGGCAAGGAAACACCAAAAATGGACTTTTATGTATTGCCAGATGGAGGACCACCACTACTAGGACGTGAGTGGATCCGAAAGATACAGCTAGATTGGCATTCCATACAGGCACTGACTGTGTCTGACAAAAAGGATAACAACGTCACACCTGGACGACTGTCAAAGATCCTAACTGACGCAAAAGAAGTGTTCCAGGAGGGACTCGGAACACTAAAAGGCATAACAGCGACGATTAAAATTTGAGAAAACGCAAACCCAAATTTTTTTACCTTATGCGATCCGCCCAGCCATCGAAGCAGAGCTGGAGAGTCTGGAACATTCAGGTGTACTGTCCAAGGTAGACAGGAGCGAGTGGGCTACACCCATCGTCCCTGTGATGAAAAAGTCGTTGAGCAGCACGCCTGGGGAACCAAGGAAGGTTCGCATCTGTGGGGACTTTAAGGTAACAGTGAACCCGGTCCTTCACACCGTACAATATCCACTTCCGCGGATTGAAGATATTTTCGCCTCGCTAACTGGAGGGAAACACTTCACTAAGATTGATCTGGCCCAGGCGTATCTGCAAATGGAGGTAGAAGAAGCATCAAAAAAATACCTCACAATCAACACCCATAAAGGTCTCTGCCAATACAACCGTCTGGTATTCGGGGTAGCACCAGCTCCGGCTATTTGGCAGAGGGCAATGGAACAAGTCCTGCAAGGGATCCCAGGGACCCAGTGTTATTTGGACGACATCCTGGTCACGGGCGAAAATGACAGTGATCGCCTTGCCAACCTGGAGCAGGTGCTCACTACATTGCAGGAATATGGGCTCCGAGCTAACCGCCCCAAATGCGAGTTTTTTAGAAAACAGATCTCGTATTGTGGCCACGTTATCGATAAAGAGGGGTTAAATAAGTCCCCAGAGAAGATTGAGGCAGTAGTCAAGGCTCCAGCACCGGAAAATGTGTCACAACTGAGGTCGTTCTTCGGGCTGGTAAACTACTACCATAAGTTCTTGCCAAATTTGTCTACAATACTACACCCACTGAACACCCTACTGCAAACTGGGGTGCCATGGAAGTGGAGTGACGAATGTAGACGAGCTTTCCAGAAGAACAAAACACTAATCACATTGAAAGAGGTATTGGCCCATTACAACCCGGCATTACCAATTCGGTTGGCATGTGATGCGTCACCCTATGGCATTGGAGCGGTGCTGTCGCACAAATTCTTGGACGCTCAGAGAGGCCAATAGCCTTTGCGTCACGATCACTAACCTCAGCCGAGCGTAACTATGCCCAGATTGACAGGGAGGCCCTCAGCCTAATGTGGGGAGTGAAAAAGTTCAGTCACTATCTGCACGGGCAGAAGTTCACCTTGCTGACTGACCACCAACCACTTGTCTCCATCTTTAATCCAAAGAAGGGCGTTCCGGTGATGACTGCGCAACGGCTACAAAGATGGTCCCTTTTTCTAGGGGCGCACCAATATGAAATAGAGTATAAGGGCACGAAACAGCATGGAAACGCTGATGGACTATCACGCCTGCCACTGCCTACTGCGGAGGAAGAACCAGCAGTGGATCCTGTCGAAATATTTCATTCGACTACAATTGAATGCTTGCCAGTAACTAATGCTGGTATAGAGAAGGAGACCCGAAATGACCCGACACTGTCTCAGGTATATGATTTGACGGTGAAGGGATGGCCAGCACATGGCGACTCACTGTTGCCAGCATTCTCATCCAGAAGAGAACAGCTGTCAGTATGCCAGGGGACCTTGATGTGTGGATCCCGAGTGGTAATTCCACCCAAGTTAAGGGAGAGAGTGCTCAATGAGCTTCACGAAGGTCATCTGGGAGGGGTGAAAATGAAAAGACTTGCTAGGGCTTATGTGTGGTGGCCGGGGATCGATCAGTAAATCGAGGACCTGACAAAGAGCTGCTCAGGATGCCAGAAGGTCCAAAATGCACCACCACATGCCCCTCTACACCCATGGGAGTGGCCCTCATCTCCATGGCAACGGGTGCATATTGATTTTGCTGGTCCATTCATGGACTCAATGTTTTTAATAGCTGTGGATGCGCACTCAAAATGGCCTGAGGTGATCAAAATGTCCTCCACCACCACAGAGAAAACTATTGCAGTCCTGCGGACCATTTTTGCTAGGAACGGCTTGCCAGAGCAGATTTGCTCTGATAACGGACCACAGTTTGTGTCCGAAGAGTTTCGAAGATTTATGAAAAGGGATGGGGTAAGGCATTACACATCCGCCCCGTATCATCCAGCCACAAATGGATTGGCTGAGAGGTTCATACAAACCTTTAAGAAGGCAATAAAGGCTATGTACAATGATAACATTCCGCTGCAGCACAAGGTGGACAATTTCCTGTTCGCCTACTGGAATGCGACACATGCAGTCACCAACCAGGCCCCAGCCATGATGTTCTTTAACCGAAGGTTAAGATCTCGCCTGGATTTGCTCAGACCAAACGTACCAAGAGATGTTGAGAGTAAGCAATTCCAGCACATCCATGAGAAGCCAACAAGGAGCTTCAATGTAGGGCAACTAGTCTTGGCCCGCGACTACCGAACAGAAAAATGGCAGCCAGGAACGATATGCACACGGCAGGGCCCACTAATGTACACAGTGGACGTTGGGGAGAGCATCATGAGACGCCATGCTGACCAGATCCTAGAGTCACAGGAACAAGTCAACCCCATGCCTCGCCCATACGTACCTGGTGATGAACCCAACGTACAGGTTGCATCTACCCCAGAAACAGTAGCATCGGAAGCTGATGAACCAACCGACGACAGGGGGCCGGAATCGCCTCCGCACCAAGAGCAAGACACTCGGGAAAGGCGCTATCCAGAAAGGATCAGGAAGCCTCCCCAATGACTGAATTTATAAATAGACTATTTTCAGCTAATGTTGCATGTTAAAAGTGTTAATTGTAATTAGTTTCATATGTAATTGTTAAATGAGTGTTAGGTACTGTTAATCTAAAAGGGGAGGAATTGTAATGTATGTACCTTTAAGGGGAGAACTACTTTTTACAGCTCCTGTATACTGTAGCACCGGCAGTGACCACACCTGTATATAAACCCTGAGTAGTGATCTGCACAGTTAGTTCTAGAGTAACCCTCATTCAGTAAACACCTGTTTAATCGTTCCCTGCAGTCTGTTGTCTGATTATTGAAGGACACAACATTAAGATACACGGATCTAACACATGCAACCTTTATCTCACATCTCTAACTCTTTCCCTTACTCCCCCACAGGACCATCGAGAGTCCCCATCCCCATTGTCCAGGAGGAACAGCCTGAGCCTGAAGACTCATCAGAGGAAGCTGCAACCTCTGAGGGTGTAACGTCAGCAGAATTCAGCGCACCCCGTACCAGCACCAGCGCAGACACTCACACATCGGTGGGACCTTCGCAAGATAGAGTAGTGTTGTCACATGGTATACCACAGATCACAAGTGAGCATCAGCAGATGGTGGAGACAGGGACAGCAGTGGAGAGCCCTCATTTGAGGGTGCAGGCCTCTGCCAGCTTGGCTCAGCTGCAAGTCGACCCTGTGCCTCTGGGTCCATCCAGAAGGAGAGCGGCGCTGGAACTCCAGGAACAGGTACAGGAGTCTCTGGCAGGTTTTGTCTCCAGGGTCGCTGCGAGTGTGGAGCAAATGGAGGAGTCCATCGCGAACATGAGCAGAGCCTTTGTAGAGGCATTGGCGCATGAACGCATCACCACAGAAAGAATGGCAACCTCTGTGGAAAGGATGGGTTGAGGTAGCGCTCAGTCAAGGTGGGGAGAGGGGTTTCCCAGGAGGTCACACTGGAGATGGGTGTCTGTCTCCAAACTTCCACAACAATGAATAGGCCTGCTAAAAGTTCCCCCAGACCTGAAACAACAATGTTCTGCCACCTGCAAGTGGTCATTGGTGAAAATTCCTTTTTAACAGTGGAGCTGCAGCTGTTAGTAAGCAATCCACTTGTGAGACCGCCAGCATTAACTGGCATGTTCCAGAAGAGACGTGCAGCAGGGGGGAAATGTGTTAAATTCAGAAAGGCCTCTCAAAATGGGATTAAAGAAGCAATTAAGTGGTTGTTAAGGGCCTTAAGGGCCTATCCCGCCTCTTGGAGGCAGGATGGAAATGGGGTCTGAAACCACAAATGTGGGAAAATTGCTCAGAGACGGGATGGAGGCGGGATCAGATCTGCCCGCCATTTTTTTCGATTTTAACACCTCACACACCTCCAAACCCACCTCCTCGGGCCTGGGAAAATCGAGCCCACTTTGTCTCAAGTCCTAATACAAGTTTCCAGGAAAATGAAACTTAACTTCCAGTAAAACACAACTTATACAATAACCCCTTACTTGTCTCAAGCTCTAATACAATCATTTCAACACAGTATCATTCACGTCAAAATTTCATTCACATAACCATATTTTCTAGGTATCCCTAATTTCTAACACCTTTCAACATTTGTCCCACACCTTACCTTCCCTCTGTTATTGACCATCACAGCCTCCTCTTGGCCAAAATGTTGAAATAAAAGCCACCACAAAGCAACCTTTCCAATCCAACTTTATAAATCTATCTATCCAATATGATATCAAGAAATCAACTGATCACCCTTATGCATTCTCTTAGTGACTCTCTTGTGTTTACCTTTGCCTAGCCTACTGATGTTACGCAGTGCTGACGTTCAGTGGGGGACACTGCAAATGGCCTTGCTGGTCTTGAGAAGCTGATGGCTGTGAGTGTGAAATCGAGTGATGGTGTTTCTTCTTCTCCTCTTCCTCCTCCTCTTCCTCCTCCTCTTCCTCCTCCTTCCTTCTTCTCTCCCTCTTCTTGGTCACACACTGGCTAGGCAGGCTGTATTTCTTGGGTGTGTGAAATGAGGAAGGCACAAGAGTGGAGTTGTGGTGACAGGAGGGTGGGAAAGCAAGAGGGGCATGCGAGAAGGAGGATAACGTCTGAGGATACCAGCATCTTATATCCTTTCAACCCCGTCACTTGCCAAGGGCTCAGCCATGCTCCTGCCAAGAATGGGCAGCACTGTCTCCTCCAAGGGGGTGAGGTGAAGCTAGGAATGGGAGCTGTGTCTCGTGTTTGGTACAGATTGTTGGCAGGTGAGTGATTAGGGTGGGGGGGTGCCGAAGGAGAGTCATGCATTTAGAAGTGAGGGGCTAGTGGTGCAGTTGGTAGGAGATGGTTTTTGAAGATGCATTCACTGACCTAGACCACTGTTCTGAGGACATGAAGCTTCTATGGCTGCAGCCAGTGTAAAGTCGGTGGGTTGTGCAGTTAATTTCGACACAGACTTCAGGAGTAACATACAACAGGACTTTACTATTCGAAGGTCAGGGCGAATCTGCCCTATAAATCATGCCACAGCACTTATATACCGGTGTGGTCACCGTCGGTATTACCGTTTACAGAAGCCAAACAAGTAGTGCCACACCTAAAATAGTTCTCTTAAAGGTGAACGGTTACATACAATAGTCTCTTAAAGGTAGACGGTCACATACACTACAATCCTCCCTTTTTAGCTTACAACATACTATTTCTCATTAACATACATATATTCAACTTCAGGTGAACAATTTACAGATATAGTCTCTGTGGGAAACAGTTCACAGGTTCAGTCTCTGTGGGAACAGTGTATAGATTCAGTCTCTAGTCTTGACTCGGTCCGAACAACATCGCTGTGGTGTAGCCGGTTCACATTGCTAGCGTGACTCCTCCACTAGTCTTCCCCTTGACGTAACAGCTTGAACTCCCGTCCTGCTGAACCAGCAATGCTGACTTTTACAAACAGCTGTATTGCCTTGGTAATTTTCCTTACTTTCCAACTGATTTATCTCCCTTTGTAGGGCCCACGTGCATGATCTGGTAGGAGTGATAATGATTTTGATGGTTATCATCTTCTGCTTCTTCTTTTCCTTTTCTGCTTCTTGGAGACTCTCGGGGCTCCCTTATCAGCTGCCAGCTGTAGCGCCACCATCTCTCTATGTTCCTTCGACTTTAAGTGCTTCATCCTGATTTCTGCACTTTGGGAGTTTTCATCACAAGCTGGGCAGACCAGATCCTCGTAATATTCAGTGTCACTCAACAGGTCATGGTAATATTCGGTGTCGTCCTGAGCTAGTCTAGCGAGAGGGCCTGCTACTTCTTCCGTACCCAACTGGACATTAGCCGACTGTTGTTCCCTCCCTAGACATCTTTCCTGAAGAGACTTCTTCATGCGTTCATATTCATCCCGCTCTTCCTGGGTTTCCTGCAAATCCTTCACTAATGACCTCGTTTGTGATTTCAACACTTCCCCTTCCCTCGGGGATTGATTGATCAGGCTATTCAATCCTTCTACTGGAGCAGCTGTTTCAACATTCTGCTGTTCACATTGACGTGATTCAGCGTACTTTTGGCATCCCTGTAAAATCTGTGTTGCAACCTCAGCTATTTCCATAACTTTTGAGAGCTCTGAACTCCTTCCCTTTGAAGATTGAAGCTCGTGTTCAGATTGTTCCCATTGTAGAGTCTTGTCCTTCAGCATATGAAGGAGTTGGCTGACCGTTAACTCTTCCACGGGAACACTGTGGGTCAGAGTCTTCTCCATTTCATCCACCTTTTCCTCCAATGCTTTCACCTTCTTTTCCTCTTGTACTTTGGCTTCCAGCGCTCGAAGTTGCGCCTTGATGCTCTCTAGCTCATGTTCAGAGGCCATTCTTACAGTCTCTGTGTTTCTTACAGTTTCCTTTTCTTCCACTGAATGGATTCCCAGTTGAATCTGTTCTTCAAGTTGTTGAATCTCGGTCATTGCCGCCCCATATTTGTCTTGGGTTTCCTTTAATATTTTTATGAGTTCTTGTACATCTTGTCTTTCAGGTTCTGCCATGTCTTTCACCTCTAATTTCTCATCTATGGATGGAACTTCTACCGATGAGTCTGTCTTGGCCTTGAGCTCATCAAGAATTTCCTGCAGCCTTTGGACTTCTTGCTCATGTTCAACCTTTAGTTGCTCATATGCTTCCACTGAAACTAGCTTTTCGGAGGTTGCCGAGTTAACCCCTTCCAGAATTGTAGCCTGGGCCTGTTCATACTGTTCTTTCAACTTCTCACACTCTGCTTGTAAGGAGTCGTAGAGAAGAACTGGAATAAAATCCTGGCTTCCTGAAGATTCCTCTTCATTTGCTTCTTCCTGCAAATATTCTAACTCCTGAACAGCATAAGGGAGATGTGATCGGTAATTGGTCACGATGGCTCTATGGTCGCTCTCTGCTTGAGCTAGCTGCTTCTGTTGTCTTTCCAGATTCTCCCATTCGGTGTCATAGAACTTTTTCATTGTTTTCATCTCTTGTACGAGACGGTAACTCAATTGTTCTAATTGTTGTCGTAATTTGAAATAAGTTTGAGTCCGAGCTCGGTGTTCTTCCATCATGGAAATGTCTGCAACTTGAACAGGCTCAGAATTTTCTGTCGAACTAGGTTGTCGTTGTTCGGTGGAGTTCTGTTCTGAAACTTTGTTCTTCTCTGGAGCATAAGCCTTTATGCATGCCTTCGTTTTTCCAACCTTCGTCGGCAAGTCCATTTCAGCCTTGTCTTTCATATTTGGGTTGGTCTTATCGTCATCCGTTTCAGAATCTGAGCTGATTGTCTGCACCGAGTCCTCACTCGTTATGGCTTTTAGATAGTGCCATTCCATGTCTATTTTCTTGATCCACTCCCGTCCTAGAAGTGGTGGTCCTCCCTCATGTAGTACGTATAAGTTCATTCTTGGGTGTTCTTTACCCCTATCTCTCACTTTGACTCTTATCTTTCCCATGGGGTATACTTTATGCCCCGTGTATGTCTGCAATACGAACTTGGTATCTCTTAAGGGTATATGTGAGAATAGCCGGTGGTAATCCCTTCGATTTATGACTGATAGAGCTGATCCAGTGTCCAACTCCATTTTCACTTGGATTCCAGCTATTTTTAGCATGACCCAGATAGTTTGTAGGTCAGCTTCCTTACTCACATTGAGAATTCTCAGACTACCCAGCTCCTGGCCGTTTGGGTCTGAGTCTGAATTCTGTTCGTCTGAACTCTTCTCAGCCACCTTGTGTACCTTGTTGTACTTTTCCTGTGATGGCTTCCTTTGGTTGTTGGTCCTTTGGTTGTTGGTCTTCTTCCCTGACCGGCATACCTTAGCTATGTGACCCAGTTTGCCACATTTCCTACATTCCTGGTTCTTAAACCAGCATTGGTTCTGGTCGTGTGTTGTCTTCCCACAACGATAGCATTTTGTTGTTGTCGAGGTAATTTGATCCACACTTAGTGCTGCTGTCTTTAGCTGCATTTCCGCAGTTCCCTTCGCTGCGGCTTCGTGCGATGCTGCAATAAGGACAGCCCTGTCAAGTGTAAGGTCGTTCTCTTCGAGTAGTCGCTTTTGCGTTCCTTCCTTTGCCAACCCGCACACGAACTTGTCTCGCAATGCCTCTGTCAGATTCCCTCCAAACTGGCAGTATTTCGCTAGTCTACGCAGTTCAACCAAGTATTCTGCGTTGCTTTCGTATTCCGTTGCGTTCTCGCATAGAATTTGAATCGTTCCGCCAACATCAACGGTGTAGGGTTCAAGTGGTCCTTCAGGACAGCCACAATATCATCGAAAGTCTGATCCGCCGGTTTAGCTGGTGCTAGTAGATGCTTCAAGAGCCCGTATGTCTTTGCGCCCATCGAGTTCAGCAAGGTTATAGCTTTGTCATCTTCTTCTATTTTATTGGCCTCACAATAGATCTCAATGCATTCCACGTACATGGCCCAGTCTTCTACCTCGGAATTAAAATCGTTGATGTTACCACGCTTAGGCATCTTCCTCTCTTTGGGAACAGCACAAGTATTTCTTTAAATTATTATTTCTTGTTTTTTTAAGATGGCGGTTTTCCCGTGAAAATGGCGGTTTCCCGCGCTTATCTTCTCTCCCCGCCCACTTCAATGGCGGTTTCCCGCTTCTGTCTTCTTCCCTGCCTAATGGCGGCTTCCTGCGTTTCTTCCCTGGCGGGAGGGGTACACTTTCCCCACGGGCGACGGCCGCTGGCTTTCAGGTTCACAGCCTGCGCGTCGGCTTCAAGGCTTTCCCTTTTTTTTTAATTTTATGGCAGGGCGACCGGCTCTGGGTACCCCGTTGACGGCGAACAGGTTCAGCCGCTGGGCTGGCTCTCGCACAGTTCCCCTTGCTCGGCTCTGTCTCTCTCCCGCTCGCTCGGCTCTACCGGCGCTGAGTACACCCCGTTGACGGAGGACAGTTCAGCCGCTGGACTGGCTCTCGCACAGTTGCCCTTGCTCGGCTCTGCCTCTCTCCCGCTCGCTCGGCTCTACCGGCGCTGGTTACACCCCGTTGACGGAGGACAGTTCAGCCGCTGGACTGGCTCTCGCGCAGTCTCTCTTGGTCGGCTCTGCCTCTCCCGCTCGCTCGGACCCCAATCGTGCCTCCCAGCCCTCTCGCAGTCCGGTACTTCTCTCCCCGGCTGCGGCTGAGTTTCTCTCTTCCCGCGCCTACGCTCCCGGTCGCAGCGCTTCATGGCTTCGGTCACCGCCCGGCTTTTCCCGCCGGTCGCGGTCTCTCACGACGCCGTTGGACCCGACTTTTTGTCCGGCTCCTTTTCCCCCTCGACCGTGGTCGAGTGCCCAGCCCTTATCCTCCGGCTATTCTTTTCACTTTCCCTTACTCACAGTCACCGTGGCAGAAGGGACAGTCAGTGCCTGTTGCTGATGGAAGTTTTTGTCGCTAAAGTCTTCCTCCTTTCTATTGCTGCAGCCTTGAGTTTTCTCCCAGCCGAATGACGAGGGCGGTTGCCTCTTTTCGACGCTCTTTCGTTGCTTTGAAATTATTGTTGCCACAGGGTACGATCGGACTCGTCGCCACTGTAAAGTCTGTGGGTTGTGCAGTTAATTATGACACAGACTTCAGGAGTAACATACAACAGGACTTTACTATTCGAAGGTCAGGGCGAATCTGCCCTATAAATCATGCCACAGCACTTCTATACCGGTGTGGTCACCGTCGGTATTACCGTATACAGAAGCCAAACAAGTAGTGCCACACCTAAAATAGTTCTCTTAAAGGTGAACGGTTACATACAATAGTCTCTTAAAGGTAGAGGGTTACATACTCTACAGCCAGGTCATGAGGGCAACACTGCCGGCGGTGACGGCCTCAGTGATCTGGTCCCATATTGTTCTTTCTGGAGGGTATCCTGGCCCCTGTGGGTAGAGGGCCTTCCTTGCAGTGTTGCCCCCTGCACAAAGCTGGAGTGCTGCATGCAAGACCCTGGGTGCCCCTTCCCTGGCTTGCCACTTTTTTAGGTGTGGAAGGGAATTCAGCTGTAAGAGCTGAAGACTCTCATTTGGGAATTCCTTTAATGTTTTTACTTCAGAAGGCAGTTGAGCTGTAAGAGCTGAAAACTGCATATTTTTACATCATTTTTATTTTTACCATTTCAGAAGGCATTGCCCTTTAAAGATCCCACAAGGCTTTGCGAAATCAGCCTCACTTTCGAAGCTGCAATGCTGCTTGTGGATTCCACATTGGGTCCTGCTGCCAGGACGATTGTCACCAAGAGAGCATTACACGGTGAGTTTAGCGCTGGGCTAATAATCGTTAGTCCTCAGCGCCAATGTTTCAGTCCTACCAGCGCCACCATTTTCAGCGCCCGTTAACCTGCGGCCACAGTGGCATCGGCAGCTTTCGTGCCGCACTCGACTTTTTGGCCTTAGACTTAAAAATAATGGCGCTGCTTGCCTGAGAGTGACAAGATTTATTTCTCCAAGTTTGGGTTTAAACTCCAAGGCCTAGAAATTCGGTATAGCCGCGTTTGGGGCGCTAGTCCTGGCGATGCGCAAAGTTTAGTGCCAGGCGCAATTTAGCGCCACCTAGCGCGATATTGGGTTGCGGCACCCCTAAAGGTGATTGCGGCGCTAAATCAGGCGCTGCACACTGCTCTTAAGGAACTAACCCGGCGGCGCAACCCAATTTCGCGGCGGCAGGGCACAGCAAGGATGCTGTCAATAATCACTTTCCCTGAGACACAGTGGTGCCAGCCAGCTCTTAAAGGGGCAGGTCAATTGGCATCACCAGACACATTCACTGCCTTGTAGGCCTTCAAAGCGGTGGGAGCCTACCTGTGGCGCACCAGCCCAGCAAGACATGGAAAGGGTGAGGCAGAGGGCGGAACGCCTCACTGATGGGGCATTGGATGCTTCGGTTGGCGCAGTGGAATCAAGGCCAAGGAAGATGGTCGGAATGTGATTTATGTTTTGGACAGTCTCCCGGATGTGAGAGGCAGTTATGTGTCAGTGTATTAGTTTTGCTTTCTGTTGCCATAGCTTTCTCATGTTTGAAGGAACCACATCTTGTGTAATGAAATACTTTCTTCATTTACAATGGCCATTCCTGCTATTTACATGCATCTTGCCCTTCACAGGCTTGGGGGTATCAGACCGGTTCCATTCCTGTTCTTGGAATGGCAGCAAGCATCCCGTGAGAGGGGCCTAGAAGCTACTTCTGATCAGCCTCTGACGCGCAGCCTGAGAAGAGCCGCTCGCGTAGAAGTTCAGGCCAGCAGCCATCTTCTCAGCCGCCGACAGAGATGTCCTGCACCTTATCTGAGGCTGCAGATCTGGCTGAAGCAGCTGGCACAGCTCAGTCACCACCTCCTTTCTAAATCGCAGCCTTCTGACACACTGCTCCTCCGGCATGTTCATGTAGGAAAACTGCTGTCAGATAACCCTGCCAGCATAAGGTCTGCTGTGGCGACGTCTGTTGGCCCTCCTCTATCTGGCCATGCCCACCCCCCTCTCCCTGCGTCTCAGTGCCCTTTCCAGATGATTCAGCAGCAGGACGTCCCCCTCCAATGCAGCCCCCATAATAAGTGCCCACAGGAAGTTTCCCCATTGTCAAGGTTCACCAACAGCAAGGTGATGGTCAGAAGGCTGCAGGTCGTCTGCCTGCACTGGCTCAGTGGTCAAATGGCTCTCAGTGTGCAGCTCAACAACTCTTTGTAGCTCTCGAGTATGTTGTGATCCAAAAATGGCTGCCGCTTTTAAACCACACCAGTCCCCTTTAAATAATGCTCCTCCAGCCCGAGAGCGACTTGGTAAGGCCCAGGTAAGCTGTCACTATTAGTGCCAGGCGCTACGGAGGGGGGCACCACTGAATTTCCGGTCCAGGGCACCCAAAAGGCGTTGCACACTCAAATAACGTCATAATCAGCCTGCGCCCATGAGCGGGCGCTAAGATTTAGCGCCGGCGCTAAATGCATGCTCAATATGGGGCGAGGCGCTAGGCGTCTTGCGCCCACCCGGAAATTGGCTAGCGCCCCACTTCTCGGCCTCTTTAGGCGTTAATCGGTGGCGCTATCAGCCGAATTTCTCCCCCAAGTTGTTAAAAATGTATTACTGTTGCAAAGAATAAATAACTAGGATGATAGAGTATCCACTTTCTGCACCTGGAATTTTCAATTTTAATAGCACCTCGCCATTTTCTTGGAACCCATTCAATATGAGACCCAGGTAAGGCGTACCAGTCTCCAGCCTTGGAACTCGGAGGGAAGGAGAGAGGTAAAAAGTAATCCAAGTGTGACGTCACCAGAAAGCGGGTAAGTGATTGGTTGGTAAGTATTTCTCCCTTTTTAAGCTTTAATCTCTTTGGTTTATAGTTTCTAAGGTGTGATGTTCACCATCTAGAATCGGGGCAGAGGGTATTTAAGAATAATATTAATAAATTTAATTAATTACATAGAATGGGAGAACAGGTGATGTGTTGCTGCTGCAATATGTGGGAGCTGGTGGACACCATTGATGCTCACGGTGATCACATTTGCAGTAAGTGTTGGCTGCTCGAGGAATTCCGGCTCTGTGTTGAAGAGCTGGAATCCGAGCTTCAAACACTCAGACACATCAGGGAGGGGGAGAGTTACCTGGACTCTGTGTATCACGAGGTATTCACACCAATTAGATTAATTAATTCAGATGTAGTCCGTGGCCAGGGTCAGGATGGTGTGACTAGAAGTGAGGCAGGTACGGGGATCCAGGAGGTAGTGTTGGAGGAGCCGCAGACCTTGCACTTGTCCAACAGGTTCAAGGCTCTTACTCCCTGTGAGGATGGGATCAGGGACTGCGGGGAGGATGAGCAACCTGGCCACAGCACCGTGGAGCGGGGGGCCATTCAAGTGGGGGGAGTTAAAAGAAATGTTGTAGTGGTAGGGGATAGTATCGTTAGGGGGATAGATAGAGTTCTTTGCAGCCGAGAGCGAGAGTCCCGAAGGCTGTGTTGCCTGCCCAGTGCCAGGGTTAAGGACATCTCCTCTGGACTGGAGAGAAACTTGGAGTGGGAGGGGGAGGATCCAGTTGTCGTGGTCCATGTTGGTACCAACGACATAGATAGGACAAGGAAGGAGGTTCTGCTGAGGGAGTTTGAGCAGCTAGGGGCCAAATTAAAAAGCAGAACCACAAGGGTAATAATCTCTGGATTATTACCTGAGCCACGAGCGAATTTGGCTAGGACAAATAAAATTAGAGAGTTAAATGCGTGGCTCAAAGAGTGGTGTGGGAGAAATGGGTTTTGCTAACTGGGACACTGGCACCAGTACTGGGGCAGGAGGGAGCTGTTCCATTGGGACGGGCTTCACTTGGTCAGTGCTGGGACTAGAGTCCTGGCGGATCATATAACTAGGGCTGTAGAGAGGGCTTTAAACTAACTAGTGGGGGGGAGGTTCCTAAAGAGCAAATAATAAAAATGACAACAGAGAAGGTCACAGACTTAGATAGCAGTGGGGAAATTAAAAACCAGAGCATGTCAGTAAGGGGCAGAAGGTATGGAGTAAAAGGTAAAGTAATAAAAAGGGCAAAAGCAGGAACTAAGTGTCACAAAACATCTTTGAAAGTTCTCTATCTGAATGCACGTAGCATTCGTAACAAAATAGACGAGTTAATTGCACAAATAACTACATATGGGTATGATATTGTGGCCATTACAGAAACATGGCTGCAGGGTGACAATGCCTGGGAATTAAACATGCCAGGTTATTTAATGATCAGGAAGGACAGGCAGAAAGGAAGGGGAGGTGGGGTGGCTATGTTAATAAAGGAAGGAATCACTGTAATACAGAGAAATGATATTGGGTCAAAAGATCAGGATAATGAAACAGTTTGGGTGGAGGTAAGGAATAATAAGGGAAAAAAAACACTAGTGGGCGTAGTCTATAGGCCTCCGAACAGTGGCAACTCTGTTGGACGGAATATCAATCAGGAAATAGTTGAGGCTTGTAATAAGGGAACATCTATAATTATGGGGGATTTTAACTATCATATTAATTGGACAAATCAAATTGAGTAGGGCTGCCTTGAGGATGAGTTCATTGAGTGTATTAGGGATGGGTTTCTTGAGCAGTATGTAACTGAACCGACCAGGGGCAAGCAACCTTAGATCTGGTCCTGTGTAACGAGACAGGATTAATTAAAAATGTACTAGTAAAGGATCCCCTTGGAATGAGTGACCATAACATGGTTGAATTCCATATTCAATTAGAGGGTGAGAAGGTTGCATCTCAAACAAGCGTGCTAAGCTTGAATAAAGGAAACTATGAAGGTATGAGAGCGGAATTGAGTAGAGTGGATTGGGAAAATAGATTAAAGGGTAAGACGATACATGATCAGTGGTGTACATTTAAGGAGTTATTTTACAACTTCCAATAAAAATATATTCCACTGAGAGGAAAAGGGTGTAAAAGAAAAGACAGCCATCCGTGGCTAAGTAAAGAAATGAAGGATAGTATTCGACTAAAAACAAGGGCATATAAGGTAGCCAAATCTAGTGGGAGGATAGAGGATTGGGAAAACTTTAAAAGACAGCAAAAAATAACAAAAAGATTGATAAAGAAAGGGAAGATAGATTATGAAAGTAAATTAGCAAAAAATATAAAAACAGATAGTAAGAGTTTTTATAGTTATATAAAAAGAAAAAGGGTGGCTAAAGTAAATGTTGGACCCTTAGAGGATGAGACCGGGAAATTAATGGTGGGAAATATGGAGATGGCAAAAACACTGAATGAATATTTTATATCAGTCTTTACAGTAGAAGACACTAAGAATATCCCAACACTGGACAAACAGGGGGCAAAAGGGGGGGAGGAGCTAAACACGATCAAAATCACTAAGGAAGCGCAATATCTGTGAGTATCTTTGTTTGTTAGCATAATAGCAACCTTGTCAGAGTAGTATTTTGACAATAATATGTTTATAAAAGTGTAATATTTGATAGTTAAAGAACTTAGTCCAACTGTTAGTTAGTTATACAATTAATCTATTCTACTGTTGTAAATATGTTTATATCTTATGTAATATCGAATGTATAGTACTCAGTTTATGTACAAAACAAACTTTATCTTTGTTTACAGTTTCACAAAAATTGTTCAAGTAAAGGCTTCAAACAGCAAACGGCTTCACGAAGAATTATTTTGAATAAGTGTTTAACTTGCTGGATAACTAGATAGGAGCACATCTAGCGCGGCCAGTACAAGTACCTTCATTACAAGGATTGCACCAGTTCAAGAAGAAGGCTCACCACCACCTTCTCAATGGCAGTTAGGGATGGGCAGTAAATGCTGGCCTTGCCAGCAACATCCACATCCCATTAATGGATAAAAAAAAAACAAGATTGATTCAGTAAAGTACCTTTTAGAAGATTTTTCCATTGCTTGAAATAGTTCCCTTAAACTACTTCAATCTAGATATGGCTGCTGAGCTGAATATCTGTGTTACAGAGGAGTGCTCAGTATTGGGCCACAAATAAGCATCCAAATCGCAAAAATGGATGCATCTGACATTGGAACCTCATTCACACATGATTTAAATTAACCTCCCTCTATTTGAGCAGATACTTCTTCCTGCAAACATAACTTCCAGTGGAAACTTCCAAAGGTTATTTTCATTGGCACGGATCTGGTGTAATGCCTCCCTACCCATTTTGCACTCCTGCTGACCCAAAAACAGACATAAAAAACTCAGATATCCAGACCTAAATATTTAAATTGAAGGGTAATGAATGTTCCAAAAGTGTCATAAGATATTTGCAGAGTACGTTAGGCCTCGGTTATCCCAAACAACGTCCTTGTCCTGATTTATATGCTATCTGTGCTATCTCCCTTATACTTTCTAAGAGAATATTTTGAAGTTTATTCGCTCTTGCTATTTTTCTGAAGGAAATCCATTGAAAATCTCAGAATGTTTAAGAACTGATAAGCTTTATTTGCCATCTATCTATATAAAACACATCTAAGAGGAACCTAACTTTAACTAACTTTTCTAATCAGAAGCAAAATACTGCAGATGCTGGAAATCGGAAATAAAAGCAGAAAATGCTGGAAATACTCAGCAGGTCAGGCAGCATCTATGGAGAGAGAAACAGAGTTAACGTTTCAGGTCGATGACCCATCATCAGAACTGGAAAAAGTTAGAGATGTAACAGACTTTAAGCAGGGGCAGGGAAAGTGGGGAGGGGAGGAAAGAACAAAAGGGAAGGTTTGTGATAGGATAGAAGGTGGGAGAGATTAAATGACAAAAGGTATGATAGTACAAGGCAAAAGGAGATGCTACTGGGACAAGTAAAGAAGCAAAAGATGATTCTAGAAGAGATGGAAATGGAAATGGCAGAATCATCAACAGCTGCCATGTGAAAAAATAGGGGCAAAGGTTATGGTTTGAAATTGTCGAACTCGATGTTGAGTCCAGAAGGCTGTAAAGGGCCTAATTGAAAGATGAGGTGCTGTTCCTTGAGCTTACGTTGAGCTTCATCGGAACAGTGTAAGAGGCCGAGGACGGAAAAGTCAGAGTGGGAGTGGAGTGGAGAATTCAAGTGGCAGGAGGCCGGAAGCTCGGGGTCACGCTTACGGACTGAATGGAGGTGTTCCGCAAAGCGGTCACCCAATTTGCGTTTGGTTTCCCCAATGTATAGGAGACCGCATCATGAGCAGCGAATACAATCAGCTTTTCTAATCAGATTCCTTCTGCAAACCTGCACAATTCTGCAAGAGCTTTGAGATATTTTCACTTCTTTGGGCCAGGGAATCATATCTTACATCCGATTGTAGTCTACAGCAGTATCATCAATCAAGTTGATTTTGTACCTGGTGACTTCACCTGATTGACTTAATACCACTGGCCTGTCAATCCAAAAATGCTTTCTGCTTCTGTGTCCACCCTTGTGGGCTTATTTCATCTTTCTGTTCAGCAGAACTGTACGTTGAAATACGAATTGTACTCAAAGGATTACTTACTTCAGAAATATGACTTATTCCAGGTTACCTTGCTCTCACAGGACTCTGAATTAGCTTTTCGAAGGGTTTCTTTAACTTAACGGGGTTAAAAAATAAACCATAAGATTCTACAGTTTGAAAAGTTATGTTGCTGTGATTATAATCCAAGTATGTCATTGTATTTATAACCTTATCACAAATATGACAGTGCATATATCTAACAATACAGAGGAACTGAAATTAGATTAAAACAGTCTCAAATTTAAAATTCTCATCCTTGTGTTAAAATCCCTTCATGGCCTCAATCCTCCTTAACTCTATAACCTCCTCCAGCCCTACAACCCTCCAAGAACTCTGTATTCCTCCAATTCTGGCCTCAAGTGCAATCCTCCCACTTACTTTACCCCATCATTGATGGCTGGGCCTTCAGCTGTCTAGGCCCAAAACTCTGGAAATGCCTCTCTAAACCTCTCCAAATCTCTCCCTCTTTCTCCTCCTTTAAAGGTGCTCCTTAAAACCTACCTCTTTCACCAAGCATTTGCCCTAATGAACATAAGAACATAAGAAATATGAGCAGGAGTAGGCCATTCAGCCCCTCGTGTGTGCTCCGCCATTCAATAAGATCATGGCTGATCTGATCTTGGCCGCAACTGCACTTTCCTGCCCGCGCCCCATAACCCTGGATTCCCCTGTTTTTCAAAAATCTATCTATCTCTGCCTTGAATATATTCAATGACTCAGCCTCCACAGCTCTCTCGGGTAGAGAATTCCTAAGATTCATGACCCTCTGAGAGAAAAAAATTCACCTCATCTCCTTTTTAAATGGGCGACCCCTTATTCTGAAGCTATGCTCCCTAGTTCTAGATTCCCCCATGAGGGGAAACATCCTCCCTGCATCTACCCTGTCAAGCCCCATCAGAATCTTATATGTTTCAATAGGATCACCTCACATTCTTCTAAACCCCAATGAGTATAGGCCCAAATTGCTCAACCATTCCTCATAAGACAACCCCTTCAACTCAGGAATCAATCTTGTGAACCTTCCCTGAACTGCCGCCAATGCAAGTATATCCTTCCTTAAATAAGGAGTACTCCAGATGTGGTCTCAGCAGCACCCTGTACAGTTGTAGCAAGACTTCCCTACTTTTATAATCCATCCCCCTTGCAATAAAGACCAATATTACATTTGCCTTCCTAATTACTTGCTGTACTTGCATGTTAACTTTTTGTGTTTCATGTACGAGGACACCCAGCTCCCTCTGTACCGCAGCTTTCTGTAGTCTATCACCATTTAAATAATATTTTGCTGTTTTATTCTTCCTACCAAAGTAGATAGTCTCACATCTTCAACATTATACTCCATCTGCCAAATTTTTGCCTACTCACTTAACCTATCTATAGCCCTTTGCAGACTCTTTGGGCTGGATTTTCATTGAGGAGGCGTGTAGGAGGCGGGACTACAACTTTTGGGGTTGAGGTCCCGCCTCCATCGAGTTGTGGCCAACCCACGCGATTTTCACTTGATTGACCTTGTTGAGCCCGCCCAGCGGGCTCAGCAGGCCAATTAAGGGCCACCCGGCAACAGGTGACATCACAGACAGACGTTTCATCTGTCAAGAGCTTTTGACAGCTGAACTATCAGCGTTTCACAGCAGTTTGAAGCTGTCAAACACTGACAATCTGTACTCTAAGTTAATTCCTTCCTCTCAGGATGATTTAGAGATCTCTCCGGAACAGAAAGCTGAATGCTGCAGATTTTGACAGATTCTAACAGTCACCTCGCTAACTTGGCGTGGTTTGGAGCCTTCGGGAATCCCACACTTCACCAATAAAAATAGGGATTAGGCTAAAAACTGCCTGTTAACTACCTGTTAACAGGCAGTTAATTGGCACTAATCCCCTTCCAGCCTCGGGGAGGCGGGTCCCAGTGCGGGTTGGGTACCCTTCACCTTTGAAACTGGCATGGAGGTGAGTTGGTGGGCGGGATGGGTGCGTGCCCCCCCGATTTCAAGATTTTAACCCCCCACACGCCTCCAATCCCTCCTCCACGGCTCAATGAAAATCCTGCCCTTTCTCTCCTCCTCACATCTTACTTTTCCACCTATCTTTGTATCATCAGCAAATTTGGCAATAGTACACTCGGTCCCTTCATCCAACTCATTAATATGGATTGTAAATAGTTGAGGCCCCAGCACTGATCCCTGTGGCACCCCACTAGTTGCAGTTTGCCAACCTGAAAATGACCCATTTATTCTGACTCTCTGTTTTCTGTTAGTTAGCCAATCCTCTATCCAATCTAATATATTACCCCCAACACCATGAGCTCTTCTTATCTTGTGCAGTTACCTTTTATGCGGCATCTTAGAAACATAGAAACATAGAAGATAGGAGCAGGAGTAGGCCATTTGGCCCCTTGAGCCTGATCCGCCATTCAATGCGATCATGGCTGATCATCCAAATTCAGTACCCAGTGCCTGCTTTCTCCCCATACCCCTTGATCCCTTTAGCCTTGAGAAATATATCCAACTCCTTCTTGAATATATTTAATGAATTGGACTTTACTGCCTTCTGTGGTAGACAATTCCACAGGTTCACCACTCTCTGGGTGAAGAAATTCCTCCTCATTTCTGTCCTAAATGGCCTACCCCTTATCCTTACACTGTGACCCCTGGTCCTGGACTCCCCGACCATCGGGAACATCCTTCCAGCATCTAGTCTGTCTAGTCCTGTTAGAATTTTATAAGTTTCGATGAGATCCCCTCTCATTCTTCTAAACTCCAGCGAGTACAAGCCCAATCAATCCAATCTCTCCTCATATGTAATTCCTGCCATCCCAGGTATCAACCTGATGAATCTTTGCTGAACTCCTTCCATGGCAAGAACATCCTTCCTCAGATAAGGTGGCCAAAACTGCACACAATACTCAAGATGTGGTCTCACCAGGGCCCTGTACAACTACAGCAAGACATCCTTGTTCCTGTACTCAAACCCTCTCACTACGAAGGCCAACATACCATTTGTCTTCTTAACCGCCTGCTGCACCTGCATGCTTACCTTCAGCGACTGGTGCACAAGGACACCCAGGTCTCGTTGCACTTCCCCTTCTCCCAATCTATTGCCATTTAGATAATAATCTGCCTTCCTGTTTTTGCCACCAAAGTGGATAACCTCACATTTATCCACGTTATATTGCATCTGCCATGTTTCTGCCCAATCACCCAACATGTCCAAATCATCCTGGAATTTCTCGACATCCTCCTCACAGCACACACGCCCACCCAGCTTTGTGTCATCTGCAAATTTGGAGAAATTACATCTAGTTCCCTTGTCTAGATCATTAATATATATTGTGAATAGCTGGGGTCCAAGGACCGATCCCTGTGGTACCCCACTAGTCACTGCCTGCCACTCGGAAAAAGACCCGTTTATTCCAACTCGGTAAAATAATGAGACTCAAGGCGGATAAATCACCTGGACCTGATGGCTTACATCCTAGGGTCTTGAGGGAAGTGGCGGTAGGGATTGTGGATGCATCGGTAATAATTTTCCAAAACTCCCTGGAATCGGCAAAGGTCCCGGCAGACTGGAAAACTGCTAATGTATCGCCCTTATTTAAAAAGTGCAGTAGACAGAAGGCTGGAATCTATAGACCGGTTAGCCTAACATCTGTGGTAGGTAACATTTTGGAGTCCATTATTAAGGAGACAGTAACAGGACATTTGGATAATCACAATTTAATAGGACAAAGTCAGCATGGTTTTATGGAGGGGAAGTCATGTTTGACAAATTTGCTGGAGTTCTTTGAGGAAGTAACATCTAGGGTGGATAAAGGGGAACCAGTGGACGTAGTGTATTTAGACTTCCAAAAGGCATTTGACAAGGTGCCACACAAAAGATTATTGCTTAAGATAAAAAATCACGGGATTGGGGGTAATATTCTGGCATGGATAGAGGATTGGCTATCTAACAGAAGGCAGAGAGTTGGGATAAATGGTTCATTCTCAGACTGGCAATCAGTAACTAGTGGTGTTCCGCAGGGGTCAGTGCTGGGTCCCCAACTCTTTACAATCTATATTAACGATTTGGAGGAGGGGACCGAGTGTAACTTATCAAAGTTTGCAGATGATACTAAGATGGGAGGGAAAGTAAAGAGTGAGGAGGACATAAAAAACCTGCAAGGGGACATAGACAGGCTAAGTAAGTGGGCAGAGATTTGGCAGATGGAATACAATGCTGGAAAGTGTGAGGTTATGCACTTTGGCAGGAAAAATCGTAGAGCAAGTTATGATCTTAATGGCAAGAAACTGGAAAGTACTGAAGTACAAAGGGATCTGGGGGTCCTGGTGCACGAAACTCAAAAGGTTAGTATGCAGGTGCAGCAAGTGATTAAGAAGGCCAATGGAATGTTGGCTTTCATTGCTAGGGGGATAGAATGTAAAAATAGGGAGGTATTGCTTCAGTTGTACAAGGTATTGGTGAGACCACACCTGGAATACTGCATACAGTTTTGGTGTCCATACTTAAGAAAGGACATACTTGCTCTCGAGTCAGTACAAAGAAGGTTCACTTGGTTAATCCCGGGAATGAGGGGATGGACATATGAGGAGAGTTTGAGTAGATTGGGACTCCAGTCATTGGAGTTCAGAAGAATGAGAGGCGATCTTATTGAAACATATAAGATTGTGAAGGGGTTGGATCGGGTGGATGCGGGGAGGATGTTCCCGATGATGGGTGAAACTAGAACTAGGGGGCATAGTCTTAGAATAAGGGGCTGCTCTTTCAAAACTGAGATGAGGAGGAACTACTTCACTCAGAGGATGGTAGGTCCATGGAATATGCTGCCCCAAAAAGCTGTAGAAGCTACATCATTACATAAATTTAAAACAGAAATAGACAATTTCCTAGAAGTAAAGGGAATTAAGGGTTACGGGGAACGGGCAGGAATTTGGACATGAGTCTAGGTTTGGATCGAACATGGCCCTGTGGGTAGCGGAGCGGGCCCAGGGGCCGTGTAGCCTGATCCTGCTCCTATTTGTGTGTCTAATTCTGTTAGATTCAGGAGATGGTTCTGTGATAGTAGATTGGCGGTTTGGATCAGATCAGCCATGATCTTATTGAATGGCGGAGCAGGCTCGAGGGGCCGATTGGCCCACTCCTGCTCCTATTTTTTATGATCTTATGTTCTTATGTTCTTTGCTTTCTGTCTGCCATCCAGTTCTCTATGCAAGTCAGTACCTTGCCCCCAATCCCATGTGCCCTAACTTTACACGCTTATCTCTTATGCAGGACCTTATCGAAAGCCTTCTGAAAGTCCAAATACACCACATCCACTGGTTCGCCCTTATCTATTTTACCAGTTACATCCTCAAAAAATTCCAGTAGATTTGTCAAGCACGGTTTACCCTTTGTAAATCCATGTTGACTTTGTTCGATCCTGTCTCTGTTTTCCAAGTGCTCTGCTATTACTTCTTTTATAATGGACTCTAGCATTTTCTCCACTACCAATGTCAGGCTATAATTCCCCGTTTTCTCTCTACCACCTTTTTTGAATAGTGGGGTAACATTAGCTACCCTCCAATCCATGGGTACTGTTCCAGATTCCATCGAATGTTGGAAGATGATCAGCAATGCATCTACTATTTCTAGGGCCACTTCCTTAAGTACCCTAGGATGTAGATTATCAGGCCCTGGGGATTTATCGGCCTTCAATCCCATAAATTTCCTTAACACCATTTCCCTATAAATACTGATTTCTTTCAGTTCCACCCTTTCATCAGACCCTATGCTCCCCGACATCTCTGGGAGGTTATTTGTGTCCTCCTTTGTGAAGACAGAACCAAAATATATATTTAATTAGCCTGCCATTTCTTTGTTCCCCATTATAAATTCCCCTGATCCTGACTGCAAGGGACCTACGCTTGACGTCACCAATCTTTTTCTCTTCACATATCTATAAAAGCTTTTACAGTCAGTTTTTATGTTCCCTGCAAGCTTACTCTCATATTCTATTTTCCCCTTCTTAATTAATATCTTTGTCCTCCTTTGTTGAATCCTAAACTGCTCCCAATCCTCAGGTTTACTGCTTTTTCTGGCCAATTTATAAGTCCTCTCCTTGGATCTTATGTTATCCCTAATTTCCCTTGTTAGCCATGGTTGAGTCACCTTTTTTGCTTTATTTTTATGCCAAACTGGGATGAACAAATTCTGTAGTTCATCCATGCGGTCTTTGAATGTTTGCCATTGCCTATCCACCGTCAACCCTTTGAGTGACATTCCCCAATCAATCCTACCCAACGCGCACTTCAGACCATCGTAGTTTCCTTTATTTAAATTCAGGACCCTAGTCTCTGAGTCAACAAATTCATTCTCCATCTTAATGAAGAATTCTATCATGTTATGATCGCTCCGACACAAGGGGCCTCATAAAACAAGATTGTTAATTAATCCTTTCTCGTTACATAATACCCAGTCTAAGATGGCCTGATCTCTGGTTGGTTCCTTGACATATTGGTCCAGGAAACCAGCCCGTAAACACGCCAGGAATTCCTCCTCCACAATATTGTTACTAATTTGGTTAGCACAATCTATATGTAGATTAAAGTCACCCATGATGACTGCTGTGCCCTTATTGCACGCTTCTCTAATTTCCCTTTTAATGCCATCCCCAACCTCCGCATTACTGTTTGGAGGTCTATATACCACTCCCACTAATGTTTTCTGCCCCTTGGTATTTCTCAGTTCTACCCATACAGATTCCACATCATCAGAGCTAATATCCTTCCTTACAATTGTGTTAATCCCTTCTTTAACCAGCAATGCTACCCCACCTCCCTTTCCTTTTTGCCTATCTTTCCTGAATATTGAATACCCCTGGATGTTGAGTTCCCAGCCTTGGCCACCCTGGAGCCATGTTTCCGTAATCCCAATCAAATCATAATCGTTTACCTCTATTTGTGCAGCTAATTCATCCACCTTATTACGAATGTTCCTCGCATTAAGACACAAAGCCTTCAGGCTTGTTTTTTTAATGCTCTTAGACCTATTAGAATTATTATTTACTGTGGCCATGTTTGATTTAAACTGTTGATTTCTCTGACTGCCACTTTTGTTTTTCTCCTTCCTATCTTTTTCTTTTATCCTTGTTTCCCTTTCCTCTGTCCCTCTGCTCAGGTTCCCAACCCCCTGCCATTTTAGTTTAAACCCTCCCCCAGAGCACTAGCAAACACTCCCCCTAGGACATCGGTCCCGGCCCTGCCCAGGTGCAAACCGTCCGGTTTGAACTGGTCCCACCTCCCCCAGAACCAGTTCCAATGTCCCAGGAATTTGAATCCCTCCCCCTCACACCATTCCTCTAGCTATCTGAAATAGCCTTCTATTTCTACTCTGACTAGCACGTGGCATTGGTAGCAATCCTGAGATTACTACCCCTGAGGTCCTATTTTTTAATTTACCTCCTAACTCCCTATATTCAGCTTTTAGGACCTCATCCCGTTTTTTACCTATATCGTTGGTACCTATATGCACCACGACAATTGGCTGTTCACCCTCCCCTTCCAAAATGTTCTGCAGCCGCTCTGAGACATCCTTGACCCTTGCACCAGGGAGGCAACACATCACCCTGGAGTCTTGTTTGCTGCCGCAGAAACGCCTATCTATTCCCCTTACAATAGAATCCCCTATTACTATAGCTCTACCCCTCTTTTTCCTCCTGTCCTGTGCAGCAGAACCACCTCTGGTGCCAGGAAGTTGGCTGCTGCTGCCTTCCTCTGATAAGCCATCCCCCCCAACAGTACTCAAAGTGAATGCCTTCTGGATATCCAAATATGCTACATAGGGCTGGGTATCTACAGGTTGCATAGGCGAGGGGGGACAGAGTTTCAGACAGAAAACACGGAAGATTGGGTTTCCCCGCATGCTGTGGAGATTTAATTCCATAGAGTGTGACTCTTGGCTGTGACAAATTCCCCGCCTGGAAGTCAGCCTGATTGACAGGCTTGGCTTCCAATTGGGAAGGGAGCATTCCGGAAGAGGCCGCAGGACCAGTTAGGTCCGATCCCCCACCTCTGGTTTGTGGGGGGGTGGTCAGATCCCCAACCCCGGGGTGGAGGGTCTGATTCTAGGGAGGGTTTTCATGGGGGAGGGGTGGTTCTGATGGTGGGGGAGCTTTGGAGGCTGGGAGGAAACACATTTGCTCCTCCTGGCTCACAGGGAGTGATCCCCAAGGCTGTCCTCGCCTCGCCACAGCTGCCAGATTTCCCAAAGCCCAGGAAACCTGGCCGGCCGCAGTAAAACCGGCAAAGCGGGTGAAATCCGAGGCTTCCAGCCTCATTATCATATGTAAAGTGTCAAAGCAGCTCCTGGGAGTGGGTTGGCTGCCCACTCCTTGTCCTGCCTCTGTGAACTCCGGAAGTCGACATGTTGGAGCCGGCTTCCCGACATACTTGTAATTTTTCTCCATTTAACCCCCACCCCCACCCTGACCCACACACACCCACTCCTACCCGCTCCCCCATGTTAAAATTCCCCTCAACGTCTCCTTCTTTGGCTGTGTGTCAATTTTTAACTGATTATGTTCCTGTGAAGGACCTTGGGAACTTTGACTATGTTAAAGACACTATGTGAATGTGTGTTGATGAATCTGTATCATATAGAGGGGGCATTCTTTGTCCAGCCCATTTGTGCTTAAAAATGTGATAGTAGTGGAGGAGCCAGTTGAACCCAAAGCCTGCTTGGTCCCAATGTAAATATCCCTGAGAGATAATTTGTCAGAGACTCCTGCCGGGGTAAGTTCAGCTGCAGCGTCCATTGTGGTGATCACGCACTCCATGGTTGACTGCATAGTATTGATGGCATGCACCAGAACCCCACATAAGTTGGTAGTGGGCTCCTGACATGTTCTGGAAGCTCCCTGGCAAACAGTCCAATGAGTTCAGCAATTGCTGGTGCACAGAAATCATCTTTCTTATAAAAGCTGGGTCCCTAAAGTCTGCATCTCTGTCCTCTGCGGCAGAGCTAGGACTTGAGATGGCTTTCGAGCAAAGACTTCCCTGGGCCATCCTTGTCACCTTTACTGCTCATTTGTGCTCAGTGACTCTCCCAGTACAGACCTCTATAACTCACTAGTAGGTGGGATGCTTGTGTGCTCGTGCTTGAAAGGGTAAGAGCTAGTGACGTTTAAATTTTATGGAGGGATCCCATTCTACATCTCTGACTGGAGTGGTCCAGTTGTCTATTTGACCTATAAAAAGGGGAGAGAGGCAAGCGTTGTCATGTACAGTACTTGCACGGGTAAGCACCAGATGAGAGGCAGCACAATGCGGCACCTGGTTGTCATGCTGAGTGTGTGACTGAGAGAGTTAAATAGAAAGAGGAAAGGAAGGAAGATACTCAAACAGCACACTGTGCCTAGACACCAGCCTTGCCATCTCTGATGCTGAGTGTCCCCTGTCTACCAATGATGTTGATGGCAGCCTCTTTCACCAATATCCATGTTAGTAGATTGGCAGGACATCCTCCTGTACACGTTGACTCCCTACTGTTGTGTGCCAGCTTCTCCTGCAAAAACTGGGTTAATTGTTGCCCTAGGCAAGGGCTTTCAACATGTATGAGGTAGCTTAGCATAGCATGAGTAACAAGCAGCAAGTGAGGCTGAGAGAGAGGAATAGTTATGACGGCACAAGCAGTTTTTGAAATTGTGAGTACAGCGGAGAGGTCTTCCCTGCTGACCCATAGACAGCCATGGAAAACAGGGAAGGGAAGGGAAGTATTGGCAGTGCTGTGGCAAAGCTCCACTCCTGCAGGGATGTGCAGAAAGAATGAGCAATGTGAAGAGGAGTCTTATCTTGGAATTCCTGGTGAGATCATGAAATTTCTTTCTGCACTGCAGCCAATTCCTGGGACAATGCTGATGCCATCCTTCTCCATGCCGATTCATTTATTTTCCTTGACACCAATCGACCATCCATGGGCAAGGAGATCTCCTTCCTGTTTGTCAGTTGCTCTTACAGCATTGGAAAAGCTTGAGTCGCTGCTGGAACTCATGTTGCCTGCTGCTGCACAGCCTTGCTCATCTCTGTTCCTCAAGGAAGAAATGCATCTCCCCTTTAAGCTTCTGTGGTAGGCCTTTAAGAAGCAGCCACCCTGTCAGATGTTATAGCTCCTAACCAGCGAGCTGCCTATTGGGAGCGTGTTTCATGCTGGCAGCTTTCCAACCACAATATAATGAGGGCCCACCATCAAAATTGCACGGGTCCCATGTTGACGCCTCTGGGTCTCTAATGTGCATGGTCCACCTGAGTACCCTGCGCACTCAGTTGTCCCGAGGATGTCTTGCCATTGCTAACTTACTCCAAATGCTGCTGGTTTTCTAATTAGAAGGTACCACGGCGAGCATGACGGAGAATCAGGCACACAAGTGCTGAACGGCGAGCAGAAGTGACGTCACATTCACCATTCGGGCCTGCGGGAGGTCTTCAAAGAATGGAACCATAACTTTGTAAATAAACCATACAATTATTTCAAAAATATATACTTTATTCATAAAAATCTTTGTTCATGTACATGACAATACAGACCACATCTGGTACAATACAAATTAACTTCAGTACATGGCACTCAATTTACAAATTACATTACATTTATCATTACATATATCAAAGCTTGTTGCAATACATTACAATGCATTCCACAAATCATATTACAGATGAAAGCACTACATGGTACTCTCTTTACACAAACAGGTACATTTTCATTACATATTTTACATAGATACATAGAAGATAGGAGCAGGAGTAGGCCATTCGGCCCTTCGTGCCTGCTCCGCCATTCGATGAGATCATGGCTGATCCTTTAATTCAGTATCCCGTCCCCGCCTTCTCTCCGTAACCCTTAACCCCTTTTGCCCGTAGAAATATATCTAATTCCCTCTTAAATATATTTAATGAGCTGGCGTACACTGCCCTCTGTGGCAATGAGTTCCACAGGTTCACCACTCTCTGAGTGAAGAAATTCCCCCTCATCTCTGTCCTAAATGGTTTAGCCCTTATCCTTAAATTATGTCCTCTAGTTCTGTTCTCACCCGCCAAGGGAAACATTCCTTCTGCATCCAGTCTGTCTAGACCTGTCAGAATTTTATACACTTCTATGAGGTCCCCTCTCAATCTTCTAAACTCCAGTGTGTACATCCCTAAACTACATAGTCTCTCCTCATAGGTCATTCCCGCCATTCCTGGTATCAGCCTGGTGAATCGCCGCTGCACCCCCTCCATGGCAAGAACATCCTTCCTCAGATGAGGCGACCAAAACTGTACACAGTACTCGAGGTGTGGTCTCACCAGTGCCCTGTACAGCTGCAGCAAGGTATCCCTGTTCCTGTATTCTAACCCTTTTGCTATGAAGGCCAGCATACCGTTTGCCTTCTTGACCGCCTGTTGCACCTGCATGCTCGCCTTCAGTGACTGGTGTACAAGAACACCCAGGTCTCTCTGTACTTCCCCCTCTCCCAATCTATTGCCATTTAAATAATAATTTGCCCTCCCGTTCCTGCACCCAAGGTGGATAACTTCGCACTTGTCCACATTATAGTGCATCTGCCATTTATCCGCCCAATCGCCCAGTCTGTCCAAATCGCTCTGGAGCTTCCTGGTCTCTTCCTCTGAGCCCACCCCCCCTCCTAGTTTAGTGTCGTCTGCAAATTTGGAAATGCTGCATCCGACTCCCTGATCCAGGTCATTAATGTAAATTGTGAACAGCTGGGGGCCCAGGACAGATCCCTGTGGTACCCCACTTGTTACTGCCTGCCATTCAGAAAATGAGCCGTTTATTCCAACTCTCTGTTTTCTATCTGACAGCCAGTTCCCTATCCACGCCAAAACTTTCCCCTTTATCCCATGAGCCTCAATTTTCCATGCTAATCTTTTATGTGGGACCTTATCGAAGGCCTTTTGGAAGTCCAGGTACACCACATCTACTGGCTCTCCCCCATCTATTCTACCAGTTACTCCCTCAAAAAATTCCAATAGATTAGTCAAGCACGATTTACCCTTTGTAAATCCATGTTGACTCTGTCCTATCCTGTCCCCATTTGCTAAGTGCTCCGCTATTTCATCCTTAATGATGGACTCCAGCATTTTGCCCACAACTGATGTAAGGCTTACAGGTCTGTAATTACCTGCTTTTTCCCTACCCCCCTTTTTGAATAGTGGGGTAACGTTAGCTACCCTCCAATCCATCGGCACTGTTCCCGAGTCTAATGAATTCTGAAAAATCATCCTTAGTGCATCCGCTATCTCTAGGGCCACCTCCTTCAGTACCCTAGGATGCATGTTATCAGGCCCTGGGGATTTGTCCACCTTCAATCCCTTTAGCTTCCTTAACACCATATCCTTAGAGATATTGATTTGCGTCAGTTCCTCCTTTGCCAATGTCCCTATTTTTCCCGATATCCCAGGGAGGTTTTTTGTGTCTTCCTTCGTAAAGACTGACCCAAAGTATGCATTTAGTTGATCTGCCATTTCCTTATTTCCCATTATATATTCCCCCGTATCTGACTGCAATGGACCAACTTTGGTTTTCACCAGTCTTTTCCTTTTGATATATTTATAAAAGCTTTTGGAGTTAGTTTTTATATTTTCCGCCAGCTTGTTTTCGTAAGCTATTTTGCCCCTCTTGATCATGCCCTTTGCCCTCCTTTGCTCTATCTTAAACTGTTCCCAATCTTCCGCTCTGGCGCTTTTTTTGGCTATTTTATACGCCCTATCTTTGGATTTTATGCTGTCTCTAATTTCCCCTGTTATCCACGGTTGAGTCACCTTTTTAGATTTCCTTTTATGCCAGATTGGTATAAACAATTTTTGCAATTTTGTCATTCTATCTTTAAATGTTTGCCATTGTTTATCTACCTCCAGTCCTCCCAGGAACGTTGTCCAATCAGACCTACTCAGTTCCCATCTCATGGCATCATAATTCATGGCATTATAAGCTATACAGCCCGATGGGGGCCAAGATACATTCCAACACTTGCCAAAATACATTACATTACAATCCACCAATCGTATTACATATGGCATAATACACATGAATGCAGTACATGGTACTGTCTTTGCATCAACAGATTACAAGTGCATTTACAGTTTACACACTTGTACATAAACCATACAATTATTTCAAACTGCAGTGTCCCGTTTCAAGTTTTGAGATGGTTGTTAGTTTCACCACTGCATGTGATCTATGAATTCAGTCCACACCCAAGTTGCTACGTTAAAAATAATTTAGGAAAGAACAATTGTTGACGATTATTTTGGTTCATTAGGAGGGCATAAAATGAGTTAAGCAAGCTAACCTTGAATTCTTAACTTATCAAAAAGTTTCAGGTTTTAAAGGAGGTGAAGATCACAAATCATTGTGGAAGACAAAAATTTACATAACGATATGCTTATTGATCACTATTGTATCAGAGTTATTAGAAAATATATATTAAGAACATAAGAACATAAGAAATAGGAGCAGGAGTAGGCCAATTGGCCCCTCGAGCCTGCTCCGCCATTCAATAAGATCATGGCTGATCTGATCCTAACCGCCAATCCACTATCACAGAACCATCTCCTGAATCTAACAGAATTAGACACACGAAATAGGAGCAGGATCAGGCTACATGGCCCCTAGGCCCGCTCCGCTACCCACAGGGCCATGACCGATCCGAACCTAGACTCATGTCCAAATTCCTGCCCGCTCCCCGTAACCCTTAATTCCCTTTACTTCTAGGAAACTGTCTATTTCTGTTTTAAATTTATGTAATGATGTAGCTTCTACAGCTTTTTGGGGCAGCATATTCCATGGACCTACCGCCCTCTGAGTGAAGTAGTTCCTCCTCATCTCAGTTTTGAAAGAGCAGCCCCTTATTCTAAGACTATGCCCCCTAGTTCTAGTTTCACCCATCATCGGGAACATCTTCCCCGCATCCACCCGATCCAACCCCTTCACAATCTTATATATTTCAATAAGATCGCCTCTTATTCTTCTGAACTCCAATGAATAGAGTCCCAATCTACTCAACCTCTCCTCATATGTCCATCACCTCATCCCCGGGATTAACCGAGTGAACCTTCTTTGTACTGACTCGAGAGCAAGTATGTCCTTTCTTAAGTATGGACACCAAAACTGTATGCAGTATTCCAGCTGCGGTCTCACCAATACCTTGTACAACTGAAGCAATACCTCCCTATTTTTATATTCTATCCCTCTAGCAATGAAAGCCAACATTCCATTGGCCTTCTTAATCACTTGCTGCACCTGCATACTAACCTTTTGAGTTTCGTGCACCAGGACCCCCAGATCCCTTTGTGCTTCAGTACTTTCAAGTTTCGTGCCATTAAGATAATAACTTGCTCTATGATTTTTCCTGCCAAAGTGCATAACCTCACACTTTCCAGCATTGTATTCCATCTGCCAAATCTCTGCCCACTTACTTAGCCTGTCTATGTCCCCTTGCAGGTTTTTTATGTCCTCCTCACTCACTACTTTCCCTCCCATCTTAGTACCATCAGCAAACTTTGATATGTTACACTCGGTCCCCTCCTCCAAATCGTTAATATAGATTGTAAAGAGTTGGGGACCCAGCACTGACCCCTGCGGAACACCATTAGTTACTGATTGCCAGTCTGAGAATGAACCATTTATCTCAACTCTCTGCATTCTGTTAGATAGCCAATCCTCTATCCATGCCAGAATATTACCCCCAATCCCGTGATTTTTTATCTTGAGCAATAATCTTTTGTGTGGCACCTTGTCAAATGCCTTTTGGAAGTCTAAATACACCACGTCCACTGGTTCTCCTTTATCCACCCTAGATGTTACTTCCTCAAAGAACTCCAGCAAATTTGCCAAACATGACTTCCCCTCCATAAAACCATGCTGACTTTGTCCTATTAAATTGTGATTATCCAAATGTCCTGTTACTGTCTCCTTAATAATGGACTCCAAAATGTTACCTGCCACAGATGTTAGGCTAACCGGTCTATAGTTTCCAGCCTTCTGTCTACTGCACTTTTTAAATAAGGGTGTTACATTAGCAGTTTTCCAATCTGCCGGGACCTTTGCCGAGTCCAGGGAGTTTTGGAAAATTATTACCGATGCATCCACAATCCCTACCGCCACTTCCCTCAAGACCCTAGGATGTAAGCCATCAGGCCCAGGTGATTTATCCGCCTTGAGTCCCATTATTTTACCGAGTTGGAATAAACAGGTCTTTTTCTGAGTGGCAGGCAGTGACTAGTGGGGTACCACAGGGATCGGTCCTTGGACCCCAGCTATTCACAATATATGTTAATGATCTAGACAAGGGAACTAGATGTAATATCTCCAAATTTGCAGATGACACAAAGCTGGGTGGGCGTGTGTGCTGTGAGGAGGATGTCGAGAAACTCCAGGATGATTTGGACATGTTGGGTGATTGGGCAGAAACATGGCAGATGCAATATAACGTGGATAAATGTGAGGTTATCCACTTTGGTGGCAAAAACAGGAAGGCAGATTATTATCTAAATGGCAATAGAGTGGGAGAAGGGGAAGTGCAACGAGACCTGAGTGTCCTTGTGCACCAGTCGCTGAAGGTAAGCATGCAGGTGCAGCAGGCGGTTAAGAAGACAAATGGTATGTTGGCCTTCGTAGTGAGAGGGTTTGAGTACAGGAACAAGGATGTCTTGCTGTAGTTGTACAGGGCCCTGGTGAGACCACATCTTGAGTATTGTGTGCAGCTTTGGCCACCTTATCTGAGGAAGGCTGTTCTTGCCATGGAAGGAGTTCAGCAAAGATTCATCAGGTTGATACCTGGGATGGCAGGTATTACGTATGAGGAGAGATTGGATTGATTGGGCTTGTACTCGCTGGAGTTTAGAAGAATGAGAGGGGATCTCATCGAAACTTATAAAATTCTAACAGGACTAGACAGACTAGATGCTGGAAGGATGTTCCCGATGGTCGGGGAGTCCAGGACCAGGGGTCACAGTGTAAGGATAAGGGGTAGGCCATTTAGGACAGAAATGAGGAGGAATTTCTTCACCCAGAGAGTGGTGAACCTGTGGAATTGTCTACCACAGAAGGCAGTAAAGTCCAATTCATTAAATATATTCAAGAAGGAGTTGGATATATTTCTCAAGGCTAAAGGGATCAAGGGGTATGGGGAGAAAGCAGGCACTGGGTACTGAATTTGGATGATCAGCCATGATCGCATTGAATGGCGGATCAGGCTCAAGGGGCCAAATGGCCTACTCCTGCTCCTATCTTCTATGTTTCTATGTTTCTAAGATGCCGCATAAAAGGTAACTGCACAAGATAAGAAGAGCACATGGTGTTGGGGGTAATATATTAGATTGGATAGAGGATTGGCTATCTAACAGAAAACAGAGTCAGAATAAATGGGTCATTTTCAGGTTGGCAAACTGCAACTAGTGGGGTGCCACAGGGATCAGTGCTGGGGCCTCAATTATTTACAATCCATATTAATGAGTTGGATGAAGGGACCGAGTGTACTATTGACAAATTTGCTGATGATACAAAGATAGGTGGAAAAGTAAGATGTGAGGAGGAGAGAAAGGGCAGGATTTTCATTGAGCCGTGGAGGAGGGATTGGAGGCATGTGGGGGGTTAAAATCTTGAAATCGGGGGGGCACGCACCCATCCCGCCCACCAACCCACCTCCATGCCAGTTTCAAAGGAGGCGGGTACCCAACCCGCACTGGGACCCGCCTCCCCGAGGCTGGAAGGGGATTAGTGCCAATTAACTGCCTGTTAACAGGTAGTTAACAGGCAGTTTTTAGCCTAATCCCTATTTTTATTGGTGAAGTGTGGGATTCCCGATGGCTCCAAACCACGCCAAGTTAGCGAGGTGATTGTTAGAATCTGTCAAAATCTGCAGCATTCAGCTTTCTGTTCCGGAGAGATCTCTAAATCATCCTGAGAGGAAGGAATTAACTTAGAGTACAGATTGTCAGTGTTTGACAGCTTCAAACTGCTGTGAAACGCTGATAGTTCAGCTGTCAAAAGCTCTTGACAGATTAAATGTCTGTCTGTGACGTCACCTGTTGCCGGGTGGCCCTTAATTGGCCTGCTGAGCCCACTGGGCGGGCTCAACAAGGTCAATCAAGTGAAAATCGCGTGGGTTGGCCACAACTCGATGGAGGCGGGACCTCAACCCCAAAAGTTGTAGTCCCACCTCCTACACGCCTCCTCAATGAAAATCCAGCCCAAAGAGTCTGCAAAGGGCTATAGATAGGTTAAGTGAGTAGGCAAAAATTTGGCAGATGGAGTATAATGTTGAAGATGTGAGACTATCCACTTTGGCAGAAAGAATAAAACAGCAAAATATTATTTAAATGGTGAGAGTCTACAGAAAGCTGCAGTGCAGAGGGATCTGGGTGTCCTCATACATGAAACACAAAAAGTTAACATGCAAGTACAGCAAGTAATTAGGAAGGCCAATGTAATATTGGTCTTTATTGCAAGGGGGATGGATTATAAAAGTAGGGAAGTCTTGCTACAACTGTACAGGGTGCTGCTGAGACCACATCTGGAGTACTCCTTATTTAAGGAAGGATATACTTGCATTGGAGGCAGTTCAGAGGAGGTTCACAAGATTGATTCCTGAGTTGAAGGGGTTGTCTTATGAGGAAAGGTTGAGCAATTTGGGCCTATACTCATTGGGGTTTAGAAGAATGTGAGGTGATCTTATTGAAACATATAAGATTCTGATGGGGCTTGACAGGGTAGATGCAGGGAGGATGTTTCCCCTCGTGGGGGAATCTAGAACTAGGGAGCATAGCTTCAGAATAAGGGGTCGCCCATTTAAAAAGGAGATGAGGTGAATTTTTTTCTCTCAGAGGGTCGTGAATCTTAGGAATTCTCTACCCGAGAGAGCTGTGGAGGCTGAGTCATTGAATATATTCAAGGCAGAGATAGATAGATTTTTGAAAAACAGGGGAATCCAGGGTTATGGGGCACGGGCAGGAAAGTGCAGTTGCGGCCAAGATCAGATCAGCCATGATCTTATTGAATGGCGGAGCAGACTCGAGGGGCTGAATGGCCTACTCCTGCTCCTATTTCTTATGTTCTTATGTTCATTAGGACAAATGCTTGGTCAAAGAGGTAGGTTTTAAGGAGCACCTTTAAAGGAGGAGAAAGAGGGAGCAATTTGGAGAGGTTTAGAGAGGCATTTCCAGAGTTTTGGGCCTAGACAGCTGAAGGCCCAGCCATCAATGATGGGGTAAAGTAAGTGGGGGGAATGCACTTGAGGCCAGAATTGGAGAAATACAGAGTTCTTGGAGGGTTGCAGGGCTGGAGGAGGTTATAGAGTTAAGGAGGATTGAGGCCATGAAGGGATTTTAACACAAGGATGAGAATTTTAAATTTGAGACTGTTTTAATCTAATTTCAGTTCCTCTGTATTGTTAGATATATGCACTGTCATATTTGTGATAAGATTATAAATACAATGACATACTTGGATTATAATCACAGCAACATAACTTTTCAAACTGCAGAATCTTATGGTTTATTTTTTAACCCCGTTAAGTTGAAGAAACCCTTCGAAAAGCTAATTCAGAGTCCTGTGAGAGCAAGGTAACCTGGAATAAGTCATATTTCTGAAGTAAGTAATCCTTTGAGTACAATTCGTCTTTCAACGTACAGTTCTGCTGAACAGAAAGATGAAATAAGCCCACAAGGGTGGACACAGAAGCAGAAAGCATTTTTGGATTGACAGGCCAGTGGTATTAAGTCAATCAGGTGAAGTCACCAGGTACAAAATCAACTTGATTGATGATACTGCTGTAGACTACAATCGGATGTAAGATATGATTCCCTGGCCCAAAGAAGTGAAAATATCTCAAAGCTCTTGCAGAATTGTGCAGGTTTGCAGAAGGAAGCTGATTAGAAAAGCTGATTGTATTCACTGCTCATGATGCGGTCTCCTATACATTGGGGAAACCAAACGCAAATTGGGTGACCGCTTTGCGGAACACCTCTGTTCAGTCCGTAAGCGTGACCCCGAGCTTCCGGCCTCCTGCCACTTGAATTCTCCACTCCACTCCCACTCTGACTTTTCCGTCCTCGGCCTCTTACACTGTTCCAATGAAGCTCAACGTAAGCTCAAGGAACAGCACCTCATCTTTCAATTAGGCACTTTACAGCCTTCTGGACTCAACATCGAGTTCGACAATTTCAAACCATAACCTTTGCCCCTATTTTTTCACATGGCAGCTGTTGATGATTCTGCCATTTCCATTTCCATCTCTTCTAGAATCATCTTTTGCTTCTTTACTTGTCCCAGTAGCATCTCCTTTTGCCTTGTACTATCATACCTTTTGTCATTTAATCTCTCCCACCTTCTATCCTATCACAAACCTTCCCTTTTGTTCTTTCCTCCACTCCCCACTTTCCCTGCCCCTGCTTAAAGTCTGTTACATCTCTAACTTTTTCCAGTTCTGATGATGGGTCATCGACCTGAAACGTTAACTCTGTTTCTCTCTCCATAGATGCTGCCTGACCTGCTGAGTATTTCCAGCATTTTCTGCTTTTATTTCCGATTTCCAGCATCTGCAGTATTTTGCTTCTGATTAGAAAAGTTAGTTAAAGTTAGGTTCCTCTTAGATGTGTTTTATATAGATAGATGGCAAATAAAGCTTATCAGTTCTTAAACATTCTGAGATTTTCAATGGATTTCCTTCAGAAAAATAGCAAGAGCGAATAAACTTCAAAATATTCTCTTAGAAATTATAAGGGAGATAGCACAAATAGCATATAAATCAGGACAAGGACGTTGTTTGGGATAACCGAGGCCTAACGTACTCTGCAAATATTTTATGACACTTTTGGAACATTCATTACCCTTCAATTTAAATATTTAGGTCTGGATATCTGAGTTTTTTATGTCTGTTTTTGGGTCAGCAGGAGTGACAAATGGGTAGGGAGGCATTACACCAGATCCCTGCCAATGAAAATAATCTTTGGAAGTTTCCACTGGAAGTTATGTTTGCAGGAAGAAGTATCTGCTCAAATAGAGGGAGGTTAATTTAAATCATGTGTGAATGAGGTTCCAATGTCAGATGCATCCATTTTTGCGATTTGGATGCTTATTTGTGGCCCAATACTGAGCACTCCTCTATAACACAGATATTCAGCTCAGCAGCCATATCTAGACTGAAGTAATTTAAAGGAACTATTTCAAGCAATGGAAAAATCTTCTAAAAGGTACTTTACTGAATCAATCTTGTTTTTTTTTATCCATTAATGGGATGTGGATGTTGCTGGCAAGGCCAGCATTTACTGCCCATCCCTAACTGCCGTTGAGAAGGTGGTGGTGAGCCTTCTTCTTGAACTGGTGCAATCCTTGTAATGAAGGTACTTGTACTGGCCGCGCTAGACGTGCTCCTATCTAGTTATCCAGCAAGTTAAACACTTATTCAAAATAATTCTTCGTGAAGCCGTTTGCTGTTTGATGCCTTTACTTGAACAATTTTTGTGAAACTGTAAACAAAGATAAAGTATGTTTTGTACATACACTGAGTACTATACATTCGATATTACATAAGATATAAACATATTTACAACAGTAGAATAGATTAATTGTATAACTAACTAACATTTGGACTAACTTCTGTAACTATCAAATATTACACTTTTATAAACATATTATTGTCAAAATACTACTCTGACAACGTTGCTATTATGCTAACAAACAATGATACTCACAGATATTGTGCTTGGCCTAATATATGAAATCAGATTACATTGGATTGTGAAACCCTCATGGAATCCTCCATTACTGCCAGGTTCTTCCTGGAATTCTACTTCCTGGGATTCTACTTCCTGGGTTACACAGGAAGAAAGGTACGAAGGTCAAATGACCTCTCACAGGAAGAAAGGAACAAAGGTCAAATGGCCTCACACAGGAAGAAAGGAACAAAGGTCAAATGATCTCTGTTTCATACAAACACACTGCTAACACATAACCACCACCAGAGGGTGCTATCTGCACATAAAATAGTCCATCGGTCCAGAACACTCGCTGTCTGGGGTCGTTAACGACTCCACATAGTCCGAACTTTACTTATCACTGGAGTCCTCTGGCGACAAAAGAAGAACCACCTTGGGGAGGTCCATCGGTGTCGATGATAGGATGCAGCTTCCATAGACTGCTGTGAGGGGGTAGGTTGCATTCTGCTGCTATGCATAGTTCCAATCTGGGTATGGTGATGTCTGGCTGGGGCGCCAACTTGCCTCTATCAAAGACGAAGCCGATTTTGCTTTGTCCTTCTTGAGTAGTGACCTTCAGATAAGCCACACTTACAATGGCCTTAGCGGATGCGTCTGCAAAGACGCAAAGCTCTTTGAATTGGGCATTTAAGGGAGAGAAAGACGAATAGCAGCGAGGTATTCGGATCTCCTGTAAGTCTTGGAGTGAGTCTCTCCATCTGTCCCACTGTGCTACCATCTCTTCAGGGAGAGGTGAATCCCATTCTTCAGCGCGTGTGGAGAGTGCCCTGAGGAGCAGCCTGCCTTGTATGGTGACAGGGGCTAAAAAGCCGAGAGGGTCATATAGGCTGTTGACTGTAGAGAGCACTCCTCTACGTGTGAAGGATTTCTTGACATCTAAGACTTGGAACGTGAACGTGTCTGTTGCTATGTTCCAAGACACCCCTAGGCTACGCTGTAAGGGGAGGTCATCAGTGAAGAGGTCTAGGTCTTTGACGTCCTTAGCACGATCTTCAGGGGGGAATGCCTCCATCACTGCTGGTGTGTTAGAGGCTATCTTATGCAGCCTGAGGTTGGATAGTGCAAGTAGTTCCTGGGCTCGTCCGAGGGTACTGATGGCCTCTGCCTCAGTCGGGAATGACTTCAGTGCGTCATCAACATAGAACTCTCATTCGATGAACCCTCTCACATCACTGCCAAAGTCATCGTCTTCCTCCTTGGCAGCCCTCCTTAGTCCGTATTTGGCGACAGCAGGGGATGGGCTAGTCCCAAAGACATGGACAAGCATTCTGTAGTCCACAATGTCTCTATTGGTGTAATTGTCTCGATACCACAAGAAGCGGAGGAAGTCTCTGTGGTCTTCTCTCACCACAAAGCAATGAAACATGTGCTGGATATCGGCAGTGATGGCGACGGGCTGTTTCCTGAATCTCATGAGCACTCCCAAGAGGCTGTTGTTAAGATCGGGCCCTGTGAGGAGTATGTCGTTGAGAGAGACTCCCTGAAATGGTGCACTGGAGTCAAACACCACGCGGATCTGTTCTGGCTTTTTGGGGTGATAGACTCCGAAGGAAGGGAGGTACCAACACTCTTGGCCTTCCTGGAGTGGAGGAGCTATCTCTGCATAATCGTTGACAAGCATTTTCTTGACAAATTCTAGGAAGTGTGCTTTCATCTCTGGCTTCTTCTATAGAGTGCAACGGAGTGAGTTAAGACGATTATAGGCATACCCCCTGTTGTTCTGCAGCCATCGTCTGGGGTTCCGGAAGGGTAAGGGTGCAACCCAGCTGTTAGAGCTGTCACGAGAGACCTCATTGTCCATAATCTGGAGGAACCTCATGTCGTCGATCGATGGAGCAAGATTGTGGTCATTGGCGGTGCGGCAGAAGACTGACTGACCCGGGTTCTCTCCAGTGAGCATCATCTGTGTGCTGTCTGCGGAGATTAGCGCTGGGGGGTTCTGAGGCTGGGCCTTATGACTGAACTTCTCTGTCACTCGGATCTGACAACTGCATGGGGTAAGGTAGCTTGGACGACCATTCTCCAAGATGGAAGTCTTGAGTGTGCTCACCTGAGATGGCTTGTGAGCGCCCTTGAGGCACACATCTCCAACAACGACCCAGCCGAGGTCTAGCCTTTGGGCGAAAGGGGCGTCATGTGGACCGTTGATCTGTTCCCTTATCTTATGTACCCTCAGGATGTCTCTTCCCAACAACAGAAGTATGCTTGCATCTGGATCAAGAGGTGGGATCTCGTCTACAATGCGTCTCAGATGACAGTGATGATGAGCTGCATTCGTAGTGGGAATCTCAGAACGGTTGTCGGGGACTTGATTACATTTGATGAGTGTAGGAAGGGGAGACTAATCTTCCTGTCGGCTGACTCAACAACGTAACCGCAGGCCCTCCTGCCGGCTGTCTCTGAAAGTCCAGCACACGTCTTCAGCGTGTAAGGCGACGGACTTCCTTTGACCTTGAAGATGTTGAAGAACTCGGATCTTGCTAGAGAACGATTGCTTTGTTCATCTAGTATGGCATACATCTTTTCAGATTCCTGACGACATCCTGCAGGGTACACATTAACGAGGCATATCTTGGAGCATGCTCTTGTGCTCACTCCTTCTCCACACACCCCGGTGCACCTGGATGTAATCTCCGGACCAGCAGCTCCCTCTCTCTCCCCGCCGTGCTCTGAAGCGGGAGGAGGCGTCTCTGACTTCCAAGGAGCTGGGCCTGGGTGTAGTGCTGAAACGTGCCGATCACTTTCACATTCAGTGCATTTTGCATTTACCTTGCAGTTCTTGGCGAGATGGCTCATGGGAGAGCAGCACTTGAAACATATAGAGTTCTCTTTAAGATATTGTTTCCGATCTTCCAGGGACATCTCCCTGAAGCCTCTGCACTTCTTTAAAGGATGGAGCTTGTTGTGGATAGGGCATTGTTTGCTCATATCCTCAGGTTTCTTCTGAATCGTTGTGTGCTCAGTTGAGGACACTTGCATTTTGCGGACAGATATTGGTGTCCTTCCATGTCTGTCGAACTTGTCTCTTCTGGCAAGTGCTGGGTGGGAGGAGAAGAAGTTGAAGCTGGGGTCGTTCCTGGCTTTGGCTTCTTTACGGATGAATTTAACAAACGCAGAGAATGGTGGGAACGCCACGTTGTGCTTTAGCTTGAACTTTGATCCAAACGTTATCCACTTCTCCTGCAGGTTAAATGGAAGTGTCTCAATGATGGGACTTACCCCTCTGGAAGTGTCTAAGTACGATAGACCGGGTAGGTCACCGTCGTGCTTTGCGGCTTCGAGTTCCGACAGCAGATCTCCAAGGTCGCGGAGCTTCTGGGTTTCCTTACTCATCAACCTCGGAAAGTTCTCCAACCTGTCAAAGAGAGCCCTTTCAATGGCTTCGGGCGAGCCGTAGCTTTCTTCCAGCCTTGCCCAAGCCTTCTTCAACCTCTCTGGCAGCTGTCCCACATTGGCCGCTTTTATCCTGCAGGCCTGTCCGGCGGACTCTGGGCCGAGCCATTTGATAAGGAGGCTGAGCTCTTCTCCTGCCGACAGGTCTAAGCTCGATATGGCATCGTGGAAGCAGGACTTCCAAGCCCGATAATTCTCCGGCTTGTCATCAAACTTAATTAACCCCGAAGTCACCAGCTGGGTGTGTGCAAGGTATTTGGCAAGGTCATAGGTGCTGCGACCTGTGCCAGGGTTGCCTTGGCTAGGGACTCTGTTGGGGGTCTCAAGGAACTGAGAGAGGATTTGCCTCTGACTTTGTCTATTCAGCGTCCTATTCCTCTGCACCGTGTCTTCCGTTCTGCTGGGGGAGACTCTGCGGCTTGAGGCATGCCATCTGCTTTGACCTTGGTTGGCAACTTGTGGCATGTTATACGAAGTGCTTGCGTCTATAGAGATGTGCGGGCCTCCATCCCTTTCTCCTGTAAACTGTATGTCGGAATGGTCGCTCACGTAATCTATGGTGCGCTGTCGTGGACTCTGCCACGAAACGGGAATTAAAGGTTTGTAAGCTGTCTCGGGATCAGCTCCCTCCAATATTGCCTCGAATACTTGTGTCTCAGCTAATGCAGCATCTATCTCTTTTTGTTGCTGCAGAGCGTCTAATGTGGCTTGGAGACGGGCCTGTTCAGCCTGGCGTTCAACTTGGTGACGGGCCTGTTCAGCCTGGCGTTCAACTTGGTGACGGGCCTGTTCGGCTTGGAGTCGGGCCTGTTCGGCTTGTGATTCAGCTTGGAGACGGGCCTGTCTTACTTTTATTTCTATTTCACTGTTCGCATGCGCAGCTCTGGCTTGAGCTGCCACTAGCTTAGCCTGTGCTCTGGCGATGGTCACGCTTACTCTATTACCACCTGATGACCATGAACCAGCTTGTAATCTGATGTAACCGGAGCTTATAGACCAATTGTCACCTTCTACATTTTCACCTGCCTGTTTAAGGTCTTCTCCTCGCTGCAAAGCATTTTCATTATTATCTTCTGACATGTTGATGTGAGGTAGATGTGCTCTACGAGGTTAAGACTTACTCTGGGTTCCTCCTTCTCCGCTCTTCACAGCTAGCCGTATTGCTATCTTTTCACTGTACTGGCCGCGCTAGACGTGCTCCTATCTAGTTATCCAGCAAGTTTAACACTTATTCAAAATAATTCTTCGTGAAGCCGTTTGCTGTTTGAAGCCTTTACTTGAACAATTTTTGTGAAACTGTAAACAAAGATAAAGTATGTTTTGTACATAAACTGAGTACTATACATTCAATATTACATAAGATATAAACATATTTACAACAGTAGAATAGATTAATTGTATAACTAACTAACATTTGGACTAACTTCTGTAACTATCAAATATTAACCTTTTATAAACATATTATTGTCAAAATACTACTCTGACAACGTTGCTATTATGCTAACAAAAAAAGATACTCACAGATATTGCGCTTGGCCTAACATATGAAATCAGATTACATTGGATTGTGAAACCCTCATGGAATCCTCCATTACTGTCAGGTTCTTCCTGGAATTCTACTTCCTGGGATTCTACTTCCTGGGTTACACCGGAAGAAAGGTACGAAGGTCAAATGACCTCTCACAGGAAGAAAGGAACAAAGGTCAAATGACCTCACACAGGAAGAAAGGAACAAAGGTCAAATGACCTCTGTTTCATACAAACACACTGCTAACACATAACCACCACCAGAGGGTGCTATCTGCACATAAAATAGTTCATCGGTCCAGAACAGTACTCCCAAGGTGCTGTTAGGTAGGGAGTTTCAGGATTTTGGCCCAGCGAAAATGAAGGAACAGTGATATATTTCCAAATTAGGATGGAACTTGAAGTTGGCGGTGTTCCCATGCGCTTGCTGCTCTTCTTCTAGGCGATAGAGGTCACATGTTTGGGAGGTGCTATTGAAGAATCCTTGATGAGTTACTGCAGTGCATCTTGTAGATGGTACATACTACAGCCACGGTACACCGGTGGTGGAGGGAGTGAATGTTTAAAGTGGTGGATGGAGTGCCACTCAAGCGGGCTGCTTTGTTCTGGCTGGTGTCGAGCTTCTTGAGTGTTGTTGGAGCTGCACTCATCCAGGCAAGCGGAGAGTATTCCATCACACTCCTGACTTGTGCTTTGTAGATGGTGGAAAGACTTTGGGGAGTCAGGAGGTGAGACATTTGCTGCAGAATACCTAGCCTCTGAACTGCTCTTGCAGCCACAGTATTTATGTGGCTGGTCCAGTTAAGTTTCTGGTCCATAGTGACCTCTAGGATGTTGATGATGGGGGATTCGACGATGGTAATGCCATTGAATGTCAATGGGAGGTAGTTAGACTCTCTCTTGTTGGAGATGGTCATTGCCTGGCACTTGTGAGGCAGGAATGTTACTTGCCACTTATCAGCGCAAGCCTGAATGTTGTCCAGGTCTTGCTGCATGCAGGCATATACTGCTTCATTATCTGAGGAGTTCCAAATGGAACTGAAAACTGTGCAGTCATCAGTGAACATCCCCATTTCTGACCTTATGATGGAGGGAAGGTCATTGATGAAGCTGTTAAATATGGTTGGGCCTAGGCCACTACCCTGAAGAACTCTTGCAGCGATGTCCTGGAGCTGAGAGGATTGGTTTCCAACAACTACAAACATCTTCCTTTGTGCTAGGTATGACACAAGTCAGTGGAGAGTTTTCCCCCTGATTCCTATTGATTTCAATGTTGCTAGAGCTCCTTGATGCCAGACTCGGTCAAAGGCCATCTTGATGTCAAGGGCACTCACTCTCACCTCAACTCTGGAATTCAGCTGTTTTGTCCATATCTGGACCAAGGCTATAATGAGGTCTGGAGTGAAGTGGTCCTGGTGGAACCCAAACTGAGCATCAGTGAGCAGGTTATTGGTGAGTAAGTGCTGCTTGATAGCACTGTCGATGAGACCTTCCATCAGTTTGCTGATGATTTAGAATAGACTTATGGGGCAGTAATTGGCCAGATTGGATTTGTACTGCCTAGAAGGACAATAGCAGCAAGTGCATGGGAACATACCTGGGCAATTGTCCACTTTTTTGGGTAGATGCCAGTGTTGCAGCTGAAATGGAACAGCTTGGCTGGAGGTGCAGCTAGTTCTGGAGCACAAGTCTTCAGCACTACAGCCAGGATGTTGTCGGGGCCCACAGCCTTTGCTGCATCCAGTGCACTCACCTGTTTCTTGATATCACATAGAGTAAATCGAATTATCTGTAGACTGACTTCTGTGATGGTGGGGACCCCAGCTGAAGGCTGAGATGGATCATCCACTCGGCTCTTCTGGCTGAAGATGGTTGTAAATGCTTCAGACTTGTCTTTTGCACTCATGTGCTGGGCTGTGCCATCATGGAGGATGGGGATGTTCATGGAGCTGTGAAGGAATAAGCAATATACCTATTCAGAAAAATACACCATTCTATAAAAGAATTTTGATTTACTAAAACATGACAAACTGGGCTTGAAAATCTGGAAGCCTCAACAGTCTAAAGCTGTGAACAGCATACAAGCTGTTGAGATAAGATAAGTTGTTGACACTGAATCAATAGCCTTGTTGAAACAGAAGGTTAAATGTTCCTGAAAGTCTGAAGCCTTGGACAAAAGACAATACCATACCCTGTTAAGATTTCTTAAACCAACACTTCGTAAAGAATCATATAAATTAAAGAAACATATGCCTTCATAAAAGTAACATCAAATGAAACACGGAGACACGAGTCTGTGTTACAACCAGTTGAGGTAACTAAGAAGACAATGGTGCACCCGGATGAGGTGTTTTTAATTTACATGTTGTAAAGAGACACAAACAGAAGACTTTGGTAAGAATGACATCAAATAGAAACGTCGGCTCCACGCCGTTTTTTATGATAAGGTTCGAACACCTAAAGGTTGAGACACGATTCTTAATGCTACAAGCTAATCTAACTGTAAAAATAGCAGGGGTCAACAGAAAAATGACTAGAGATAATTAACTTACATCAGCAGAAAACTTCAAAGGAAATACCACTGAGAAAGGGTATAAAAATTGAAATTTCAAATGGGAAGACAGATTCGCTTGAAGGGGCAAAGCAATTCTCAGCTTCAGAGGCAAGCTCTGTAAGTCAACAACTCTTTGAGTCTCGGGGATCAAAAAGGTATTTGATTTTGGTGGATATCCTGGAATAAGACTAAGAAATGTAAAAATATAACGAAGTTAAGATTTGAGAATAAGGATCTCTGATAATAAGATTGTAGAAGCTTTTTGTATTTGGAACTGTTAATCTTGCAATTGAAATACTTACTGTAATTACATGTCGGTTCTTTAATAAATCTATATATTTTTGGAATTGTCTCACATAGTGCTTCTGTATCAAACTCACAAACTCAATCTCTGTACACTCTTTGGTGAGGAGTTGCAGAATTCTGGGGGAGTTTTCCGGACCCTCATAATATCTGGAACGTTACAGTCTAGCTAAATGTATTAAACGTGCTATCTGGAGGACGGTAACATCTTCCGGTTGTTCCTTTCCTTTAGGGAGAGATAGCCTGGACCTTTAGACTCAATTAAGCGTCTTTAGGATTTGGCTACCTCTAACTTTAGTTGAAAGTGAACATCTGGGGACTACGCCTGTTCCGGGGTAGCACTAAAGGGGCTAGGACTAGTAATTATCCCTTCAGAGCCACCATCATTGTCCACCAAACATTCACGACTGGATGTGGCAGGACTGCAGATCTTTGATCTGATCAGTTGGCTGTGGGATCACTTAGCTCTGTCTATACCATGCTGCTTCTGCTGTTTAGCAGGCATGGAGTCCTGTGTTGTAGCTTCACCAGGTTGACACCTCATTTTCAGGTATGCCTGGTACTGCTCCTGGCAAGCTCTTCTACAATCATTGAATGATGGTTGGTCCCCTGGCTTGATGATAATAATAGAATGAGGAATATACCGGCCATGAGGTTACAGATTGTGGTGGAATACAATTCTGCTGCTGATGGTCCACAGTGCCTCATGGATGCCCAGTTTTGAGCTGCTAGATCTGTTCTGAATCTATCCCATTTAGCATGGTGGTAATGTCGCACAACACAATGGAGGGTGTCCTCAATGTGAAGATGGACTTCATCTCCACAAGGACTGTGCTTAGTGATGGACATTGAAGCCCCCCAACCAGAGTACATTCTGTGCCCTTTCTACCCTCAGTGCTTCTTCCAAGTGATGTTTAACATGGAGAAGTACTGATTCATCAGCTGAGGGAGGGTGGTAGGTGGTAATCAGTAGGTTTCCTTGCCAATGTTTGGCCTGATGCTCTGAGACTTCATGGGGTCTGGAGTCATTGTTGAGGACTTGTAGTTTTTTGCTTACCCATTGCAGCTTCAACATGGGGCTTTGTGTCTTCTGTAATAGAGGTTCCATTTTGACCTGTATGATATTGAACAAAAGGAACTATGTTTTTTTTCTTTTGGAATACCCCAGCTAATACCCAAGGTCGAATGAATGATTTTTCCGAAGAAAGCCATCAGTTTAAGGCAGACACTTTGGCTGCAACATTTTGCAACTAAGTGTGAGATTTGAAAACTCACACAGCTGTGGTCTAAAAAGATAATTGTTCAATCAACCTGTGGTTGATACATGGAATCTCAAACTTCTTAGTCACTGTCAGAGATGGTTATGCATTCAATATTGATCAAGGGCTTTTTGATCTAATATTGATGAAGGCCATTCAGCCTTTAGTAAATGAACTACATTTCTTACAACTTCAAAGGGTTTGGATTGTATTCCTGTGAGGAAGCTGCTTTGTTGTGGATCACTCACCAGAGGGTCAGCTGGCTGTTTGCTGCTTGATTTTGGTTCATCTAAGGCAACCCACAGCCAGTTTCAGTAAGTGAAAGAATTCTGCAGCTAACAGTTATAAGGCTGTGGGTTGTCTTTCGGATGAGATGCTAAACCGAGGCCCCATCTTGTAAGGGGTTTTTGATCGCAGAGGTTTCTCTCTCTAGAGGCCTCTCCCTCTTGCACAGTAAAACCTTGTGTGGTTCGACCCACTTGGCCCTTAGGTTCTATACACTGGACTTTGAGGCAGGAACTACAATGCAGAGAATACTCTATAGACCAAGTTTAATGAAAACAAAATTGTAAAGTCTGTGAGTTGTACAGTTAATAACGACACAGACTTCAGAAGTAACAAACAAACAGGTCTTTACTATTCGAAGGTCAGGGCGAATCTGCCCTAGTAATCCTGTCACAACCCTTATATACTGGTGTGGTCACTGTCGGTATTACCGTATACAGAAGCCAAACAAATAGTGCCACACTTAAAGTAGTTCCCTTAAAGGTGAACGGTTACATACAATAATTTCCTTAAAGGTAGACGGGTACATACACTACAATCCTCCCTTTTTAGTTTTCAACATACTGAGTCCATAGTGGACATACATTATCACATATATACAGATTTATGTAAGACAGTTCATAGATTCAGTCTTTCTGGAGGTTTCCGGATTCTGTCCGGATAACGCCGCAGTGGTGTCATCATTCCAGGTGAGCTAGTAGGTGTTTCTGGCAAAGTCGAATCAGCTCGAAGGAAAGTGTCAGGTTCCGCTGATTCCAGAACTACCAGATCGGACGTAGGTGTTCTGGGTATCTCAATCTCAACAATACCCGGGTAAGGTGGTGAAGTCGGTGGCCCATTTGTGGCGGACCCTATGATCTGGTCAACATGGCGCCTTATTATATTGTCCCTAATGTCCACGGTGTACATCAACGGCCCTAGCCT